>NW_025814845.1:27223928-27887857 GCF_022079265.1 Lynx rufus
TTTAAATAACTTTTCACAACCTGTACAACCTAATTATTGACCAGGCAGGGGGTAGAACCCAGGTTTCTTGATATCCAGTTCATTTATCTGACAGTATAGTAGCCTTTTTCAAAGTCTGATTCTTATAATGCTGGTGGCAAAGTAGATGATTCCAGGTGGATATGGATAAACATTAAAAAATTACTATGCATTCACTTTCAAATGACTAGGGACTTCTGGATTCTGCTTAGGATATAAAAATCTGGGAAAGGCATTGCTTATAACCCCAAAATCAGAAAATGCACAATAATCTACAAAATAATAAATATTCTTACATCCATAAGAGAGATGAGTTTACAGGTATATCAACTAGTCTGAAGTTAAAGGAACAACAGGTAGCTTCAAAGAGATATATGTCATATGCACTGACCCAAGTGAAATATCATGGGTGGAAGATGGGACTTCCATGCAAGTTTTCAGGAAGAATTCAGCCACAAATAAAATAAATTTTAATGAAAAGTTTCTAAAGATGGAGTGTGGGCAAGTGTGAGAGTATAGAACCCCTAGAAACAAAGATGCAAGGGGAATTGGCACCGGCTCAGATGTTCTTCTCCACAGCTCTCCACTGGGCACTCACAAGAAAGATGAAAAGATTAAGGGCAATTGGGAAAAGAGAAAAATCATTCCTCACGGTCCAGTATGGAAAAGTGGAGGAGTGACAACCATAAGAAAGGCAGAAACTCCACCTAGATGCTATTCCCTGTGTGTGTGTGTGGGGGGGGGGGAATCCCTATGTTATTGAGGGAGGGCAGTAAATCCTATCACACAGGCCAAGGCTCTTCACGGCTTAGAAAGCAGAAAAGAAAAACACTCTCTATATCTTGGCAGGGGCAGGAAATCTCATAGGCCGAGACCATAAGAAATCTCTTCCCCCCCCGAGGGAGGGAAAGGATCATTGAGAAAGACCTGAGATGCAGTGATACATAGTCTGTCTCAGACTGAGGCTGAATCAAGTGAAGAGTGGACTCTGCTTCCCTTGCCCATTAGACTAGCAAGCACTTAGTAACATGCTATTGCAATATTCTGTTGGAGGAAGGACAAAAGTTTGGAGAGAGAGCCTCTCTGAAATATAGGTGCATAGGGAAGACCTAAAGTTGAAGGTGGAACAGGAGAATTGTGTGAACCCCTCCAGCAAGCTAACCCACACTATAAGCACAAGGTGACAGGAGAGGAAATTGAAGCCAGCAATGTACTGAAAGTGTACCACTGCAATAATAAAATCCTTTTCCTGGTTCTACTCACTAAAAGACTAGCAGAAGAAGAGGTGTGCCCTTCTTATTATAGTATTATTCCAGGAATAAATACTATCTACTTCAGTTTCTACTGTCCTATAACAATGTTAAATTTTCAACCAAAATTACAAGACACACAAAGATGTAAACAACAAATAACACATTGTTAATGGACAAGGCAATAAATAAAATCATATTCACATATAACCCTGAACTTGGAACTATCAGACAGCAATTTTAAATAATATATCAAAAAATAATGTTAAATAATATATCAAAGGCTCTAGTGGAAAGGTCAGGCAATATAGATGAATAAATGGAGAATTTCAGCAGAGAGATGAAAAGTAGAGGAAAAAGTCAAATGGAAATGCTAGAAATAAAATTACAGTAGCAGGGACAAGAATGCCTTCCATGGGCTCATCGATAGAGCTGACACAGCTGAGAAAAAAAAATCCATAAACTTGAGAATACGTCAACAGAAATTGCCCAAATTGAAACACCAAAAATAGAGTGAAAAATGGATTAGAAAAACATAAACAGCTAGCTAAATGTGTTATCTTAATTCTACTAGTTAGATAAGGTTGCAGTGAAAAGTAAGTAAGTTAATATTAACAGAGACGTCATATTGAAATTATATAATCTTAATATGATTATATTAAGTGATGAGAATGGGCACTTTGCCTCGGTGGTTTTCCTCACAAAAGCCTATAACCTCACAAAAGCCTATAATAATCCTATTTCCTCACAAAAGCCTATAATCATAAGAAAAACATCAGACAAATTGACACTCTACAAAATACCTGGATCATACTTTGCCAAAATGTCAATGTCCTCAAAAATAAGGAATTCTGAGAAATTGTAGTAGCCAAGAGGAAAAGCCTGGGGGGATATATGATTAAACATAAGGTGGGGTTGTGGATGGGGCACTGCAGCATAAAAACAATGTTAAATAAAAACTAATAATTTTAAAATAAACTATGGTCTTTAGTTAATAATATATGAGTAACAGTTCATGAATTGTATCATACTAATGGAAGATGTCAATAAGAGGGACATTGAGTATGAGGTATATGGGAACTCTGTACTATCTTCACAATTTTCTTCTAAATCTAAAACTATTCTAAAATGAAATACCTTAAACAATTTTGTTTTAAACCTCAAATAATATGTAATATATGCATAAATGATAAAAACATTGTGAAGGGAGTATGAGAATAACTCAGGTTTGGGAAACACTTCATTAAAACAATTAAGTGTTCATACCATGCCATGCTATTTGCCAATTTATATGAGAAAAAAATTGAATTTTTCTGAGTCTATATTAGTACAGAGTTCCTTAGTGGTGCTTTATGGTCCTGTAGCTCAATAGCAGAACTTTCTCTATGATTCGAAGCTTCATTAGGGCAGAGCCTATGCCTGTCTTCAATTCCCTTGGGATTTTGTATGACAATGTTCAAAATGGAAACGAAACATTTATTCACAAAATTGATTCATATGAAGATAAATGCTTCTTTGTGCTTTTCTTTAATTTTACACTACTGATTTCTCTCAAGTGTTAAGAAACTCATATTACAGCTTATTTTTTTAGAGTGACTTTAAGATTTTGAACATTAACAATCACAAAATTGTCATTGTCTTATTTCAAGACTAAGGCAGGTCAATCTCTTGATCTCTGTCAGCTCTTACTAAATCTGATTAGAGCTGGGAGAACAAACAGGTATCGTTTTGCAGACCAATCCCAGTCCTTTTGTGATGGCTGCCCAGGAATCTGTTCTGAGGAGTCTGAGGCCATGTGAACTGTGATGGGCTTAAGGGTGAAGGAGAAAGAATGATAATGCCATGATGGCTCATGTGTCACAGACCTGGCAAATTCATTTTGAAGACTGACACTAACAAATGTTACCACTCTCAAAAGGAGCCTCTGAAAGCTTGAAAAACTTAATAATATTAAAATATATAGATTTCTATGGGCAAATTCAGACACTTTGGCAGGTGGCAGATGGTAGGGCTACCCGTTTTGGTGGTTTTTCATATATTTTCACCAAAATCTTTTATGATACATATATAAAACTCAATTAGATAAAAATTATGAGTGAAAACATATTACCATTATCATTACTGATGGAAAAAGACAAAAAATGTAGATGAACAAAGAGAAAAAATTTCTATTATATAGTACAGTACATTTTTTATTGGAAAAGAGAGACCAAATGTGAATCATTCAAATTAAAACAAACAAACAAACAAACAAACAAAAACATTTTCTGGTTAGCCTGGCAGTGATCCCAGGCCTGATTTCTGGGAAAGCTCTGAATCACCTGTGACTTAGCATGCATGACAATTTAAGTATGGTTCATCTTAACCGAGGCCAACAGCAGTCAATTACTTCCCTATCTCACTTCACCTACCACCCTGCTTATTCCTGACTGAGAAGGATTTTGCTGTGATCACCAACCAGGTGCAACTCTCCAAAAGACTTTTAGAATTTCCATTTATAGGAAGTATTTGCAGAAGGTGAATGAGTGAGCAAACTCTCCATTGTGTCACTTATCAGCTAGATTGTGAGTTCTTTGAGAATTGGAGAGATGTTTTATTTATCTCTACATCTCTGGGACCTAAGGCAAATAAATGAGATTTATTCTCACACTGTCTCCATACGGAGGGCTCCTTAGCTCTGGTCTTTGCAGGTTCCCTCTCATCTGTCCATCTGTCCATCTCCCTATCCATCACACTAATCAATCATTTATTGAGCATCTATTATTTTCAGGCACAAAGAGATGAATACATCAGTTTTTGTCTTCAAGAAGATCACATTCTAGTATGGGAGAATTATAATACCTCTACTTTAGCTTTTTGCAGATAGGGGAGTGCAATTCGTGTCTGCCCAGGGATCAGGGAAAGATGTCTAGATGTCAATGCTTTTATAAGAAACATCACTTCTGGGCAGGATCTGCCTAGAAATTGGGAGTCAAAGTACAGAGAACTTATGGCTAACTATGAAGGGTGTTCCAACTGAATGATGATTCCTATCCAGTAGGAAGCACCTAGATCAATGTTGAGGCCAAGTAGATAGGAATAGGAGCGTGCCTTGCCCTGAGCTCTAGCAGAAGCATGACATGGATGGACGAAGTCCTTGCTTTGGAGAAGGACACCCACTCTATCATTTTTTTCTTTCTTAGAAGACATAGCTGCTCCATTCATTAATCTAACAACTGAACACCAGAGACATGCTTGAAAACATATCCATCTCTCCCTGGAATCTGCAAACATACTTTCCTCGGCTGCTGAAGTCAATGAGTGTACCTGTGATGACACTGGCCCCATGAGCAATAGTAACAGATGCAGAGTCAATCTTGCCATGGGAAGTTTGCGAGCGTCAATGGGAAGTACTCCATTCATCAGTTTGCAGCCTGGGACTTCTGTAGCACTCTGGCCACCAGGCAAATGGGAATGTATTTACTTGGATATATTAGGATGGTAGGGCCCACAAATATATTAAAATTTTTGCATATTTTTTTCTATTAGACAAAATATCGGAAGAAAATAGAGGTAGTATCCATGACTTTTGAACAGCTGTGCATTTTTTCAATGGAGATAATTTTATTCATTCGTCAATGACTGATTATTTTTTCATTAAATTAGTCATCAAATGCCAAGCAGCTCAGAGTCAGATGCAGTGCTAGATGTTGTGACTTCAACATTTTGAAAAAGTTCCTTTTCTCAAGATGCTTTCATCATTAATCGTTTCATTCAGCATATATTATTTGAATGTCTACTACAAGTAACCAATGCTAGGTTCTGAGGATAGGACAGTAAACAAAGCCAGAGGTGACTTGACCTCTCCCCCATTATTTTGGAGTTTTCTTTTAATATTTCACCAAGAATAGTAATAAAATCTATCAAGTTCTCTGCCTGTGGCTTGCAGGTGGGGAAGGAGACTAGATGCTGCCAGCAAGGTAACTCACTCTTTTTTTTTTTTTTTTAATTTTTTTCCAACGTTTTTATTTATTTTTGGGACAGAGAGAGACAGAGCATGAACGGGGGAGGGGCAGAGAGAGAGGGAGACACAGAATCGGAAACAGGCTCCAGGCTGTGAGCCATCAGCCCAGAGCCCGACGCGGGGCTCGAACTCCCGGACCGCGAGATCGTGACCTGGCTGAAGTCGGACGCTTAACCGACTGCGCCACCCAGGCGCCCCGGTAACTCACTCTTTTAGAACTAAAGAATCAGGGAGAGAAAGACAGTCTCTTCAGTAAATGGTGCTGGGAAAAATTGGAGAGCTACATGTTAAAGAATGAAATTCGATCATTTTTTTAAATATATCATACACAAAATAAACTCAAAATAAATTAAGGACCTAAATGTGAGACCTTAAACCATTAAAATCCCAGATTGAGAGAACAGGCAGTAATTACTCTGACATTGGCTGTAGCAAAATTTTTCTAGATATGTCTCCTAAGGCAAGGAAAACAAAAGTAGAAATAAACTACTGGGACTAAATCAAAGTAAAAAAAGCTTTTGCAAAACAAGGGAAACCATCAATAACAACAACAAAAGACAACCTACTGAATGGGAGAAGATTTTTGCAAATGGGATCAATATCCAAAGCAAGCAAACAAACAAACAAACAAACAAATAAAAAAAAACCACCAAAAACCAAAAACTAAAAAAACTTCTTACAACTTAACACCAAAAGAATCCCAAACAATTTTATTAAAAAATGTGCAGGGATACCTGGGTGGTTCAGTCGGTTGGTTAAGCATCTGACTCTTGATATCGGTTCAGGTCATGATCTTGTGGTTCCTGAGATCAAGCCCCATGTTGGGTTCCGTGCTGACAGCACTGAGCCTGTTTGGAATTCTCTCTCATTCTTTCTCTCTGCCCATCCCATCCTCACACACTCTCTCTCTTTCTTAAAATAAATAAATATTTTTAAAAATGGGCAGGGGACTTAAACAGACCTTTCTCCAAAGAAGACATAGAGATGGCCAATAGACATAGGAAAAGATATTCAATCCCACTCATCATCAGGGAAATGTAAATCAAAACCACAAATATCACCTCACACCTGTCAGAATGTTCAAAATCAAAAAGACAAGAAATAACAAGTGTTGGCAAGAATGTTGAGAAAAAGAAACCCTCATACACTGTTGGTTATAATGTATATGGGTAGAGCCACTGTGGAAAAGAGTATGGTGTTTCCTCAAAAAATTAAAAATATCAATACTGTGTGATCTAGTTATTTCATTACTCAGTATTTACCCAAATAAAATCATTAATTTGAAAAGATATATGCATCTCTATGTTTACTGCAGCATTATTTACAATAGCTGAGATATGGAAGCAACCCAAGTGTCCATCAATAGACAAATGGATAAAGATATGGAACACACACACACACACACACACACACACACACACACACACACAGGAATATTATTCAGCCATTAAAAAGGATGAGATGTTGCCATTTGAGACAACATGGATGGACCTAGCGGGTATTACACTAAGTGAAATAATTCAGACTGAGAAAAACAAATAGCATATGATTTCACTTATATGTGCAACCTAAAAAAAATGAATAAAAAAATAAAAAGCAGGATCAGACCTACAAATACAGAGAAAAAACTGATGGTTACCGGAGGGGTGGGGAAGGATGGAAAAAATGGGTGGAAAAAAGGGATCCTGGGAGGTACAGGATCCTAGGTTATGGAATGAAATGTCATGAGGTATAAAAGGCAAAGCATTGGGGCACCTGGGTGGCTCAGTCAGTTAAGCAGTTAAGCGTTCAACTCTTGACTTTAGCTCAGGTCATGATCTCCCTGAGTTCGAGCCCTGCATCAGGTTTTGCAATGACAGTATGGAGCCTGCTTGATGTTCTCTGTCTCCCCTTCTTTCTCTGCCCTTCCCCTGTTCTCATGCACTCTCTCTCTCAAACTAAATAAACTTTAAAAGAATGGCACAGCATGAGGAATACAGTCAATGGTACTGTAATAATGTTGTATGGTGACAGATGGTAGCTATGCTTGTGGTGAGCAGAGCATAACCTATAAATTTGTCCATTCACCATATTGTACACTTGAAACATAAGGTAACACTGTGTGTCAACTATACTCAAATAACAACAATAAAAACAACAAAGAATCAGGGAGAGAAGGAAGGAAGGACCTCTTTACTACATGGGAGAAGAATCACAATCTTTGCCTTGGAAATTAAGGTTGTTGGGTAAACTGATTAATCTGATATATATTTACCATTATCAGTTATGTTATGCTGAGACATATATTAGGTTCAATGCAGAATGAGTTCTGGAAAGTATAATTATAGATATAAAACTGATGGAAAAACTCAGAGACACAGTAATAAATACTTTAAACCTTCTTTATTTAAATATTTTTAATATAAAATTTATCGTCAAATTGGTTTCCATACAACACCCAGTGCTCATCCCAACAGGTGCCCTCCTCAATACCCATCACCCACCCTCCCCTCCCTCCCACCCCTCATCAATCCTCAGTTTGTTCTCAGTTTTTAAGAGTCTTGTATGTTTTGGCTCCCTCCCTCTCTAATCTTTTTTTTTTTTTCCTTCCCCTTCCCCGTGGTCTTCTGTTAAGTTTCTCAGGATCTACATAGGAGTGAAAACATATGATATCTGTCTTTCTCTGTATGACTTATTTCACTTACCATAACACTCTCCAGTTCCATCCACGTTGCTATAAAAGGCCATATTTCATTCTTTCTCATTGCCATGTAGTATTCCACTGTGTATATAAACCACAATTTCTTTATCCATTCATCAGTTGATGGACATTTAGGCTCTTCCCATAATTTGGCTATTGTTGAAAGTGCTACTATAAACATTGAGATACAAGTGCCCCTATGAATCAGCACTCCTGTATCCCTTGGGTAAATCCCTAGCAGAGCATTTGACAAAATTCAGCATCCTTTCTTAATAAAAACCCTCAAGAAAGTCAGGATAGAAGGAACATACTTAAAAATCATAATAGCCATTTATGAAAAGCCCACAGCTAATATCATCCTCAATGGGAAAAAGCTGAGAGCTTTCCCCCTGAGATCAGGAACACGACAGGGATGTCCACTCTCACCGCTGTTGTTTAACATAGTGTTGGATGTGCTAGCATCAGCAATCAGACAACAAAAGGAAAACAAAGGCATCAAAATTGGCAAAGATGAGGTCAAGCTTTCATTTTTTGCAGATGACATGATATTATACATGGAAAACCTGACAGACTCCACCAAAATTCTGCTAGAACTGATACATGAATTCAGCAAAGTTGCAGGATATAAAATCAATGTACAGAAATCAGTTGCATTCTTATACACTAATAATGAAGCAACAGAAAGACAAATAAAGAAACTGATCCCATTCACAATTGCACCAAGAAGCATAAAATACTTAGGAATAAACCTAACCAAAGATGTAAAAGATCTGTATGCTGAAAACTATAGAAAGCTTATGAAGGAAATTGAAGAAGATATAAAGAAATGGAAAAATATTCCATGCTCATGGATTGGAAGAATAAATATTGTTAAAATGTCAATACTACCCAAAGCAATCTACACATTCAATGCAATCCCAATCAAAATTGCACCAGCATTCTTCTTGAAGTTAGAACAAGCAAGCAATCCTAAAATTTGTATGGAACTACAAAAGACCCTGAATAGCTAAAGTAATTTTGAAGAAGAAGACCAAAGCGGGAGGCATCACAATCCCAGACTTTAGCCTCTACTACAAAGCTGTAATCATCAAGACAGCATGGTATTGGCACAAAAACAGACACACAGACCAATGGAATAGAATAGAAACCCCAGAATTAGACCCACAAAAGTATGGCCAACTAATCTTTGACAAAGCAGGAAAGAATATCCAATGGAAAAAAGTCTCTTTAATAAATATTGTTTTTAAGATACTTGTTTTTTACACTGAAATGACATTAAACAAGACAAAGGGACTAAAAGGAAATAGAACAGTGATACAGCTACGTTTTTTACATGGAAACCTCCCGCCAGCAGACTGGATTGTTCTGTGACATTTGGCATTCCTAAAAATCTGAGCAGGAAGTTAGAATTAGGGTTTCTTTATCTTACACTGTTCATAGAAGATAGAAATTTAAAAATAATAATAACATATTTTAGTAGAGGCCATATCAAGAAAGTGACATGAGAAAAATAAAAACTATGGCTGGTTTTTATAACTATTTCTGATTTTTTTTTCCAGAAGAAAAGTTGGAAAGTATGGTTGAGACAATTGAAATGAAAATCTATTAAACTGGGTTGAAAGGGGAAAATTCTTAATAAAAGGAGAGGTCATCCAATTGTTCTCCTCACTGTCCTGCAAACATGTCACATACAGCATCGGTCTGTTGCACATGCTAATCATCTCTACCTAAAATAAACTCTTCCCTTCCGACCTATTTTTCAAATCTTCCCTCCTTTATGGCTTTTCCAACCACAGTGATCTCCTCTGAACTCATACTTGTTTCTATCACCTGTTTCTCCATTTAATCCTATGCCACTTTGTGACTTTTTGGGCCACTTATTTGTTATCACTATTAGTGTCCAGACTGGACTCGAGATAGAGTCACTTATGCTAAGCCCTACATCACAGACCAGAGAAAATTAGTTAAATTTCTATGTTCTGCTCTCCCCAAAAAAGGAAGGCCTAGGCTTGCCTGCTCAGCACAGGTTACCTGACCTGCTCCAAGACCTCCATGTGAGTGCCATATGAGGAAAGTGATCTTCCTTTAACCAATCAGCAAGTGACCACTATAACTTCCTGGTTCCTTCTCACATTGCACTATAACATTCTCTCACTTTATACAAACCCTCGGAAGCTCTTTTTAATTTTCTACATGCTTCTCAATTCATGAATCACTGAATGAAGTTTACCAGATCTTTCAAATTTTATGATTGTTGGATTTTTCCTTTAACATGACTTAGATCTCCCAAGAGTACATTTTTCATACGTTTCCCACGTCAATCATAAACTTTAAGGCATCAGGGATGCCTCTCCCACGTATTTATTTATTTATTTTTTATGTTTATTTATTTTTGGGAGAGAGAGACAGAGCACAAGTAGTGGATGGGGAGAGAGAGAGTGAGACACAGAATCCGAAGCAGGCTCCAGGCTCTGAGCTATCAGCACAGAGCCCGATGCGGGGCTCAAACTCACGGACTGCAAGATCATGACCTGAGCTAAAGTCAGATGCTCAACTGACTGAATCACCCAGGCGCCCCCCCCCCCCTTTTTTAATGTTTATTTATTTTTGACAGACAGAGAGAGAGAGAGAGAGAGAGACAGAGCATGAGTGTGGGAGGGGCAGAGAGAGAGGGAGCTCTTCCACATATTTCTATATCTGTCACATGGAATGAACAGAGAATAAATGACGCTCCATGACCTTGGGTAACTGAGAAACCACTCTCCACATTTAGGTCAAATAGATTTAGGATCCAGCTGGAATATAAGCACATTTGCATATTCCATCTGAGCCTCATACCTCCCTTGTCCTATTCTGGCTTTTTTAATGAATAATTTCTGCATCTTCATAATATGTACTTGTTAAACAATTAAATAAATGAATTTTACCCCATCTGGAAGTCTTGTGATGGCTCCAAAGACACAAAATATTTTGGATATTTGAGGAAAATCCTTAAGGAACCTTTATTTGGTCAGAAGTCTTGCAAGAAACAGAGGGTGATTTCCCTGACCTCTTGTCAAACATGCAAAATGTTGTAATTTAGCTTTTGCTCAAGATAATGTTTTGTCAAAATTTTGTAGAACCTGGAAGAGTATTCTTCCCTGCCTCCTTCAGCCTCTCCCTCCTATTTCACCATGTCTAAACTGAGAGGAATAAACTCTAGTATATTGAACTAGTTCTTTCTTCCAAGGAAGAAACTAGCTAAACTACCATTTTACTCTAATTTTACTGTCTACTTTAAGGTCCTTTTTTCTTCTTGAGTCTTGATAGTGTAGTTACTAGAAAATTTTAATAACGGTGTATCCAAGAACTTGTCTAGCATAAAGTGGAAGGAACTCAACACTGCCAAATTGATTGCATCTTTCTTTGAAATTTCAGAAGGTCCATGAACCTCTTGATAAATTTTAGAATAATTATTATGAACATAAATTACATGTTCTTTGGGAAGAAAACAAGTGCTTTGAGTCTCTAATTTTTTGATCACTATATATATGGGGCTTTACTATTTTAGTATACTGCAATAAGGAATATTTATTCTCTTAATCTCAATGATGAAATGAAAAAAATTATACAAATATAACAATAGTTAACATATATCAAGTACTGTACTTAAATTTTCTAATTACATACTTTAAATGTATTATCTTTGTTGTTATAAATTCTCACAAATATGCAATGAAATACTATCTTTTTATTGTAATTATGCAGCTAGGGATCGAGATATGTAGAAGTAACTTGTTCAGTTACATAGTTGGTATACTGCAGGATCAAGATTCAAATCCAGGCATTTGACTCTAGAACTCATGCTCTGATAATAAAGTTCTGATAGCAAAAACTAGTTCTTTTTGGTTTACAAGCTCATTGTTAGATTACCAGGAATTTTGTGAGCCAATTGGTAACTTGAATCTGGCTATGATGGGTGTTTTAGACAGAATAATGGTCTCCCAAAGTTGTCCATATCCTAATCCCTGAAATTTGTAAATGCATTACTTTACATGGCAGAGTGGAATTTGTAGATGTCATTAAAGTTAAGGACACTGGGGAGATTATCCTAGTTTATCCAGGCAAATTATCTAATTGTGTGAATCTTTAAAAGTGAAGAATCTTTTCCACCTGTAGTCAAAGAAAGAGAAGTAAAAACAAAAGTAGGGCCAATGAGATGCAGTATGGGAAAGAAATTGCTATGGCAGCAATGTAAAAGTAAGAGTTTAGTGGCAGTATTCACGCTACAGAAATCAGTAAATGGAATAAATTGGCTTTCATGTTTTGCTCTTGGAGAGACTGTGTTAAACACTTATTAGCACATCACTGTTCATAACCATTATATTCTGCTGTATCCTGTTAAATACATGAATAGAAACAGAGAAGTAACTTAACCAAAAGACAGGAGATTCAATTATCTTCATAAAACTTTCCATTGTAATTAATAAATAAGCATGTTTTTAATCTTTGCAGTAACCAGGAAGTTTAATTTATTGCTTTATTGCTGTATAATGTATTTACTAGGTTAAATGTATTTACGTAGAACCCTTGCTTATTACAGCTCATTTCTTCAGAGTCCCCTGTTTTTCTTCAGCACGACCTTAGCGTCTACCACTGTGTCCTCAAGAAGTAGGATAGTATCCAAGGATATGCAGGCCATTTGAAGAAAATAGAGAGTCAGTCAGTGATTATTCATCCATCCATCCATTTATTAATTTATGCATTCAAAAAATAATAGTTACTTCTTCAATTTAATAAATACATACTGATGAGCTACTATGAGCTCAGCTCTAGAGAGTTGGTTATTAGTGGACAAAACAATCAAAAAGCAACAACAAAAAAACCCTAAAACTACCAGGCTCTCATAGAGTTTAAGTGCTAATAGAGCAATACAGAAAAATTATTCCAGGCACAAAACATTAATTTGAAGGGTAGAGACTTTCACATAACCAAATGTCGCCATTTTGGGAAAGCCCATGGGCAAATAAAATCCGTAGTGTGTCCACCTTTGTAGCCTCTTGACCTCTTATTGCCCTTCTTCCTTCTTATGTTCCTCTTATCATTCTAATGCTTCTTCCCCTTTATGTAAAGTGGGTCTCTTTTAAAAAGAGATTATTCAAGGTCCAGGCAAATAAAGATAGGGTTTAAATAAACAGCCATTATTGAAGCCACTACTTAAAGAGGCATGATTAAAGCTACGGGCATAACCAAGGATGGTGGGGGAATTCAGAGCTAACAATGACAAGTTCCTGAATCCTAAAGGAAGAGGCTTTGGATAAGGATCTATGCTCATGGAGAGACGCAGCTCCTGCCAAAGACCCAGAACCCAAAGAGGGAGGCAGTAAGGAAAAAGACCATGATAATCTACCTCCTCCTGTCACCTGTTCTCATGCTGGTGCCTCCCATTGGCCAGACTAAGAAGCCAGCCAGCAAGGGAGCCTGACTGATACAGACTGCTGTGATCAATACCTGGGACTGCAGAGTTCAGGGACTGGATCTGAGGCAAATGGAGAGTTACCAGCATAAAAATAATTCAAATTATGTTGCAAATGTATCCATTATATTATTTACATATTAATAGAGGGAAGATATAATCTTCTAGTAGTAAAATGAAAGGTAATGTTAAACACATTGGGCTGATGAGGGCTACAGATCACTGTTGATCTCTTACAAGTTGTCAACCCTCCCACATTCCTGTGTTACTAGAACTCACTGCCTGCATTCAGTCATTCACTAACTTTTTTTGTTTAAAAATTTTTTAATGTTTATTTATTTTTAAGATACAGAGAGACAGAGTGCGAGCAGGGAAGGGGCGGGGGGGGGGGCAGATACAGAATCTGGAGCAGCCTCCAGGCTCTAAGCTGTCAGCACAGAGCCTGATGTGGGGCTCAAATCCACCAGCCATGAAATCATGACCTGAGCCAAAATCAGACAGTTGACCAACTGAGCCCCCCAGGTACCCAGGTCATTCACTAACTTTTAAGCCAGCTTCATTTGCCAGTTAGATAGGTTAATATTTCAGAAGAAATGCCATAGTGTTCAGAAAATAATGAGATAAGAAGTGCCATTAGGATGTCCCAATCAAACTCTCTTTCCTTATCTATTAATATTTATTTGTGTAAAATGAAACTGTGGTATAAAGACTGGATCTAGGTGGGGGTGCCTAGGTGGCTTAGTCAGTTAAGCGTTCAACTCTTGATTTCAGCTCAGGTCATGATCTCACAGTTCTTGAGATTGAGCCTCTTTGGGCTCTGCCAGTACAGACCTTCTTGGGATTTCTCTCTCTCTCTCTCTCTCTCTCTCTCTCTCTCTCTCTGTTCCCTTCCTGCTTGTGCTCTCTCCCTCTTAAAAAAAAAAAAAGAAACTTAAAAAAAATAAAGAATGTGTCTATGGGACACTTTGGGTGAAAGGAAGCCTTCCAGTCCTGTGAGAATTGTCCTTACATGGGTAGCCTTGGGGAAGTTATCCACTGATGTATTTGGAAAAAAAAAAAATGAACATTTGTATCATGTACACTCTTAACCAGCAGATGTCATGCAAAGTCCTGTGCATGTGTTTTTCTGCTTATTGTTGTCAGTAGAATAACAATAGTGTATGAAACTCAAAGAAAAATTCCCAAAGGCTTATAACACTAAGAAGCATCTCCATTTTTTTAAGAAATAACAAGTTTAATAAAAATAGTTAATATTTTAATATACTCAAGGGAAAGAGAAGGGATCAGATATATAATACCTTTGGGAGAAGAGAAGCAATCAGGAAGAGAAGTAAACAGATATTCCTAGATTTGTATCTTAAGGTTAAAATATAGTTGTTCTAATTATTCTCCATTGGTATGCTAGCCTTTATAGTTTAGTAAGTATGCTATGTATGGAGGACAGGATAAATTTAGGATGGCTTTCATTGGCATCGATTTTGTTTCTTTGATTAATGGTCTGGGTATTTAAAAAAATAAATCATATAGATTTATGACATGTGGTTTATACAGAAGAAATGCTATTATTCCCCAACAAAACTTCAGAAAGAGAAGCTTTTCCACAGACACATGGAAAAGGACAGTCACTTCCTGGTCTAAGGTTGCTCATATCTTACTGGATTTTTTTTTCTTCATTTAATACTACATTCATATGGGACTTTTTTTCATATTGAATCCTACATTGTTCGTTCTGAATAAATTCCCACCCCACCTCCCTGCAGATTATGTTTAATCCATTTTTCCCCTTTGCTGTCAGCTACATTATTTCTAAGCTTTACATCATTCCCATAGTTTAGCAGTTTACTATTACCTTTCTCTTCAAGATCCTTAGCAACTTGATAGACATCATTGGGTTAAGAACTAGGTTTTGTGTTACCTTATTGGCCATCTCCTAAATATTTGGGGAAAAAATGCATCACTATGATCTAATATATGTGATTATGTTTTCATTCAAGCTAATGTGAAACACAGAGTTTATATTCAGTGGGTCAATAAACCAATAATGGAAGACCAAATGCTCCATGCTAAGCAAGCAGTGACTGTTGATGGCAAATTTTTAGGATAGTATTCTTATTAGGTCTTCGTACATATATTATATATTTAATATATAATATATTAATAATTAATATTTAATATTGTTAGCACTAATATCTAATAAATATTTAATATTAATTAATATTTACTTATTATTAATTAATAATTAATATATTATATATATTGCATTTAGTCAGAATGTCAGAGTTACAGACCATTTATTAGTCAGGATTTTCCAGAGAGACAGAACTAATAGGATGTATATACAGAAAGATGTACTACGAGAATCAGATCATACATGTATGGAGACTGACATGTTCCAATATCTGCATTTAGCTAGCTGGAGCTGAAAGAGAGCTCATGGTGTAGTTCTAGTCCAAGTATAAAGAACCAACAACTAGGAGAGCTAATGGTATAGATTTAGTCCCAAACCCTTCAGGCTTGAGACTCAGGAAGAGCTGTTGTTTCAGTTATGGTTTAAAGGCAGGAAAAAGCCAATGTCCCCGCTCAAAGGCACTCAGGAAGGAGGACTTTCCTCTTATTTGAGGAGAGGTCAGGCTTTCTGTTATATCTGGGCCTGAATAGACCAACTGATTGGACGTGGCACGTCCACATTGTTGAGGCCCGTCTGCTTCACTCAGGCTACCAATTTCAATATTAAACTCATCCCAAAACATCCTCACAGAAACATGCAGAAATATCTGGGAACCCCATAGCCCGGTGAGACTGACACATAAAATAAACATCACAGACCATAAGACCCGTTTCTCTTGCTCAGTTTCCTCATTACAAAACGAAATGTTTGTTCCCGATCGGTGTTTTCCAAATCTAGCTGAACTTCAATTGGATGCCTTAAAAACATAGATTTTTGGTGTTTATTTGAGGTCCACTGAATCAGACATTCCACAGAGTCCAGAAATAAGTGATTCTGATTCTATATGCTGCATATGATGTTTGGGACTCTGCAAGCTATATTTTTTTCCATTGTCAGCTGGTTTCTTACCATTTCTTCCAGTAGAGTTCACTAGGAAGAGACTGAAATGTGGCAGGAGGAAAGGGGGATTTCTTTTTTTCCTAGTTGCTTTCTGTTCCTGTCAGCATCACTCTAGAAATGGCCTTTTCACCCTGGAAGAAATAGTTGATTCCAGTCCTTAACTTTTATTGGCACTTTTAGAATCAGTCTCATTCTGATTCCTGAGAGTTCCCATCTCAGAGAACCAGGTCTCAGTTCTCCAGGTACTTCATTGGATCGATCCTCTGAGGCATCAATGCAGATAGGCAACAGTTCTTCCTCTGAGATATGAGACCAAGCCTTATAGGACTCCTCTGAACTCCCAAGGTCCCCAAGCCAACTGATCTGTGTCCCCTCTTCAGATGTCTGAGCCTTGACTCCATGTCCACTCCCCTGAGCTATTAGATTCTGAGAACTCTGCACTCTTGCATTTGTTTCTTCTAGTTGTAGAGGTATTAGCTGCCTCCTGCCTTTATATCTAGTGTTAACCTTACTGTTGCCTTTGGCTGTTCCTGTCCTTCAACACCTGCTTCACCAATTCTACATTGAATATTCTCTGTTAAAAGGCTTAATGTCTTTCATCAAGACATTTCATTTAATATTCTTAATGTTTTCTGACTGATAACTGTCTGTATCAAGCTAGTGAACTATCCATGTGAATGTCTATGTGAAGAACTGTCCACTCAGTGCAAAGAGTGGGCACAAAGCCCTTAAAGTATAAACATTGCCTGGAATATTTGAAAAACTGCAAGGGGCTCATAATGGTTGGAGAAAAGTAAATGAGGAACAAGTATTTAGAGATTTCCAAAAAGGTCAGATCACGCATGGCATTCTAACTTACAGGAAAACAAAGAACTTCGGCTTTTTAGTGCTAAGGGAAGCCACTGAAGCCACTAAAGTCACGAGAGGATTGATATGACATGAATTTTGTTTAAAAAGTACCACTGTGGCTGCTGTATTTGGAATATATTTAGGAGGACACAAACAAAACTAGAGATATCTGTTAGGAGCTAGTTGTAAGCAGGCAAGAAAGAGATGATGGTGATTTTTTTAGGGTAGTAGCAGTGTAGGTAATAACTAGTGAAACCGTGAATATATTTTGCCAATAAATTGGATGAAGAAAGAGAAAAGGTATCAAAAATGACCTTGAGTTTTTGGCTCACACAACTGAAATAATGAGGCTGTTTCTTTTGAGGGGGATGGACAGTAGGAGCAATGTTTGTAACATATTAAGTTTCAGATGCCTATTAGACATCACAGTTGTGAAGTAGACGGTTATATATGAGGGTCTAAAGTTCAGGGTTAGAGGTCCAAGATGGAGATATAAATGTGAGAGACCTCAGAATACAGATGATACTTAAAAACCATGAGAATGGATCAAATAATGAAACAAGTGTTGAATAGAAAAGGTAGAATATATAGAACAGAATAGAGAATATATTCTCTATATAGAATACAGAAACGGTACAGGAGATGCCAACATTTAGAGAATGAGAAGGAACCATCAAAAGTGGCTGAAGATCCAGAAAAGTGGGAGGGATACCAGGAGAGTGTGGTATCCTGGGAGTCAATGATGAAGAGGTTTCTAGAAGGAGATGGCATAAACAATGGCAAAGGATGCTAATAGGTCAACTGAGACAAAGCCTGAGAACAGACAAAGTAGCTTCAGTGATGTCATTGACGACCATGACAAAGAGCAGAGTGGTGCAGTTGAAAATCTACTCAGATTGAGATTGAGAGAAGGTGAGTGAAGGGGACTAAGAGGTATAAACTATCAGTTATAAAATAAGTCACAGGAATGGAAAGTACAGCGTAAAGAATATAGTCAATAATATTACAATAATGTTGTATGGTGACTATACTTAACATAGTGAGCACTGAGTAATGTATAGAATTGTTGTGTCATTATTTTCTTAAGCTTATTTATTTTGAGAGAGAAAGAATAGGGGAGGGGCAGAGAGAGAGGAAGAGAGAGAGAATCCAAGCAGGCTCTATACTGACAGAGCACAGAGCCCGATGGGGCAAAATCTCCGGAACCATGAGATCATGACCTGAACTGAAATCAAAGGTCAAATGCTTAACTTACTGAGCCACCCAGGCACTCCTAGAATTGTTGGATCATTATGTTATACACCTGAAACCAATATAACATTGTGTGTCAGTGATGCATGATTCAGTTAAAAAAGAGAGAATGGAAGTAGCTAAACTGCAGAGAGTACAGACAACTTTCAAGTCATTTTCTTTTTAATTTTAATTCTAGTATAGTTAACATGTTAACATACAGTGTTACATTAGTTTCTTGCATACAATATACTGATCCAGCAATTCATTACTCAGTGCTTATCATGAAAAGGGCAATCTTAATTCCCATCACCAATTTCATCCCCACCCACCTTCCCTCTGGTAACCATCAGTTTGTTCTCTATAATTAAGAGTGTTTTTTGGTTTGTCTCTTCTTTCTTTGTTTTGTTTCTTAAATTCTACATATAAGTGAAACCATATGGTATTTTTCTTTCTCTGACTTATTTCACTTAGCATTATATCCTCTAGATCCATCAATGATATTACAAATGGCAAGATTTCATTCTTTTTTATGGCTGAGTAATATTCCATTGTGTGTGTGTGTGTGTGTGTGTGTGTGTGTGTGTGTGTGTACACACACATATATATGTATATATACCACATCTTCTTTATCATTGATCTGTCAATGGACCCTTGGGCTGCTTCCATAATTTGGCTATTGTAAATAATGCTGCTATAAACATAGGGGTGCATGTATCTTCTCAAATTAGTGTTTTCATATTCTTTGGCTAAATATCCAGTAGTGGAATTATTAGATCATATGGTATTTATATTTTTAACTTTATGAGGAACCTCCCTAATATTTTCCACAGTGGCTGCACCAGTTTGCATTCCCACCAACAATGACAGATTGTTCCTTTTCCTCCACATCATCACCAACATGTATTTCTTGTATTTTTTTTTATTTTAGCCATTTGACTGTTGTGAGGTGATATATCTCATTATAGTTTGCATTTGTGTTTCCCTAATGATAAGTGATGTTGAACATCTTTTCATGTGTCTGTTGGCCATCTCTGTCTTTGGAGAAATGTCTGTTCATGTCTTCTGCCCATAATTTAGTGGGATTTTGTTTTTCTTGGTGTTGAGTTACATAAGTTTTTTAAAATATATTTTGGATACTAACCCTTTAGCAGATATATTATTTGCAAATATATTCTCCCATTCAGTCATTTTCCTTCTTTATAATGTAAAGTAAATGAGGGAAATAAGATGATAACTGAAGTAGGAAGAAGGGTTGATAGTTTTTTTGTTTGTTTTTTAAAGATGGAAGGGGAAAATCAATGTATCTGTGTGTTGCTTGGAAAAATCCACTAGAGAGGAAAACTTGACATCTTAATCGAAGGCAAAGGTGGAGAGATTTGCTTTAGAAGTATATAAAATTCATCTACAGTATTTTTACATCATAAAGCCTATTATTTCATTTCCCCACTTAAAACCTATGAATGATTTCTCTTTATTTTAGAACACAATCCACAATCCTTACCCTTATATTCCAGGTTCCAGAATCTGACTTGGATTCTGTCTTTCTTGGCTGCATCATCTCCTACCACCCTTCCTGCCACACCGAACTCCAACCAGACTGGCTTCCTTTCTGTATCCTGAAATCGAGCTTTTCTTGTGCTTCAGGAACTTGCACTGCTATTCCTTCTGCCTGGTTAACTATTTTCTTGGCTTTTTATTGACTTTCTCTTTTACATATTTTACATTTCAGCTAAAGTCTTTTTTTTTCCTTCCAGAAAATCCTTTCCTGATAGGGGCACCTGGTGGCTTAGACGGTTAAGCATCTGACTTTGGCTCAGGCCATGATCTCATGGTTCCTGAGTTTGAGCCCTGCATTGGGCTCTCTGCTGTCAAAGTGGAGCCTACTTTGGATCCTCTGAACCCCTCTGTCTGCCCCTCCCCTTCTCAAAAATGAACAAAAGTTTAAAAAAAAGGAAAATCCTTTCCTGATAACCTTAATATGTACTCAGAAATTACTCTCTATCATTATGCACTTTCACTGACCTTATCATGATTTGTAAATATCTTGTATATATCTGTTTACTTGTTCATTATGTTTCTCCCCAACAAATCTAAGTTATAGCTGTATGTGCAACACTTACTAAAGTGTCAGGCTCACACAGGTGATCAATGAATAATGTTTGTGACATAAATAAATCTTAATTAAAATAATAAAACCTTAGTGTCCAAAGTTCTCTAGGCCTCTAGTGTATTTGTTACTTTAAATATACATACAACAATATGTGAACTCCCATACTGAATATAGGAGTCTAATTCTAGAAAGTCTAATTCTCTTCCCAAGTTTTTTTGAGATCACTCCTTATGTGTCCTCAAAAGCCACCCTGTCTTGCTTGTCACTGCTTTTTCTCCCTTACAGAATACCTCCAGCTGTCTCTCACTACTTTCTTATTCCTGAGCATGCTTCACCCCAAAACATGGACGAAGGTGCCTAAACACAGCTGGAGCAATGCTCTCATGTTTAAGAATTTATTAGCTCTTGGGGATAATCACATTGCTGGTAATAATAACAACCTCATAGTCAGCACTTGCTAGGACGAGACACGTGTGTGTGTGTGTGTGTAGTCACTTAATTATCCCACCAATCCTATGACATAGCCGTTATTATCCCCATTTTCTAGATAAAACACTGAAGCATTGAGAAGATATATGAACTCCCCAAAGACATATAACTAATAAGTGATTAATTCAGGCTTTAGTAACAGGCAGTTTGACCAGGGAGTTTGTCTTAAATGGAAGGAAACTGTAATGTAGAAAAGAAAAGGTTAAACATCGGCTCTCTGATAATGTTCTTTCTCTAATGTATTGGCTGTTCTCTTTGATTCAAGTTCTTCTATGAGTCACATCTTTCTCAGGTGCTGGCTTATTTCCATATTACTTGGAACAACTTGGGGCTTGACTCTCTCTTTGGGGTGAATTCATTTTTCTCTCAGCTTTTAATTTCACCCTCACTACTTGTCCTTACCAGAGAGAATCCATGTATCTTAAAAGCAGAAAAATCTCTGCAAAGACTAACTCAATTCAAACTAAGCAGAGCCTTTTGCGTGATTACATACACAGCAACAGCTCTATCAGAATCATATGCATTTTCAGTTTGCCACTCCCTATAAGGGCAAAGGGAGGATGTTGACATTCACCCCAGACTGTAGAAATGGCTGTAGCCTTTAGAATGGCACACTCTGTCCCCACTTTATATGCAAGATATTGCAAGGGTAACATGAAACAACGATGGCATTTGCTATTCCTAGGAGCTAACAGGAAAAAAAAAGAAGGCAGCATGACACATGACTGCAAGTGTTATAAAATAGCTTCTGAGAGCTGGGAAATAACAGCATTTTGTTCAGCAAAGAGATGCTACAGTGCCCGAGGTCAGAAGTAAAAATCTAAAGTGACCACCACAAGCCTTTAAGAGAGCATTCATGTGAAGGGTTTTTGGTGGGGAGTGCTCTTGAGGAATAAGAATGTTAAAAGAAAGACTGACTCCACTCAGAATGTAGAGACCCCGTTATATTGAAAATCCAACAGCAAATCTATCTCCTCTAAACTCCTTTAAACACCTAGGTGGGTTGAAGATTTAAAAAAATGTGATATCTGTCCTTAGGAATATTGTCCACCTCATCACCTCACATTCACAACAAATACAAAACAGCAATACAAGCAGATGCCATTAATTAATTAATTATCTTAAAGGCTGACTAAGTGCCTGATGCTGAGGATTTACTAATGAACAAAGCAGATAAAAATTCCTGCCTGCACTGAGCTTATGTTTATGGAGGACTTACTCCGTGCTGGACATTGTGTGCTGGGTTTTTACAAACGTTTATTATTCTTCTTAATAACAACTTTTGAGATAGTTTCTCTTTTGGCAAGTTTTATACAATTCTAGAATGAAAAAAGTAAGGATTAGCAGGACTGATCAGGGTCCAGTAACCAGGAAGTAAAGGAGCTAAGCTGCAGTCACAGCCTATCTGAAGTCTATGATGATCAACATAGTCATAGCATTTACACACTGTTGATGTTGTCTCCGACGATACCAGTTTGTGTTCTGGGACTTCCTCGGCCCTCCACTGCTAACTGCAGGCTACTAATTTGCCTTCGTGTCCTCTGATCTATCCATAGACATTTCCACTACATAATAGTATTTTGTCCACAGGTATATCTGCTGATTTCACTCATTCACGTGGTCATAGCAGTTCCAGTAGTGTTTCTTATTTTCTTTCTTACCTTTTTGATGAGAACATTCATGAAACGGCAGTATTGTGAGATCTCAACGTGTATGGTCCTCACTAAACATAACATTATCTAGGTCCATTCAGTTGTCTAAAAGAGGATGTATTCTGGTACTTAAAAGGCCAAAGATGTCTGTTTATGTGTTCTGCCCATTTTAAAATTGGATTATTTGTTTTTTGAGTGTTGATATTTTCATATATTTATATACCGCATATTTTGTGTATATACTTTGCATATATTTTGGATGTATATTTAATCAGATATGCCATTTTCAAATATCTTCTCCCATTCCATAGTTTGCCTTTTAGTTTTGTTGATTGTTTCCTTCACTTTACAGAAGCTTTTTATTTATTTTTATTTTTTTTTTATTTATTAACTTTATTTATTTATTTAAGTTTAAATCCAAGTTAATTAACATATACTGTAGTAATGGTTTCAGGAATAGAATTTAGTGATTCATCACTTACATATAAAACCCAGTGCTCATTCCAACAAGAAGCTTTTTATTTTGATGTAGGCCTAATAATTTATTTTTTATTTTCTTCCTTGCCCCAGGAGATGTACCTAGAAAGAAGTTGGCTATAGCCAATGTCAGGAAAATTACTACCTGTGTTCTTTTCTAGGATTTTTATTGCCTCACATTTCGGCCTTTAGTCCATTTTGAGCTTATTTTTGTGTATGGTGTAAGAAAATGGTCTAGTTTCATTCTTCTGCATGTTGCTGTCTGGTTTTCCCAACACCATTTGTTGAAGGGACTCTCTTTTTTTCACAGGATATTCTTTCCTGCTTTGTCAAAAACTAATTGACCATATAATTATGGGTTTATTTCTGGATTTTCTATTCTATCTCATTGATCTATGTGTCTATTTTTTTGCCAGGACCATATTGTTTTGATTACTATAGCTTTGTAATATGACTTGAAGTCCAGAATATGATGCTTTGCATTTCTTTTTCAAGTTTTCTTTGGCAATTTGGGGTCTTTTGTAGTTCCACACAAATTTTAGGATTGTTTGTTCTACTTCTGTGAAAAATGCTATTGGTGTTTTGATAGAGATTGCATTAAATGTGTAGATTGCTTCAGGTAATATAGACATTTTAACTATATTTGTCCTTCCAATCCATGAGCATGGAACATCTGATTTCTTTGTGCCATCTTTGTCCAAAGAAGATATCTGGATGGCCAACAGACACATGAAAAGATGCTCATCATCACTTATCATCAGGAAAATGCAAATCAAAACTACAATGATATATTACCTCGCACCTGTCAGAATGGCTAAAATCAACAACACAAGAAACAAGAGGTACTGACAAAGATGTGGAGAAAGGGGAAATCTCTTACACTGTTGGTGGGAATGAAAATTGGTGCAGCCACTCTGGAAACCAGTAGGGAGATTCCTCAAAAAATTGAAAATAGAACTACCTTATGATCCAACAATCAATCACACTACTGAGTGTTTACCCAGAGAATACAAGAACACTAATTAAAAGGGATACATGCACCTTTATGTTTATAGCAGCATTATTTTCAATGTCCAAGATATGGAAATAGCTCAAGTATCCATTGATAGATGAATGGATAAGAAGTTTTATATATTTATATATATAATGGAATATTATTAAGCCATAAAAAGAATGAAATCTTGCTATTTGAAACAACATGGATGGAGCTAGAGAGTACAATACTAAGCAAAATAAGTCAGAGTAAGACAAATACCATATGATTCCACTCATATATGGAATTTAAGAAACAAAACAAATAAGCAAAAGGAAAAAAATAAGAGACAAAGAGACAAAAAAAAAGACTCTTAATTATAAAGAACAAACTGATGGTTACCACAGGGAAAGGGGGTGGGGGGAAGGGTTAAATAGATGACGAAGATTAAGGACTGCACTTGTCATAATGAGCACAGGGTAATGTATGGAATTGTTGAATTACTATATGGTACACCTGAAACTAATATAACACTGTATGTTAACTAACTAGAATCCAAAACCTTTTAAAAAAGCCAAAGATGTGTTCTAATATCCTGAACATACATAAACTAAGATTTTAAGCACAGACACACTTCATAGCTTTATCTAATTTTTTACAAGGACAGAGTATACATATGACATTTACTGTAGTGAACTTCATTAGGCTAGGAGCTCTATTTCCTTATATTCTTTCAAATTAGAGTTCATCAAAGTGACATATGTGCACTTGGAATGCAGAAATAAAGCAGCATCTATTATTCTCTGAAGGTCTGTTCCCAATCATGTATGGTGACAGGCATTCACTTAGGTGCTTGCTCTTTATCCAATGAGGTCTCCAGACTCCTGGCCAGGGCCAACAGTGACCTTGGCTCTCCCCAGGAACTTGGCTGTGGACTCATTGATTCAATAGCTATTTAGAAGCAATGGCTTCTCATAGGCTTCTCCACAAGCTCACCTTTTATGGTTCTAATCTATCACTGGTAGTATGTAGTTTCTCTGATTTACTGGTTGGTGACTCAACCTCTGATCCAACCCCTTTTGTGGATCTATATTTTCCAACAATTGTCTAAGGTCTACTTCCTATAATAACTCTTATTCCAAAACATTCAAATTGACACATTTTCCACTGGTTTAACTTGGGTTGATTCATCAACAAGAAATGAATGCTGGAGCACCTGGGTGGCCATGATCTCAGGGTTTGTGAGATCCAGCCCCACTTTGGGTTCCGTGCTGACAGCATAGAACCCACTTGGGATTCAATCTCTCCTCTCTCTCTCTGCCCCTCCCCTGCTCACGCCGCTCTCTCTCTCTCAAAATAAATAAACTTAAAAAAAAAGAACGCTGATTATGAATATAGTGGGAAAAAGACGGCAATTATTTATTCCCACAGAATTTTCAGTAAAAGTGTTTATAATCTCTTTTTAAGAATTATTGTCCCTATCTTGAAGAGATATCTGTACCGCCCCCATTCACTACAGCCTTGTTCACAATAGCCAAGACATGAAAGCAACCTGAATGGATAAAGAAAATGTAGTGTGTATGTGTATTTTGTATGTGTGTTCATTTGTGTATAATGGAATATGATTCAGCATTAAAAAAGAAGGAAATCCTGCCATTTGTGACAAAACAGATGGGTCTTGAGGGCATCATGCTAAGTGAAATGAGGCAGACAGCAAAGGACAAATATTACATGATCTTACTTATATAGGTTTCCCCTGCCATCTGAATGTAGAGTATTCTTATGATACATTCATAAACTAAAGCAGCATAAAGTGAAGAAGTGATTATCATTAATTCATATGGAAAAATTTTGAGCATTCCCAGACCTAAATACTAATCTCTCTTAGGCTTTCCTGATACCTTCAGATAAATCCTGCAAATAGATGCACAAAATAAACTGAGATAAAGCACAGATGCTCACAGACACAGTTCAAAGCTATGGTGGCTTGATGCTGAGATGTTGAGTGAGGTTCCCAGGAAGGAGCTTGGTGGATCCCTCTCACTGCTCAGCCAAGCCCCCAATGTGGCTCCATGCAAAACAAATACTGAACCCAGGTTTTGCTTTTCACTTTTTTTAGTAAAAACAAAAATCCTCTTCATATTTCTTGCAGTTAGTGAAAACAGGTACTAATGTAGGTCTTTTGTAAATCTGAAGTGACATAACATGAACTTACAAAAAGCAGGGGATAAAAGCTGAACTTAGAAATGGAGAGTTGAATGGTGGTTGCCAAGGATTGGCAGTGGAGGAAATGGAGAGAATGTCGGTGAGAGGATATGAACTTTCACTTATAAGATAAATAAGGTTTGGGGATGTAACGTACAACATAGTGATTATATTATATACTTGAAAGTTGCTAAGAGAGAGTAGATCTTTTTTTCTTTTTAATGTTTATTTATTTTGAGAGAAAGCACAAGTGGGGGGAGGGACAAAGAGAGAAGGAGGGAGAAAACCCCAAGCAGACTCCACACCATCAGCGTGCAGCCTGATGCAGGGCTTGATCTTATGAACCATGAGATCACGACCTGAGTTGAAATCAACAGTTGGAGATGCTTAACCGACTGAGCCATCCAAGTGCCCCAAGAGTAGATCTTAATGTCTCCACACATAGAGGAGAAGCTAAAAATGAAAGAAAAAAAGAAGTGCTGTCCTATTGGGAAAATTAATATGCCACACACGACTCAGTATTTCATTGCCTCAGATGTTTTTCCAAATGGTCTACTTGACTTCTGTTCATTTTAAGAAGTGATAACTTGAAATTGACAAGGAAAGGAATGACAGAGCAAGTCTGCCCCAAATCCCTAGACACGTTTGATTTTGCTTATAATACAAAAGATAAAAAGATTACTGATAAATCTTGACTCTGCTCCTTTAAGTCATTACTGCAGAACATAAAAAAAATTGTTCAACTGAAATGAACCACAAGTTGTTTATGTGACTGTCTGAGAATAATACATCAAAGAATATTATGATTCCTCATAAACTGACAGGGAAAACAATTTATTAGGTATAGTTTTGAAAGGATTAAAAAACTGTTGGAGATTGTGCTTGAAATATACATTCTGCATCACCGAACTGAACAATTTATGTCAATAATTTATGATCACACTATTTTTTATTTAATGTGCATTTTAGCTTTTATAACCATGTTGGGAATTATTGCGAACTGAATTTCATGTAAAATATACCTGTATTTCACATTACTTTGTTTTATGCATTTTAAGGATGTTACCAGATGTGAGACTGATCCATTTCTTTCATTTATTTTTTAAATAAACATTTTATTTTTGAACAGTTTTGGATTTATATAAAAGTTGAGAATACAGAGATTTCTTATATAACCCATACTCAGTTTTTCCCTATTATCAACATCTTATATGATAGACTTGTTATAATTCATATTGATATATTATTAACTAAAGTGCATAAGTTATTCAAACTTCCTTACTTTCAACCTGATGCCCTTTTTTTGTTCTTGGATTCCATTCAGAACACCACATTATATTTAGTCATCATGTCTGCTCAGGCTCCTCTTGGCTTTGACAGTCCCTCAAACTTTCCCTGATTTTGATGACTTTGATAATTTTGGAAAATACTGGTTAGGTTTTTGGTTTTGTTTTGTTTTTTAATTTTTTTCTTTAATGTTTATTTGCTTTTGAGAGAGAGAGAGAGAGACAGAATGTGAGCAGGGGAGGGCAGAGAGAGGGACACAGAATCTGAAGAAGGTTCCAGGCTCTGAGCTGTCAGCACAGAGCCCAATGCAAGGCTCGAATTCAGGAGCTGTGAGATCATAATCTGAGATGAAGTTGGTCGCCAACAGACTTAGCCATCCAGGCGCCCGTAGGTATTTTGTAGAATGTCCCTAATTGGGACTTGTCTGACATTTTTCTTAGGAGTAGAGTGGGGTTATAGGATTTTGTGAGGATGACTAAGTGCACTTTTCATCACATCATTTTAAGGGTAAATATGATCAGTGTGACTTAAAACTGTTGATGGTAACCCTCATCACCTGGCTGAGACAGTGTTTGTCAGGGTTCTCCACTGTAAAGTTACGTTTTTTCTCTTTCCATACTCTTACGCTTTGAATGGAAGTCACTGTATTAGGTTGCTAGGGCTGTTATAACAAACTACCACCAACTGGTTGGCTTAAATATCAGAAATATAATGTTTCAAAGTTCTGGAGGCAAGAAAGTCCAAGATTAAGGAGTCAGCAAGGTGTCCTCCTTTGAGGGTGATGAAGGAAAATTTGCTCTATGGTTATTGTCCACATGTCTTCCTTCATGTTCACTTTGTTTTCTCACTGTGTTTGTATCTTGTCCAATTTTCCTGATTTTGAAAGGACACTAGTCATGTTAGATTAGAAGCCCACCCTACTCCAGTAGAATCTCATCTTAATTACATTTACAATGACTCTACTCCCAAATAAAGTCAAATTCTGAGGTATTGGGAGCTAGCACCTTACCATACGAAGTTTTGGGGACACAATTCAACCCATAACACTTAAAGTGTGGAACTATAGTCTTATTTATTTATATTAGTATGGAACTCATGGATACCTACTTTGTACTTAGGGTTATAATCGAATACAACTGTGTTTTGTTGCTCAGCTTTTGCCATTTGAAGCTTTTTCATTTGACTCCTATGTCCCTTTAACATACTCCCATCAAAGGTTTTGCTTTTTATTAAAAAAAATTAGCATTTCCTTGGGTGCCTGGGTGGCTAGGTCGGTTAAGCATCTGACTCTTGATTTCAGCTCAGATTATGATCTCACAGTTCCCAGGTTCAAGCCCTGCATTGGACTCCACACTGGCAGCATGGAGCCTGCTTGGGATTTTCTGTCTCTCTCTCTCTGCCCCTCCCCCACTCATGCTCTCTCCCTCTCTCTCTCTTTCTCTCTCTCAAAATAAAAAAAATAAACATTAAAAAAACTTTAAAGAAATTAGCATTTCCTTACACTCTCTGACACCACAAAATGCTCCAGTCTCATCTTGTATAATTCCTGCCCCAGTGTGATTATCAACCCTTTCTCCAAGAACTCCAGGAGCCCTGGATCCTTTCCTTGAGAATGCTTTTAGCAACCAGGATAGGTCACCAGTTGTGCTCAGTGCTATTGAGTTGCTTCTAGCTGAGGGAGAAAGGACACAACGTGTGTATATACTATCCTATGTATATACACATATCTATACA
This sequence comes from Lynx rufus, assembly GCF_022079265.1. Lineage (NCBI taxonomy): Eukaryota > Metazoa > Chordata > Mammalia > Carnivora > Felidae > Lynx > Lynx rufus. The sequence continues at coordinate 27,253,411 of NW_025814845.1, forward strand.
TATTTCCATATGTAACCATTTGAATTTATGTTCAGCTAAATAGGTTCATTCTACTGTGTCCAACTCTAATACAGTACTACATGGATCATTCTAGCCCTTTCTCCTTGCTTATCTGTTACCTTCTACTACAACAGCAAGAAACCTGGCACCTACCACCCACCATCCATTCACTTAATTGTCAATCCTAGTGTCCATTTATAGTAGGTTTTCATTTGCTTTTAATCCACAGAATTATTGTAGTATAAATATTTATAAACCAATCATAAATATTTAAATATGCAAAAAATCCCACACAGCAATAGCTTACATTTCCTAGGAATAACTGCAGAACTAATTGATGAAATGTAATTTCTTCTCTGGATCATTGTTAATGAGGACAGTTCCATTATTTAAGTGCAACTGGTTTTCTATTTAATGTAATACATTAAGATATGCATTAGGCCAAGTAGAATAAATGATACAAACATCAACTTCATGTTTTATCAGAGTAGTAAGGAATAAAGTTTATGTAATCTCCTTGTCTGTGGATATGTTATTTGTATCCATAAGTTTTATACTCATATCCTCATATACACATATAATAAAAACTTCAATAATATTTCACAAGTAGTAAAATGATTCAGTTTCTAAAATAGAAATATAAAGGTAAAAGCTGAAAGGTATTTTCAGTATATTAAATATCCTTGACTATAAGAGGGGAAGGAAGCTCCTGATGCCAGAAGTTTGTGTGGGGAGAATTCCAAATATCTCAAATATATCAAAATGTAAAATTTTCTCTTTGTTTACCATATACAACACTGAATTTTGCCTGCCCTTTACATACTATAATACAGTATAGTATTTATCAGTAGTGTTTTTCTTTCCTTTCCTTTCTTGGTGTTATACGTCTAGTTTTAGTTGCAGACCACTGCTTGCCTCAAGGACAAACAAAAATTTGAGCAAGTTTGTGCAAGGGTACAAAAAAATAAATTAAAAACAGATGGAGTTAATATACAAAATGCGTGGCATATTTCTCCGCACTGGTTACCTACAAATTTGGATCTGAATTTTCCATCAGTCACTGTGTATCAGACATCTCTTCTGCATTGCTTCAGAGTCTCTCAGCCTCACTTATTTCTTGTTCCAGCTGCCACTGTAGTGACCAGCTTTGCAAGGACCTGGACTGACTTCACACAGATGCAACATGACAGCCCTGCGCCCTGGACCGAAGCCACACACCCCCCCTGTCTCCTATCCTGTGGGCTGCTCTGTTGACATTGCTTTGGGACATTAACTCTGAAATCTCATCACTGTCATCAATAAAAAAGCATGGCAATCTGTTCCTTTTCAAAATTTAATCCCTGATGCCTTTTTTTCCCCTTCTACTGCTCTTTTCTTAACAAACTTATGCATCTGTATGTTTACTGTGATAATAGACACAGCATCAGAAATCAAATGAGAGCCTGTAACACAAGAGCCTCTAGGTCTCTTATGGAGAGAATATGGTAGTTCATTAAAACATTACTAGAACTGGGAATAGCATTTTTTTTTTACCTTCTTTATTTGTCTTAATGTTGAATATGAAGCTGTGAAGAGCTGCATGTATGTCAGGAGAAAAGGCTAGTTACTTTTGGCTGGTCAAGAAACAAGGGATTTAAATTTTAGTTTAGGCTCCCTGAGATCTCTCAGAAAAAAAACAAAAAACAAAAAACAAACAAACATATGCACACTGCATTTCTATGCAAACCCAAGCCCAGTGTTACCTGGGCCGGTGTCCTTGAGCGAACTGCTTTTACAAAGGTATTCACTTTCTTTCTATCCCATCACTTGGAACTCATTTACTTAGCCTCCTTTGTCACTAACTGACTGCTTTTAAAATAAAACTTATGTCCTGCTAGTTCTTCTGACAATACCCTGAGACAGCAGGGGGCATTCTTAATGCAAACTGGAGAACAAAATAAAAAAAAAAAAAAAAAGAGAGAGAGAGAAGAACATTGACTTCTTCCCAAACCAAAGTAAAATTCAGGCTGTGAAACAATGATGCTTTCCCTCCAGTGGGGACTTTATAACCTTTTATTCATGGGAAATTCAATTAAAATGTGCATCTCTCCTGTTTCCTGAAAAATTTAATTTGCATCTTAACTTGCTACTGCTGTGCCCATGATTTTCAAATCAAATATTAAAAATGAACTTGTCAACTCCAGCAGCTTTATGCTGTGAGCTAAACACTTCATAAATTCTCTTTCATTTTGTAGTCTATTAAGATACACTTATAAGTGAATGTGTAGTGTCTTAAATTGTTAATAAGTAAATTTTACAATCAGTTTTAAATTAGATTCTCTTTCCTTACTCACTAATTCACCTCATTTCCTGTGTGTATTTTTGTCTTCCTGCCCAATTCATGATCTCAGAATCCAACACAAGCCATTATGTTGTTTGAAGCATCTGCGAAGTCCTGTAATCTAATATCTCATAAACTTGCTTTTCTCTTCCATGTTTCTGAGCTATTTTACATCTAAGATAATCAAGAAGACAAAAATAATCAACATTTGTTAGACAAGTCTGCTTTTGCATGAAGAAATTATGACCTTATTATTCCTTTATAAATATTCAAGATTGTAATTCAAGATGATTTTTCTTTTTCTAATGTATAAAATGTGTATCTCTAATGTATATACCAATTGTAACATTTTTTACATCCTCTGTATAATTCAGAATTATCTTTACTTGCAAGTGGGAGGGGTGGCTAGATCCTGGGTCTCCTTCAGATTCTATATCTTTTGTTATCTCTTCTGTTCTGGTGGTTTGTAAACTGGCTACCAGAAAGCCTGCATTCATATCTTTCAAACTTACTAACCACAGTGGAGGGATAATCTTTCCAAATACTCCTTAAAGAAAAGTCCACAAAAGGCATATTTGTTTGACTTGGATCACATGATATTTAGAACAAACTACTCTGGTCCAGGCTCCACAGAGCCAGAACTAGGTCACAGGAATGTCCCTATGGCTCCACAGAATCACGTGTAATAGTTTTTCCCAGAAAAAAGGGCAGGAGCTGGGGATGGGGACGGGGGGGGTTGTCACCAGAAAAAAGAGGGAGAAGAAATACTGAAAAAATAAAAACAATGGCAGCTATCAAACTGCTTATTATTCTGTTTTAGTCTTTTCTCACACTTGACTTTAGATTGTGTTCTCCTAGATTATAGAATTTACCATGTTGCATTGCAATTATTTTTATATTTCTTGCCCCAATCAAACCCAGGACATCCTAAACATAAGATGCCAATATTATTACTTTACAAAGTATATATTTTCATTATTTCGTTTTTGGAGTCTAATCCAATGTTTGGTACTTCGTAGCTCTTCAATAGATGGTTACTAATTACAGTAAACAATTACATGTACTACTATTCTATTTTCCCTGTCTCTGTTTTGGCATTCTTTTATCTTCTTAGTGAGCCCTCATAAGTCCTTTTTTGTTGTATTTTCTTTAATTTTTTCTTTTCATTTCATCTAGTTCTCAAATCATTTTCCTAGGAAGCCAGGTGAAAATATATACATAAGTTTAATAATATATTTTATTTATAATAAACGCTTTCATGTTTGAGAGGGGGTGATTTCTCAGGGCAATAAAAAGAAGTAAAAATATAGCAAATTTAATTGTTTTGTTCATGAAGCACTCTCAAATATACCTAACGTCTCTGATCTCTCATTTTCTGAAGTTCATGAGAATACCTTGGTTTCCTGTTGGCTTTCCCCCCTAATCTCCAGTACTCTGAGATTACAAATTGTCATTCTTACTTAAAATGGAAGTAATTTTGATTTTGTAGTGTTATGATGCATCTTTTGTTCTGGAATTTTAGCATATTTTCTAATTTATTGGCAGTTTATGAGTCACATGTATTGTTATTTACTTATTACAGGCCCTAAGCTAGTCTCACTCTAATTAAACCCAGTGATGTTTACTATGTTTTAGCAAGCGACATTTCAAGTCTTATCCCAAAGTTTTATGGCTCTAGCCTGGTCCTGGGGCTGTTGTAAGTTTGAGGTTACTCTGGATCAGGCATCAGGTTAGCAGATACATTCCAGAACACCACAAAGAAAGGAAAATTAGTATAGCTTCTTACGCAGTCACTTTCCTATACCAGTTCATCTTTGTGATTAAACAGTTTTTCATTCCTATATCATGCCATCTTCAAGTGAGTTTTTGTTTGTTTCTTTGTTTTGCTTTTTTTTCCCCCAGTTACTTTTCTCTAGAATGTCTTCTAGAGATTTTTTCCCCAAGTGATGTCTATTCATCCTTACATTCTCCTTCCTCAGAAAACTTTTTCCTAGAGTCTAAAAAATAATTTTTACCCTACTGTGTACTGTGACATCACTTTGTATTTTATTCACCATTTTATCACTGATCATAATCAGACATTTAAAAATTATATTTTTTTGTTCCCTACTATAGTGCAAATTTAATGAAACATAAGACCACCTTCTCACCTTGTCTTGGCTACTACTGACTCCCCAACCCATATATGGCACACAGTAGACTTCTTACTCCCCAGGGTTTAATTATTTCTGTTTAATTTTATTTTCTTGTGGTAAGAACATTTAACAAGAGATTTGCCCATTTAATAAATTTTAAGTGGACAATATGTGATTATTGACAATATGTGATTATGTTGTATAGCAGATCTCTGAGCTAATTCATCTTGGTTGTCCGAAACTTATGCCTGTAGTATAGTAATTTCCCATTTCTCCCTCCTTCAAACCTCTGGCAACAAACATTTCACTTTTTGATTCTTTGAATTTGACTACTTTAGATACTTCATATATGTGGAATCATGCAGTATTTGTGTTTCTGTGACTGGCTTAATTCACTTAGCATACTGTCCTCAAGGTATACCCATGCTGTTACATATATATATATATATATATATATATATATATATATATATATATATTTATATATATTTATATTTATATATATATATTTATATATATTTATATTTATATATATATGTATATGTATACATATATACATATGTATACATATATACATATATACATATGTATACATATATACATATACATATATATGTTACATATATACCCATGCTGTTCCATTATATGTATATGCGACATTTTCTTTACCCATTAATCAATCTAATGATGGACATTTAGGTTGTTTCTACATCTTGGCTATGAACAGAGCTGCAATGAACATAGAAGTGCTAATATCTACTTGAGATTCTGATTTCAGTTGCTTTGGATATATACCCAGAAGTGAGATTGCTGGATCAATCACATGGTACTTCTGTTTTTAAGGTTTTTTTTTTTTGTTTTTAACGTTTATTCATTTTTGAGAGACAGAGAGTGAGCAGGGGAGGGGCAGAGAAAGAGAGGGAGACACTGAATCCGAAGCAGGCTCCAGGTTCCGGGCTGTCAGCACAGAGCCTGACATGGGGGTTGAACCCACGAACCGTGAGATCATGACCTGAGCCAAAGTTATACACTTGACCTACTGAGCCACCCAGGTGCCCCGCTGCCTGTGTTTTTAGGGTCGCATCAGTGAAATCACTGTCAAGACCAACACCATGAAGATTCCCCTTATGTTTTCTTCTGGGAATTTTAAATTTTCAGGTCTTATGTTTAAGTCTTTAATCCATCTTGAGTTTATTTTTGTGTATGGTGTACAATACAGGTCCAATTTTATTCTTTTGACTTTGGATATTCAGTTTTCCTGGCAGCATTTCTTGAGGATACTATTTTTTTTTCCATTGTGTATTCTTGACGTCACCTTTGAAGAGCAGTTGTGGACTTGTTCTTCTTTCTCAAGATTGATTTACCTGTCCTGGTCCCTTGTGGTACTATATGAACTTCAGAATTATTTTTTCTATTTCTGTAAAACATGTCATCAGAATTTTGATAGGGATCGCATGAAATCAATCCACGGCTTTGGGTAGTATGGACATTTTAACAATATTAAGTTTTCTAATCCATGAACATGGGATTTCTTTCCATTTGTGTCTTAATTCTAACCAGATTTAGGCTGTTTCAACTCATCGTTTTTGAGTGACATCTAAACAAGATCAGTGGTAGAGACCTTATTTCTCTTATTCATTATGGTATCCCCTAGAGCCTAGAAATTTGCTCCGTCCATAGTAAGTGCTCAGTGAAAGTTTTTTGAATAAGTGAAGGAATCTTAATGTATCAAATAATAAAATGCCTTAGCATCAAAGAACTAGTTGCTGAGCGAGTGGTGCCCTCTGGTGACCAAAAATCATCATTATAGCCTTTTTCTTAAACCAAGTGACTGGCTTTTGGGTTTCTCTTTTGTGTCTAGCCCTTCATAACAGAATATACCTGGGGGTTGTCACAAAGTGATTCCCTTAAGAGCCCTAGTGCAATCGTAGATGTATAAGAGTAATATAAATTTGTTTCATTTTACAGTTTTCTAAAGTCTTGGGACACATACGGATGTGTTAGGGTTCTCCTGAAAAACATTACCAATTATATACATTCAAATGCCATTGGTATATTCAAGGAAGAGTAAGTAAGCTAGTGGGGCTAAAAACAGAGTGATGAAGAAAGAGATTTTCAAGATTGGATATAGTCAGGGGACTTGAACTTTATTTATCTCTAATCAACATTAGAGGATATTTAGTTAGCTTAACAGTTGTTTCAAAAATGACTTCACTAATAAAGTGAGTACGGGCCGAGGCTTGTGAATTAGAAACACTACAGAAGGACTGGCTGTCACATGGATAGCAAGTCAGCAGTCTGTGTGGCTCCAATGGCTCCTGATTTTTTATTCCCAAAGAGTCTGGTATTCAGTCAGTAATTTAAAAGATTCTTGTTGTCTGTTGCTTACAAGCAGAGAAACAGACCCCTGTTTCTAGCATATTGGTACATTTTCTTCCAGAGGAGCTCTCATGCTAAGCATTTAAAAGGACAGACAGCTGGGATTTTATTGAGCTTAAGGGAACAGGTTGTATAACTGTCTTAGTTCCCATTTGCTAATAAACATTTGTACGTGTACAAAATTCATTCTAATGATTGCGTTGATACCTGGCATGTGTCTGGAAGAAGGCGCTTAGCTCCCACCTACAAAAATTAGACGCTATGATACCAAAATGCAGCTGGAAGTTATGAGGGCCCATACTGGCTTAGATCAATTTACAACTTAGACCAGTTTGCTGGTTTCCTTGGAATTCCCTTCCAAAGTGATGATTGTGAATCTACCGTCTTCTGCCTTGTGTGTACCGTAGACCTGTGTATGAATGACACTAGTATAAGACATGGGTTATTTAATGAGAAGAGCACTGTTATGAAAATAAGAAGACAGAGCTTTATTCCCAAATCTACCAGCACTTGATTGTTTACATCAATGGGTTAATTATCTCTTTGGACCTCCCTTTATTTTTCTATAAAATGAATTTCTATAAAATGAAACACATAGATTCTTATCTCTCTGGAAGGATTCTGTTAGGGACTGAATCGGGCTCCTTCCCACAGTTCATATGTTGAAATCCTACCCCCTCCCCGCCCCCCTGCTTCCAGTGTGACTATTTTTGGAGACTGGGCCTAGAGGGAGGCAATACAGGTTAAGTGAGATAATATGAATATGGCCTTAATCCTAAAGGACTGGTGCTTTTATAAGAAGAAACTCATTTTCTCTCTGCACGTGCTCAGAGAATAAGGCTGTGTGAACACACACAGTGAGAAGTTGGCCTATTCCAAGTCAGGAGGAGAGGTATCACCAGAAACTAACGATGATGACTTCTTGATCTTGGACTTTTAGCCTCCAGAACTGTGTAAGAAGTAAATTTCTGATATTTAAGCCTTCCAATGTACAGTATTTTGTTATGGCAACCCTAGTCACCTAACACAGAAGCACTGCACATGATACAGCATCAGGGAGTTTAAGGCCATTTTAATAGAAAAATATATAAGACTCAGAGTCGGAAATGTAGCTAAATGCTGTGTGAAGTTGGGCAAGGGACTCAATTATTCATTCAATGTTTCAAATTCTTCTTTTTAAAAATAGAGGTAATAAAACCTAATTTATTGGATTATTGTGAGGCTTCAATGAATAAAATAATTTAAGGAAATGTTTGTAAACTGTAAAAAATTATATAAATATGCTGGTTTACTCCACCCAGACTGAGAATCTTCTGTTTCAGAGAGACAAGAATAATATCTCCTTACAGACACTAGCTCAGATCTCTTCAGACCATTCATAGGCAGGAAGCTCCACCCAAGTGCTTCAGACTAAGAGGACGAATACTCCAACTGCATATAAACAATTCCCTTCCATAATTACTTTGAAGTCAAGTGTATGCAAGATTTTGTGTTTAATCCAATAATTCTAAGGAAGTAATTCTATACAGAACAACTTTCTCATTCAGTTTTTTTAACTTTATTGAGCAGTAATTGACAAATATAATTGTACATATTTAAAGTCTATACCGTGTTGATTCTATATACATACATATTATAGAATGATTACGAAGATCAAGATAATTAACATACCCAACACTTCACATAGTTGATTTGTTTCTTTTGTGGTGAGAGTTCTTAAGATCTACTATCAGTAGATTTCAAGTATATTACACCATATTATTAAGTATGAGTTAATAATGATTAATAAGTACTAATTATTTAATAATAATTAATATGTTATTAACTATAGATCCTCAGAACTTATTCTCAGTTTTTTTTTTTTTTTAATTTTTTTTTTCAACGTTTATTTATTTTTGGGACAGAGAGAGAGACAGAGCATGAACGGGGGAGGGCCAGAGAGAGAGGGAGACACAGAATGGGAAACAGGCTCCAGGCTCTGAGCCATCAGCCCAGAGCCCGACGCGGGGCTCGAACTCACGGACCGCGAGATCGTGACCTGGCTGAAGTCGGACGCTTAACCGACTGCGCCACCCAGGCGCCCCTATTCTCAGTTTTTGATGAAGATGATAAAAGAAAAAACATATGAATTACCTAAAAAGCTAGTTATCGGGTTAAGGAAAAAAAAAAAGATCTGTTATCTATTTAATAAATCACTAATAAATAAGTTGGTCCTCTCTGTTAATTCCTATGCAATGTCTTCCCCATATTTTAAAATTATGTATTCTTTTAAATGTGATTTGGTTCTCATTATGCTTTTATCAGATTTCTGTCCAGTGTGATTCAATTATGAGACTGGCATTTTTTTTTTCAAAAAAATTAATTGAGATAAATGTTTTCAGGACACAGATGACTTTCTCTAGGGTCTTTATTAAAAAGAAGCCACCCTGGTTTGTTGCCAAGGACACTAAAATTGCTAGTTGACTGGTTTGTCAATTCTTTTCTAATGAAAAGAGACAGCCTAGAGATTTCCTGGAAAATGAAACAATGTGAATGGGAATAGTGGTTTAAAGTCTTTCTCCTGAACTATTTAGAACATGACAGAGACAAAACAAGATTACTGAGCAAAACTGATATAAAATGTGTTAAAAGGACCTCACATTATTCCTTTAACATAATTGAATCTGTCATGGGAATAACCCATGCCAACGAAGGGACTGAATACCAAACTGTGTAGAATTGGGCTATCCCTGTGCTGTTACAGAAACTAGGGCAAGGTGTCTCCCCTTTATTTTTACAGTTAATGTGTCATTTAGTCCATTAACCAATATACATTATGAACTTCCTTTTCACTTAAAGTTTAGGAATCAAAATACATTAAGGAATGACTAGTGGCTTTGATGTAACAGAAGATCATGGCATTCCTGGGACATAAAAGTAAAATTCCCTCAGGGTGTAACCTATCATTCTAGGGAAAGAAAATTCTTTGAAATCTGTATTAATTCAGAAAGCCCATCCAAGAACTGCTCTGTGTGCTTCATCACCAGTGTTTGATAGTTCAAATGTAGGGACAATGGGTCAAATAGGTCAATGAGAGAAGGAAAAGGGATCCAACTATGTTACTGCTTAAGTAAGTAAAAAGAAGAAAACAGCCTTCAATCTAAATATATCTACTGTCATTTAAATAGAAAATATTTCAGTCATATACTTATTATTTTAGTTAGAAAAGTAGTACCTGCTCTATATTTTTAAAAAAATAAAGAAGCGAATGATGGTCTTTTGATGTGTCAACTTGGCTAGGCTATAGTCCCCAGTTGTCAAACACTAATGCAGGTATTGGTCTGAAGGTATTTTGAGGATATGATTAAAGTTGATATTGGTTGACTCTAAGAAAGGGAAGTTATTCTAGATAAAATGACGGGGGTGGATTCAATCTGTTGAAAAAGCAAAAGCTTTTAAAAGCTGTAAAAGCAAAGCTGAGGTTTCCCTGAAGAAGAAGAAATTCCACCTATGGACTGTGACTTCAGCATGTGCCAAAGACTTCCAGGTTGTCCTTCCGGACATAGTGACCAACAGATTTTTGACTTACTTTATCAGCCTTGACAACTGCCTAAATCAACCCCTATAATAAATCTAATATTATGTACCTCTTAATGGTTCTCTTTCGTTGGTTGAATCCTGACTGATACAAATGTTGTTGGGTTTAGAGGAAAAGAAACTAAAGGATGAGTTTTCTGAATTGGTCTGGGTTTTCTGAAAATGGTTCTCTAGGTGACAGATTTGAAGGCACTAATGACTCTATTTCCAGTAGTAAAGAGGCAGTGACAGTCCAGGACTTGATGTGGTAACAGAGATATGTAAAATATTGCCAGTGAATACCTCCAATCAGATATCAGTGAAAAACAAGGTTCTGGGTGATGACGTATTTGCTACCTTAGGACATTTTAGTCAAACTAAGAAGTACCATGGGATTGATTGATTGCCCCTAACTGTGCTGGAAACAGTAGAAAAAGAAAAGGATGAGCTCAGGGCTTCAAATTCTCAGCACAAGATCTGCATAAGCCACTTGAAAGCATTTGCATCTCCCCTGAAAGAAACTCTTGTCTACTGCAGTTGCACAGCTGAGATTTCTGAAAATCAAGCTCAAAATTTCATCCTGTAGCTGAATGAATTACAATGCAAATTGAATTCCCAAACACGCAGGGCATCTTCTGCTAAAGTGAGGGCATTGGTTAGGAAGGATAAGATCCTAAAAATTGGAATGGGGTCATATAAGTAGTTCCTTATAGCGCTGGGTGCATCAAACCTCAAAATCTGCCAAATCTTCTCTTCCCGGAAGAGCAGTTCTTTTATCTTTGCCAAAAAATAAAAATAAAAAATAATGGCCTCCCTGAGGCAGTTACCTGACAAGGCACTACTGATTCTCCTCAGTATGTACCACCTACTGCCCTCTTTGATTATAAATCTATCATTAAACTCAATTCACAGATGCCTCCCAAAGGCTGAGATAGAGATTTTGACCCAAGAGAAGGTTCAGTATACACCAAAAGAACTGTAGGATTTTTTTCCCCAATTTATACAAACAGAAATCTTGAGAATGTATGTTAGAATTGACTACATGGCTCTGAGATCATGAGGGAAGAATATATAGTTGAATCAGGCTAAATTTACTGACACAGAGCCAATTACAAGAGATTCTGGATTACAAATTTTAGTGTGAGGGATTGGAAAAGGCTCTAACAATTTGGCTGGTTCACTGAAACATGGACACAAGAATGGCTTGCACACGAGGAGACTGAAATGCCAGATGGTCTTGTATAGTTTAGAGTAAGGTATCCAAAGGCTTAAAGATATTGGAATGTTAGAGTGTTTTTATTGTCTAAGTCTCTAATCTGGCACCATTCCTTAGCATTCTAAGTGCTAGCGCTCTCTTTTCTTTCCTTGTATAAATTACATTATTATTATAATTCAATTAAGTACAGAAACAAAACCATTTTTATAATCAAATTACAGAGTATCAGTCTTTGCATGTGAGCATGAGTATGCCTCTTTTCAAGTCTTAAAAGCATATTATTATTAAATGTGTATACATTGGTAACACATATATCTATTGGAGGAGGTCACAGAGAAAATGTGACCAGCAGTTGACCTGTAAGCTAGACCCAGGCAATCAGAGGGTCCTCTCCCCAAACCCTTGGCTTGGGATGTACATTCTGATGACCATTCCCACAGTGGGAACCATTTCAAGAACACAGACTTAAGAGGGGCACCTGGGTGGTTCAGTTGGTTAAGCGTCTGCCTTTGGCTCAGGTCATGATCTCACGGTTTGTGAGTTCAATCCCTGCATCGGGCTCCATGCTGACAGCTCAGAGCCTGGACCCTGCTTGGGATTCTGTGTCTCCCCCTCTCTCTGCCCCTCCCCTGCTCATGCTCTGTCTCACTTTGTCTCTCAATAATAAATAAAAAAAAAAGAGCACAGACTGAAGAGAGCAATGTGTCGTTGAGACCATCTGAACTAAATACGTGACTGAACCCATTAAGACTTCTATATAAACATTTTTTTAATGTTTATGTTTTTATTTTGAGAGAGAGTGAGTGAGGGAGGGGCAAAGAGAAGGGAAATGAGGATCCCAAGCAGGCTTCAAGGTCAGTGCAGAGCCTGACGTGAGGCTCGATCTCATGACTGTGAGATCATGACCTGAGCCAAAATCAAGAGTGGGATGCTTACTGACTGAACCACCCAAATGCCCCATGATATCTATATAAACTTTTAAAATTCTGGCAGGTGGGGCAGAGATCTACTCATCTTATGACCACCCAAGACAATCTTCTCATGTAAATTCCCTTGCCAATTAAACCTGACACCTACCAATCTGGAGTGGTCTGCCTCTTTCTTTGGTCTCTCTGTCTCTCTCTTTTAATGTTTATTATTTACTTTTGAGAGAGAGATAGAGACAGAGTGAGAGCAAGAAGGGGGCAGAGAGAGGGAGACACAGAATCCGAAGCAGGCTCCAGACCCTGAGCTGTCAACACAGAGCCTCACGTGGGGCTTGAACTCATGGACTGAGAGATCATGACCTGAGCCGAAGTCGGTTGCTCAGCTGACTGAGCCACCCAGGTGCCCATTTCTTTAGTCTCTCTTTGCCCTGTGTGTATGGGGGCCAGTTTTTAAACCAACCCTATATTAAGTCAGGAAAGCTGATGCCTTGTTTGATTAAAGTACTTTTTTTTGAAATCCTGTATTCGGTAACCAACAGAGATTCCAAATTGTTTTGAGTTAACAAATCAGTAATCAATAAAATCTGAAGAATGTCTCACTTAGGAACTCCTTTTTTCTACCTCTTAGGAGCTAATCTAATTACTTGAGAAACACCAATTTAAAAGATCTCATAACACTTTCATTTTTTTCTGAATCTAGGATCAGAACTAGGAAAGGCATTATTCAAAAGCATTGCCAGAACATTTTGGTCAAAAACATAAACAATCTTTGATGTGTTGGCTCCTCCATTAGTCATAACAACATACATTTAAGATAAATCTGCAAAGTTTAACATAATATACATTGAAAATTCTAGTTACTCTTAGAGTGAAGAATTCTTATTACTCTATTTTAAAACAAACTAGGAGCAAATAAAAGACAGCATGAAAACACAAAATTAGACTCATGAGAATTGAAAGACACCATAAGTAAGGAAAAAATAAGCTTTGATTTTCTGGGACAAGTGATTAGATGCTCAACAATAATTCTCTTCCCAATTTGAAAAGGTGACTGTATATTTTAAGGTCACAGTTTTCATTAACCTATCAGTTCTCTTCTTATTATATTTAAGACTTTTTTCTTTTGCTTTTTAATACGTATAATACATTTTCACACAGTATATAGCTACATTGCACAATGTTAAGTGACAATATTATTTCAAGTTTTAACTTTTTGCCTTAATTTATGATTCAACTTATTTATATATAAGATAGTGTATATATAGAATTGATTTTATCATTTTGATTTAATCTTTATACAAATGTATGTATATATATATGTACAAATATTATACATATGTAAATATAAGTAAAAACTTCACGACATCTCTGTATATTTGTTCTGTTTTAGGGAACATGAGAATTGTTTTTTTGTAATAGAAAAATGTTCAGTAATGATTTCAAATACTAAAAGTCAGCTGGAAGTTTTAGAGAATATTTTAGAGTCATTCTTTAAAAACCAATAGTCACTGTGGATATTAAAAAGTTCCTCAAAAATAAAGTACTTATTAGAATTCATGTAATGATTTGAGTAGGATATCTCTCTAGATTCACATAATTTGTAGCACTATTTAAAGTTGTAACAATCAAGCTATTTTGTAAAAACTTTGGTTATTATAAATCAGTCTGGTTAAAGCTATTTTTATTTTCAACCTAAATCTTTTTATAAAAGTGTGACTGACTGACCTTTTACTATCTGTTCAGTCTCAGAGTAGAGTTTTGTTCTATCTTTTCTATATCCAAACTGAACCACTGATTTTTCCCTCTTACCTACTCCTTTACCATATAAATCCCTTCTTTATATTGTTTAGGTAGAAAACTTAGAATTATTCTCATTTTTGTCTGTCTCTCACAGCAAACATTTTAATCCATTAGGGAAACTCTTGACTCTATGGTATTCATCTGAACATTTTTTTTTTCCAATTCCACTGATATCTTAGTCTAAGTCTTGATCATATTACATGTAGATTGTCACAATGGGCTACTGAATGGGATCTCAGTTTTCACCCCCACTCCCTCTCTATGCTGAGCATTGAAATATAGAGTACAGATAATTTGGCCTAAAATTATAAGTAAATTTATGAAACTCCTTTGTTCCAAACTGTCTAGTGACTTTCTACTTTGTTTAGAGTAAAAACCTTAAAGGTAAAAATCCTTAAATCCTTACATGATTTGGTCCTAACCACCTCTCTGGTCTCACTCGCTGCTAATTGTTGCCATCTTTGCTCCCTGCAGTCATCCCGCCTCCTTGTTGTTCAATCCTGGGCTCTCTAAGCTTGCTCCTGCTCCACATCATGGTGCATGACCCTCCTTTCATATTTTCTCACCCCCACCCCCCCAGTTCTCAAAGCGCTCATTAAAAAATAATCACCATCTCTCTCTCTCTCTCCATCTCTCTCTCTCTGTCCCTCCACCTCCCTCTTTCCAACTAACTTAATTTAAAAAATAATCACCAAGTAGACTTATAAACTCAACACAAATTACTTCACTTCAAAAAAGAAGTGAGATAATGGCTTTTTCAGAAAAATGAAAACTCTTGTGTTCACCACCTGCAGAACCTGACCAAAGCAGAGCCTCAGAGTGAAATGTTCCAAGGTTGAAGCTCAGAGATGCCACAGTGAATAAAAGGCAGAGGAAAGGATAAATGTGTATGGAAATCTGTATAACCACCAAGTGTAGTTAAAAATGTCTTTTGCGGCTTAAAGTATACAGAAAATTAAAATACCCTTCATGTATGTAATATTAGTTAAAAGAGGCTTAAGGTAGTTTAAATATTCAAAGTTTCTTATAATCCAGACAGTGATAAAAGAAATATATATATATATATTTCTTTTATCATATATATATGAATATCATATATATATGATATGATATATGATATATTTTATCATATATATATGAAAATAGAAAAAATAATGCAGATTAACCCAAGGAAATTATAAATAAAGAAGCAAAAGAGGAAAAGAAAAATGAGGGAAAGTACAAGTTACCAAAATCAGAGTGTACAAAAGATCCTACAGAATTTGAAGAGGCATTACATTTAAAAATTTAGTTAAAAAAAAACCATTGCTAATAAAAAAAAAGCTTACAAAGCTGACAGAAGAAATATAAAATCTGAAAATCCCAATAATATGAAGGGAAAATATCATAGAATAACCTCAGTAGATAAAGAATAGGTATTTGATTAAAGATAGTATCTATTCATAACAAAAAAACTTCAGTAAATTGGGAACCAAAGGGAATTTCATTAATCTAAGATTTATATTCAGAATTTCTGGGTTTTTTTTATCCTTTTTGTTATCTTGTTTTGGTATGGTTATAGTATCTATCTTCCAATTCTCAGCCACAATCTCATTTAAAACTCATATTTAAACATAATTAAAAAAATAAATATAAGTACTTTTAAGTTTATGCTTGATAACCATGGCTCTTTTGACCCTTTTTTTTTTTCCTTCTGGATTATTACCCCATGACCTATTACTTGTATGAAAATAGTTAGAGATAATTTTGGGGACCTGGATGATATTTTATTCTAGAAAATATTTAGGTTGGCTTCCTGCAGGTGCCCAGGTGAGAGACACTAGTCTCATCCAGAGTTTGAGGCTGAGAACTGGATTCTGTCCTTGTGAGGACTAGCATATTCTGGTTTACATTTGCATTGTGGTCCAAATGAAAAGTCTGCATTTTTGCTAGTCTTCCTCTTTATCGAGTCCTGAAATTCATTATTTCTTTTTTTCCTCTTTTGATGTGCAACTATTTAGAAAGCTCTGCTGGGCCCTAATCATCTCAGAACAAGTATTTGTAGAAAAATAAGTGGCTCTAAGTGTGAGAATCAACTCTCTAGTTTCCCATATTCTTTCAGATTTTGCCTTTAAAATCTTCCATGCCTTGGTAGATCTCCAAAGCATTGGAACAAGCTTTTAAAAATATCTTGTTTAGCTTTTCCTGTTGTTCTCAGTGGGAGGATTTGTCCTAATTACCTACTGTGCCATTAGCTAAAGCTAAACTCCCATTATATTTATTTTTAAGTGTAATTTGTGTATTTGGACATAATGCTAAATTTTCTATTTATAGTAATGATGCAAAGTTTCCATTAAGATAAATTTAGTGAGTAAAATGGGAGTCAATTTAAATAGAAATATCAAGTAAACAGTGTGTATAGAAGTTGGGTAAACATGGTAAAGGCATTAAAGAATGCCAGTGACTGAAGTCTGGGAAACAAAATGAAATGATCAATGTTAAATGAATAGTTCAGTGCCTTCCAAGGTTTTGATACTTAAGGTTATCTACCTCTCTTAACGTGAAGTCATTCTCCCTCATAGGATCTCTGTTCATAGACTCAATTCCAAAAAACCAAGTTCCTGCTTGGTTCCTATGCCCAAGCCCCTGTGAGAGAATCTAAATAAAGCCAGGGTGGGAGTATTATTAGAAAAGAGCTCAAATAAATGCATAAAGGTATGAAGCAACGTGGTTTGGTTAGGTAACTGGAATGAGTCAATTATTGATATAATACTTGAGAGAAGGGAAGAGCCAGGTTATTTGGTTAGGGAGAAAAAAAAAAGCAGGAGTGAGGTCACAAGGGAATACAAAGGGCTCTGATTATTCTCTATAATCAATAGAGTATCCCTGATGGGGTTATTGGCATCACACATTTGTACTTATCCAAGATCACGGCGATGAACAAGAAAATACGATTTAGGCGTCAGGGTGAGAATTACAATCTACACAATAGGATCATCACAAAGTATGTCACGAAGTTAATTATAAGACTTGTTTTTCACTGAAGTCGTATCTTTGGAGTTGCAACAATAAACAATTCTTTGAGACTTCAACATATATGGTTCTCTTTCATATCAATATTTTGAGGTATATATTACTGGACAAGAAATTATATTTCTGTATTGATGGCTACAATTAGTAGCCATCACAGATATGCGAAAAATAACCAACATGCTTCTGAACAACCAATGAGTCAATGACGTTATTAAAAGAGAAATGAAAAAGTACCTTGAGACTTATGGAATCTACACTTTAAACATATGTGTTAAACTTAGGGCACCTGGGTGGCTCAGTCAGTTAAGAGTCTAACTCTTGATTTCTGCTCAGACCATGATCCCAGGGTTGTGAGATTGGGCCCCAAATAGGGCTCCGTGCTGGGCGTGGAGCCTCCTTGGGATGCTCTCCCTCTGCCTGCCTCCCCACTCCCATCAAAATAAAAATAAAATAAACATACGTGTTAAACCTTTGCTCAGAGTGAAAGAGTCTTAACTTTTTAAATCAGAGAACACAAAACAACTCAATTTACTGGATGGCAACTATTCCTATACTCAAAATGTAGAAAGCACATTCAGAGTCAGACCCATTTTTAAATATCTACTGGAGTTGGGAGGGGGCTATGTGTTAGCAGCTCGCTGTCACTGCACAACAGGCATGTCTGTGACATGGTGGTCTCAAAGTAAAACATGAACTCTTCAAACTCACTCTTGCTAAAATGTGTTTAATAACAGCATAGATGCCGACCCCAATTTGCCAGGTAGTATTTTGTATAATATTATGCATTCACTGGGAACAGGGAGCAGAAAAGAGGCAAGTAAAATAAGAATGAATTTTTTTGTATCATTGTCATGGAAAAACCTTCCTTCTTTATTCACTTCTCAATTCTCACCATATACATTTAAAACCATTTATAATTTTGTTAAAAGAAGAAGTTTAAAAACAGAATCTTTCATAGGATATTTACCATGAATTTTCCCTGTTAAATACCTATGTGGCCTTCTATACTTCATGACTAAAATCTGAACGCATTAAATCAGTACTGATAGAATTTTAGCTTAGAATTTTTCTTGCACTTATTTGTCAATGGATTGCAAAACACTATGCCTTAATTTTTATTTTTAGAAATAATATTAATTTATCAACAAAGAATGTAATTAAAATTTGTAAAGTATTCTTAAAAACCTGGGTTTGAGATTTTTTTCTTTTTAGGTTCATGTGTCTTTTTTTTTTTTTTTTTAGTATAGTTGGCACAATGTTAGTTTCAGGTGTACATTATACTGATTCCACATCTCTATAATTATGCTATGCTCACCACAAATGTAGCTACCGCCTCTCGCCATGCAGTGTTATCCTAATACAATTGACTATGTTCCCTATGCTGTACCTTTTATTCCTATGACTTAGTCATCCCTTACTGGAAGCCACTATCTCCCATTCTCCTTCACCCACTTTGCCTGCCCCCCACCTCCCTCCTGTCTGGCAACAATCGGTTCTCTGTATTTATATATCTGATTCTTTGCGTTTATTCATGTTTTGTTTTAAATTCTACATGTAAGTGAAATCATATGGTATTTGTCTTTCTCAGTCTGACTTATTTCACTTAGTATAATACCCTCTAGGTCCATCCATGTTGTCACAAATGGCAAGATTCCTTTTTTTCATCTATCTATCTATCTATCTAGTACATTTTCTTTATCCACTCATTTGTTAATGGACATAAGTTGCTTTCATATCTTGGCTATTGTAAATAATGTACAGTAAACATAAAGGTGGATATATCTTTTTAATTAGTGTTTTTTTGTTTTCTTTGGGCAAATACCCAGTAGTGGAATTGCTGGATTGTATGGTATTTCTATTTTTAATAATCTGAGAAACCTCCACACTTTTTAAAAATTAATTAATTTTTGGAGAGAGACAGTGAGAATGTGAGTACGGGCGAGTGGGGGAGGGACAGAGGAGGAGGAAGAAAGAGAGGGAGAGGGAGAATCTTGAGCAGAATCAATGCCCAGTGCCCAGCCAGATGTAGGGCTGGATCTCACTGTGAGATCATGACCTGAACTGAAATCAGGAGTTGGAACTGAAGCAAATGAGCCACCAGGTGCCCTACCTCCACACTGTTTTGCGCAGCGGTTGTACCAGTTTATATTCTCACCAACAGTACATGAGGGTTTCTTTTTCTTCACATTCTTGTTAACACTTGTTATTTCTTTTTGTATTTCAGTGAACATTTCTTAAAGCATAACTTTATTATTTTTTAAATTTAAGTCAGACACTTAACCAACTGAGCCACTCAGGTGCCCCATTCAAATGTATCTATTGATAAGGTTTTAAAAATTTTGAGTAGGAGCCCCCAAATTTAATTCATTCATGCGCTATTTTTTTTAATTATTTTAAATTCCAGTATAGTTAACACACAGTGTTATATTAGTTTCAGGTGTACAATACCTGATACAATACAGCGATAATCATGGTGCTATTCTTTTACTTTAAATAATGCTCTCCAGGGCACCTGGGTGGCTTGGTCAGTTGAGTATCCAGCTTCAGCTCAGGTCATGATCTTAAGGTTCCTGATTTTGAGCCCCGCATCGGGCTCTGTGCTGACAGCTCACAGCCTGGAGCCTGCTTCTGATTTGGTGTCTCTCTCTCTCTCTCTCTCTCTCTGCCCCTCCCCCACTCACACTCTGTCTCTCTCAAAAAATAAATAAAAATATTTAAAAAAGTAATGCTCACCAAAATGAATACCTAGAACGTTAAATACTGACAGCTACTGAGAAGGTATTATTTAACCTGATGACCATTCATTGATTTCTAGAGCTCTTAAATGTTTGTTTTTAAATATTTTATCTAGTTTTACAGTTTTTTTCTGGGGAGAGGATGTGGTAACATCTTCACTCTGCTGTACTGAAAGTCCATCTCTTTGTGTATATATACATACAAATATATATATGTATACATATACGTATATGTATACATATATATATATGTATACATATACGTATATGTATATATATATATACATATATGTGTATGTATACATATATATATATATACACACACACATATATACTTAATTCAATCCAGACCTACTCCATTTTGCTGCCCAGGTTTAAGCCCACATAATCCCATCTCTGGTCATTGGCAATGGCCCCCAATAGTCCAGTCTGACCCATCCTTAACTGCTAGCAGAGGAATATTCAAAGAGAAACTAACTGTCCTCTTGGCCTTAAATATAGATATATATATTATATATATGTTATATATATAATATACACAAATATTATATATATAATATACACAAATATAATATATTAATTATATATATTATATATATAATATACACAAATATATATATGTATACATATACGTATATATACGTATATATATACATATATATTTGTGTACGTTATATATATAATATATATAATATATATATAATTAATATATATATTATATTTGTGTATATTCTATATATATAATATATATATAGAATATATATATCTATATTTAAGGCCAAGAGGACAGTTAGTTTCTCTTTGAATATTCCTCTGCTAGCAGTTAAGGATGGGTCAGACTGGACTATTGGGGGCCATTGCCAATGACCAGAGATGGGATTATGTGGGCTTAAACCTGGGCAGCAAAATGGAGTAGGTCTGGATTGAATTAAGTTTCAGAAGTACAATTAATGGCACTAGGTTACTGGATACTGGGTATGAAGAAGAGAAGAATGAATGTTGTCTTTAGATTTCTAGCTTAGGTGACTGTGTAATCATTGTGGTAGTTGAAAAAAAAAAAATCTTATCTTCTGCTTTGTGCCAGGCACTAAGCTAAACATTAAGGATGCGGTGATTGAAAGTAAAATGATTGCATGTATCAGTGGTGCCATCACATAAAACCAGGTGGCTGATAAATCATAATTATTTTGTTGATGTGATTCACTGGCTAGCTTTCATCAGAAACCTTCATAAATCTTAAGGTACCAGGTATCAAGTAAGCAAATGAAACAAAATTATGAGAGATAGCAATGACTGCTGATTTCCACAAGGGGGCACTTTGAAACTCAGAAACTCAGTTCTCCACTTGTCCAAACCTCAAGGTTGTTACTTGGGAACAGAATGATTGTGGATCTTTGCCTCGATCCCCAGTATTTGTAAATGTCTTCTTTTTAAAAAAATTTTTTTTCATGTTTGTTTCTATATTTTGAGAGAGAAAGAATGCACATGGGAGGAGCAGAGAGAGGGAGAGAGAGAATCCCAAGCAGGTCTTCACTGTCAGTGCAGAGCCCACAACAGGGCTCAATGTCACAAACCGTGAGATCATGACCTGACCTGAAATTGAGAGTCGGATACTTAACTGACTGAACCACCCAGGTGCCCCTGTAAATGTCTTCGTTTTGAGAAAAACAAATAATAAGCATCTTTTCCTCAAAGTCATTGGCAGATATACTGTCTTTTGAAAATACATGGTCTCCCCTTCCCTTATTTTTCTTATTATTTTAGAAGTATGGTATGAAGAAAAAATTTGGTATGAGTTCAGCCTTTGCCCTTTCCATTTGCTTTTCAATTGTTTAAAAACCTAGAAGGGTAACTGAGAGCTGTCATTCATGTAAGAGCTTCTATTTCCTTTATGGTCTAAAATGTTTATAGTTAGCAGACAACTTTTGAGGAAAAATGTGCAAAATTTGAGTGCTTTCTTGGCAAATGCAAAAAATTCTCTAAACTTGAATTCTAACTTGGATAAAAGGAACACTATTCTTAGACTTTGGCAAAATTGTGAGCTGTCTTTCTAGAAAGAAATTCCTTAATTAAATAGTAGCTTTTCATTAAATGTGTTTATGTATTCATTTCTGGCCATAATGTGGAACCAAAAAAAAAAAAAATTCTCACCTATTCACTGATACACTGATACAAAAAACTTCATCATCATTTTATCCACTCTAGAGGGAGAGTGTGTCTTAATTATTATTTTGTAATATCCCTGATTGGTAAATATCGGTGTGATGAAATTCTTTTATATTGGGTGATTGATGTGTATTTATTTGCAGAAACACCTTCTGTGGTTTCTACAACTTAGTAACCTCTTCTGTCCTATAGCTAATCTTTTAAGTGTAATAGGTATGTATATATTTTTAATTTTCTGAGTTTTTGTTATACTCCCATTCCCTGCTGTCTCCTGAATTTCAAGTAGGAAAATAATTGGAGAATTTTTGTCTCTGGTGAGGCTCCTACAGGTGCCGTTTTCAGAGTTTTGAGTGAATTGTGGAAGTTATGGAAAGTGATTATATCAAGTTCACCTTCAACAAAATGAGGAAATTAATATACTAAATATTGACTCTAAAATTCTGTGCTTCCATTATTTTTATATGATTTATTATAAAATAGTGAGAAGATTTCTTAAACAAACATACCTGTCCTAATGCACCTAAATGTTTTTTCCTCATATGAACAGTCTCCTCTACAATATTCATACAATTCAAAGCATGCTTGGCACTCTTTTGGGATATCTTCAAAGACCAAAGAAAATTCTTTGGAAAATCTCCAGTCACAGAAAATCTTGGAGAATTAATGGAATTTTTGAAAGGCATCACAGTTTTTCAGAGTCAAATATGGCAAACAGGATATAAGAGTTCTTGTTTAACTTATTATTATTCTGTTTTTCCTATCCCCATGCTACTTTGATTTAATTATTTGTTTTTATTATTTCTTTTAACATGGTTTTACCTGATACTATACATTGCCTTTAGTCTTTAATACAGATTCTCTCCTTTTCTACTAGATACTAAACACTTTGAAGTCAAGCACTATTATGCTGATTTATTAGAAATTCCCTATAGTTGCTGAAATATTTTTAATACATTCAAAAGCATCAGATCCTCTTCAGATTTTATGTAATTTAGAAAACCCTCTCAGAGACTATTTATTGACGTGTTTATCTGGATTGATAGCTCTCCATGCATAAAGTACAAGTGTCCACATGGGATCTCTCATTCATCACCATCAACCCCCAAATTCCCTTCACTTTTCTGATGTATCTCCTTCTTTCCGTATCTGTCTCCTACTTACTCAATTTCCTCCTTTGTTTTCTTGGGGCTTTTCTCAAGGAGTTTATCAAAAAGGACACATGGAAGGTAAATTTTTCTAGAATCTACCTGCTTTGATAATGTCTGTACTTTGTCCAACGGGTGTTTAATGCTTCTCTTTAGCTTCCATTTGTTTTGCTTTGCATCTAGACTCTTTCTTCCTATAAAGCATATAGACCCATTTCTTGATGTTGTTGTTGTTGTTGTTGTTGTTGTTTTCTTCTTCTTCTTCTTCTCCTTCTCCTTCCCCTTCCCCTTCTCCTTCTCCTTCTTTTACATGTTACTAGTGCCTTGAATTAGGTCTATTTTTTCTCCACGTCTGTGGTCATTTTATGTGCTCTTTCAAACTGAATGTTTATATTCTTTGCAGTTTTTAAAAGTATTCCTGAGACATTTTTGACAATTTCATGCTGTTTTTTCCTCTGCTCTTTATTTCTGATACCCTAATAAAAGATTTTCTGGGTTTGTTCTTTAATTACCTTCTCTCCCTCTCTTTTTTAAAAATCTTTTCATCTTCTGTTCTACTTTCTGGTGGTTTTCCCTGACTTTGTCCTTCAACTTCCTATTGAGTCTTCTTTTTCTATCATTATGTTTTAATGTTAAGGGTTTTTTTGTTCTCTGAATATATCCTTTTAATTATATTCTGTTGTTTTTAATGGATGCAGTACCTTTTCTTATTTCTCTCAGGATATTAAGGGTAGTTTTGTTGTTTCTTTCCCCATTTTTCAAATTATCTTCTTCCAGGTTAGTATCATCTGTTCCTTCTAATAGCTTTTTCTGGTTGTTTGTTCTGTTCCTATCTGTCATATTAAAATTTTTCATTGGATATTCAAGGACTCTTACTGGTTTGTTTACCTTTAAACAAAGGGCACCAAAATCTTGTTGGAAATTTTGAACATGTAGGGAGCTTATTGTTTAGTTTAGTTTAGCTTTTTGCTTTACTTGAAAGTGATCTGCCTGCATCAGGATTAATGTCAACAGTTCCACACATTGTCAAGAGTCTAGAAAAGCTATTCCAAGGTATTGCCGCCCCGGCATCCCTTTTGTTTGACCACGCAACCTACAGGGATCTTAAACTGAGCCCCTTCATGCAAACACATATCCTGCATAGCGGCCTGTAGAGTCACAAGTGATATCAATTCCTGATGTGACTTCCCCAACAGCCCTGTCACCAATAGTCTCTTCTGCCTCTCAATACCTTCCCTTTATGTGCCCCTTAGGTAGGACCTCTATGGGATTTACCAAAACCTCGCTTTTTTGGTTTTAACGGATAGATCCAGCTTTAGCCTGGGAATACCAAAGCACTCCACTCACAGATCCTAATAAAGGCATGTGGCCCAGATCCTGCCTCTCTTTTTGTCTGTACTCTGCCTTTAACTTCCCATGTGGCTGCTCCACGCATATCAGGTACTTCCTCTAGGACCTGTGAGTAATAAACTTCCATATTTCAGTTTCTCTTGTGGTCTATTGTTGAGCCATGACTCACCACCTGATACCTTGTATTCTATGTAACAAATGTTATTTTAACAAAGTTGTAGCACACACACACATATATTCATTCACCCCATATATACCATATATGGTGTTACTTAAGACTTGGAATCATATGGTTCTAGGTCTTGTAATTATAGTAACATTATCTTATGAAAATTTTATAACATTATTCATATATTATTTGGAAATATGATAGTTAATGGCTCCAGTATTTTATTGTATGAATTGAATATGTGGTTTTATAGGTGAATCAGGTAAAGAGATAAGGACACAACCACCTGGAGCATCCTTCTGAGCATTCATTTCTCTGAGCACATTTGCCATATTCTAACAAGACTTTCTCCAGACAGGGCCTAAGTGGTGTCGCCAACACCCTACAGCATTTCTACCCAATTACATCGATCAAATCTGAGTCAACCATCAAGTAGGACATAAACAGACAACAAAAACAAATTATGAGACTGGAAATTGGGGAAATAAAAAGTGGTTATGAATATACTTTGAAATTTCTTAAGGTGAGATATGAAAATAAAAAGAGGGAACAATTGAGGGGTTTAAAAACACCTCCTTTTCATTTATTTATTTTTTTAAGGATTGATTGAAGTTTTTATTTAAATTTTAGTTAGCTAACCTACAGCGTAACGTTAGTTTCAGTGCACAAGATAGTGATTCAACACTTCCGTACTGCTTATCATAGCAAGTGTACTCCTTAATCCCCATCACCTATTTTACCTATCCCCCAGCCAACTCCCCTCTGGTAACCATCAGCTTGTTCTCAGGGAAGAATCTGTTTCTTGGCTTACCTCCTTCTTCTTTTTTTCCCCAATAAGTTTTAAAATTACCTAAGGCATTTTAGGGGCATTAAGAATGCAAACTTGGAGCCAGACAGATTGGGTTCAAATCTCACTCTATCACTTAGTTACCTGATGTTGAACAATTTAACCTCTAAGACCCTGTTTCTTCAAATATTAAGTGAAAAATTAAGAAGCGACTAATTTATAAGATTACTGTAAAAATTTAGAAATATGATGAATTTAACATAAACATGTCTCTTCAAAACTGGCCTTAGCAATATATGTAGGGAAATGTCTCCTCAAGCAGTGGAAACAAAAGCAAAATTAAACTGTTAGGACGACACCAAAATAGAAAGGTTTTGCACAGTAAATGAACCATCAACAAAACAAAGAGGCAACTTACTGAGTGGGAGAAAAACTTTGCAAATAATATATCAGATAAGGGGTATTACTTGAAATATGTAAGGAATTCATACAACACAACACCAAAACCCCACAAATAATACAATTATAAAATGGGAAGAGGACTGAATAGATATTTTTCTGAAGAAGATATACAGACAGCCAACAGACACTTGACAAGATGGTTAACATCCCTAATCATCAGGGAAATTCAAATCAAAACCACAATAGGATATCACTTCACACCAGTCAGAATGGCTATTATCAAAAAGACAAGAAATAACAAATGTTGGCATGGATGTGGAGAAATGGAAACCCTGTGCAATGTTGGTGGTAATGTAAATTTGTGCAACTCCTGTGGAAAACAGTATGGAGGTCCTCGAATGATTAAAAATATAAATACCACATGATCCAATAATGCCATTACTGGGTATTTACCAAAGAAAATGAAAACACCTATACACCCCTATTTTATTGCATCATTATTTACAATAGTTGAGATATGGAAACAACTTAAATGTCCATTGATACGTGAATGGATACAGATGTGTATGTATACACACACACACACACACACACACACTGGAATGTTACTCAGCCACAAAAAAGAATGAAATCTTGCCATTTGTGACAACATGGATGGACCTAGAGGGTATTATGCTAAGTCAAGTAAGTCCATTAAAGAAAGACAAATGCCATATGATTTCACTTATATGTGGAATCTAAAAAACAAATGAATTAACAAACAAAATACAGAAACAGACTCATAAATACAAAGAATAAACTAGTGCCTGCGGAAAAGAAGGGGGAGTGGAAGAACTGACAAAATAGGTGAAGGGAAGTAAGAGGTACAAACTTTAAATAACAATAACTATAATATTAATAAAATTTAAGTTGCTTAGCACAGTGTCCCACAGACATATTTACTCAATAAATGTTTATTTTTATTACAGATGAGTATATGTATACGCTTATAAAATAAAATCAGAAGAATACAGGGAAATTTAAAAAAGAGAATCCCTATACAATCCAAAGATTACTATGCCTCACAAATATTCACACATGAATAATTAACATTTTCCCTTTGGTTGATCAGAATCTTCAGAGAAAGATCTTCCAGGTCTTGGGAGAAATGTGCTGGCAGAGAACTAGTAACCTAGTTGGGCAAGACAATTGAGAGCGTCAATATTCAATATGCAATTGTTTATTTCCAACTCTCTTCTTTCAGTATGGGAATCTTGCTTGCATTTGTGACTTGTGTCCTTCAGTTCACAGTATCTTTGTTTTACCTTCTCTATGAAATTAAATTCCAGTCTTCTAGAAGTGGATCAACAGTCGCCAAGGTGAAGAGAATAGATTTCTTAGAGGGATACAATTGGTTTTTATGCAGATTTATCGAGAGAAGAGTCTCAGAAACAATGGGAAAGAGCTCAAAAAGAGATACTTAGTGTTGGATATTGTATCAATTCTTTTTTCCCAACATCATATGTGTATCTGCTCTTTTCCATACCCCTCACTTCAGGCCTCCACCAGATTGCCCAAGCACTCAAATTTACCAAGTCACCTGTATTTTCCAATTCTGGGAAGGTTCTCATGAAATTTTTTCTCTTGAAAACAAGCAAACACATGATTTCTCTTATTTCAAGATCCTCTTCTTAGCTAATTAGTGAACTTAATAAGACACTTCATTTATCCATTATTCTTATTGATTAGATATTTTTCATAACATGAGGGGATTCAGGGATAAATTTATTAATATTTGTCAATAGAGACTTAACAGGGCAAAAGTTGTAGAAAAGAGGGTCAATACTCTTGCTTCATCTGAATGAGTATTTCAGTAAATAGGGGATGCGACAAAAGCCAAGCAAAATTCAGGTTATCACTTGATGGAGTGAGATTGGTGCGTGAAAATGTACAGCAGAGTGTGGGCATCAAACTCGTCCAAAAGGCATGGCTTGGGGGCAATCGCAGGTGGCAGATGGTGATATACTAGGTCAGACAGATGTCATCACTGTGGATCCAGGTGCTTTATCTACTTCACAGCCAGGGAATGAAGTGCAGCAGTAATGGGATCAAAGAAGTCATTAACTCTTAGGCTGACTGTCAGAGCTTCTTCAACACAGGTGCAGAGCAGAACAAGCCTCCAATTTTATCAGGCATAGATTGAAAGGATAGGAAATATGGCAACTTAGAGACTCTATGCTATCCAGAGGGCATCCCTGGCCCTACAGAGGAATTAGCCAAAAGACTATTTCTAAATGCCACAGAAAGTTTCTCAAACTGTAGTCCACAGGTACTCTGGATTAAATTATATAGTCAATGTGTTGTGAACATAGATTCTTTGCTCTTTCTGTTTGGCTAAAGAGCTCGTGAATTGCTTCTCTCACAAAGGACAATGCAGGTATGCCAATCAGTAGTAGAAAATTTGGGCTTATATGCTATATGAGGAAGGAGGTGTCATTTGTACAGCCTTCCATTTGAAATAAATAAATTGGCTAAAATGACTTACAACATGGCATTTAAATCTGCGTAACTAGGCAGGAATACCTTAAAACCTCTGATAAATGCAACCTCATGTTAAGGATCCAACTTTTTTTCAGAGAAATTATTTTTATAATTAGGGAAAAATGGGTTGGAAAAAAAAACTGAGTCACAAGTAACTTAAACTCAACTAAGTTGCTGTAATTTGTGGATTCCTACTGAATCTCAGAATAATCTAGCTTACTTTTTTTTTTTTCCAAAAAGTGATTTAGATAATGAGGTACTTTCTTGACTAATCACAGGGCAATAGCTTGCAAAACCATTGATTATGAAACTTGTTTTCTTTTTCATTATAAACATAAAGCATCAATGTTAGTGCACCAGAAAATTACTTAATTTGTTTCAGTCTAAGTGGTTTCTTCATTTTACAATTTAATGTGATGAGTTAGCAGGAATTTCTTTCAGCCTAAGATTTATGCCCAGAATTTTACACTTAAAAAAAAAGTTTTATTAACAATTTCAAGTCAGTAAGGTAAAAATAAACGTAGAAATTACAAGTCTAGAAATAAAATTGATTTTTCTGAGTTTTTCTATTAAAACATATACAAGTAATAAAATAAGGTTATTATGTGGACCCTGAGAAACTTAGCAGAAGACCACAGGGGAGGGGAAGGAAAAAAAAAAAGGTTAGAGAAGGAGGCAGCCAAAACATAAGAGACTCTTAAAAACAGAACAAACTGAGGGTTGATGGGGGGTGGGGGGGGGGGAGGGTGGGTGATGGGTATTGAGGAGGGCACCTGTTGGGATGAGCACTGGGTGTTGTATGGAAACCAATTTGACAATAAATTTCATATTTAAAAAATAAGATTAAAAAATAGTAATATTCAACATGTTCCCAACTGTAACACATTGAAAACAAAATTTTTCATTGTTTTAGCTAGTCCTAAAATAAATGTAGAAATTACATTAGTCTAGAAATAAAATTGATTTTTGGGGTTTTCATATTAAAACATATACAAATAATAAAATAAGGTTAAAGAATAATAACATGCAGCACATTACCAATTACAACACTTTGAAAACCAAATATTTAGTTGTTTTATTTCCCTTTATGTAGTTAACTAGAATCGATGCAAATGATACTTGTGACCAGAAAAACGTATTTTCTAGAGGATTTGGGGGAAAAAATCAAGAAAAGCTACCCCTATATAATAAAATACCATATAACAGAAAGAATAATGTATAAATGTGTGTTTACAAAAGGATGCCCATATTTTTGAATAAAGAAATACAAAAACATAAAGAGCACAATATTTGGGAAAATGCATGTATTTCTATATTTCTACATGTGTATGTTTGTCTGAAAGAACAGTCACTGAAATGTTAATTATGGATACTTTGGGTGATGAGTTTTTAGGGAATTTAAATTTTCTTTTTATTATTTTATTTGGTGAGAAATCTTTTAAGTCTCCTAAAATAAGGTTTACCTTAAAAATCAAGGTTTAAAAAGACAAAAAAGTCAAACAAACCTCAATTCATTATCATTAAAAAAAAATGCAATGAGGATTTCTGCATCAATATTCATCAGGAATACTGACCTGTAATTTTTGGTGTTGCTTGTTTGGTTTTGGTATCAGGGTAACACTGGCCCCACAAAATTGATCTGGAAGAGTTTTCTCCTCTTCTATTTTTTAGATGTATTTGAGAAAAATTGGTATTTGTTGAATGTTTGGGAAAATTCACCAATGAAGCCGTCAGGTCTTGGACTTTTGTTTGTTGGGAGGTTTTTGACTATTAATTCAACCTCCTTACCCATGCTCAGATTTTCTATTTCTTCATGATTCAGTCTTGGGTGGTTGTATGTTCCTAGGAATTTATCTATTTCTTGTAGGTTGTCCAAGTTGTTGGCATGTAATTGTTAATGGTAGTTTCTTATGATCCTTTGTATTGCTGTAGTATTAGTTGTAATATTTTCTTTTTCATTTCTGATTTTAATTATTTGAATCATCATGGGGCGCCTGGGTGGCGCAGTCGGTTAAGCGTCCGACTTCAGCCAGGTCACGATCTCGCGGTCCGTGAGTTCGAGCCCCGCGTCGGGCTCTGGGCTGATGGCTCAGAGCCTGGAGCCTGTTTCCGATTCTGTGTCTCCCTCTCTCTCTGCCCCTCCCCCGTTCATGCTCTGTCTCTCTCTGTCCCAAAAATAAATAAACGTTGAAAAAAAAAATTTTAATTATTTGAATCATCTTTTTTGTTTGTTATCTGTATTTAATTTTTCCTGCTCTAATTTTTACTATTTCTTTCCATCTACTAACCTTGGGCTACATTTGTTCTTTTTTTTTAAAGCTCCTTAAAATGTAAAGTTAAGTCCTCAATAAAATATTAGAAAACCTAATTCAATAATACATTAAAAGAATCATACAAAATGATCAAGTGGGATTTATTCCAGGGATGCAAAAATGGTTCAACATCCATAAATCATTCAATGTGATATACCACATTAACAAAATAAAGGATAAAAATTATATGATAATCTCAATAGATGCAGTAAAAGCATTTGATAAAAGTCAACATTGATTTATGATAAAATTATAGGTTTCTGAACAAAGTGGGATAAAGAGAAGGTACTTCAACATAACAAAAAGCACATATAACAAGCTAATATCATAGTCAATAGTGAAAAGTTTAAAGTATTTCCTTAAGATGGAGAATAAGATAAGGATGCCCAATCTTCCCAATTTAATTCATCATAGTTTTGGAAGCCTGAGCAATTAGGCAAGAAAAAATAAAAAGTAGCCAAACTGTAAAGGAAGAAATGGAACTGTCATTATTTGTAGATGACAATTAATAATATAGTGATATATAGAAAACCCTAAAGACTCCATCAAAAAACTGCTCAAACTAATAAATGAATTTAGTAATGTTGCAGGATACCAAATCAATACACAGAAATCTGATATATTTCTACATGCTGTTAACAAACTATTAGAAACAGAAATTTAAAAGAACCCCAATTATGATTGTATCAAAAAGAATAAAATACCTAGGAATAAATTAAACTAAGGAAGTAAAAGACCTGTCTACTGAACACTACAAGATATTAAGGAATAAAATTGAAGACACAAATAAACAGAAAGATATTTCACGCTTATAGAAGAATTAATATTGTTAAAATATCCATATTACCCAGAGCAATCTACAGATTCAACACAATTCCTATCAAAATTCCAATGGTAGTTTTCAACAAAATAGAACAATCCTAAAATTTGTATGGAGCCACAAAAGACACTGCATACCCAAAGTAATATTGAGAAATAAGAGTAAAGCTGGAGACATCATGCTCCCTGATTTGAAACTCCATTACAAGGTGATAGTAAATAAAATAGTATGTTATTGTCATAAAAACACAGATCAATGGACAAGGATAAAGAGCTCTGATAAAACTCATGCATATATGGTGACTTAATTTAGGACAAAGGGGCCAAGAATATACAGTGAGGTAAGGACAGTCTGTTCAATAAAGGGTGCTGGGAAAATTGGACAGTGCAATGTGAAATAATGAAACTATCTTAGATCTTACTTAAAAATTAACTAAATTTGGTTGAAAGACTTGAATATGAGAACTGCAGCTATGAACCTCCCAGAAAAAAAACACAGGCAGTAAGCGCCTTAACATTGGACTTCGTAATGATTTAAAAAAAAAAAAATTTTTTTTAACGTTTTTTTTGAGAGAGAGAGACAGAGTGTGAGTGGGCGGGGGGCAGAGAGAGGGAGACACAGAATCCAAAGCAGGCTCCAGGCTCTGAGCTGTGAGCACAGAGCCCAACGCAGGGCATGAACTCACAAAGCCCTAGATTATGACCCAAGCTGAAGTCAGATGCTTAACCGACTGAGCCACCCAGGTGCCCCAGTAAGGAGCACCAAGAACAAAGGCAACAAAAACAAAAACAAACAAACAAACAAAAAATAGGTGGGATTATATCAAACTAAAAAGCTTCCACACAGCAAAAAAAAAGATAAAATATATTGCAAATTAATATATCTGTTTTGAGATATATATTGAGAATATATTGATATATATGAGAATATATTACAAATTATATATCTGATTAGAGATAAATATTCAAAATATATAAAGACCACAGACAATTCAAAACCAAAAAACTAAACTATCCAATTCAACTGGGCAGAGACAGTTGTTTTTTATTTTTCCAAAGAGAAAATACAAATGGCCAGCAGGTACATGAAAAGATGCTCACCATCACTAATAATTAGGGAAATGCAAATCAAAACCATAATTAGATATCACTTCACAGCTGTCAGAATGGCTATTACCAAGAAAACAAGATATAATAAGTGTTGGTGAGAATGTGGAGAAAAGAGAACCCTTGTGCACTGTTGGTGGGACTGTAAATTGGTGCAGTCACTACAGGAAACAGTATTGATTTCTTTAAAGAATTAAAAATGTAACTACCATGTTTTTTAGCAATTCCATTTCTGGATATTTATCTGAAGAAAATAAAAACATTAACTCAACGAGTTATAGGCATCTTATGTTCATAGCAGCACTATATCCAATAGCCAAGATATTGAAACAATCTAAATGTCTATCAATGGATAAATGGATAAAGAAGTGGTAGAAGTGATGTATATGCACACACACACACACACACACACACACACACACACATGCACACACACTGGAATAGTGTACAGCCATAAAAAAGAATGAAATTCTGCCATTTGCAACAACATCAATGAACCACAAGGGTCTTATGCTTAGTGATATAAGTCAGGGATAGAAAGACAAATAACATATGATATTTCTTTTATAATATATAGAACTCAAAACCCAAAGCAAACAAAACAAAAAACTACCAAAAAAAAAAAAAAAACAGAAGAAGAAGAAAACAACAAGCTCATAAATAGAACACACTTGTGGTTGACAGAGGTAGGGGGTGGGGTATGGAGAAATGGGTGAAAAGGGTCAAAAATATGAAAATTAAAAATTAATAATAATAATAATAATAATAATAAAAAGAACCTGGGTAGAAAGCTCATCCCTGAGTGCAGTATATAAGTGGCATTCTCTGTCATTTTCTGTCCCCTTTACCTTGCTTTGTGCTTCTTCAAAGCATTTATCACCACCTGAAATTGAGCATCTCTTCCCCTATTGGAATGTGGCCTCCATGAGAGCAGCTCATGTATATCTCCAACCTCCAAGACAGTAACTAACACATACTTCTCAATGAATATATGTTGGGTGAATAAGAGAGGGTGGATCAATGGATGTATGAATGGATTGATGGATCAATAAGTATATGCGGTCAAGGCTATACCCCAATCACCCTTTCAGGACTAAGGCACTCATTTCCCCAGCTACCAGCAAAAACAAAACAAAACAAAAACATTTATTTTAATTCTTAGAAGAGAAGACAAAATTGCAAGGAGGTCACCACGTTTTTAGCAGGGCCTCCTCTGCAGGGGCAGTGGCATCTTCTCAACCACAAACCTCAAGTGGGGAAATACACTCTTGCTGTTTCTACACTTCTCACTTAAGGATAAAAGTGACCCTGGAGGGGTGCCTGGGTAGCCCAGTTGGTGAAGCATCCCACTCTTGATTTCCACTCAGGTCATAATCTCATGATTGTGAGATCGAGCCCCAGATCAGGCTCTGCGTGTACTCTCTCTCTCTTTCTCTTAAAAAAAAAAAAGTGATCTTGAAATATTAAACTAAGTACAGATTTTGAGGGAGCTTCTATAGAAAATCACTTAGGAAGCAACTGGAATTATGTATTAATAGGATATTCACAATCCTCCAATCTGCCAAGCATTAGTTTGACCCCTAATGTAAATGAAATCAGCATAATGAATATTTAGAATACAAACATTTCTTTCCTTGAAGTTAGTAGGAAAGACCTAGAAGTTCCCACTACTACTTAATAGATTACTTCTTCAGAGTAATCCACTACCACAGTGCCTAACCATGATGATCTCTGATAATTTAAAGGGTGTGATTAAAAGAAATAATTTCTAACATTTTATTTTTCTCTCACTAAATTATTTTGTTTAGGCCTGCAAATTTTATTCATAGGGGCCGGAGCAAAAGTGCAAATGGAGAGGCACATACCTTATACCGTATACCTAAATAATAAAAAAGTTATCAATCACACTAAGAAACTCTTAATAGAATATGCTCTAGCATCCTTCTGGGACATATCTCTCTGCAGGACAACCTGAAAGTCCATGTTTGAACTGCATAGTTTGGGACTCCTGGGCTGGTGGCCTGCCT
Organism: Lynx rufus; assembly: GCF_022079265.1. Lineage (NCBI taxonomy): Eukaryota > Metazoa > Chordata > Mammalia > Carnivora > Felidae > Lynx > Lynx rufus. The sequence continues at coordinate 27,288,293 of NW_025814845.1, forward strand.
CATTTTCTTCCCATCCCAGTTCAGCACCGTGAGTGTAGAACATAAGCATGTAGCAATGTTAGGCTGCATGTGTGAGCTCTGTCCACACCTGTGGGCAGCTGCACATTGACCACACATTGATGGCACTGTCGGCTCTGAGGAAGGGGCCCAAACAGGCCCTGTATGTAGGTTTGAGAACTGTTTGAGCAAGAAATTCCAGTGTCCTGAGTATCCAGAGTGTAGTCTAAGAAGGGGATGGTTGAAGGCTTTACGTGTCCTTCTCCTCTTGAGCCCACAGGTATTAACGTGTGAGACAGGGCAGAGACAGGGGGCCTGTCCCATGTGTGGAGACTGAAGATGTATCAGGCAGATCTCCCATCAAGGAAAGACTTGCAACCTTTCTGGGATAGCCTCACCTATGGACAGACAGCTAGCCCAAGGTCATGTCCTTCCCCAGGCAGCTCATTTAACACTGATTAAGGTGGGGATATAAAGTCTTCCCATTTCGTCCCCATGTGGGATAACACTGATTTAAACTCCAGAGCTCCCCTTGTGGTCAGCCAAGGCTGCCACACCCGATGAATTATAACTTGGCCTTCCCTCTACCCAATCTTGCTTTCTTTCCCTGCCTTCTAAGGTTGTTAATCACAAGGGCTTGCTCTCCCTCCTAAACCTCCTGAAGGAAGCTAAGTCTCAGAGATTGTTTCTCAGAGAGCCCAGCCTGCTTTATCCTGCAGGATGAGGGTGCTTGAAGTGCAAAACCTGGACTGGACCTTGCCTGACTGGGCCTAAGGCTTCTAGAAGCCATTTACCCAATGTTAGATACCACTCTTAGAGATCTGATATGTAGATTTGGAATGCAGCTGATAAATCTGAATTTTCAGCAAATATCCCAGATGATTTTTACACAGGTGGTTAATCAGATTCCACAAGTGACTTTTCACTACGGTAAACACACTGTTTCTGAAGTCAGTGTTGCAAGGATATAATAGGAATCAAGGCGTGTTTCCTGTCTTGCTCCTCAAATCAGGGAGGAACACACGGCTTATTTCTTAATATATAGCAGAAGGTGATGTCACATGAAACAGGGAGAAAAAACCCAGTGCAGTAATTAGCAATATAAAAAATCTTGCCTTGTCTGCTTCAGCAAGATTAGGGCATTTCCCTCACTTCTCTGTTAACATTTGCAACCGCTGTCACCATGGCCCTATCAATCACTTTTCTCTATTTTTTTTTTTTTTGTCTACAGTATTCATCAAACTCTCCTATACTGGGTATTTTACTTATCTAATTGTTATTGTCTTTTGTCATTACTAGAAGTTGGGCTTCATGACGTCATAAATGGTAGTCAATTTATTTGCCTCTGGAGTGGGTAGAAAAACAAGGATTTCTCTCTGATTTCATGCTATAATTTTAGAATCTGATGCAGCATCTGACATAGAGTGCTTGATAAATATCTGCTGAATGAATGATGGAGTTAAATTCATAATGGATCACAGAAAGGAAGCAATAGGGATGCACTCAACAATGTCCTCACACTTCCAAAACACAAGAAGTCTTAAAATAACCCTGACCACAGTGAAGAAGACATTTCAGAGCCAAGCATTCCCACGGAGGACCCAGCACTGAATTGTAGATCTGTGATTCTGGCATTCACACAGATTATACAAGCAGCAGACAGGTGAAGAGATAGCTAGACACAAAGGATGAAAATCTGCACTTTAATGACTGAGCTTTTCAAACAAGAAATTCCAAGAGGCTGACACAGGGACAATCACCAGCCCTGAAGAAGAGCCAAGAAGAGCACAGACACAAGTGACAGGCGATAAAGAGAAAGCGTGCATAGACCCAGAACAGAAACAATTGCTTAACCACACACGGTATGGGTTTTACCAAGCCCTTAGGGAAGAAAGACTGCAAATGTTCTCTAATTCAATTTGTATATTATTTTGTAGTCTGCTTAAAATTCATGCTAAAGTTAATGATTTTCTAAATTGAGTGTGGTTTATTTGATAGTGTGACTTCAGTAATCCTCAACTAATCATCTTCCTGTTAGGGATAATATTGAATCGGGCAGTCAGTTTGTGTCTGGAGTGGGCTGAATGACAAGTGGAATCAGTTCCAGAGTAAATGCTTGACTATCATCTTCTGTTTTGGTTGAGGCATCCGTTAGGGAGAAAAAAAGTAAAAAAAATAAATAAATAAAAATAAAAAAATTTATAAAAGTAAAAGGATAATGTTTGCAGTGTAATATTGTTGATATTTAATGCTTTTAAAAGGTGCTAAGTAATGAATGCTGTAAGCTAGTCAGGCTATAGAGGGCAGGAAAACAGGTTGCCAATATTCGGGAAAATGCTACCACCTTGCATAAGCTAACAGCAAGACCTACTTTTATGTAAACATTGGAATTATATATAGTATATACATTCATTAATATGTTAATTTATAACATATTTCTGAGTAATCTGCAATCTAGACCCTTTTTAAAATGATTCCCCCCCACTTCCTCTTAGAATTATGCCACTTAGAGAATCGTATTCTTACACCTTGTTTGACTTTTACTAATTTCTAAATAAACAGTAGTCATTGTACATTCAAGAAACACAATAATCTAGTCAAATTCTTAAAATGTCTATTTCTTATATTGAGCTACAGAAATTCCAACTTTATATGATACCAGAACTGACATAAGTAGAGAGAAAATTTTGTAGGAAATGAGTTAATAAAAACTTGATTAATGCTTTTTTTGTGAGTATTTTTCAGAAAAATATTTTAAAAACTTAAGTATCTCTTCATCAGATTCATTTTCTCTGGGTTAAAAAATATTCTTTTGAAATTATTTATTTGAAGATGTATGAAATTTTAAATTGTAGCTCCTTTCAAAGATATTTCCCATGTGCAAATAATTTAAAGTTTGTTTCCCAGGTGATAATAATTTTCAATAAAGAACCTTATTATAGAACCAGGAAGATGATACTTGGTAGAGATATAGATTTATTACTTTAGGAGAAAAATAGGGTGCCTGATTTTCAAACAGGCTCTAGTTCCCTTCTGAGATTTAGGGACACACTTGGGCTTTAATATGTTGTTTCAATTGGAAGATCTTTTCTATTTGAAACATCTAGGTAGGTGGCTTTGGCATATTTGAAATCATGATGTCTGTCTCTACAAGCAGACACATTTTGTCAAAAATATTTAAATTCTCTAGGAAAAGCATGGTGTGAAACGATAGGGACCTCAGGAGGATGAATAACAATCACTTGCAGTAATAATCACTTGGTAGAGCCTATACTCCATCAGAGGACACCTGTGTAAAAGGCAATACACAGTACATCACGGGCTATATGCCTATTGTGGTATACAGGAAGATGGTTAATAAATGCTGTAAGGAAGAGATGACTTCCTTGTGGCATTGTGGCATCAGAAAAGGCTTTGAGAAACTTTCTCCTTCTCTGGACTTCGAAGTGCAGGAGTCAATTCAATTCATCAGACATTCCTGTGCAGTTACTGGCAATTCAAATTGGGAGTGAAATGAAACCAAGACTAAGGGAGTTCTTTCTCCATGCAGGCACTGTCCTTTGTGCTTAAAATAAGTATGTTTACTGAGAACAAAGAGGTGGACCTTATCATCTCCAAACTGCAGGTGAAGAAATGTGAGGGTTAGAAGAGCTGAAGAAACATGCCCAAGGATAAGTAGCAGCTAAAGAATCAGAGGTGGGAGTCAAGTTCAGGGGTGTCTTTTACCAGAGTCTTGCTCTTCACAGGGCCCCACCATCTCCGCTCTTGAAGATGCAGACAGAATGGTCCTAGCAATTAAAAAAGGGTGTGACCAATGCAATATGCAGTTAATGCTGACTGCTGGCTGAAGCAGCACATTCACATTGAAGAGATTTGAGATGTAAAGAGAAACAAATTGTAGGAAGACTTGGTGATGTTTGATTTTTATTTTTCAGGTGATGTTGTATTAAATTTAACCATTCTTCAAGCAAGTGCATCTTTAAAAGTGTTTTTTTTAATGTTTGTTGTCGTTTTTTTTTTTTTTTTTTTTTTTTTTTTGAGAGAGAAAGAGAAACAAAGTGGAGCAGGGGCAGAGAAAGAGGGAGACACAGAATCTGAAGCAGGCTCCAGGCTCCGAGCTGTTAGCACAGAGCCTGACGCCGGGCTCGAACCCATGAATCACGAGATCATGACCTGAGCTGAAGTTTGCCACTCAACCAACTGAGCCACCCAGGTGCTCCAGTAAGTGCTTCTTTAAATGAAACTCCTCCTTCATTTGTCTTTTATTGTGGTAAAAACATAACATGAGATCTACCCTCCCAACAATTTTGAAATACACACTTCAACATTGTTAACTATAGAATGCACACTTGCAAAGTTGATCTCCTTTCTTCATTTTCACTCATGATTCTGAAAATCCCTAGAAGTTCAAAATGTTTTACAAACCATGGTGCTTAAAATATTAATTTAATTTGCCTTTCTCATCTGAGGCATTTCAATTTAATGCTATTAGTCTATTATTAATTAATGGCTATTAGTCTAATAGATGCTGCTGATAATATTTTTAAAGACATTTTCTAGCTGTAAGGCATTTACATAATTCTTTTCCCATAGTGATGCATCATCTGTAGATTCTGTGGGTACATTTGATTCTATTCAGAATGTTTTTGGCTGAAAACAAGAGTACACCTAATTTTCTTAAGAAGTTCAGAAATCCTGTCCAAATTTGTTAAAACCTATCAGTGATTTCAGGACTGATGCACAGTGGTTTGCAAGGTTTAATTAACTGACCATAATTGTTCTTAAATATTAAATATGTCATCCCTTGATATCATCAAGGAACTGAGTCCTTTCTCTTTATATTGTCCATTTCTTTTTGGCTTAAGATGATTATGGAAACTCCAGACATCAGAATTATGTTCAAAGAAGGAAAAAAGAAAGGATGGTCCATTTTCAACAGAACAATAAAATTCTTCCACAGACTTCCCTTTATAACTCACTGGACTAGACTGTGTTTCATGGCTTGTCCTTGCTGTGAGACGAGGAAAAGCTAGGAAACATTTATGTAAATTTCTATCCTCTAGAATAGAGGAAGGCATGGAAAAAGGAGCTGAACATGAATATTGAGTGAACTAACTGTGACATTAATTGCAGAACTAGAGAAAAGCATTTAAAAGTTTTCAGGTGAGTTGTTGAAGTGATAAACTTATGTTCTTTCTCAAGTCCTTTGAGTTGGAGAATAGGATGAGACAAGAAGAGAGATACACAGTGAGCGATACCATAAAGTCTAAATGAAAATAACTGTCCTTACAGTTTGATGGAGCCACTTGTGATCACATCATACAACTTAATTTTGATTAAATTGTTTTTATTTACTTGGGATTTGAATTCCATAATTACAATTGAGTGTACTTAAGTAATCCTCCCAAAGCATCTTTTTAATTAGTTCTCTTGTGAGGTGCTGTGAGAGAATTTAATTTTACTTACTCATCATGAGATACATAAAGAACTGTGAAAGTACTCTTGTGAGAAAAGGGGAAAAAAACAAAAGAGAGAAGAAAAACTAGTATTTTCTGATTGCCTAGGATGCAATAGCCCATGTTACATAAGTCATTTCACTTAATCCTCACAAAAGCCTATCAGGAACAGATTAATACTGTCCTCATTTTGCAGGTCAGGAAACCAATGCTTAGAAACATTAAGTAAATTACCCAAGATCACACTGATAATAAGGGACAGAGGAAAGGCCTGATCTCCTCTTTGCTCTTATTTAAGATGGAAACCTTGAATTTACCTTCACATTTGTCATGCCCAGAATTGTTGCCTCCGAGAAACACTTAAATGTTTATCCAGTAAATGAATTTAAGTTCTGTCTGACTCAAAAGCCCATGCTGTTTATATTGTGTTCCACTTCCCAAGAATAGTTTTCATTAATGATGTTCTCCAGTTTTCCAGCACATTCTGAAAGTTCAACGTTTTAGGTATTTGAGGTAACCTAGTAAAATCAGAATCAGATTTCAATCATTTATCATCATTTACTATCAACTAATTTTGAGCAAGTTACTTAAAAGTCTCTGGCCACCTATTAATTTTTAAAATAATAACTAATATACTTAGTGCTTTCCAGATGCCAGGAATTCTTCTAAGGCCTTATATGAAACAACCCATTTAACTTTCACAATATGACCATGAGGTGTGTGTGGTTATTATCTCTGTTTCACAAATGTGGAAATAACTGTTGCCACAAAAAAGCATTGCATTAAAAATACCCCCCAAATTCTATTGCTAAAATTTACAATAATATTATTTTCTTAATTATGTCAGTCATCTGAGGGGTAGCTGATCTTGGCTGGATTAGGCTGGGAGGCTCTGCTATTGGTTGACTGAAGGTCTGCTCGGGTAGGTTTGGCCAGAATAACTAACCTCTACTCTGTAAGTTTCTCTTCATTTTTCAGGGTCCAGTCGGTTAGCCTGGGAATACTTTTCTTTTGGAAATGGCACAATTGCAAGATACAAACAATTCTTAGGTGTTTCTCAAGCTTCTGCTTGTGCCAACTCTGCTAATATCGTGTTGGCCAAAGCGAGATACTTGGTCAGACCTACAGGCAAGTGATGGCAAAATTTCATTCATTTCAGTGGGAGGTGGAGGGAACTTAATATTTCTTAATGATAACCTGTAACATTAAGAAAGTTGGCCAAACTCAAATTACTAGTAAGACTAAAGCTGGGATATAAATACAGGTCATTTGTATCTTAATCTGTTCTTAGCACTATAGTATATTTTACTTCAACTGAAGTTAAAAAAAAAAAGTTGTTCACAAAGTGTTATTTGGTATGTGTTTACATCAGGTCATATAATGCCATGAGGACCACTTAGCACAGCACCTGGCCTATAATAAATGGAAAAAAACAAAAAACTCTGAGATTTAGTTATTCCTCACATGACTAGATATGAATATTTTTAAATACACTTATAAATATATTGAAATTAAGAAATATTACCTAAATTGTGTTACATTCATTGTGAATCACTCATGAATTGGGGAAGAATAGATATTGACAGACTTTTATTTGTTTGCCATTGAAGAAAGAATACAATGTCCCCATAGAGAAGCTTTATGCTATTAAAGCCATACTACTGGCTTTGGGAGAGAGTTCAAGTTAGTTTAGACTTGTAATCTTTTCCTCTTCATTCCACTCATATATATTGTGTATTTACTCTGTTCCATGGACTTACTTCTGTGCATGCGATAGTGAAGAAGACAAAATCTTTGGCCGCAAGTTTATGGTCTTTAACAAATTTTTCTCATTAGGAGGAAGACACAAATAAGTGGAATCATACATCATGTTCATTGATTGGAAGACCTAATATTGTTAAAATGTTGTTATCACCCAAAGTAACTTACATATTTAATGAAATCTTTACAAAAATCCCAATGATGCTATTTGAAGAAACAGAAAAAGCCATCCTAAAATTCACATAAAATCTCAAAGGACTTCAAATAGCCAAAACAATCATGAAAAAGAAGAGCAAATTAGAGGATTTACACTTCCTGATTTCCACTGTAATTAAAACAGTGCAACATTGGTGTGGTATTGACATAAAGACAGATATAAAGGCATATGGAATAGGATACAGAGCCCAGAAAGAAACTCTCACATATAATGAAATGACTTCTGAGAAGGATGCCAAGACCATTTAATGGGAAAGGGACAGTCTTTTCAACAAATGGTGCCAGGAAAACTGGATATCCACATGCAAAAGAATGAAGTTGGACACTCACCCAATGCCATGTATAAAAATTAACTGAAAATGGATCAAGAATCCAAATGTAAAACGATAAAACTCTCAAAACAAAACATAGGATGAAAGCTTCACAGCATTGAATTTCAATTTGGCCATGATTTTTTTAAATATGACTCCAAAGGTATCGGTTAAAAAAGAAAAAAAGTAGATAAACTGGATTTTATAAAAATTTAAACTTTTTGTACATCAAAAGACCCTATCCACAGAATAAAAAGGCAACCTACAAAATGGGAGAAAATATTTACAAATTATATATCTGATAAAGGATTAATATCCAGAATATGCAGAGAACTCCTAAAACTTAACAACAAAAATATAAACAATCCAATCCAAAAAAGGGCAGAGGACTTGAACAGATATTTCCCCAGATATACAAATGGCCAATAAGTAGATGAAAAGATAACAACACTAATCATTACAGAAATGTAAATCAAAATACAATGAAATACTATTTCACATCTGTTAGGAAGGTTACTACCAAAACAATAGAATATACAACAAATTTTGGCAAGGATTTGGAGAAACTGGAACCCTTGTGCACTGTTGGTGGGAAATTCAAATGGTACAGGTGCTTTGAAAACAGTATGATAGTTCCTCAAGAACTTAAAAATAGAATTACCATGTGCCAATTATATTTTAATTAAAAAAAAATGAAAGACTAGCTAATAGTAATGAAACTAGTAATTATGTGACTATATATTGACGACAACTGTATAAAATAAATTTAAAAACCGAATTACCTTATGGTTCAGCAATTCCACTTCAGCGTGATTCTTTTCTTTTTTTTTTTTTTTTTTAATTTTTTTTCCAACGTTTTTATTTATTTTTGGGACAGAGAGACACAGAGCATGAACGGGGGAGGGGCAGAGAGAGAGGGAGACACAGAATCGGAAACAGGCTCCAGGCTCTGAGCCATCAGCCCAGAGCCTGACGCGGGGCTCGAACTCACGGACCGCGAGATCGTGACCTGGCTGAAGTCGGACGCTCAACCGACTGCGCCACCCAGGCGCCCCCAGCGTGATTCTTAAAGAGATATTTATACACCTGTGTTTTTAGAAGCATCATTCATAATAGCTAAAGCATGGAAACAATCCAAGTACCCAGCAATTGATGAAAATGGAAAAGCAAAATGTGGTATATACATGCAATGGAATATTATTCTGCCTCAAAAAGAAAGGAAATTGTGTAATATGCTACAATATGGATGAAACTTGAGGATCTTAAGCTATGTGGAAATACCCAGCAATAAAAAGAAAACTGCTGTATGATTCCACTCATATGAGGTACTTAGAGTAACCTAAATCATAGAAACAGAAAGTATAATGGTGGTTGCCAGGATGGGGTAGGTAGGGATGGGAGAATGGGGAGTTAGTGTTTAAAAGGTATAGAGTTCCAACTGAAAAGAGTTATGGGGATAGATGGTAGTGATGATTGCACAAGACTGAATGTATTTAATACCACTGAACTGCACACTTAAAAATGGTTAAGATGGTAAATTTTATGTTTATTTTACCATAATATAAATAAGAAAGAAAAACATATACATATATATGTATATGTATGTGTATATATGTGTGTGTATATATATGTATATATGTATGCATATATATACATATGTATATATGTATGCGTATATATGTGTGTGTGTGTGTGTGTATATATATATATATATATATATATATATATAATACTTTCTAATTTTGTGTGTGTGTCATTAAATCTTTGGCTTGTGGAGTGTAAAATTCCATCATGATCATTACCATGTGTATGACTGGGTAAGCACAGGGTCATAGAATAGCCACATAACCTGTATAGGACTTGGGGAAGGCTTTCTGGATGCAATGATACCTAAGTACAATTCAATGGACAAAAAAGTTAGAGAAGAATGTAAACATCAGGAAGAAGAAGTAGTTTAATATGAGTAGGTCATGGAGTTGCACAGTCCCATACAGTAGGTGCAGGCCCACAGGTGGCTGTTCAGCACTTATAATTTGGCTACACACTGGATTTCAAAGACAGTACAAAAGAAATATCTCAAGTGGGTTATAAAATTAATTGCATATTGAAATAAAATATTTTAAATATATTAAGTTAAAATGTTATTAAAATTAATTTTATCTTTTTATTTTTTAATGTGACTACTTAATAACTTTAAATTATGGGGGCGCCTGGGCAGCTCAGTTAGGTAAGTGACTGGCTTTGGCTCAGGTCATGATCTCACAGTTCAGTTAGTGAGTTTGAGCTCCGCATGGGACTGTCTTGTCAGCGTGGAGCCCACATCCATCCCCCTTCCTCTCTCCCTTTCCTCTGCTCACATGCTCCCTCTCAAAATAAACATTGAAACTAATTTTTTAATTATGTATGTGACTGCATTTGTATTTGTGTTGTATTTCTACTAGGCAGTACTGGTGGAGAGCATAAGTGAGGAGAGATGTTGGGGAGATAATGAGGGGTGGGGAAAATGTTATATTTAATTTGCCTACATAATTGTTGGTTTTGAAGACCACATTCTCCTGTTTGGAGGACTTAAACTTTTTTTAGTGTTTATTTACTTTTGAGAGAGAGAGAGAGAGAGAGCCAGAGCGCGAGTTGGGGAGGGGCAGAGAAAAAGGGAGACACAGAATCGGAACCAGGCTCCAGGCTTTGAGCTGTCAGCACAGAGCCTGACGTGGGGCTCGAATTCGATCTCTCAAGAGATCATGATTTGAGCCGAAGTTGGATGCTTCACCGACTGAGCCACCCAGGTTCCCCTGGAGGACTTAAACTTCTAACCATATAGTATTCAGCATTTAGACACTAAACTGATTTCTTCCTTTTTCTAGGAGTTCACAATGGTTGTCTCTAATGTTTTCACAAACCATTCTATCAGCTAGGGTCATCATGAATGGGCTACAGAGTTTCTTTTCTCCTTCTCTAGCCTCCTTTACCCATATGTTGCTTGGGGAAACCTCCTAGTTGTCACCAGAACCTACATAACAGAAGAACACCAAAACCTACATAAAAGTAGCTAAAATGGAAACTTTTTGGTTTTGTCAACAGCATCTGGTTCTCCCTTTCTTCATATCCTACCCTAACTACCCTTTAACAAATCCATCCTATCCCCATTTTCATTGAGAAGGCTTCAAAAAGGATTTGCCCTTTACCTTCAAGCTTCAAGTATAGACCCCAGTCGACTCTTGATTTAATGATATCTGTGTGTCCCAAATCCTTGCTCATGGGGACTGGTTCAGAGATCGGCATGTAATTCATTCAGAGGCAGTGAGACACTGGGTAATGCTTCCTGTGGCCTCTGGGAAAGAAAAGCCTCTTTCTTCTTCTGTGGAAAGCACTGAAAGAGATTTTCTGTGATGCTGGTTATGCAACAAGAACTTGTCCTCAGCATCCAGCCATCTTACTCACAGTGACAGGGAAAGATCCTGCCAAAGTGAGGCCAATACTAAAGAAACAGGACTGAGAAACAGTATGAAACAGAGTCTATCTGCCCTGGCTTAAGTCATTCCACAAGCAATCAGTTTCCTATATTGTTTTAGCCATGTTGAGATGAATATCTTGTCTTAGCTATTCCAAAATATTCCCAAAGCAAAGGAGCCCTGTGGATCAGAATAGTGGTAAGTTGTGAGCAGAAGAGAGGAGTGTGCCACACTTTGTCATTATATTCTCTGGCATACTTGTGCTTGGGCTTTACACAATCGCTGAACATTAGTCCTGAAGGAGAAGACAGAACTCTGGCTCTGCTCTTTAACCCTGCTTCTTCGTCTTTATCTCAGAATAAAGCCTATCCTTAAAAGTGGCTTCCCTTTCCTCAGTTATGCAGTAACACATCCATGAATGAAACAGAGGAACGCGGGAACCGTGTTGCCTACCTGAGCAACAGCCAGACAAAGATGTTCCGATCCACATAAATCTGTTCACATAATTAAATGCCTGTGTACACATTTGTGTATCTTCTCGTTTGTTGGAGGTTGTGCCAGACTTTTTAGGTTGTCAAATATGATTTCCTCATTTCAGGGGTGGAAAGCCAAGTAACAAAAGATTTAACTTTTGACATTTCCATTGAAGCCATGATCTAATCTAATAGCTATTCTCACACTTTAACCCAGGCCTTCTAATTAAGGAATAAGTAAACATCTAATTCTAGGTGTCCAAAAAAGTAGTATTTTGTCTGCATAGTATGCAATTATGAAAGAACCTTTTCATCAGAATTATGCCTTGTGTGAGCTGGAGTTCTGTACTGTACCCAACGTTAGTCCTGTGCTGAGTCCAATCCACATACACCTCTGCCATCCCCTCCCCTTTCCAGCGTTTGGTCTAGATATTGAAATCCTGTTTTGCATGCTGAGGCTTTCCAGAAAAATGACCCTATATGATTATTTCATATTGTTTGATTTTTAGAGGAGCTCATGTAAAATAATTTAAAAACATACCATTTGTTAATTTTGTGCTTGGTAATTATAATTGTGAACCAAAACACTTTCTATAAGCAGTTTATGCAGTAACACAAGAATACTAATGACCATAATGCTTATTAGCGTGAAATTCTTCAAAAATAATAAAACATACCACAATACTTTTCAACGTCACTGGTACACTGATTTGGGAGAAAATCTACAAAAACTCTTCTTGGAGCTGTGTACAGAGATTTAGATGAGTCACATATACTACTGCTTACATGAAACTGTCCATTTTTTGCTACTTTTATAGTCATATGTGTGCTTATCAAACTAGATGAATGTCTAAGAGTGAGTGATTCAATATTCCCTTGTATTTAGAAACAGCTCTCTTCCCCCAACATTTTGTTAATATTGCAATAAATATTATTGGTTTATGATTGATAAGACAGTTAAAATGTATTTTTACCTTAAACTTGATGTTTTGTTACAATTTTTTATGATGCACCAAGATTCTGCTTTAGTTATGATGTCAAGTCAAAATCCAGAGAAAACTATCATTAAGGACACTAGGAGTTCACGTTAGCATCCTAACAATTTTGAGTAGGAGAATTATGACAACTTGTTTCTCATATCCTCAGTTAGCTTTCATACCCTGCCAACGCTGGGCCTTAAGAGGTTTATTTTTTATTTTTTAGAGCTCAATTCTGTTGTCAGAAATGTTGGGAAATTGTCTTGGATGGGCAAAAATATTGCTGGCTGGCCTACTTTAAATTCTTCAACTCAGTCACACTTACCATCTAGAAATGGCAGAATAGATTTGATAAATGAGCCTTTTAAAAGCATTTCCTCCAGATACAGCTAGCTCAGTGGTTCTAAAGTAGTAGGAAAAGGAGCTATTTGAGGAGAGAAGGGAGCCTTTCAGAGCAAGACAGAAGAAGAAAAAAGCAAGCTGATGGAGCTAATGGGTCAAAGCACCAAGAAAGAACTAAAGGTGAAAAGAGAATTCGTCATGAAGCAAACATGTGAAAATACAGTGACTGTATTCTGACATTTGAAGGAAGAGAAAAATAAAGAGGATGTGTTTCAACAAAAGAAAATGATAAATTTAGATCTCTCTTATTTCAAAATTTTCTCTTGTTGACTCTCAACGTAAAGTTATCAGCAATGAGCCCATGTGCATGGTTAGAAGAAAATTATTACAAGCAGTTCTTTGTTTACTCGTTATTGGTATAGGTCTCAAAGACTATGGATGCTTCTTTCATTTTCCTTTACCCATTCTGCTCAGCTGACGATTTGCTGTAGAGCCTTCAATACATTTAGTTCGATGAATGAGTAAATAGATAGAATCATTGTGCCTTGGTGCAGAGAATGGCAATAATAGTTCAGCCCTAAGGAGGCCCTGTGCTTGAACTCCAGCTGGAATTTTTCTTTTCAAATCAGAACTGCATTTGCTTGGAAGGAACAATACCCAGCAGCCTACACTCTCCCTGGTGAGGGAGAACATGACATTCGCCACAAGTGAGGAGTAACCTTTTCTTTCCGTGGAACTAGCACAAGCTTAACAGCTGACGGCAGAATTGTTGCCATGCTCTTTAGGAAGACTAGTTTCTGGTGTATTTCTGCCTTTAGCTTGTCTATTGACTTTTGAGGGAGCAAAAGAAAGCTGGCTCAAGTTTTAATGTCAGACGATAACATTTGTCAGACTAGATATTACTCAGGCATTATCTGGTCAATGATCTGACAAAAAGTCTCAGTTAACAAGGATTCACTGAACACCTACTTTGCACCATTAAAAACAACGTGAAAACTGACTTAATGAATTTATATTATTCAGAGACAAACATATATCTTAAACAAAAATTATATTTCTTTGGGATATAGACCATAATGCAACTATAAAGAGATTTCTATAAAAAGCAAAAAAAAAAAAAAAAGCAGATTCAAATTTAAAATCGAATCAAATCATTGCAACTAGTTTGTCATAAGACATCTCTCCCCTGCCCTCTCAAACTGTCTAGGGTATTTAAAGACAAAACAAATAAAACACATTTTTAGACTGCATTAGCCACATGAGTCATTGAATTCTGGAAATTCAGAATTACAGAATAATCACTACTGGCGATATGATTTTTCAAATTATGTGTTTTGTCTTTCATTTACTCATTCAGCAAATATTTGAATGTCAGCCATAAGCTTTAACATGACTATTACAGAGTCATTGATGTCAAGATGTTAAAAATAAACGTATAATTATAGTGACTACACTAAGTTTGATAACCAAAGAGGGGTAGGGTATTAAGAGATACATACAAAGAAGAGATTGAATTATCCAAGTAAACTTCCTGGAGGAGAAAATTGGCGAGCTATGTGTATGGTGGAGAGTATAGGGTCTGAAGGAGATAGCATATTTTAAAGGACTAGAGATATGACACTTCAAGATAATCAAGATCTCTAGAACACAAAGTATGGGGCAGGATGTGGAGAAAACATCAGCAGCCAAGGTCAAACCTTAGCCAAAGGTGTCAAGTTCCCATGAAACCCCCCAAATCATGTGAAGATGTTTTTCAATTATATGTGTACTTTTTTTTTCTCTAAGTACTTTTTTTTTTCTAGGATGCCCATGGTTTTCCCCCAAATCTCAAAATGATAGCCAAGTAGTCCATACACATATAAAAATGTGTTCAAAAACATTAGCGCTCAAAGAAATGCAAATTAAAACTACATATCAAAGTATATAACATTTTTAAAAAACTAAAAATATGAAATGTTTGTACAGATGTGGAGGAACTGGTGAGTATAAAATGGTACAACCACTTGGGAAAATTACTGATTTCTATTAACATAGGCATCCCACTATTTTATGACCCAGAAATTTAATTCTTATTCCACCCTCCACAAGATAAGTGAAAATTTTCTATCAAACGCACTGTGAAAAAAATGTTCACAGCAATGTTACTCACAGTTACTCCAAACTTGGAATAGCCTTTTATGTCCATCAACAGAAAAATGGGTAAACTATTTGTATTAATATTTTGATGTTGCTACAACAAATTACCATAAACTTTGTGGCTTAAAACAACACTTATTTATTCTCTTACAATTCTAGAGGTCAGGAGTTTGAAACAAGTCCTTTGAGGCTAAAATCAAGGTTCTTTCTATTTCTTGTCTCTTCCAGGTTCTAGAGGCTATGGCATTCCTTAGGTCTTAACTGTGTCACTTCAATCTTTTCTTCTGTTGTCACATCAACTTTTCCCTTGTTTTCACCTCCTACTTCCTTCTTATAAAGATTTCTGAGGTTACATTGGATCTACCAGGATAATCCAGAATAATCCCCATCTCGAGATCTTTAATTTAATCATATCTGCAAAGTCCCTTTCGAATGTATGGCAACATAATGATAGGTTCCCAGTATTAGGACACAGACATCATGGGGATGCCATTATTAAGCCTCATATACAATTGTTTATCATTTATTCTTACAATGGATTAGCACTTAGCAATAAAGAGAAATAAGTTATCCATATACAGAAAAATGCAGATGAAACTCATATGGTTGAACAAAAAAAGGTGGTCATAGATGAGTATATAGAATATGATTTATTTATATGAAATTCGAGGCTAAACTAATCTGTGTATACAGAAGTCAGAATAGTGGCTACCAGTGGTGTTGAAAGTAACTACTAGAGAGTAGCCTTGGGAAAGAAAGTTTCTAGAATGGAAATGTTCTTCTACTTTAATAATTTGAAATTACTGTGTTTGACTCAGCAATTTACCCTGGTTTTCAGAAATTCACATTTGTTATTTCTCCTATGATTCCTATTTTATTCAGTGGTACCCACTTCTCTTGGTTTCTCAGGAGGAATGATTTGGAACTCTCTGTCATCCTCTGTTTCAGGGTCCCCAAGATGGGCTCAATTATTCACTGCAAGGACATAGAGGACTCAGAAAAGTTATTATCTTCATGGTTATGGTTTATTACAATAAAATAATATAAAATCAGCAAAGGGAAAATGTAATTGGGTAAAACCCAGGAGAAATCAAGTGCAAATTTCCAATTCTCCTCCCCCAGTGAAGGAGCACAAGACACACTTAATTCTCCCCCCAAAGAAGAATATTCTGCAAAGTGTTGTTAATCAATAAAGTTCATCAAAGCCATGGTGTCCAGCATTACTATTGGGGGTCAGTCATATACTCAGATTCTAGCATCATCCTCCATGTCCAACCTCACAAAAAACATAAGGCTTCAGGAATAAAACAAAACAAAACAAAACAAAAAATAACACACTATTTTCAGGCAGAATATTTCGATGGTACAGAGGTTATCTCCAAGAGCTAGCCAAAGGCCAGTTCTGAACACATGCCTTCCTTTGGAATGTGCAGGGTTTGAGCATCCAGGCCCGATATGTAACCCTTTACTGTTCACTCTTATTTTGAACCAATTAGGTTCAAGAAGAGTAAAGTTTGCCTATGATATATCTCTTAGACCCAGTGTCTTGCCTCTATTTTCCTGGTCCCGATAGTACTCCCAGACCTTATCTACTATATTCTCAGAGGAACCAAAGGGACCCTTCTACCACCATTTCTCACTCACCCAAACAGATTTTCCACATTCTTGTTAGAGTCGTTGCTTTAAAAATCAAATTTGATAACATCACTTGTCTTAAAAGACTACAGTGTTGACAATAATCTTAATACTCATCATTTGT
The DNA here is from genome assembly GCF_022079265.1 of Lynx rufus. NCBI lineage: Eukaryota > Metazoa > Chordata > Mammalia > Carnivora > Felidae > Lynx > Lynx rufus. The sequence goes on from NW_025814845.1 coordinate 27,305,173, forward strand.
GGAGTATTATGTATCCTTTAAAAAACAATGTGCAATTCTCATTAAACTGAAGAGTATATTCAATACATTTGGAAGTAGAAAAAACAAGAGACAAAACATGTATTATATTCTTGTGTGTGTGTGTGTGTGTGTGTGTGTGTGTGTATCTTTGCGCATGCATACGTGCAGGCATGTGCACACTTCTATGGAAAAGCCTGGAGAAATTTCCCCCAAATATTACCAGTGGTCATCTCTGGGTGGTTTCGAAAACTGCTGGTTTCACTTTCTTAGGTATATCCTATGAATGTTCTGATTTTTTTTTTTAATGAGCATGCGATAATTTAAAACAAAACACAATAAAGTCATTAATCGTATCTGGGGTTCTCCAGTGGCTCAAACATTACACCTGAACTAGTTTGTATGGATTAAAAGTCCACACTTACAAAGCGGCCCCACGTGACTTTTACATCTTCTTTTTCTGAAACGTCAAACCATGAATTCTGCTCTCTAATCATTATGAACTTACTGCAACTCCCTGGATACTTTGGCTTGGACAGTCCTTGATGCTTTTACATTTTTTGCCTTTATGCCAGGACTGTCTGTCTCTTCTTCGTCTGGAAACCACTTTTCTTTCAGAAGCCAGATTAAATGTTACCTCCTCTGGGAATATTTTCCCAATGTCCCAGGCAGAATTAAGACTCTTTCCTGTTGTCTCCACGGCTTTTTGTCAACATATGTTTTATAAATTTAGTATATAAAACTTAACAGTTTTTGGTCTATTTTTTTCCCACTGGATCTTGAGTCTTCAAGTTCAAGAACACTCATATATGCATGTATTTATTTCAAGAGCTTTCCGTGGTATCAGGCACAATTGTGCTTTCGATACTTTTTTTTTAATTGAAATGTACTTGAAATAAATATTATTTTAGTTTCATATGTACAACATAATGATTCAACCTCTGATCACCACAATAAAACTAGCTACTTAAATAACAATCTTTTTCTGTGGAGACAAGGCAAAGAGCAGTAATTTATAGACATGTAAATACCAATGGTTATATTTTCCACTAACTATTACTGTTCGTGAAGTTTCATTTTTTCTTATGGCAAAAAAGTGTTTTTCTTTCTGTTGAGAGAACAAAATTTTGTAGGTTATGCAGATTTAATTTGCACCTTTAGATGGTGCCATTACTTACAATATTTGATCCAATGCCCATTTTCTGTGGCATTTATGTCTATGTTCAAAAGCCTCTTAAAATCCAATATTGCTAAATTTTGCCATCCAGTTTCTGCGCAGTAATTGATGGACAAGGATAAATAAAATTCCAGTAAGAAGGAATTCCATATTGTATTTTTCTGTGGTTTATGTTGTTCGATAAAAGTATCTGGAGTTGCTCATTTCTCTCTCTCTCTCTCTCTCTCTCTCTCTCTTCACTATTCAAATAAAACTATTTATCCAGAATTTCTAGGAAATTCCATTCACATAAGTACTCTAATTAGAATCTTAAATCCAAAATTAAGGCTTTAGTTATATCAAAAGATATCTGATGGATGGCATTCATTTCCATGACAAATGGTCATGGCTAGGAATGAAATTAATTAGAAATAGGGGAGGCTGATTGAAGAGGCTTTAAGAAGCATGTTTCAGACTTTAAAGATTCAGCACAAGATGGGAGAAACAGACTGGTATCAAAAGTTGAAGTCTAACTGTGAGTTTTAATATCTATCTATTCATCTACACATAATTTACAAATGCGTGATGGTTAATTCTATGGCTCACTGAGCCATAGAATACGCAGATATTTAATCAAATATTATGAGTGTTACTGTAAGGGTGTTCTAGGGTAGATGAACATTTACATCTATAGATACAAGTAAAGCAGATTGCTCTTTCTTATGTGGGTGGGCCTTATCTAATCATCTGAAGGCCTGAATAGAATAAAATAGGCTAATACTCCCATCCAATTGCCTTTGAATTGTACATGAGCTTTATTCACTCAGATGGAAACATTGGCTATTCCCAGGTCTCCAGCTTGCTGCATTTCCTTTTTTTTTTTCTTTTTAAATTTATTTACTTTGAGAGAGAGAGAAAGAAAGAGAACATGAGTGGGGGAGGAGGGGGAGAGAGAGGGAGAGAGAGAGAGGATTCCAAGCAGGGTCTGTGCTGTCAGAGCCCAGTGTGGGGCTCAACCTCATGAGTTACACCATGACCTGAGCCAAAATCAAGTCAGACACTTAACCAACAGCCACCCGGGTACCCCACTGCTCTTCTTTCATACTGGGATTACACCATCAGTTCTAGTTCTTAGGTCTTTGGAATTAGAACTACACATTGGCTCTTCTGAGTCTCTAGTTTGTCAATTCACCCTGTACATCTTGGGACTTGTAAGCCTCCATAATCGTGTCAATTTCTTATAATCAATCAATCAATCAATTTCCCTCTCCTCTCTCTAGATATATTTATATCCATCTCTATCTCTATATGTCCTGTTTCTCTAGAGAACTCAACTAATACAATATGAATTAGTAAGTTTTATTTCATATGGTGGTATTGACAATGATTCAGAGGCATGGGTAAAACACTAAAAAGGACTAACTCACATTTATTATTAAATTACATTGTTTTAATCAATACATAGGAAACTAAAAGCAAGATTTGGGAAAGAAAAAAATGTTACTTTAATTTTTTGTTTAGCATTGTAACTTTTGTAAAGAATAGTGCTTTTAAATGTTGTTTTTTACACTTATTGTATTATTCTTTTATATGAGTGAAAGAATAAAAAAGTCCAGAAATAATTTTGTTTTGTTTTGTTTTGTTTTTTAAATCTATACTGATTTCTGTTCGGCTATCTCAAGTGTCTGTGGTCAACTGGTATGTTTGTTGATGGTCAAAAGGTCTTGGACGACTTCACCCATGTTTATGGCAATTAGCATGAAGTTCAATAAGGTACTTTAATTTTGCTCTACATGGTTTCCCACCCTTTTGCAGGCTTGCCAAGGCTGTCTTACATTAGTCGCAAATTTTGAAGTGGACACTTTTCAAATCTCTGGTCATGTCACTGTTTCTACTGTTCCGTTCCCCAAAGCAGGTCACACAGCCAAGATTTGTGTTAGTTACTGAGGGGCAAACCCAAGGGTAATAGAAACAGAGAGAGGAAGAGTTTGTGACCATTTCTCTTCAATCTACACTTTGAAAGAAAAAAAAACATACACACACACACACACACACACTAAATAGAATAGACACAGTTGACAGATGTAATTGAAAATTATGCCCAGAAGAGTAATAGGGGGATGCTTTTCATAGAGTGACCAGGAAAGGCTACTTTCAGGCTTGAATTCCTTTTTCCATTTTCCAAGTCTTTTCTCAGCTTTTCTTATAGACCCAAGTCTTTTCTCAGCTTTTCTCATAAACCCTATGAGCTACCAAGTATCTTTCCAGTAAGACTTTTTTTGCTTACCCAAATTCAATTTCTGTAGTTTCCACAAGGAATTCTGACTGCTACTATCTGGAGTTACCCAAAGTGCAAGACCCGGGGACACAGTCCTCCACAAGACTGCCCTCACTCTTGGCACAAGTTCCTCAAACCGCGTTCATTTTCAGTAATTCACTAGGACTCACAGAACACATTGAAAGCTGTTATACTAATGGTTATGGTTTGTTACACAGAAGAGATATATTAAAATCACCCAAAGGAAGAGGCACATAGGGAGGTACCTGGGAGAGTTCCAGACACAAAGCTTTTGCTGCCCTCAGGACACATTACCCTACCCAAGCTGATGTAGGACAGCACACATGGAATATTGCCAACCCAGAAAGTTCACTTGAGTGTTGGAGACTGGAGTTCATATCGGGGCTTCATTAAGTAGGCATCATGAAGGATAGGTCAATTTTCTGGTTTGATCAGTCCCCATTCCCCTTCCCTAGCAGTATGATATGTGATCTGAGAGTCCCTCCCAGCATCATTTTGTTAGCATAAAGTATCATATTTTCAATGTGGTTCCAGGGGCTTATCATGAAAAAGAAAGACTTTGGAAACTCCAAGGTTTTGAGGTTAACTCTAGAAACCAGGGACACCTTCCTGTCCTCTCTTTGGATAAAACCAAGATCTTCACTACACAGGTACAAATGTATACATATTTTAAAACCTAAAACAAGTGCCATATTCTTATTTTAGTGAATTTAACAATAGATATTTAAAGGAAAAATTAAAATCATCCTATATTTCAATATCCAGATACAATCACTTGTTAAACTTTGATATATTTTCAATCTCTCTTTTTTCCTAGGATTTGGAAATCAGATGATGTATGCAGTTTTGTGATCTGCTCACGACAGATGATTGAATAGACTGGCTCAGACTCTACTTCACTCTGTTGTCATTAGCAGTGGTTGGAAAGCTAAAAACTACTTTTGTGGGACTCCTTTGCAGTAAAGGTTTAGAGTCAGGATATAAGTCATGTGAAATTCAGAATTCAGAGATGAGAGCCAGGTCATTTTCTGCAGCTATGCTACCAGAGAAGCAATTCTTGCAGCACTAAACTCCATGTTCCAGTGCCTGGTAACCAGCTTCACAGATGCATGGCCGTTGTGATGGCAGCAGTGACAGATGCAGTAAGGAACAGTGACTTTATAATGCCTGCAGCAGGTCACATGCTGTGATGGTAAAACCAAAACATGCAGGGGAGTTTACAGACATTGAATCTACCATCATTTAAAAATAATTTTGTAAGCACCTAATCCCTAGTACTGAATCCTTTCTGTATCATGGACCTGGAGTGGTTTTTATTTCCAGCTCTGAAAGTTGAGTAAAAATATTTGTAAATTTATTTATTTATTTACTTACTTACTTACTTTTTGAGCATAACTGATGACAATGTTACATCACTTTCAGGTGTACAACATAGTGAGTCGACAAGTCTATATCTTATGCTCTGCTCAAGTGTAGCTGTCATCTGTCACCATACAATGCTGTCACAATGCCATTGACTATATTCCCTGTGCTGTGCATTTTACTCCTGTGACTTACTCGTTCCATAACTTGAAGCCTTTACCTCCCATTTCTCTTCACAGATTTTTCCCATCCCACCCCCCCGACCCCACAGTAATCATTTTGTTCTCTGTCTTTATAGGTCCGAGTCTACTTTTTGTTTGTTATTCATCTATTTTTTAGATTCCATATATAAATGAAATCATATGATAGAAGTTATAATTTTTTTTCAATCATTAAAATAGTCTTGAGAAAAAAGTATCAACTTAAAAACTACTTCTATGCTGTTCATCACTCTTCAAGAACTTTTAGAATCAATTTGGAAAACTAAAAAATTTACATTCATTTATCTCTTCTGGAATCTGGGTTACCAGGTTTTGTTTTTTTAAAGCATTGTATATATTTAAATTTTGTACATAATACATGAATACTTAGAAAACTTTTGAAGTTTTTGGTTTTTCCTATGCTGGAATAAATCAAATAACAAAAACATACTTACATCTTTCAAATTTTCTATGCCATCATTTATCGTTGACCTTTGTTTGAACAAGCAAACCTGAGAAAGATGTGATGGATATTGCCATGAAATTAGGCTTTCATAAACTACTCAATTTCTGTAAGTTTCATTTTAGATATTTTGATGAGTTAATGGATATATCAGAATTAATAACATAGAAAAAATTCATAATAGTAATATCTTCTTGGATTTTATTTATAAACTGGCTTTATTCATTTGTCCCTTTTGTTTGTATCCCATATACAATATTCTCCTTTATCTCTATGAAAAAATTAAATACATATGCTTAAAAACTTGTTCTGACTATTGCATCAATTCTCTTTACTTATAAATTGCTTCTTCCATTTATTGAATCTTTTGTCTCCTTCTTGGTGTTGGCTTTTTTAAATTTCTAGTAATCCTAATTTATGAGTCCATTATGGTAATCATAATTCCCTTTGAGACTGCTTCCTTAGTTTGTGCTTTAGTTGATGACTAGGCATTTTGGACAAGGTTTCCATCCTTATAGGGAGCTTGAGAGTTGACTGGGAAGTGCTCTATTTGACTATTCAGTCCCTGTCCTTCCTATTGATCCAGAATGTCCTTGTCTCCCAGTCTAAATTCTTATGGTAATTGTACTGCCTGCAGGCAGTGAATACTGATTCTGCTGCTTGTTTTATATGCAAACAGCAATGTATAAGGGTGAATTGCCAGAGGTTTCCTCCTTAGCTGCACAATTAATTGCCCTGCTGGTTACTTCTGCTGTACTTTGGCTCCCAGGTTCCACCAGGAGCAGACCATTGATGATGAGTGATGTTCCCCTAAATTATGAGGGTATAGCATGTGCTTAGCCTACCACCTTCAAAGCAGAAGATTTTTTTTAAAATTTATTCATGTGCTTTCTGTTTTTAATACCACTATTGTATTTGTTGTCTAATTCATAAATCTGGGAGTTAAGTTTTACTTATCTATTTTGAGAGAGAGAGTGAGTGCATGCACAAAAGAGAGTGGGGGAGGGGTAGAGAGGGAGAGAGAATCCCAAGTAGGCTCCACACTGTCCGCACAGAGTCCAATCCGGGGCTCTAACTCACAAACCCTGAGAAATCATGACCTGAGCTGAAACCAAGAGTTTGCTGCTTAACCATCTGAGCCACCCAGGTTCCCTTCTGGGAGTTTTTTGGCATTAATTTGTTTCTTGTACAGTTTTTTTTTTTTTTAATTGGTATTTCTTCAATGCTACAGGAGAAGAATCTGTATCTTTATTTTCTTGTCTGGTTATAAAAATGTTTACAGTTGTATTTTATTACTCTGCATATAACTTTGTTTTAATCCTATAGTTTTTGATATATGGTGGTTTAATTGTCATGACTTTGATGTTTTATTATAATTATTTTTATTCTTCTTTGACCAAACAATTATTTTGGAGAATGTTTAAATTCTCAGTAAAGTTAATGTGCTGCACTTTTATCATTAGTACAAAATTCTATTGTGGTGGGATCTGAGAATGTCAGAATACTTTTCCAATTGTGAGATTTTACAAAATGTTTATGTTTTATGGGTAGGGAAAAAATGTATATTTATTTAATATATTATATATGAATATAACATTCACATAGTATATATAAGTACTAAAATTTTATTAATAAATTTTGTAATAATTGTTATTATTATTCAGTACTCTACATCTTACCTATTTATTCCTTCCAGATCTACCCAGATCAAGACGTTTAGTTTTAGGGGCACCTAGTGGCTCAGTCAGTTAAGCATCCAACCCTTGATTTCGGCTAAGGTCATGACCTCACAGTTTGTGAGATCCAGCCCCGCATCAGGCTCCATGTTGACAGTGCAGAGCCTGCTTGGGATTCTCTCTCCCCCCTCTCTTTGCCCCTCCCCACTGACTCGTGCTCTCTCTCACTCTCTCTCAAAATAAATAAATAAACGTTAAAAAAAAGTTCAGTTTTAAAATCTTTGGCTATCTATATGTATCTGTCATTTTCTCTTTATATTTCTAAGATCATAGATGGAAAATATAAAATGTCCATATAAATAAGAGTTAAATATGAAAATGGATACTTTTACTTTCTTGAACTCTATAGTTTTATAGAGGAGAGAACACATCCAATGATATTTATGCTAGTATTTCAACTTTTCAATATTCGTTTTAAAATTTGACCAGAATCCACACAGTACAAGGTTTCTGTTATTTCAATCTTATAATAAAAAGTATTGGAAAGCTCTAGTTCAGACATGTTCAAAGAAAAATGTGTTGTCAATTCTTCAAATTTTAAATTAACAGCAGATATTTTAATCACAGGTGCCAATAACAGTATAAAACTCTTTTTCTCCAAAAAAATCTGTTAATGAGAGTGAGCTAGAAGAAGATATATGGGAAAACAATTAAGAAAAAAATGTTTTGGGGGCACGTGGGTGGCTCAGTCAGTTAAGGATCCAACCGTTGATATTGGCTCAGATCATGATCTCATGGTTCCTGAGATCAGACTCTAAGTCAGTCTCAGTGCTGAAAGCATAGAGCCTCCTTGGGATTCTCTCTCTGCCCCTCCCCCACTGGTGTATGCTTGTGCACGTGTGCCCTCTCTTTCTCTCAAAATATTTAAAAAATGTTTGGTTTGCTTTTTAACATAATTCTCAGAACAATTAATTCTATTTTATTATTTGGGTTCCCATGACTGGTGCCGAATCTGGTGTCAGATTATATAATTAAAACATTTGTTTGAGGGGCACCTGGGTGGCTCAGTCGGTTAAGCGGCCGACTTCGGCTCAGGTGATGATCTGACAGCTTGGGTGTTCGAGCCCCGCATCGGGCTCTGGGCTGACAGCTCGGAGCCTGGAGCCTGCTTCAGATTCTATGTCTCCCTCTCTCTCTCTGCCCCTCCTCTGCTCATGTTCTGTCTCTCTCTGTCTCAAAAATAAATAAACATTAAAAAAAAAGTTTAAAATATTAGTTTGAGCCACTCTTAAAATGAGCCTTCACATTTATGTTTTCTTTTTTCCAATTTTTATGTTCATTTGCCACACTTCCTTTCTGCCTTGTCTCATCTCCTACTTCATCCCTATCCACTCCATTTCTGCTTCCCACTCAACCTACATTCTCTTAACCAGTGCATGCATCCCATCCACATTTCCCTACATATTTTCTCCTTCCCCTAACTTGATTGTGTTCCCACACTTAATGTGCCAGACGCTGTTCTGTTTTCCATACATTAACTCACTTAATCCTCAAAGTAACTCTTTAAACTAGGTGTCATTGTTAAACCTACTTTAAAGATGAGTAAACTGAGGCTCAGACAAATGAATTTCCAGAGGCCACACAGCTGGCATGTGGCAGAGCCTGGTTTGGAAGTCAGGCTCTCAGGTTCAGATTCTGACTTTGCTCCTGTTGAGGAGACATCCCTCAAAGCCCTACCTGGGAGTTACAGAGCAGAGTGTGGTCAGTGTTAGGCTCTTCCAGGCCTCTGATAGGTAGGTCGTTGTTCTGCACACTCACTCAATGAAATTTAAACCTAACAATGGGTGTGCTAAATGCCAGGCTTGGGCTGGTGACTTATGTCTAGTATCATATTGTCCGTAAATCTGCTGTGTGAGTTAGGTACTATTTTCTTGTTAACAAACGAGAAAACCGAAGTACATAGAAATGACTAATTTGCTTAACATCAAATAAATTCATAAATATTGGATCTTGGTTCACACATATATATGGCTTCCTCCAAAGTGTCTACAATTAACCTCTACTCTATAAAACAAAAATACTTTTTCTTTTGAAGCCCATTCATATTCACCAGCCTCTTCTCCCTTCTCCCTAACATTAAAGATAATCCCATCTTCCTGCCTCAAAGTTTTCCTTCCAGACCGATTCATTGCAAAGATTTCAGCCATTTTCTCTAACTTATGCTTATTTTACTTTTTTTTGTTATAAAAACTAATACTTCTGAGTATGTTTTCCATTTCATATATCCATTTATTAAGTTAACAGGTTTTTGATTGAGACTATGATAGTCTGGACTGAGCACTAATAATGTAAATGTGACCAAGAGAGATGTGGCTTTTGCCTTCATAAGGCTCACAGTGGAAGTATAAATCAATGTATAGACTTTTTTCATGCACAATGATAGATCCAGTACCGAGTAGCTCCTGTAACATTCCCAACAATTTCCCTTCATTTCTTATATCTTCGATGCATATTTTCATTACCCCTGTTTTCTTTATTTACTGTAGCTTACATATATGTCTAGGTCTCCCTGTATTATAATGACAGACATACCCAAAATTTATCCTCAAGTTTGCTACAGTACTGAGCACTTTTCCTCTTTCTCCACTAAATATTTTTAAGAATAGACTAATGACCTTAAACTAACTTGTCATCCACTACTCTTTTTTTAATTTTTTAAATGTTCATTATTTATCTTTTTGAGGGACAGAGTGTGAGTGGGGAAGGGGCAAAAAGAGAGGGAGACATAGAATCTGAAGCAGGCTCCAGGATCTGAGCTGTCAGCACAGAGCCCGACACAGGGCTCGAACCCACAAACCATGAGGTCATGACCTGAGCTGAAGTTGGACTTAATCGACTGAGCCACCCAGGCATCCCTGTCATCTATTATTCCTGAATTCTCTGAAGATGTGGCTTGTATTACAACCACTCTATTGACATTTCAGAATGATTTTGCATTCTGTAAGGCTCTTGAACAGTTTCCTTTTTTATGAATATATGTATAACATATGCTTTCCATAGTAAAAGACCCATATTGAAAGCTTATATCTCCCAAGGATAAACTATACTTCTATCAGATCACAAGGAATCCATCACAGTTTGCTCATTTATTGGCACCTTCTGCCATTAATAACTCTAGAGTGAAATGTTCTAGTTCATTAAAATAACCAGTGCATCCTTTGCCTCAATTACAATTTTCAACTCTCTTTTACTTATTTATTCAATATTAACTTTTTTAGCTTCTTTTAAGTGTTTTTAGATTTTCAATTTTAATTCTCCATATGTACACAAATATACTGTGTCCTTTTCAGTTATGTATCCAGCTCCCAAGAAGCCCTGGGAAACTCTCCCAACCTGACCTTCCCTCACCTTCCAATAGAATCCACAGTCTTAGTTAAGTCCTGTCACCAGTGAGTTCCAGCAGCTGTTTGCATTAGGCAGGACAAGAAGTTCGGTGTTGAGAGTACAGGAAAAGGGAACCAAGTCACAATGAGTTTACCATGTTTCCAGAATCCCCTCCTACAGGAAATGTATCCTCTCTATTGTTATTACCACATTACATATAAACTTATGCTTCCTGTCACTGTGAATACTCATAAAAATTAGGTGTGCATTTTCCTTTAAAAACTGAGAAAACCGAAGTTTAGAGAATTAAATAATTTGTTCAATCACACAGTGATTGTAAAGTGGCATGGGTAACACTCAAACCACTGTGGTCTGATCCCAATTTCTGCTACCTAGCCGCTATGATGTTTTGTTCCCTCATTTGCAAAGTAAATGAAAATACAAAGAAAGAACTGAGTAGATTAATAAAAACACAAAATGGGACCTTCTGAAAGCCACTGCAGCCTTTATCACATACTTGTAATAATTCCTTTAGTTACAATCCTCCTGTACTCCCTACAGTCATTGACAGCATTTACCACCGACATTTGCCTTTGGCTTCTTCTTCACCTCCCCCATTTAGTCACCAAGTCCTTTAGATTTGATGACTTATCCCCAATATTTAGCTGCCCAATACCATTCCATGGATTATGCCTTAGGTTATATCCCCCTATATGACTTCCATTTCTTCTCAACTATTTTTTTTAGGTTTATTTAATTATTACAGAGAGAGACAGAGAGATTGAGCAAGGGAGGAACAGATGTGGACTCAATCTCATGAGCCACAAGATCATGACCTGAGACAAAATCAAGAGTTGGACACTTAATTGATTGAGCCACCCAGGTCCCCCTCAACTATTTCTAAACTGTCCTCATACTATGTTGACAGATTCATGTTCCTGCTTTCTGGATAGCTTTACTTATGCCACTTTCATGATTAAAAACTGTCATTGACTCTTCATTTTCTATGGGATACAGTCCATGCTCTCCCTGATATAGAAGGATTTTTGTGTGTGTGATCTGACTGCCCTTCATGATTCAGTTTCCCTGAACCTCTCCTGTTTCCTACCTGTAGAGGAGGAAAAATACTTATCCTTCTATTCTGTTAAGTTCTTGGCCAAAACCCCTGTAATAACAGATTAACAACAACAACAAACAAACTCATTAACATGTAACCTTATGTATATGTGGGAGAGACCCAGAGAAAAATGAGTAACTCCCTGAGGTGGCTTAGAATTCAGGCCTTAGTACCATGTTAATAGGGAATGAGGTGTGTGTGGGGGGGTGGGGTGGGGTGTAGGTCTGTTAGGTGAGAGTAAATCATTTTTAGGAAAGATGAATGGGCCCTGAGAAGGATAATGGGAGATATGGTAGTTTTTGACAAAGTCCATCTAGGTGTGGTGTCACTTCCAGTCTCTTCTCCTGTGACAAGAGTCAATCTTCCCTGGTTGATGAAACTCCACAGAGCGGATTTATGACAACCGAGTTCCTATTTAGGCATCTGTCTTTGTGCAAATAAGGGGAATTCAGAGAAAGCTTCTCCCTTTATTTGCTGTTTATCAAGTGCCTAAGCTCAAAATAATAAATTTATCAAAGTGACATATTTGGGGGTGGTATATTCTGCCTCCATTCACACCAAACACTACTTGTTATTCAACAAATAGATCCTACAGTTTCCTGTCTCCAGGCCTTTTCTAGTTGTATTTCTTTTACCTGCACTCACTGATATGTTTCTTGCAAGGTCCAGTTCTCAAATGTCTCACTATCCAGGAAAGAGTCTCTGTCTTCCTGTCCCTCAGTCTTATCCAGCTGTAAGCACACCCATCAGTTTGTGCTTATCCAATTACTGCCCACCACTCACACAGTCATGGAAACCCATTTGTCCTGGTGGTTGTGGATAATTGCTTCATCACTTTCCTGTACAGAAGATAGCATACGTGCATGAAAATCGGGTATTTCATACGAAAATTGAAATTCGGGTTTTAGATGCAACTGTAAATTTCTGCCTTTTCATGTTCAGTTCTGCTCACGGAAATTTGCATTTCTTGGAAAAATAATTATACAGATTAAAAATAGATTGTTCAAAATAAACAACATCTAGGGAAAATGGGATTTAGTTTCATTCTTTGTGCATCCTGCAACATCAGACTGTCTTTATATATTTTTGATTACGCAGATTAACATAAGTAGATATCTTTACACAAAACTACTTGATGCACCTGTGATCAAACATTCAACAGAATTCATCTCAGGAAAACGAAGATGATTTAAAGCATAGTCTACTATACTCATATTTTATGAACACTTTATAAGCGAATACAAAGCAGTCACATAGACTACAAATAATAACATCACATTTAGCAACACAAAGAGCAATCCCATATTGTTACGCTGAAATGTCTTGAGGCAATTTAGAAATACTTAGGGTTTATTAACATAATGGATTTTCTTCATTTGTATTAATAGGATTCCTTAGTTGTTTAATGCCTCTGCTTATATCCATTTTATACAACAGTCTGATAAGGTAGACGAGGTATTATTAACTACCTAGTAAAAATGGGGAAATGTAAATCCAAACTTACTACAATTCTCTTAGGTCAGCATTAAAATGAACACTTACTGTCCCTAGTGCTTAGCATCTTACATAAGTCTTTGATTATAGTCTCAATTACTATATATTCTTATAAATGGTGCTTTTGGAGTTGTCTCTTTTATGTCACTATGTTTCTATTCAAAGATTAAGAAATATTGATTTCAAAGTTTCAGAGGTTTTTAAGACTAAAATGTTCTTTGAGTTGAAAAGTAAATTTAACAAGCAATAAAAATCTCAAGTTTTAATTCAACTTTCAATTTTTTAATCAATTTCACATTAACTAATGTCTTCTCTATTAAAGGATTTAAAAATATTTTTAAAAATTCTTCAAAGATGCATTTCACTCCTTTTAACAATTTTGTCTGTAAATGGTCTTGAAACAGAGAATTGAACAGAAGGTAAAAAGGAAAATGAGATTCTCCTTTTGTTGTATTAGAAAAGGGAAACATGAAATGTCACATAAATCTGTTTTAACAGTGACCATTTATCATCAAAACATTTCTAGTACCACTGATGTAAGAATTTGAAATCTAGCTTTATTCCAAGGGTGACGTTTTACTTAATTTTTTAGCAAATGTGTTGTATTTCATTTATGAAAGTTATATGTAAGTTTATGTGAGGTATAGTAAGAAATAAAATAATAATAGTTCTACCACAGTCCATTCTGAGACCTCCAGAAAGAAATTATCTCTGGCTTTCTGGGGCCCTTTTATACACAATGATCAATTGGTTATAGATTCTGGCACTAAGATTAGAAAGAGTCACTGGGCAAATATATGGGATTTGGTTTATGGATTCTTAAAAATAAATATTCGCTCATTGCAGCTGAGATTTAGGGAAAGTGAAGATGGTTTATATGCTTCAAAGGGATGAACTCTGAATACCAAATATAATTCCAGTATCCTCTATGTATTTGCATCTGAGATGTGTGGGGTCGAAAAAACATCTTTATGTTTAGGTTCAAGATAAAGATAAAAACTTAAATGAGATATAATAGATACATACATTTTTACATGAACTAGACTCTATAAATATAGACGTTTCTTATGAGGGAAACTAGGTGGAAAGGAGATCAGACAGAAGGTATTAAAGCTAATGTGCCTTTTCATGTAATTTATAGTATCAATATATGACGAGTAATGTTTTCTATGTTACTAAAGCATTCTCTGTTATAATACTTACAACATTCTGTAGTTACTTATGTGGCATAATATTTTTATATATTAATTTTTTTTGTCTGGTAATTCATTTAGATCCATGGCTTTTTTCCATCCAATTGGGCTATGACATCTGTGTCCTCAATGTCAAAACCGTTTAAAGAAACAAAAGTTTCATTAAAAAGATGGAGGGGTTGTTGATAAATCCTGGTATTGAGCATCAAAATCTAAGGCTGTAAGGATCAAAGACCGTAAAATCTAGAACCATAGACAACAGATTTAGGAAACTGCTTCCTCTCATCTAAAAAGACAAAGGTTATTATCTCTAGGCGAAAAATGATAATTGGTGGTGAAGCAAGACCTTAGAATATTCACTGTTGTCCTTAACAGGAGGTTCCTTTTATGGGTAGGTTTGGAGAAATGGAACTCCAGAGAGGTTAAGAGCTTGACAACAGAAGGCTTGCATTTCGCTTTCCCAAGTAGAGCTGACAAGGCAACCAGCCTCACAGCAGAGTTGTGGTCAATGCGTAGTCAAGCGTGGTGTCCAGGCAGGTTCCTCAGGTACATTCATAGAGTCTCCTCCCATTGAGGGGCAGTCACAGGAGAAGCAGCATGCTGTACTATGTGTCTGAGAGTGAAAAGATCTGATCAAAGAGCCACGGACCAAGAGGCCTTGAGGTGGGGTCTAGGAGAATGCGTTAACAATCTGCCACCACTAATCAACAAGACCAGGTGTGACAGATACCTCACTGGGTGACAATGTGGGACGATTACAGCCAAGGATCCCTCACATGACACCACTGTGCTATGTAAATCTGTCATCCTCTCACCACTGACTTAAATAAAATCCTAGGAAAAGACAAGGGAAAACCCTAAGAGGAGATTACTCTGAACTAATCAAAATTAACAGAATCGCCTGAGGTTTCCTTTCTGTCGCCTGGTAAAATAAGAGCTCAAAGTAGAAAGCAAGCTGGATAACAAAAAAAAATAAATAAAAAAAAAAATAAAAGCTACTACTGTTACTACTATTATTATTATTAATTACTTTTCACCCTGAGCTTGTGCTCTGAATTTGCACACTTGCTCACTACATTTGCACAATTATATGTCTTCCTCATTAGACTATAATCTACAATCTCCTCCTAAAAAAACTTACTGTTTATTCCTCCTGCCTTTCATTCCCTGCAGTCTACTTACTGAGTGAATAAAAGGGTGGTGAAAAGACATTAAGAACTGAGAAATTGGCTGGTACGGTAGGTAATACATGCTTATGTCCAGCATCTCTTTTCTGTCATAATATTCCACAAAACTTAGGTTTTGTTTTGTCTTCACATTTTTCAAAATATGTAGTGTTAACCTGACCTTCTGTCATGCAATTTTGGCTTAAAATTCTTAATGATAGGAATACCCCAAGCTGCTCTCCCATTAAAACAAAATCTTCTTTTCAGAAAATATTTCTAGAGTCAACATTGCTCAGTTCCCTTATTTACTGTGGAATATATAAAAAGAAACCCAGAACACTGTATTTCTGTAATACTTCCTACTGTTTCAATTTAAGTTAGAATCCTAGGACTTTAAAAAAAAAAAGTCCCTTTCAGCTACAATATGTCAATTCATTGGCCTACTGCAGAAGTAGATTTCTCTTGTGCCTCTTTTGTAAGTAGCAATGATTCTCCAAATGAGACCAACTTGGATGCTCATTAAATGTGCAGTATGTTGTGTGGGTGTGTGGAGGGTGGGGAGGTGCCCACACGTGCACATAAAACAAGATATAGGGTACATGGAAACATAATCCTTTGAAAATGGGAGAAAAATAAATTACTTTGGAACAACGAGCCATTTCACAAACACAATATAAATTTCCACATACAGCACAGTAGAACTTGTAATTTTGTTGAATGCACTGCTTCCCTCACAATATTTCTCAATTGACAGAAATTTTCATCAGAAATAGGAATGGAAGTAGACAAAAACAATTAGTTTTCCCATGAAATCAAATATAAGGAAAATTCTTTTGCTCATTGGAAGGAAAATTAGCCATTTCTGATTCATTATAGCTAATAAGTAGGAGTATGAATATCAATTGATTGAAAATCAGTGAAGCAAAAATGGCACATTTAAATCAGTACTATTGAATCAAAGTTAATCACATCTCAACCAGCATCAAAGAACAGTGTCAGAAAAGGCCCATTGTGAAGAAAGCCAAACTCAGAAACTTTCTACTCTAAAACAAAATCATGATGAATAACTATATATTCCCCATAATAAAATTTTAGTCTGATTAAGGGATCAAATTATGAAAGGGTTGGTGAAATAGTAAGGCGAACATCTATTGCGTTAAGTACCTCAGCTACAAGGCACGATCTCCAGATCATCCCTGCCATAGAACTACTCTTGGAATAATACAAAGGATCAAATCTGTCATTAAAAATGGGTACAGCTACACTTGAGGTGAACATAGCATAATGTATAGAGAAGTTGAGTCACTATGTTGTACACACGAAACTAACGTAACATTGTGAGTCAACTATACTCAAATAAAAAACATTTTAAAGAAACGGGTATAGTAGAGGATTCCTTAGTGGGGAATATTCTTTTGCAACTAATGAAAAGAGAAGAAAATAATATATGCTATCAGAAAGAGATTTTTTTTCAAATGGGCATTTAGATTATTTTTTAAATTGAATTATGTATACTATTTCCCATCTAGCTCCAATCTACTCTCCAGGTTATAATACCTAAATAGTCTTAGTTCTTTCTAAACACACTTTACTTGATGGGTTCAGTTTTGGTCCTTTAGACATAGCTAGCCTTTCCATGTGCCACCTCACAATCAATTTTAACACCTGTTCCAGGTATTTGTTGAGGACCCACTGTCAGCTTTCTTTACGTGCCGCTTCTAGTTGTTGACCCTCTGAATGTCTGCTCCATGCCCTAGATGGATATCATCTTCTATTTCCTGAACTTAGCAATCTGTTTAGACTCTCTTAGCTTTCTGTATATTTTATAGACTCCTTTTGATTTGTCATTCAATAGATCACTATTGGTAGTATGCTATACTCTGAGCACTGAGTCACATGCCATGTTCCCCACAGATGTGAGTGTATGCAGTCCTGTTCTCAAGATTTTTCTAGCCAACCCAGCATCCAAGGAGTGATTCAGATATTTGACTCTTGCACCTCCAGGCCTTCTGTGGAACTCTGCTTTCTCTGTGTGCACTTGTTGAGGTACTTTCTGCCATCTCGTCCAACCTCAAGTATCAGTTGTGCCAAGAAGTCTCCTTAGAAAAAAAACAGTGTTGAAAGAGCTCCCTTCTCCTATGACTATCAGTTGGTATTACTCTACCAGTATTTATCATTTATATATATGGTATATATATATACTTTGTATACTATAGTACATACATATCATATATATACAACGTATATACAGTATAACACATAATACTGTGTATTACATAGTATATAATAATTGGAGATACATCTGATCTCCCATAATAGAAAATTACCTATTTGGAAACAAGGATGAACTCTCAATTTCATTTGTTTCACCCATAATGCTTAGCAGAGTGCATACACAGTGAACTAGTAAAAGTCTGTTGATGTGACTAGTCGGTCTGTCAACATCACTACAAATGAATTCACTTTTAACTTCCTAAGTATTCACTTGTTCACTCTAATTGCAGCCCTAGGAGAAATTCAGCTGCAGGAGAAATCCAGTTGAAAAAGTGAGTGGTAGAACATGAACTTGGAGAGTGGTAGGATGGTCCTAAATTCATTTGGAAAGTTTAGAGGCTACATGGTGTTTTGTCAAGGTCACTGAAATGTTTGCTAGAGGACTTGGTTTGCAAAATAGTCTTTGCTGATAATTAGCTGCATGATTACAGGCAAACTCCTTATCTCTGGCAGGGCCTCAAATTTTTAATTCACATAACAATCATTTATTTATCATCTTTCATATGCCAGGCACTATACTAGTTACTTAAATCAAAAAGAAGAGTAAGGCACTATCTCTGAACTAGATGAGCTTAAAGTATAACAAATAAATGACCATGTATACCAATAATTATCATAAAGTAAGTCCAAAGCAATAACATTTTGTGAAAAGTATAGTGGGAAAAGGCGGAAGAGATTAATGGATTTGCCTAATGGAAGATGAAGGTTTTACCGAGAAGGTATGTGCTAGTTCTGGCTGTTACAGACAGAGAAAACGGTGTGGTGGTAATACTTTCTATGTAGTGGAAATGGTATGTATAAATCCAGAATGCTAAGAAACTACGTGGGCTGGTCAGCTGCTCCATGTTCCTCAGAGTTGTTTGGACCATAAATATGATGGGAGATGACTGGAAATGAGCTCTAGGGTATCAATGAAGGAAACTGTGTCTTGGAAAGAAGTATAGACATTTTATTATAGATCATTGGCTCTCAAATGGTCTTGGATTTCTAACATTCTTTGGAGGACCCCCAAGGCTTGCTGATATTTCAGCAATATGAGGCAGAAGTAGAGGAAACCTAGAAGTTAAACTGGTAGAAATTTGTGCTTTTTCCTTCAATCATTTTAGCTCCTATTTTATATGTTTTATTTTGGGGTTCTGCAGAAGATTTACCTTGGCAATCAACCTTGGTTATAAACCAAAAAGGAGAGGTGCCTGGGTGGCTCAGTTGGGTAAGCATCCAACTTTGGCTCAGGTCCTAATCTCATAGTTCATGAGTTTGCGTCCCGTGTTGTGCTCTGTGCTGACAGCTCAGAGCCTGGAGCCTGCTTCGGATTCTGTGTCTCCTTCACTCTACACCTCCCCCACTTGTGCTCTGTCTCTCTCTCAAAAATAAACAAACATTAAAAAAAATAAATAAAAATGATAACAAAGCTCTGCAATAAAATATGGAGGGCAGTGGATGGTGCCTATGTTTGGATGAGACTGGATGTGTCCTACAGAAAGAGACCTATGGCAGCACTCGAGACAGCATGAAACCTGAGCTTGGAGAGACATGGGCCAGGGAGCCTAGTTGTTACAGACACCTAGGGGAGAGATGGTGAGGTCCAGAGATAAAGTAGTGTCAGTGCAGTGGTGGAAAGGGAGCAATGGATTCTACAGAAACTGAAGTGGTAATAAAAGGGAGTTGGGCTGGATAATTGCTCCCCAACATGGTGAAAGGTTGTACTCAGAGACTCATAGTTGCTTTCAGCATTTGTTCTTCCTCTTGTCAGCCATATTCACATGCCATTAATTTCTCTCTCCTGCTGATAATGTCCTCTTCTCAGCAGTGTGGCTGTCTAATTGTTCCTGTATGGTGCTGGAATGTGGTTCATAAAGAGGTGGGTAGTCTTGCTGACTCTTACTCACCAGCCTACAGCAGCTTGTTCACGAAGGGACTTTAGGTCTTACGACAGTTATACTTAAAAAGTTGCCAGGTGGCTTCCTTGCAGAGCCCATATTAATACATTCTGTGAATCTGATGGAATCTCTAGCCTACAGATCTAAAGCAACCATTTAATTGATCCTACAGGGATCCCTCTGAGCTCTAAAAGTCTTTGCGTTGTATTTTTCTAGTTCTCAGTCTATGTGAATGGTGCACAATCTTTGTGCTCATACATTTGGAATGGTAGAAATTCTGGCAGCACATTTGAAGTAATAAAACTTCACTAAATGAGTCATCAATTATTACGACATAAGCATTACTTAGTTATAACAATCTCTTACTATGACAATGAAAGCATCCACAAACTAACTGGATCTAAATTTAGTCTCTACTATTTACTGGGGAAGACTAACATATCTTGATTAAAGTCTGTGACTTTCTAAAATTTCTAAATCTTGGTTTTCTTAGATTAAAAGGAAGGACATTTCTTTGAAGGTTAAATGAGATAACCCATAGAAAGCATTTTGTACAATGCCCAGCACATAAAATTTAGCTCTGTTATTAAGATTTTCAAATATTTCATCCACATCATTATTATTTTTATACACCCAATAATTTGTATTGTATTCTCTTTTGAATATAATTGTTTTCTGTCCAGGCCCGCTCCCTTGAATATTTATGGGGAATTTTTAAATGAATTTTTATAACACGGTCTTAATTCATAGTCATTTCTAGTTACTTTGCCTTGCATAATGTTGCACAACTTACACAGTCAGCATTCCATCTGATGATGTTCCATATGTATATACACCTAGTGTGTAAGACTACCTTTAAAAAAAAATTAACTCCAGTATAATTAGCCTATAGTGTTATACTAGCTTCAGGTGTACAATATAGTGATTCACCAATTCTATACATGACTCAGTGCTCATCGGGATAAGTTTACTCTAAATCCCCTTCACCTAGTTCACCCATCTCCCCTCTGGCAGCCACCGGTTTGTTCTCAATATTTAAGAGTCTTTTCTATCTCTTTTTTCTTCTTTCTTTCTTTGTTTTGTTTCTTCGATTCCACATATGAGTGAAATCATGTGGTATTTGGTAAGACTACCTCTTATGTGATCATTAAAATCAGGAGGTAAACCATCAAAGTTACACATAATATCACATGCTATGATAGCAGGAAAAGAAGTACTGTACTCTGACATACAATGTCTTTATAAAAGCAGCAGCAAGAGTTGTTGAAAAGTCCCTGTACTGAAATTTAGGAAATGCGAACTCTAATTTAGATTTCAGTTGTCTGTACGTATAAAGAATGGGCTTAAGGTGTTTAACAACTGTACTGACTTGGCCAGTTACAGGCCCACGAGAACATGAAAACCGTACATTTGTTACAACGGATGAATCCACACTGACACATCATTATCGCCCAAAGCCAATCGTTTAGAATAGGGTTCACTGTGGGTGTTGCACAGTTTATGTGTTTTGAGAAAAGTGTAATGACAGATGTCCACCATTATAGTATCACAAAAAAATAGTTTCATCGCCCTAAAAATCTCCACACTCTTCCCACTCATCCTGCCTTCTCCTCTACCCCTGGTAACCATGATCTTTGTGTTTTTTTCAGAATGTCATATAATTAGAAGTACTAAGTGACTTCACTTAGTAGCATGCGTTTAAGGTTCATCGATGCCTTTTCATGTCTTGATAGCTCATTTATTTTTAGTGCTGAACAATATTCCATTGTCTGGATATTCCACAGTTTACTTATCCATTCACCAAGTGAAAGACATTTTGAGTGTTTTCAAGTTTGGCAATTAAAAATAAAGCTGCTATAAATATCCATGTGCAGGTTTTATGTAGACATAAATTTCCACTCCTGTGGGTAAATAAACACCAAGGAGCACAATTGCTGGATTGTATGTTAAGAAGAGTACTAATAGTGTGTGCCTGGGTGGCACAGTTGGTTAAGCATCTGACTTCGGCTCAGGTCATAGCCTCACACAGTTCATGGGTTCAAGGCCTGCATCGGGCTTGTGCTGACAGCTCAGAGCCTGGAGCCTGCTTCCAATTCTGTGTCTCCCTCTCTCTGCTCCTTGCCCCACCCTCTTTCTTTCTCTTTCTCTCTCTCTCTCTCTCTCTCTCAAAAATAAAATAAACACTTAAAAAAGAATACTATTAGTTTTGTAAAACCTCCAAATGGTCTGTCAAAGCAACTGTGCCATTTTGCATTTCCGTCAGCAATAAATAAAAGTTCCTGTTATCCACATCCTCACCAGCATTTGGTGTTGCCAGTGTTCCAGATTTGGGCTATTCTATCAGGTATGTAGTTATATATCACTGTTTTGATTTGCAAATTCCTAGTGACATATAATGTGGCGCAGCTTTGAATATGATAACCTGCATCTGTATTTCTTCTTTGGTGAGGTGTCAAGATCTTACTGGCCCATTTTTTTCAAATAAGTTGTTTGTTCTGTTATTGTTGATTTTTCAGGTTTTTTTTGGTGTGTATTTTGGATAACAGTCCTTATCAGATGTCTCTTTTTTTGCAATTATTTTCTCCCCTTATGTGGCTTTATTTCCCATTCTCTTGAACTTTTGTTAAATTTTAATTGTTATAATAGTGTTTGTAGAGGTAAAACACGGATGCCTAGGACCCAGAGGTGTCCCTTACAATGAACGGCAATTTGGAGATTGTTTTTATGAATTCATTCAATACATTAAATTATTTCTTTAGGATTTGCCTCTTTCCTTAAAAAAAACTGCTAAATTTCTAAGTTGATAATATGGTCAGTTGTATTCTGGTTCAATTAAGTTTATTACAATTCACAAGATATTTATTGAGATGATGAGAGATATTCCATTATATACACTCAGGTTTAAATCTTAATTACTCTCATCAACCAACCTGATTGGGTATAGAATTCTTGGATCACAAATGTTTTTCTCATTAGACAGAGATACATTTTCTTCTTGAATTTAGCATTCATGAAAAGTGTACAATTAGATTATTATATGTATTTTACCTATCTGGATGCAGGTTTTTTTCTTACATCTCTGAAATAACAATAAAAGGCAGGAAGTCAGGATAGGTCTAGATGTTAGTCTCTTTGACGTTGCTTTGCCAATGGGGGAAGTTTTGATCTGTGGACCAGGATATTTTATCTTGATAGTGGTTTATGTTTAACATGCTCTGGTTTTCCCTTTGGGCATGTCCATTATCCATACAATGAATATTTGTTTGCTTCATTGCTCTCGTAATTCTCAGAGCTTTCTCCTTTATTTCTGCATCAATATGAAGCTTTTAAACACTACTCTGTTCATCACTGAATTAAAATTTTAATGCACTTTTTTTTTGTCCTTTATTGCCACCACTGGCGATTTTACTTCTCAATGTTGCATTTTAACTTCTTTTCTTTTTTCTTTCTGTGCTCTCTTTTCCCATCTCTCTGTGCCCCTTTCTTCTCATCTTTTATCTGTTAGTTTGGAGCCCAGGTTTACTGTAGGTTCTAAAATTGTCTTTGCTTTTTTATGATACACATTTTCCAAAACAATGTCTTTGCCTTTGCATCTTTTAAGTTATGCTCCCCTTTCGGATACTTGTAGTATATTATTTGCAGATCTATGCAAGATTTTGTCCATTTAAAAACTCTTAGAGAGAAAGTCTTGTTCTTATCCAGGGTTTGGAAATAGAGTGCATAGAGTATTCTAGACGTGACCATTATATGCTTAAATTTAACAGAATCTACCCCCCACCACCTTCTGTCTTTGAATCTTATGTCTGTATAGACACATATTTCTGAGCCAAATCACCAATGTAGACCAATCTTCTCTATTGTCAGAGTCTAAACCATACCAGAAAATTAGATAAAGACTGCTTTTCCTTTCTGTAAAAGTGCAATATTATACACCATTTGAAAGTGTATGAGGAGTGATTTATGGAGGTTATTCTTTACTAATTCTTTGTTGTTGAATCAGTTATTTAACTTTTCCAAATCACAATTTTCTTTTCTCTAAAACAGGGATAATAATCCTTATCCTGGAGGCAGGTTGAGTGAATTAAATGAGTTCATATTTGTAAAGCACTTATCACAGCCTGGTGCAGAATATGCATTCAGAGATTATTAGATTATTTTTTATTACACATATTATTTAATAATATTTAGTTCTGTCATTTACCTTGATCTCAATGAAAACTCTCTCTTGAATTTTATAAAGAGACCTACATTACATTTAGATATAGCTATAGTGAACCTTCTTCCAGCATCCATTTCACATGAGAAATGACTATTGATGGTAAAAATGGAAAATGCAAGAGATAGTTCTGCAATAGAGTCAGAGAGCATAAAAGCAAGTTAAAATACACAAAGTAATTCAGAATAATTTAACAATATATTATAACAAATTAGCTCAAGGTAATGATTTTCCACATAAACTAAGGACAAGAGAAAGTGTGCCTATATCCATGTTCACTGAAAAAGTCTACTGCATAGGATATCAGGTGTGATGTTGTGTATTTCACATTTGTAATGATATATAATAGTATTTAAAGTCCCCTTAGTTGTTAGGTTGTAAGTCATATCTGCATTTATTCTGCAGCAAATGAAATGGGGTTTTAATGGCATGTTGAATTGTATTATAAATCTTCCAATGGGATTACAATTAATTCATAATATTGGTTGATATAACAAAATGACTGAATATGTTTATGTATCACTCAATTTTATGGTATAAGTCTGAACATAAATTTAGGCTTCAATGACTTTCCTTGAGACTTAATAGGCCGCTTAGCTAGAAAGATTCTTACAGAATACACAATGAAAGTTAATGCCCTAGTTTCTCTGGACTATGAAAAGAGTAGCCTGCTAATCCAGTTTTACTCAGTTCTGTGACAGAATCAGGGGGAAGTAAGGCTTATAATCTATTTTAGCTTCAATTTCACTTGTGATTCCATCTCATCTAATACATATACGCAAAATTGTAGAGTCTATTCTCCATTCAAAAAAAAATAACATAGGCAAACCCAGATATGTACAATAAATAAAACAACTGCTTGATGATCTCTGGGCAGATTATTTCAGAAGCTCCTCCTGCTTGCCTCACCTTGAAAGTCCTAAGAGAGCTATTCAGAGCAGTTTGAATACAAATTCATGGGTTTCTTCATTGAAAATGGACCAAAGGAAATAACATACTGTTATTTCCCACCTATAATTCTATTTCTCTGGAGTAATTTCAGCTAGCATTTACAGTATCTATTATGGAGAATCTAACTTGCAATATAATAATATATGCATTTGTGTCTTTTTCTTTTTATTAAAAAAACTCAGAAAAAGAGTATATGTCACTGTTAGAGATGGAGATATATCTATTTCTTTAAGCAGTTCCTAATGTCTTCAAATTCTGCTTTTTGATGATTCAATTTCCCCTTTTAAGCAATTTATACTAGTTTAACTCATTTAGTAATTCTTACACTTTTTTTTTAATGTTTTATTTATTTTTGAAAAAGAGAGTCCAAGCAGGGGAGGGACAGAGGGAGAGAGAGAGAGAGAGAGAGAGAGAAAGAGAGAGAGAGAGAGAGAGAGAGCGCGCGCGCGCAGGACAGAAGATCCAAAGAGGGCTATGTGCTGAGAGCAGAAAGCCTGATGTGGGGCTTGAATCACAAACTGCAAGATCATGACCTGAGCCAAAGTCAGACACTCAACCAACTGAGCCAACCAGGAACCCCAAATAATTCTCACACTTTTTTAGCCCACTAAAATATCCAGTGGGGGGGCGCCTGGGTGGCTCAGTTGGTTAAGCATCCAACTTTGGCTCAGGTCATGATCACGAAGTTCCTGGGTCAAGCGCCGCCTCGCACTCTGTGGTGACAGCTCGGAACCTGGAGCCTGCCTCGGATTCTGTGTTTCCCTCTCTCTCTCTGCCCCTCCCCAGCTTACACTCTGTCTCAAAAATAAACACTAAAAAAAAAAATTAAAATATCAGGTGAACATTCACTTTTCATTTTCAAATTTTCTTTATTCCTTTTAGCATTCATTTATTTTTATTTTTATTTTTTTAGCATTTAAAACTAAAAAAAAAAAAAAGATACATTTTAATTAAGACTTGATGAATTGCAATCCGGAACTTAAGTGTGTGTGTCCAGATTGTAATCCATCAACTGAAAAGGGCACCGATCATGTTGTAAACCATGTACAAACACAAATAACAGCTTGCCAGCCCCACTTTGTTGTTTTTCTTTTAATAGTAATACTGTCTATCTGGAAGACAGGGAATTCTAACATCTGCCTTCATAACATTTAGAGTTCATACTCTCTAGCTTTTGGCTTAAGAATGTAGTAGGACACTCAAAATTTCTTTGGCATAGCTCCAGAACATGCTCTTCAGTCTTCCAAAAAGGTAACTAAATTTGGAGTCCAACATAAATAGAACCTCTTAATGACAGTAATTTCTAAGACTGATTGAATGACAATATTTAGTTGAGAGATACAATATCTCCTTAGCTGCAGGTTCAGTAAGGAGAAGAATGGAAAAGGGACCTTGTCAACAATGGAACAGAGGGCAGTGATTCTGAGGTAACCAGCAGTGATCATGCTACCATCAAAGAATAGCAACCATAGGTACCAAGAAGAAGCACACAGCAAAGGAAAGAGTATAAATTTGTATTCCAAGTAACAAAACTAGGTGGGAGCTGAAAGTCAAAACTGACATTGCCACACAAATCTTTGTCTTCAGATCATGAGCATTTGATCATGAGCATTTCTAAGGAAACAGGACTATACCTAGGTGAATCTATCCTTAACACACAGATATAATTGGTATATACATACCAATGTCATTGTAATTTTTTGTTTTGGAGAAAATATTTTATACCAGTTAGTCATTGCAGCATTTAAAAATTCATGAGTCAATTTCTGCTTTTGACAAGATGAAGTAGACATGTTTTTCCTGTTTCTTCTAAGTACAAGTGTGAACCCTGGACATTAATACCTATATATACATCTATGTATATATGTGCATGTGTGTGTGCATGTGTGTATACATACACATATAGACTGTGAAAGAGTATATAATACACACACACACACACACACACACACACACACACACACACACCCACACACACACATACCTCCAAAAGGTGCAGAAAAAGAAAGCAGACTGGCTAGGGACTATAGAACCCAAATGAATGATTTTCTTTTAGCCTCATATTCCCCAGATTTGGAAGGGCCAACAACCTGGAGACTCCAACAGATGCAGACAAAAAATAGCCTCAATAAAGACCTACTACTTAAGCAAATGACCGGAAAAGGGGTAGCCTCACAAGATAGAAAACTTTTCGATAGTAACCACTCTACTCCAGCCAAATATCACAGAAAAATATATGGCCTCACCCTTTCCCATAACAGCAAAGACTGAGAAGAAAGCTTAGACTTCCACCCTCACCTTGTAGAAAAGAACTCCAAACCCCATCTCTGGTAGTGTCACGAAAGGGCCAATAGTGAGCTATGAATTTTATATACACTGGTCAATAAGCCTCTCCTCCCTATGGTCTGTAAAGCCCAAACTGTGAATCTGTTATAATAACATGATCCCTCCCCCTTCTTGCTGGGCAACCTCAGAAGACACCAGGAGAATCAGGATTCTCACTACTGCCCAGCAATAATACAGTCACTTCCTTTCTGAAGTTCCAACACAGATCCCTTGTGGAGATTTCAGGCCTTCCTGCCTTTCCCAGTCAGGGTAGTATCAGACTCATTGAGAAGCCCCAATTCCCACTCACGTCTGAAAGTAATTAGGTGTATCTCTTCTAGTTGGATGTTAACAGAGGATGAGTGGTGAACCTCGACTTCTACCAAATCTAGCAGTAACAGGTGATGCCTCCTCTTCCCTTTCCAGAGCGGTGTCAAAGAAAGCCAGCGAGTGCAATAGGCTTAAATAAGATCCAGAGTCTTATAACATAATACATACAATGTCAAGGTTTCAGTAGAAAATCTCATCATTCCCAAAACCAAGAAAACCTCAACTTAAGTGGAAAAAAAGACAGCTAATAGACTCTGACACTGAGATGACAGAGATGTTAAAATTACCTGGAATAAATTTTAGACCAGTCATAATCAAAATTCTTAAAGGAGCAGTCACAGATATGTTTGCGCCAAATGGAAAAATATATATCTTCAGCAAAGAAAGAAAAACTGTAAAGAAGGATAAAATGGAAATTCTACAAATAAAAATATAATAATAGAAATAAAAACGCAATGGATAACATCAAAAACATAATGGAAGCAGAAGAAAGAGCCAGTTATCCTGAAGAAAGAGAAATAGAAATAATGAAGGAGAATTACCCAAGATGAACCATAGAGAGAAAATAAATTTGAAGCAAAATTAATAGAGCCTCATGAATATGTAGCACTATATATAAAAATCTAACATTTGTGTTATCAGAGGCCTGGACGGAGAGGAGAGAGGAGATAGGGCTGGAAATTACTAGAATAAGTAATGGCTGAGGTCAGACCAAATTTAACAAGAGGCATAAACCTTCTAATACAATAAGCCAAGCAAGCTCCAAGCACATTGAACACAAAAAAATTCATGCTAAGACATGGATTGCCATAAGATTTGGAAATCTAAAGACACAGAAAGTAACTTGAAAGCATCAAGAGAGAAAATACATCTTACTTATAAGGGATAAGCAGTGAGAATACTAGATTTCTCATGAGGAATCATGGAAGCCAGATGATGTGGCACATTTTTTTAAGCACTGAAAGGAAAAAAAAACCAAAAACCTGTCAAACTAAAATTCTACACTAAAGTATTCTTCAGAAACAATCAAAATTAAAACATTCTCAAATAAAAGAAGACTAAGAGAATTTGTCACCAGTAGACCTACCCCAAATGGGTGGCTAAAGAAAATTCTTTAAACAGGAAACAATAAAGGAAGACTCTTGAACTCCATGAAGAAAGAAAGAAGAAAAGAAAAAAATATGGATAAGTACATTAAAACTTTCTTCTCCTCTTGAATTTTCTAAGTTATGTTTAATGGTTGCAACAAAATTTTTTAACATTGATGTGGTTCTAAATGTATATTAAAAATTTTAAGATAATTTTAAGAAGGATAAAGAGATATATACTAAAGGAATATACTGTTTCCACATTTTATTCAAACTGATAAAATGATCACACCAGTTAGATATAAGTCGTGTGTAGGTAACATAATACTTAGAAGAAATACGAAAAGACACAGTCAAAAATACTACAGATAAATAAAAATGAAATTCTAAAAAACATTCAAGTAACTCATAGGAAAGCAGGAAAAAGAAAGCAGAGACATGAAAAGCAGAGAGGAGGGCAAATAAAAAATAAATTGTCAGACTTAAGTCCTACTATAGCAATATTAATAATGAATGTAAATAGTCTAAATACCCCAATTAAAGTGCAGAGATTGTCAGAATTGATTAAAAGCATGACCCAAACATATGCTATATAAGAGAAAATTGCTTCAAATATGACAAGTTTAAAAGTAAAAGGGTGGGGGAAAAGTTTTCTAACTAAACCTGAATCAAAAGAAAGCAGGAGTATTTATATTAATATCAAACAAACTAGACTTCAGAGCAAATAAAATTAACGGAGATAGATTCTACATCATGATAAAAGGATCAATCCACCGAGAAGACACAGTAATCTTATATGCATATAAGCCAAAAACAGGGATGTAATACACGTGAAACAAAAACTGATAGAATTTAAAGAATGAGTCAAATCTATAAGTATAGTAGAAGACTTCAACATCCTCCTCAGCAGTAAATAGAACTATGTATGGAATCAAAAAAAAAAAATATATATATATATATATATTACTTAATACAATCAATGAGCAGGAACTGATAGACATTTATAAGACACCTGCTCAATAATAGCAAAATACACATTTTTTTTGAGATCTTATGAAACATATACCAAAAGGGACCATATCCTAGGCCATAAGAATAATAAAAACTGAACAAATTTTAAGAGGATTAAAACCATGCAGAGTATGTTCTCTGTTCGTAATGAACTAAAACTGGATGTCAAGAACAGAAAGGTATCCAGAAAATCTATACTTGGAAACTAAACAACATACTTCTAAATAATCCATCAGTGAAAGAGTATGTCTTAAATCATAAATCACATCAAACTGAATGAAAGATGAAAATAAAACATCAAAATTTGTGAGATGCAACTAAAACAGTGCTGAGAAATGTACAGCACTAAACACTTACACTAGGAAAAGGGAGAAGCTCCAAACCAATAATCTAAGCTTTCATCTCAAGAAAATAGAAAAAGAACAAAATAAATTTAAGACAAGCAGATCTTAAGGCTTCAGAATAGTCTCCGTCTAGATGCTCTGCTTTCTGGACCCACTGGGGTTGTGATTCTGCTCCCACAGCTCTGCCACATGGGAGGTTTCATCCCCAGGATGCTGTCTGGTGACAGTCTAATCCATAAGGTTCTGTAGAGCCCTGGGGGGAAATGCAAACAATACAAGTACTCTGGAAAACAGTCTGGCAAGTTCCTAATAAACTAAACACACAAATACCACATGACTTACTTTTTCTACTGGGCATTTATCCCAGAGCAATGAAGACTTAAGTTTACACAAGAATTTGTACACAAATGTGCTAGCAGCTTTATTCATAATAGCCAAAACTGGAAGCAACTCAGATGTCCATCAGTAGGTGAACGTTTTAACAAACGTTGTATATCCATATGGAACACTACCTAGCAAAACAAAATAAACAACAACAACAACAACAAAAACCACTACTGATACACAACAATATGGAAGAATCTCTGGAGAATTATTATGAGTCAAAGAGCCAATCTCAGAAGGCTATATATAAACTGTATGATTCCATTCACATAAAGTTCTTAAAATAAAAAAAATTATCATGGAAAACAGATGAGTGATTTCCAGTTGGTTAAGGATGGAGAAGAGGTATAGGAAGAAAGTGGTTGTGGCTGGAAAAAGGCAACAAGAACATGGTTACGGGATTGCTCTGTATTTTGACTCCATCAATGTCAGTGCCGTATCTTGACTGCGGGGATAATGTATGGTAGTTTTGGCAGACATTTCTAATGGGGAAAACTAGGTATAGGCTACAAAATACCTCTGTGTTCTTTCTTACAACTGCATGTGAGTCTGCAATTATCTTAAAATCAAAAATTTTAAAAAGCATATTCATTCACCAGTTACATGCCATAAATATATTTCACGCATAATTTGTTATTAGTGTTTAAAATATTTTTGACATTTAAAAAATTTAGTATAGTTTAGAAAACTTTATATCCCTTTCATAAATTAGAAGCTTTTTAAGCAGCCTGTAAAAATATTCCTCCTCCTTCCCACCCACCAAAAAAAATGTGATGATAGATTGAGAATGGACTACAGATAATAAGCCAATTTCACATTCTTTTGTTTGATACATAAAATATAAAAGGAATTACACACCATCTTAAGCCAATTTGATCTTAACAACTTTTATGTTATTTTTAGTAGATAATGACAAGCCCCCAAAGATGTTTAAGAAAACAATTAGCTTCTTTCTCCAAATCTCATTATCAGGTATAATAAAAGCTAGTGTCAGAGAAAATCCAAATAAGAATATTGTTTAAATGATGGCAAATATAGTAATTTATATACATCATATATATTAAGATAATTATTTTAAGATAATTATTTTAAATGGCTATAAATCCTCTAATCTTGGCAAGTAATGATGTCACAGCATACCACTGTTAATATGTATGGCCTTGAAAAGTTATTAAGAGTACTCTTAAAATGATAGGCACTGAGTAATGTATAGAATTATTGAATCATTATATTGTACACCTGAAACTAATAAAACACTATATGTTAATTATACTTTAAAAAATGCACTCGAGTTGAAATTTAATAAATGTAATTAAAGAGTTATAGCTTGATAATCTATCTCAACTAACGTCAAACAGAATTAAGAGGAGCAGAGTCTAGTGGGGGAAAATGTAAACAAATTATGGTATAAAGTGACAAAGGTTGTTACAGACATATGAATAATATGGCAACTAAAACAACAGAGCAACTACTTGTGTCTGGCACAGCCATGAAAACTTTTTGCAAGACTACAATAAGGAATAGGATTTGTAGGATAATAAGTTCAGTTTTGGACACTTTTTTTGGAAAATGTCCATTAGTTATTTAAGTAGAGATATTAATTAGTTAAGTAATTAAATAAGAAGGCTGTTTTATTCTTACGCATTTTTTTGTAGTTTCAAGTTTTATTTAAATTTCAGTTAACATACAATGTATATTAGTTTCAGGTGTAGAATTTAGTGATTCATCACTTACATATAACACCCAGCACTCATCACAAGTACCCTCATACTCATCACCCCTTTAACCCATCCCCCACCCCCCTTCCCCACACATACCCCCCCACCATTTACCTCCCCTCCTGCAACCCTGTTTGTTCTCTATAGTTAAGAATTTTCTGGTTTGCCTCCCTCCATGTTCATCTGTTTTGTTTCCCTTAAATTTAAGTGGAGATGTTTAGAAGACAGTGGTATTGAGTCTTGTGATCAGAGAAGTCTTAGATGTAGAATAGATTAGAAAGCATTTGTATGGCTTAAATAAGCCCTAAAACCAAATGGGACTGATTACCAATGGAGTAGGTACATTTCAAGGAGGCACACATTCAAATACCGTAGCTCTTCAACATTCAGTGGTCAAAAAAAGGAGACAACAACCAAGGAAAATGTGAAGGAGCAGCCAATGATGTGGGAGTAAAACTGAGACAACGCTGAGTCTTTTTCAGGCAAAAAAGAAGTACTTGTGATAATTTACCCACCTCTGTTTTCTAATCTAAATGTATGTTTCAACTACTACAAATATTGCCCAGGCTGCCAAAACTACCCATGTCTGGTTGATCTGCACATCTGGATGAAGTTCTAGTAATTCTAATTTACTAATTCGAGATTAGTAAATGAAGCAACAAAGATCCATAACGTCTTACCTATCTCCCTTTCCAAGATACAAAAATTCTGAAAACCAAAGAAGGATCTGTAATTCACTTGGTAATAAAACCTGAACTGTCCTTTATCTTTGGCAACAAAACCTAATTTGAACTGACATAAGATAGTTTATAATCTTCATTTTTTTACTTAATGTGAATAGTCACATATTTAACTGCCAAAAACTATTCTTGGCTATGATCTTGGCATCGCTGTCCTAGACCCTTCAGCATGTGCAATGTAGTTTATTGTGTATAGACCTTATTATCTCTTCTAGACTAGAAATATCTAAATTCTGAATGACATCTAAATTCAGAAGTATTAGAAAAGCTGTGATCTTTTTTTTTTTAACATTTCTTTATTTTTGAGACAGAGAGAGACAGAGCATGAACGGGGGAGGGTCAGAGAGAGGGAGACACAGAATCTGAAACAGGCTCCAGGCTCTGAGCTGTCAGCACAGAGCCCGACGCCGGGCTCGAACTCACGGACCATGAGATCATGACCTGAGCCAAAGTTGGCCGCTTAACTGACTGAGCCACCCAGGCGCCCCATAACTGTGATCTTCTATTAAATTTTTCTAGCTATTTCATATAAAACTGTCTATTTTAACTGAAAGATTGTAATAACCTGGTACATAATAAAATAATTCCATTCCCCACCCCCAACATGGATATTCTTGATGTTTTTCTAAGAGTGATTTTCTAATTGTAAACACAAATGTAGAGGAATTCTTACTCTTTCTCTTTTGGTTCTTTTAAAAATTGAAGCATAATTAACATACAATATTCTACTAGCTTCATGGGTACAATATAGTGATTTGACATTTGTATTGTGGCTGATCACCACAATATATCCAGTTGCCATCTGTAAACCATACATTTTTATACAATATTATTGAGTGTATTCCCCATGATGTATATTACACCCTATCACTTACATATTCTATAACTGCAAGTTTGTACCTCTTGAGCCCCTTCACCCATTTTGTACCCGCCTCTACTCTGGTCCCCTGTGGGGGACAAGCTTAGGAATCCCCTGGGCTTACACCAATAGGTTAACAAGGCATAATGAAATGCAAAGCCATAGGATGCTCACACCTGAGTTTGGGTAAACAAGACAAGGCAACCAAGAATAGGGAGGTGCAAAAGCACCCCCAAATAGAAAGGGGGTTCAGAGCCCCAATTACTATTCAACAGTTTGCCTTTTCATTTTGTTGATCGTTTCCTTCATTGTACAGAAGGTTTTTAGTTTTAATTTGTCCTATTTATTTTTGTTGCCCTTACCTTTGGCATCAGATCAAAAAAAAACCAAAAAACAACAAAACAAAACAAAAAAACAAAAAACATTTGCAAGACTGGTGGCAAGGAGTTTACCACCTATGTTTTCCTCTAGGAGTTTTATTGTTTCAGGTCTAACATTCAAGTATTTAATCCATTTTGAGTCAATGTGTATATAGGATGTAAGATAGTAGTCCAGTGTCATTCTTTTGCATGTAGCTGTCCAGTTTTACCAACATCATTTATTAAAGAGACCATCATTTACCCATTCACTTACAAAAATATTCCCAGAATTTTCTGGTTCCCAGATTTGAACCTTACCCATTATCAGTGTAAAGTCATATCTGATCAACTGTATGGGCCATTTTTTCAATAGATATTTTGAACCTACTTTATGCCCAGAACTATATAAGGACTGGAAAAAAAGGAACTTACCAATCCCATCCTAGGTGCCTTAATTTAGACATTGGACTGTAGAATAGAGGAATAAATACAGGGCTTTTAAGAAAAATCCTTACACACGAA
This sequence comes from Lynx rufus, assembly GCF_022079265.1. Lineage (NCBI taxonomy): Eukaryota > Metazoa > Chordata > Mammalia > Carnivora > Felidae > Lynx > Lynx rufus. The sequence continues at coordinate 27,339,681 of NW_025814845.1, forward strand.
GAAGAATTCTGGTGAAAGCCGTGCAGCAGCTTGTGTCCGTATAAATGTCAAGACAATCCTTAGTCACCAGTGACTTGAACCTGTTCTGCACTCTCTTGCTAAGATGGAGAGTGACTAGCATGCAATGGTGGCCTCATATTTATTACTCAAATGAATGATTAAATGCACAAATTCTAATATAAATAAAAGAACTTGCTTATAGAAAGCTAGGCACCAAACAGGAAGGCCTCTCTCATGGAGAGATGACAAAGTGCTACACGTCTCACTCAGACACCTGAGGGAGATTGCAGCAGCCTGGACTGAGCTGTGACACTGTACAGCAAAGCAGCAAATACAACAGAGGGTAGACAGGTGCAGCTGTCCTGGATGAAGGGATTTTAGTCGAAAGACACATTTCTAATCATACAGGACATCTCAGTGCTCCCTTTCTGACCCAGCAATTCCTAGTATCCCCCACTAGGAGAGATGAAAAGATCTTGATCTGGTGTATTTTTCATAGTATCACCGAAGATTCTCAGGCATATTTGGGAAGAGGCATACTTACAGCGATATTCTTTTAGTCAAATAGAAATTTAGACTCTATGGAGCTGTACTCAACGATCAGTAAAGTTTATGGCATCTCAGTTATACTATAATGTGTAATAAAGTGATAAACAATTTTGGATTTGAATCATTTGTGCAGCAATTTCTTCCTTTCTTTTGTGATGATAATGAGTTATATTTGTTCACATTTCTAATTCTCACATTAAACTGTAAACTCTTAATTATAAGGAACATGTCTTACTCACCTTTCCATTCAAAGCATTCATAGTGATACTAACTCATAATGGGACTAAATATTTTTTAGATAAATAAGACAATCAAGCAATGATTTCTTTATTTGCAATGATGAAAAAGCAAAGGATTTTAATCAATGCTTTTGTGTGGGGAAGGAACACTTGTTATTAAATGGTTCTGGATAAAGTGCTAGTTTTGTTGTTTATCTGTATGTTTACCAATCATACGACCTTCAGCAATTCACTTAAATTTAGATCATCCTCATTGATCCATGCATACATACTAAAGAATGCAAATTTTCTAAAACCGTTTACACCACAAACATCTCATGGTTATATTTCAAAACCAAATATATCAGGAATGATGTATATTTGTATGAGTGTGTGTGAATGTGTTTATGTAAAGATATAGGATAAAGACATATAATGCAGGAAAAAGCTCAGCTCAAACACTGGGATATCAGTATAATCAAAGACCAAACTCCCTATTAGTGTTGTATCTCTTCTTTTGTCCTTCAAAAGAAGTGTTGCTGGATGCCAGAAAAAGATTTCTACTTTCATGATGCCAGGGAAGAATCTTGAGTCCATAATTAAGTCTCTTATGTGAGCAAGTGACTGGTCACAATTGTTGAACCTGTCATCCCTCATTTAGTCTCTGAGACTTCCTTGTTCTGACCCTGGACCTATGTTGGTCATCTTTTTTTTTTATTTATTTTTATTTTTTTAATGTTTATTTATCTTTGAGAGAGAGACAGACAGATCATGAGCGGGGGAGGGGGAGAGAGAGAAGGAGACAGAATTCAAAACAGGCTCTAGGCTCTGAGCTGTCCTCACAGAGCCTAATGCAGGACTCAAGCCCACAAGCTGCGAGATCATGACCTGAACCGAAGTCGAACGCTTAACCCAACTGAGGCACCCAGGCACCCCAATTATTTCATCATTTCTAAGTGTATCACTAGGTTTATGAGAACTTTGGAACCCCCCGTTACACCATGTACAAATAGTGGGGAATCTGGGATACTCTCCAAGCCACTTTGAATCTAATAGAGGACACCAGGTGGAATGTGGTATCATGCTGACTACATAAGCTTTCCAAATATAGGATATAGGAAAGATATAGGGTATAGGGAAGAAGTAGGAAGCAAAATGGCACTCATTTTCTCACCCCAAGACACACATGCAATAGTGGCCTCCATTAAACCTATTTGGATATATATACCATACTCTTCCATTCAATGACCACTGGAAGGAGTAGTGACTAGGGACTCCCACATCTGACCTCTTATTCTTCTGCCTATTTCTTCCTCTTCAAGGGTAGAGGACATATCAATTTTCCATTCATATTGCATAGGAATTTATTTTACATTATTCTTCTTATCCACCCCTAGAGTTAAGGTGAATATATAAACTAGCCTGAAAACTGGGACACTTTTGAAAATGGAAGAGAGAAGTACAAGTGCTAAACTGGTTGTGACAATTGAATAAAAGGCAAAAATTAAGACTGTCCTTGTCCATAACTCTTCTTTATTATAAGACTCTATGAGTCAGTGCACTAGGCTTGACCCAATATAGTAAAGGGAAACTTGGAATTTAGAAGACTTCTTTCTTAATAAAGTATGACTTTCAAAAGGACTGTTTTCCCAGAAACTCAAAGAAGTTAGCCTCATACTCCAAAATGAGCAATGATGACTTTGGTCTCGGCAGAAACCAACATTTTCTGAAGCAATAAATGTTTTTGATTGGATTGGGGAAAGGGTGGGAGAAGTGATGATTTGGGGGCTAGAATTATAAAAAAAGAAAAAAAAATCATTTGATCTTTTAGAAACACTATTTCTTTAAATGTAGTTAATGACTAGAACAAAAGGTGGATTAAAAAAATTTAATGTTTTCTTTCTTTTTAAGACAGAGCATGAGTGGGGATGGGGCAGACAGAGAGGGAAACACAGAATGTGAAGCAGGCTCCAGGCTCTGAGCTGTCAGCACAGAGCCCGATGCGGGGCTTGAACTCACAAACTATGAGATCATGACCTGAGCCGAAGTCGGATGCTCAACCGACTGAGCCACCCAGGCGCCCCAAAAAGGCGGATTTTTTTAACATTTATTTTGTGGATTAGAAAGTTGACCTGCTGGGATGTAAATTTTAAAAAATAAAAAGTAAAAAAAAAAAGAAGGTTGACCTGTTGTATACCTTTCATTTTCTATCTCATTTAGAATTCATGTTATATATTTATTATACACATTTTGAAATATAAAAAATAATAGATATTTCATTTAATTGCTTACGTACAAGTTAATTGTGCTGTAATCAAAGATATGATTTTAACACTGGAAATGGCAACCAAAAATATTTTATTTACATAAAGCAAGAGATTTTGCTATTTCAATTTTTAAAAAATAGATAACTAAATTGCCACTTGCCCATCATATTATATTCTGAATTCATGTTGTTGCGAAATGCATTATTAAAAAGTTTTATTCTTTCTAATAATGACAGAGCAATATAGAATGTAGGATTGTGAGGAACACAACCCTCTTTCAATTGCATGCAAAAGAAAGCCTCAAGTATTCCCAGCAGAAGGCAATGCCATAGCTCATTTTAACAATGTTATTTATAGCTGCCTAGAATGAGTAATTTACCAGAGTAAGTGGCGAGGCATCTTTATTTTCATTATATAGTTTTGTCACTTGTAAATTTGTATCATTAGTTTCCAGATGTATGTAGATTGTGTAAGAATATAAACTGGTCAGATCGTTTTTTTGTTCTGAGAAAAATGCCATTGGGATTTTGATAGGGGTTGCACTGAATCTGTAGATCTCTTTGGGTAGTATGATAATAACACTGTCTTCCAATCCGTAAGCATGGATGTCTTTCCATTTGTTTGTATCTTTAATTCCTTTCATTAATGTTTTGTACTTTTCAGCATACAAGTCTTTACCCTCCTTAATTAAGTTTATTCCTAAGCATTTTTTTTTTTTTTACTTTTTTGCATGGTATTGGTGGGAATACAAGATGGAACAGACACTAAATGGAGGTTCATTAAAACTTAAAAACAGAACTACCATAAAATCCAGCAAAACCTCTTGTGGGGATTTATCCAAAAGCATTGACATTAAGATTTAAAACGGTATTATTACTCTTGTGTTCATTGTAGTACTATTACCAATTTCCAAGATATGGAAGCAACCTAAATGTCCATCAACAGATGAATGGATACAAAAGATGCACATAAACACAATGAAATACTATGCGGCCTTTAACAATAAATCTTGCCATATGTGACAACACAAACTGTGAGGATATTTTGAGAAGTGAAGTAAAGCAGTCACAGACAGATACTGCATGATTCCACTTATATGAAGTGTCTAAAATTCATGTAAGTGGAAAATAAAATTCACATAAATAAAAATTATGTGAAATTCTATAAGTCAAATTTGTAAGCCAAAGAGAGGAATGTTGGTTGCTAGAGGCTTGGGGAAGGGCAGTAAATAATTAATGGGCATAAAGTTTCAGTCAAGCAAGATGACTAGAGATTTTCTATGCAACATTGATTGTACCCATAGACCACAATGTTTTGCACACTTAAATTTTTAAGAGGGTGTATCTCATGCTAAGTGTTCTTACGATATTTTTTTTCAAAAAATGAAATGAAAAAAATGGTTGAAAATGAGTGGACTCTACATTCTGTAGTGTCTAGAAAGCGCTTTAGAGCTGGAGAGTGGCAAAAGCAGAGACAAATGGAGGCCAAAATAATTATAGAGTTTTGCTGATTATACTAGCTAGGTTATTATAAATTTTTAAAAAGGTATTTAGAGTTGGAGAGTATTGAAAAACATTTAGTAGCAATGATCAAAAGGTACAATTAAAAGCAGTTCAAAGCCCAAGGCACCATTATTTATTTTTTTAAAGCAAAGTGAATTGGACTTTCAAAAGGTCAAAACAATTGTAAATTAGAGGAAAAAAAGCAAATGTTAAAGGAAGAGAAAGTCAAGGGAGCAATCATCTGGAAGCTACCCTGCCAAACAAAAGATATAAACAACATCCAGCTTTGCTTTGGATGCCTAACTCTTGGGTAGAATATTTATATTATGAACATGCATAGTTATTGGCTTAAACACTAAGAAAATACAGGAAAGCAGAAAGGGTCGGGATGGAGAAGGGAGGGGGAGGGTTAAATAAAAAATTCCACAAGTTTAAATGAAAGGAACCTTGGCAAATGAAAATCCAAAATTGAATTCTTAATCACCAGCTTCCTCTCTCACATTCAGAAGATGGACTATATCATTAACCTAAAAAAATGGGCATAAGAGTCACACATAGACAGAAAATCACCATCTACTTAAAACCAAAGCAATTTGATATAAAGCCCAAGGAGAACAAACTCCCTTCTCCCATGCAATTATGAAACCTCATTTCGAAAGCATATTTGAATCATAAAGCCAACTACATTCACTGGTAATAAATAATAAAAATATGTTTAATTTTATATATAATAGCATGTTTCAAACTTGAATGAAGGCAATTTGCCCATGATGGATCCCACATGCCTGGTGACAAATTTTCAGACCTGATAAAAAGTTTTTATGAGCCCTTCTGTAAAATTGAAATGTACACGGCTTTACTATTTTTTAAATCAGTAAGCAAAACCAGGAAAATATACTTACCCACTTCTTTAGGCATTTCAGTGCCATCAGAAAATATGAAAAGATAGAAGATGAAAAATAGAAATAAAAATCAAAATTTCCATGAAATAGAAACAGTGGCAAAACTTAGATGTAATTTGGATTGTGTATGGCAATGATGCTTTTTTAAAAAAGTGATTTGTATTTATAACAACTCTATACAGCTATGAAGACAGATTGTCAATAGTAGAAGGAGATATCTAAGCAACAGAATTCAGATGGTCCCAAGAACATTAAAGATAAGATATAGGGCTCATTAAATTAACTTCTGCGTATAAGGAATTGATGCACATAGAGCTGGAAACCAAAAGCTGATACTTGACAAGGTCACCGAATCGATATATGCAGATAGTACTCTGCACAATTGCAGAGGGCATCATCTGAACAATCTCTGATATAAATGGTACCTCTACAGTTGTGCGGTGCAAAAACTTACCAAGTAAACAACAATAATCATAATAACAAACAAACAAACAAACAGAAATTATGTAAGGAACCATATATCTGAGGCCTCTGGAACCTGGGACTACAAAATATCACAGCACTTAATTTTTGCTACAGAAATTGGTCCAAATAGGTTAAATTCAACATAGCCCAAACCTGAGGTATCTCCTGGCCATTTTAACAAATATTTCCAGGGCCTTAGTTGAATTCAAGATGAAGTTCCCTTCCACTTCACTGCACTCCCCACATCTTGCCATAGTGACCTAACCTCAGCTTCTGACGTGTATGATGAGATGGCCTCTCCACTCTTCAACCCGCTGTCATGCTGCCTGCAACCAGTGCCTAGCACAGAAACTCAGCACATAGTTTTCCCATCTCCAGTTTTCCACAGCCAAATTGAAACCAGAGTTGATTTGTACATGGCTGGAGGTGAATACATGATAAAAGGGGACTATAATAAGCTACCTAAAAACTATTGCCAAGGCCAGACACATTCCTGGGTCTCTTGTTGAGTCTCGTTTATATCAAATCTGTGTAGTTTAGGGAAGATCATATCATCCTTCCTTTGGTATATAGAATCACATAAAATCTGGAAGATTTCCTTTCTGTTCTCCATCTCCTATTTCTACCCAGACCCAGAGAGTAGGCTTTCTCCCCAGCTTTCAAAAAGAACTCAGTCACCCTAGTGTCTTATTTGTCCAGGATGAGTGACAGTAGGAACCATCAAATCCCTTAGGGAAAAACCACAGCAACCTAGCTCACAGGGGTATTCTCTGGCCCCATCACTCCTAAGGACAATTAAAAAGCAGCACAACATAGACACATTGGGAGATAAGTCTTATCCATAGTCTCTTCATTCAGGCTTATATGTTTATGACCATATTAGTTTTGTATTATGCAAAAAAATATGCCAAACAACGATAGTCATTTTTGCTATCCTCAATGAGATTTATATCTTTATATTACTGAATACAATATGGTGAATAATATTAACTTGGAAAAACAAGAGGCAAATTGGCCAAGTTAAAGACCATTTGGTTCAGGAGTCTATAAAGACATAAATGTGTAAACATCCTACTTTCATAACAATAGGGTTTGGGTGAAATATTATGTAGTCATAGTAGATAGAAAATAGAAACAAATTCAGTTTCATCTTTAGGCACTGAACTCTGCATGACAAAAGTCATATATGAGTTTTCTATGCTTTAAATTTAATTACCTAGGAGAGATTTGTTTTCTCTCTGAAACAACTCATGAAGCTCCTGTCATGTTAATTTCCAAAATGATATTTTGGCATTCACTAAATCTTTATTAAATGAATGCTGGTGAAATAATTCTTAAAAATTATGAAACTAAAGTCCACTTTATTTAATTGAATGACCATAACGTGGGGTATGGGGAGGTATGTTAGATGTATTTCATTATGAGAATCTCAAACGTGGCATTATTGAAAGACATGAGGACATCTTTCTTAAGGTTATGTTTTCAGTTTATTTTAAACTCCATTTGCAACAACTCTCTTAATATTCACTTTGATTGTCTATACTATTTAAAAAATTTTTTATGTTTATTTTTGAGAGAGAGAGAGAGAGACAGAGTGTGAGTGGGGAAAGGGCAGAGAGAGAGGGAGACACAGAATCCAAAGCAGGCTCCAGGCCTACTGTCAGCTCCTCCTGCTGTCGGCACAGAGCCCAATATGGGGCTCGAACACATGAACTACAAGATCATGACCTAAGCCGAAGATAGACACTTAACCTACTGAACCACCCAGGTGCCCCTTTTTAATTTTTAAATGTACTACTTTGAACACCTATGTATCTTTGCATGAAGGGGGACATAAGTAAAACTAGACGTTTGTGGCTTATTACCCTATAATAAAATCTGCCTCCACCCCAAAGCCTACTTTATGGCTCTTCTGGTAGTATTTTAGTCATCTCAGAAATTATTACATTATGATTTTATTATTTATGCCTACTTGTCTTCCATGCCAGCAGATTTTGAGATCCTTGTAGTTAAGCCCTTGGTGTTTTGTTTGTTTTTACTTTTGTAGCCTCCAGGATGGGGGTAGTATGTAGAAGATAATGTTGGTAGAAATTAAGAATGGATAGATGGATCGGTGGATGGATGTATGGATGGTTGCTAATCTTAATGGGACAAAAAAAGAATTAGGAATAAAAAGGGAACGATGTACTCATTTTTTTTTTAGCAACAGGTTAAGGAACAAAATTTGAAAACATCTTTTCCATTCCTTAGCACCACCAGCCTATTTACAATGATTTAAAATTATGATCTGACATTAGTTTCACCTTTCATCATATGAAGAAACTTTTCATGGAGTAATAATGGTCTTCAAGTGGATGGAGTGATCTGATATCTTTTACAAGAAAAAAACACAATTTTTTTTCCTATTTCAGGCATCAAGGATTTGGCAGAACTAATACAAAAAGAAAAAAATCATGAGTTTGAGCTTCTGCTTTTGTTTGTGAAATCCATATTTCATATTACAGTGGTTGCCAGGAGCTCTTTGAAGAGCTGACAAGCATTAAGAAATAATACATGTAACCTTCACAGGAGCCTTTCTCCAAGAATCCTTTCTTCCACACAGAGACTGTATAGTTCATCTAAAACTGCAAAGATTGCAATAAGAAAGATAACTGTCAACATTTCCACTTTAGAAGTAATGTTTCATTTTCCTATATTTAATCACAGAATTTTAGAACCATATGGTGCATGAAAAGTATGAATGGGGATTGGCTGGAGAACTGCTCCTTCAAATATAACTTAGAGACCGTATTTGGGTTGTTTTTGCCATAAACGTCTCCAGTGATATATGCTACATACCAGGCTCTTATAGCTCTATAATTTCTAAATGTTAATCTTCATCAGTTAGGTAACATGACATTTCTTATGAATGAGTGATATTTATTACTTGATATTAATTACAAAACTGCTATAGGGGTTTAAGAGAAAGCAAGATGAAAATCTGTACAGTGAAAACGCACATATAAAATTGATAGTTAAGAGGCTTGTGATCTCGTCTATTAAGCCAAGACTTCAGACCCAAAGCAATACTGGGAATGCCACATGGCAGGGTTGAGCGTCTACATCGCCTTCTCACTTCATTTTGTGCCAATGGTCTCCTGCTATTGCGTTTACCACTCCAGTGATGACCCCAGCTGTTACTGATATGTAGCTTCTTTAACCCATCAGGTGTATGTTCTCTTACAACACAGATTCTCCAAAGATAAGCTGTATCCAGTAGAAATGAGGAGAACATCCCCTTGTCAACCTCTTATGTCTTTGTGACAAAGGATAAATTTTAAAAAGTAGTGGTGCCTGTGACCCACAATTGGACTGTTATTAATGCAAGAAGTTTTTGCATGTTGTGTCTATGGACCTTTCTTCTTTAGGGCTCAATTAGCACACCACAGTAACTCATCTCTGAGTTCTAATTTCTGAGACAAACACTGTGTGGTACAAAGGATTTCTTGTCCACTCCTTTCACCCTAAACTTTCTCCCTCAGTTTATGATCATTCAGCTTCTGTTAGACTTAGGCAATCTTTCCAAAGCCCACAGTAAGGTTTAAGCTTCACTTTCACTATTTATAGACTGCCCCGGGGAATGTGGGCTGGTCTATTTGACAGGAAACTAACATTTCAGCTGAAATAAATGAGTATATCAGATGTAGGGTAACATTATGATGTTTTTATTTCTTCACATTTTTTATCTAAAAGTGAATTTGTGTGTGCATGTGTTTCACACAGAAGCTTTCTAACTGAATTGCATGAATTCATATCAAACAATCTCAGAAAAAGTTCCATGTTTAATTGCGAATTTGTCAAAGTGCTTATAATATTATACATTTAAGATTTCTTTTCTAATTTTGTAAATAAACTACAGAAACACTTGTGAAAAGAAAAAATAAATACACTGTCATTTGGAAAGAAAAGCGCAGGTCAAGGGCTTGAGTGTTTTCCAGCAGGGGGATGTCATGTTGACCGTCTAGTGGAACAAGATACAAAGAGATCTGTGTTAAGTGGTCCTGAGCACCCTAGTCCAAAGTCTGTTATGTATTAACGTTATAGCCAATTTTGATCACTCATTCTGAGACTTATTTGCTTCATCTGTAAAATAAAGATATTAACTCCACATTATCTGATATGCACAATTATTGGAAATCATGAAGGTCATCACAGATGAACAGAAAGCGTCACAGAAAGTGAGGTTTCGAATATTTTTCAGCTTCCTGGGCAACAAAAGACATTTTAACAGACACTTATAGTGGAATATGCATAACCCACCTCTTGTGCCAACTGTGCCCCCAAATTATATTCGGTAGGGTATAGCTTTTAATACATAGTCTCTGGAAACAGACAGTCTTCATTACAATAAAAGCTCCATCACTTAAAAACTGTGAAATTTTGGTCATTTTTCTTAACTGCATCTGTGTTTCAGTTTCTTTATATACAAAATGGTAAAGAGATTCTAGATCATTGAGAGGCTTACATGAGATAACAGGTAGAAAATGCCTAGAACAGGCCTGGTACACAGTTGTCAAAAAATGCTGGGTATTATTACCAGGTCACTGTGTTTTATTTCTGTCATCCTACCTCAAGGATGTTGACCAGATGAGATGTGGACCTCTGAAAACTTTGAACCAAATATCCATTTTCCCCCCTCCTCTGTCTCATACATTCACACACATGTGCACATGATAAAGAACTACATCTGATAATAAGGAGAGGCTGAGAATTGAGAGCTGACACATGGCAGCAGAGTTCTAGTTACAAGTTCAAAAAGTCCTGCTGTTGAGGTCAAGAGCTTCCACAACAAGAGCAAGGTTTAATTTTTTCCTTGGCTCCAATTAGATTCCTGAAAAATGATTAGAACAAATTCTGTATCGGGGATTGTGTTTAAGCTAGCTCAGTGACTTTTATTCAGAACTAAAGGAAACGATGCATACAGATTGTGTTATATAACAGATTCAATAATCCTGTGTATAGTTCTTGGTACAACCTACAGTTAAATGGCAGTAATTTTTCTACATGAGATAGTAATTACATCACCTTAGAATAGATGCTTCTAAAATTGTTCAACTTAGAATTATATTTTACTAAAAAAGTAGTAAAAACACTTGCCCTTTAGTGCTTTCAACAATAGCCAAATTATGGAAGGAGCCTAAATGTCCATCAAATGATGAATGGATAAAGAAGATGTGGCTTACATATACAATGGAATACTACTTGGCAATGAGAAAGAATGAAATCATGCCATTTGTAGCAACATGGATGGAACTGGAGAGTGTTATGCTAAGTGAAATAAGTCATGCAGAGAAAGACAGATATCATATGTTTTTCACTCATATGTGGAACTTGATAAACTTAATAGAAGACCATGGGGGAAAGGAGGGGGAAAAATAGTTACAAACAAAGAGGGAGAGATGCAAACCATGAGACTCTTAAATACAGAGAACAAACTAAGGGTTAATGAGGGGTGGGAGAGAGGGGAAAATGGGTGGTGGGCATTGAGGAGGGCCTTTGTTGGGATGAGCACTGGGTGTTGTATGTAAACTAATTTGACAATAAATTATATTAAAATTTTTTATAAAAGAAAAACTCTCAAGAAAAAAAGAAAAAAGAAAGAAAAAATATTTTCTATAATATTAGGCAAAGAGTTAATTCCCACAATATACAAAGAGCTTCTACAAATCAATAAAAGACTAACTCAATTTTTTAAATGTGCAAATGATGAAGAGTTTATAGAAAAGAAAATACAGATGTTATAAATGTATGAAAACATGTTCAGAATTAAAGAATTAAAAATTTAAAAAAAACTTGCCTTCTAGAAAACAGGCAGAGTGACATTGGCAAGCTATAAGGAAAAAACAAGGAACAAGATCATAGCTTACTTTAAAATTCATTATGAAGGCAATTTAATGAAAATTTAAAAATGAGCAATTCTCTCAAAAGAACCAAACACCAAATTTTTAAACTTTGGATTTGAGATTATATATTTTGCATCGAAATTTATGTTTTTAAATTTTTCAGGGAAAAAAATGGCTATTTACCTTTTTGATTCAAATAACTTAGCTTTAATTAATTGATAATTTCTTTTTAATTTAGACATAATATGTTCATGTCATATCGATCATTATATATGAATGTGATTTATTAAGTGTACTTTTTCTGAAATAAGCCATTGAGAACAGAGATTGCAGTGTGATTGATTTATGTAGCATCAGACAATGTTTAAAATGGGTTAAAAAGTGGAATGATATTTTAAAATTACCTAATTCATCAATATAATTTTATGCACAGATTTTCATTTTTGTGAAACTTGAACACTTTTCAATAAATATTCCCTTTAAGGGATGAGAAGACAATTTCTTCTCATTGGTTATATGTCTAGATATTATTGTTATTCTAGTTTTTCTTCTTCTTATTATTATTCTAAACTGAATTTGATTGAAAAGGATTATGTGTAATTTAATCTGTGCCGATTCTAAAGAGAGGATTACTGTAAATCTAATTCTTTTTATTCTAATCATATTCAGAAATGTTTTATAATAGTTTCTTTTGCTTATAGAAATATTGGGAAAAGAGGTCCCCCACTTCTTTCAGATGCACAGAATCTACAAATTAAAGCAAACAAAAAGAACACACATACCTTTTAGAAAATGATATAAAACAAAGCAAAGAGAAAATATCAAATGATTTCCCTAATGAAGGCAAGGAAGACTGATATGGGTAAGTCTTTGTTCTCCAAAGATACACTTGATATTAATTACTTCAACTATTTTTATGAATAGCCTACTACAGTCCAGGTACTGGGGTTGGCACTGGGGATATCAGAGAATAAAAGAGCCTAGTTCTTGCTGTTAAGGCTTCTGTGAAAAGAGATTTTAAGACACACACAAAAAATCATTATTTAAATTGCCAGCAAGATACTTTGATAACATCAGAAATTGATATCTAACAGTCTAGAAAAGGATAAAACAAAATAAAGAGGCAGATGAAACTCCAGTTATTAAAGATAAATAATTACACTATTGGCACAGGTCATGATCTCACCGATTCATGAGATCGAGTCCAAGGTTGGGCTTTATGCTGACAGCACAGAGCCTGCTTGGGATTCTCTCTCCCCTTTCTCTTTGCCCCTCCCCGACTTGCTCTGCTCTCTCTCTCTCAAAATAAATAAATACACATTTTAAAAAATTGCAATCTGCCATCATTGAATATAGGAGAAAACTCCTATAGCCTAGCCACTTAATGCATGACTGTTATAATAATTCGAAATCGCCACTAAAATAATTGTTCTAAGTCATTGCCCTATAGCTCCATTTTCTTTGAGAACATTTACTTAAGTTTTATTGAGTGACTAGTAGATGCCAAGAACTATTCTAGCAATGAAAATCAGCAGTAAACTAAACAGACAAACTCTCCGTCTTCATGGAGTAAATGTTCCAGTGCATTTAAAAAATATACATAGATTTGGGATGCCTGGGTCACTCAGTAGGTTAAGCTACCAACTTCATCTCAGGTCATGATCTCATAGCTCGTGAGATCAAGCCCCATGTTGGGCAGTATGCTGACAGCTCAAAGCATGGAGCCTGCTTTGGATTCTTTGTCTCCCCCCCGCCCCTCCACCTCTCTGACCCTCCTTAACTTGTGCGCTCTCTCTCTCTCTCTCTCAAAAATAAATAAATATTAAAACTTTTTTTTTAATTAAAAAATATATTTACATAAGTTCAAACTGGAGACATAGGAAGCTTTGAACTCACCTCCTCCACAGACACGATGAATCTACACCTACACGTAAAGCAAACTCTCCTGAAGAACTGAGTGCTGACTAAACAGCTTCTGGACAACAAAGGATAGATAGAGGGATCACGTAGAGAATGGCAGGAGAGACAGAGACATGGTAATGAATCTTAAAAGCAGTGAGAGAAACAGAAAGTTACCTGCAAAGGAAAATCTGTAAGGCTATCAGTTGATTTTTTAGCAGAAATTTCACCAGCCAGAAGGAAGTGGCATGATATATTCAAAGTGCTGAAAGAAAAACTTACAACCAAAAACAATCTACCTGGCAAGGTTATCATTCAGAACTGAAGGAGTGATAAAGGAGTTTCCAGACCCACATATGAGTGAAAACATATAATATCTTTGACTGATTTATATCATTCAGACAAACAAAAAATTAAGAGTTTATCACCACTAAACCAGCCTTATAAGAAATGTTAAAGAGTAAAGAAAAAAGAAAAAAAAAACCAAGAGGTCTTAATTAGAAGAAAAATATGAAAGGAAAAAAAATTCAGAAGTACAAACACACAATAAAAGTAATAGATCAACCACTTATAAAGCTAGTATGAATGTTAAAAGACAGAATTAGTAAAATAAATTATATCTAAAAAATTAGTGAAGGGAGTTACAAAATAAAAAGACATAAAATATGACATGAGATACATAAAACAAGGATGGGGAAAGTAAAAATATAGTGCTCTTAGAATGTGTTCAAACTTAAGTGACCATCAACTTAATATAGACTGCTATAAATTTAGGATAATATATATGAACCTCATGGTAACCACAAACCAAAAACATAATACATAAAAAAAATAAAGTAAAAAGAAAGGAATCCAAGCATAACACTAAAGGAAGTCATCAATCACAAGGGATATGATTAAAAGAAGAAAGGAACAGAGAAGTTCTACAAAAAAAAAAATTAATAAAATGGCAATAAGTACATAGCTATCAATAATTACTTGAAAAGTAAATGGTCTAAATGCTCTAATTAATTGATATAGGGCCAATGAATGAATTAAAAAAAAGACACATCTATATGCTGCTTACAAGAGATTCACTTCAGACCTAAAACCACATAGAGACTAAGAATACAGAAATAGATAAAACATATACCATGAAAATGAAAGTGCAAAAAATAAAGCAAGTGTGGCAATATTTACATTAAACAAAGAAGACTTTAAAATAAAGACTGTCGGGGTGGCTGGGTGGGTCAGTCAGTTAAGCAGATGATGGCTGACTTTGGCTCAGTTGCCAAACAAATTGGACGTGCCAACAAATTGGACAACCTAGAAGAAATGGATAAATTCCTAGAAAGATACAATCTTCCAAACAGAATCAGGAAGAAATAGAGAGCTTGAACAGATTGCTAGTAATGCAGTTGAACTGGGAATCAAAAAAAAAAAAATTCCCATTAAATAAAAGTCCAGAACCAAATGGCTTCACAGTGAATTCTACCAAACATTTAGAGTTAATATGTAGTCTTCTCAAACTACTCCAAAAGTAGAAAAGGAAGGAGAACTTTCAAATTCATTCAATGAGAACAGCATTATCCTGATACCAAAACTAGACAAAGACACTACATAAAAAGAAAACTATAGGCCATCCCTGATGACTTGATGCAAAAATCTTCAACAAAATACTAGCAAACCAATTTCAACAATACATTAAAAGGATCATCTACCACAGTCAAATGAGATTTATTCTAACAGTGCAAGGATTGTTCATTATCCACAACAATCAACATGATACAGCACATTAACAAAATGAAGGACAGAAACCATATAATTATTTTAATAGATGTAGGCAAAGCATTTGACAAAATTCAACATCCATTTATGATAAAAACTCTCAACAAAGTGGATTTAGATGAAACATGCCTAAACATAGTAAAGGCTATATATGACAAACCTACAGTTAACATCATATTAGTGAAAATTCAAATATTTTTCTTTGAGATCAAGAACAAGACAAAAATATCCACTCTCACCACTTTAAAAAAATTTTTTTTAATTGTATTTTTGAGAGAGACAGAATGTAAGTTGGGAAGGGACGTAGAGAGAGGAGACACAGGATCTGAAGCAGGCTCCACTCTCTGAGCTGTTGCTGCAGAGCCTGATGCACGGCTTGAACTCAGGGACTGTGAGATCATGACCTGAGCTGAAGTCAGACACTTAACCCACTGAGCCACCCAGGTGCCCCTGATTCTCACCACATTTCTTTAATATACTACTGGAATTCCAAACCATAGCAATCAGTCAAGGAAAGAAAAAAGCATCCAAATTCGTAAGGAACTCTCACTATTTGCAGATAAAATAATATTATCTTTAGAAAACCCTAAAGATGTCACCAAAAAACCCTAATAGAACTAACACATGAATTCAGTAAAGTTTCAGGATACAAAATATACAGAAATCTGTGACATTTCTATGGACTAATAATGAACTAGCAGAAAGAGAAATAAAGAAAGCAATACTCATTCACAATTACACCAAAAAGAATAAAATACTTAGGAATGAGCTTAACCAAGTAGGTGAAAGACTTATACCCTGAAAACTACAAAATACTGATGAAAAAAATCAAAGATGACATAAATGGAAAAATATACCATGCTCATTACCTTTAAGAATTAACATTTTTAAAATGTTCATACTACCCAAAGCAATCTACAAATTCAATGTAATATTTATCAAAATAGCAATAGCATTTTTCACACAAGTAGAAGTAATCTTAAATTTGTATGGAACCACAAAAGACTCTAAATAGAACAATCTTGAGAATGAAAATAAAGCTGGAAGTATCACAATCCCAGATTTCAAAATATCCCACAAAGCTATAGCAACCAAAACAGTATGGTACTAGCACAAAAACAGACATGTAGGTCAATGGAACAAGATAGTTCAGAAATACACCCACACTTCTGTGATTAATTAATCTACAACAAAAGAGGTAAAAAATATATAATGGGGAAAAGACACCCTCTTTAATAAAGGGTGCTGGGAAAATTGGATTGCTACATGCGAAAGAATAAAACTGGATCACTTTCCTATACCATACAAAAAAAAAAAACCTCAAAATGCATTAAATCCTAAATATGAGACCTGAAATCATATAAATCCTAAAGGTAAACATAGGCAATAATCTCTTGCACATTAGCAACATATTTATAGATATGTATCCTCAGGCAAGGGAAAAAAAAGCCAACATAAACTATTTGGATTATACCGAAACAAAAATCTTTCTCACAACAAAAGAAACCATCAACAAAATAGAAAGGCATCCTTCTAAATGGGGAGTATATTTGCAAATTATATGTTTAATAAGGGGTTAATATCTAAAAAATATAAAGAACTCATAGAACACCAAAAACAAACACAATCTAGTTAGAAAATGGCTAGAAGATATGAATAGCCATTTCTCCAAAAAAACACATACAGATGGCCAACAGACACATGAAAAGTTGTACAACATTACTAGTTATCAGGGACATGCAAATCAAAACCACAATGAGATATCTCACACCAATCAGAATGGCTAGTATCAAAAAGACAAGAAATAACCAGAGTTGAAAGGATATGGTAAAAAGGGAACCCATGTGCACTATTGGTCAGAATGACAACTGGTGCAACTGCAATGGAAAACAGTTTGTAAGTTCATCAAAAAATTAAAAATAGAAATACCATACAATGCAGTAATTAATAATTAAGTTAAATATACTAATAAATAGAGTAATAAATAAAAATTTTGAAAACTAATTCAAAAAGACATATACACCTCTGTTTAATGCAACATTATTTGCAGTAGCCAAATATGGAAGCAACCCAAGTGTCCATCAAGAGATGAATGGATACAGATGTGATACCTACAGACACCCACACACTACAATGTAATATTACTCAGCTATAAAAAAGAATGAGATCTTGCTATTTGCAATGACATAGATGGACCTAGAGGAGATTACGCTAAATGAAATGTCAGACTTCCAAAGACAAATACCATATGCTTTCATTCATATGTGGAAAAGAAGAAAGAAAACAAAAGGGCAAGCAAATAAACAAACCAGAAACAAACTAATAAATACAGAGAATAAATAAATGGGTGGTTCCAGATGCGAGGGGACAAGGACTGGCGAAATAGGTGAAGGGGATTAAGAGGTATAAACTTCCACTTATTAAATAAATAAGTCATTGGAATGAAAAGTACAGCATAGGGAATATACTCAATAATATTGTTATAATGTTGTATAGTGACAGATGGTGACTACACTTAACAGTGGTAAGCACTGTGTAATGTATAAAATTGTTGAATTACTATGTTGTACACCTGAAACTAATATACTACTGTATGCCAACTCCAATAATAAAAATTTCATATATATAAAATAAAATGTATGTGTATATGTATATATGTATATGTATATGATGTATATGTATATGTATATACAGCTGATTTAAGAAGATAAAGAGTTTTGGGGTGCCTGGGTAGTTCAGTCAGTTAACCATCTAACTTCCTATCAGGTCATGATCCTGTGGTTCTTGGGTTCGAGCCCTGCATTGAGCTCTGTGCTGACAGCTCAGAGCCTGGAGCCTGCTTCGGATTCTGTGTCTCCTTCTCTCTCTGCCCTTCCCCTGCTCATATTCTGCGCCTCTCTCTCTCTCTCTCACTCTCACTCTCTCTCTCTCTCTCAAAAATAAATAAAACATTAAAAAGATTTTTTAAAAAGAAGGTAAAGAGTTTAATACATTTTACCTGTTATCACAAATATCTTGAATTTTGCTTTGGTTATTAAAAATTTTAAGTTGCTTATTTTCTACCTAAGATATTAAGGATATGCTTGATTTCTTCTAGGAATTTAGCACAGTTTAAGTTAGTAGCATAAATGACTTAAATAAATTTAAAAACTAAATTTATATAATGTTTGAAGAGATTTACAATAGCAAAGAAACATTTTGTTTAAGCCAGTCATGCAAATACAGGTAGGCAAAAGCAAATTTTTTGATGAATTATTCCTTTGACCTACTCAGTCTTACTCCTAAAACACTGCCCCCACAATCATGTGCATTGATTTTTTTCCATAATAAAACTCCGTATTACTAGTTCTTAAAAGTTCTTTGCTTTCTAATTATATTACATTTGCCAATCCCTAGAAATAGAAGTAGTGTTAGACATATATTCTTCTTTATAAGTGTTTATTTTGCTTTAAGATGCTATCAATGTAAGAGAAAATTTTTGAAATGTAGCACAACATTTCAGCATTTTCACTTTTTAACACAAAAGCAATTTGTCAGTGACTCAATACTATGGTCCCTAAAGCATTACCTGTAATGACAATCTTTTCTACTGCCAGAAAACAGACTTGAAAATATGGTTGAAAATGGAACAGCAGAGACTTCAGCAAGGCCTAAATCTCTTGTGTCCACTAAATACTAATGCTTCATTTTGAAAATTACTTACTATAAGATGCTTGTGTTACCCCCACCAATTTCATATGTTGAAGCCCTAATCCTCAAGGTGATGGCACTTGGAGGTAGGCCTTTTGGAGGCCATTGGGTCATGAAGATGGAACCCTCATAAATGGCAATTGCCCTTTATCAAAAAAAGAAGGAAATCATCCACTGTCTGTCATGGGAAGATACATCAAGAAGATGGATATCTCTAAACCAGGAAGAGAACTCTTTCACTAGACCCCAACCCAACGATGTTAGTATCCTTATCTGAAGCTTCCAGCCTCCAAAACTGTAAAAATATAAAATTCTATTTTAAGCCACCCAGTCTATGGTATTTTGTTAAAGCAGCCCAAACTGACTGAGACAAGCTACTTTCCACTGTTCATATGGTTCTTATTACCAAACCCGTATTTCAGAAGCATGCTCAAAAAGATTTGTGCTAAAACTCCTAGTTAGACACTCAATTTGTGGTTTTTTTTCCCTTCCCTGAATTATTAGATGTATGCACCCATGGGTTGTGGGCTAAATTATGTTCCCTCCCATTACCCCCAAATTTATATGTTGAATTCCTAAATCCTACTCCCTGAGAATGTAACTGTATTTGGAGATACAATCTTTAAAGAGGTACTTAAGCTAAAATAAGGTCATTAGGATGGATCAGTATCCACATGACTGATGTCTTTATAAAAGAGAAAAATCTGGACACAAAGATATACAGAGGGAAGACCATGTGAGAACACGGGGAGAAGATGGTTATCTATAAGCCAAGGAAATAGTTCTCAGACAAACAAACAAACAAACAAACAAAAACTGACCCCACCTACACCTTGATCTCGGATTTCTAATCTCCAGGATTTTGAAAAAAAATAATTCTGTTGTTTAAGCCACCCAGGATGTGCCACTTCATTATGGCAGCCTTACCAATATAATACACTATCCTTATGTTGTTTGGGCCAGTTTGACAGGTGGGTTAGTTGATTCTTCTACTCGACTTTTTCTACAACCATGACTATGATGTCATTTCCTCTTATTTCCACCTAGAAAATTGTTAATCGGTTCTATGTTTTTTCCTCATCTTTACTTTCTACTCATCTCTTCCTTTCAATTTGTTTAATTTTTCTACCACCATAGTTGGATTCTTTCTTTCATTTTTTTCCTCATTTCCCCCACTTTTTGGAAGAATAAACTCTATGTGATAACTTTCTCCTCTCCTATATACCTATGACCTCAATATAGTCAGAATAATACAACAACCCTGTATTTGGTTTAGTCTTTTGTGGTCTTCAGTGAACTAACGGCTAAATCCAGTGGGTATTTTTTAGTCTTTAACTTATTTTATACTTTTACAGTTTAGCACTCTCTCCTTAAAACTTTCCACTGGTTACCATACTTCCTTTTCAATCTTTGACCAAGTAACCTATTCTCCTTCACAAACTCTTCCACTCTTCAGTCTTCGTATTACACAAGTTTCTTTCTTTGGCCCACCTTCTCCACCCTTTGATACTACATTCCAGGTAATCTCAGTCATTCTGATGATTTAATTGATAGCCAAGACCATCAATATGTTAATGACTCTTCCCTATCATCTTCCCTCACCTCTGCCTGATCTGTTCATTTGTCTGTTGTGTGCCTTGTGCTACTAGGTAGGAATTCATCAATTTTTCTTTTTTCTCTTAAATCGCTGCCTGTCCCAGTATTCTATCAAGTAGTGATTCTACCATCCCATTAATTGCCTAAATTAGAATACTGGTAGCTTCAATTAAAATAAGAAACCATAGTGTTTGCTCATTGGTGAGCACATAGTAAATAGTATGTCCTTTACAATGTGTATTGTCTCACTAGCACCTGGTGCAAAGCTTTAAATGTAGAAGTTTTTCAGTAAAATCTCATTAGCTAGACGTTTTCTTTCCTAAGTCTTTGGGAACATCCTACCAAATGTGAGCAGAGTAAGATAAAGTTAAGATGGAAAGATGATGGAACATAAAAAAAAAAAATTAAGCATTCAGATAATTGTGTTACATACATACAGGCAGGATTTTTAAATTTTTCAAACATGAAATTTCAAGAAATTGAATTTTTTTCTGCTACTTTAGCAATCAGACATCCTGAATATTGTGAATAATAAATGACTTCCCTTTCAATTTCGGAATATAAGAGGTAGAGAAAAAACCTTTAAATCCTTCAAATAATTATACTGAGTAAATGTAGGTAAGTGTTCTCATTTATAGTGTTATAACAGTAAGAAAGGCCAAAGTAGCAGTACAATGCAATGCCACAATGCGAGGACAAAGTCTTGAATTTAAACTTTATGACACGTGTCTTAATATAAATGCTAAATTCCTGGAAAATATATAAACCTTCAAGTATATGGTTGTTTAAAATAAAGATATTTAGCAACTGTTTAATAACATCTAAATATGCTCTAGGTTAATCTGTTTGTAGTGCATCAAATACATTTCCACAGCCTTTATGAAACTTACTTCTCTTGGGAAATTCCATAGTTATTAAACCATGAAACTGTGAGTTGGTTAAGCACTACAGTTCACTAAATTCACTGTTTTATAGGCATCTGTAATCTAGATTATGCTAGATGATACCAAGTAACTTTCTGGGGAATACATCTTTATACACTGAAGCTTAATATGCTAAATCACCATTTAGAATTCATAATATATTAATTTATTTTCTGACTTCTGCACTCTACCTCACTTCATTACCCACCCTCCCAATGGTACTAGGAAGGGCTGCCACATATAGTTGTCTAAATTTTGTACAGAAAAACTTTACACAAAAGGAAATACTTGAAAATGAAGGAAACCAGAATGTGTCACCCCCAAATATGCCATAAAATTACTTTGAGCTGAAGGAAATTAAAAAGCAGTCAATGTAGAAAAAGCTCCCTTCTTTCTGCGAAATATATTCTTCCTTTACTGGGAATAGACTCTTAGTCCAGAGGTGGCATGAGGGGAATCTGTAAACAAGCCTTGTTAACCTAACATCCATCTTCCTACTTAAGGAAGAAAAAGACTACCTAGCCCTGGTTAAACATCCCCTAACTCTCACCTCTTTGCCTTGTCAATTCTTCATAAATTATTGTTTCTTTATTCAAAAGGTATAAAAGTTTCTTGCTCAAGGCACTTCTTCAGTTATTCACTCTTTTTGAATGCTCCTCATACATGTAAAAATTCAATAACATTTGTATGTTTTTTCTCTTGTCTTTGTCAGTTTAATATTAAGCCTCAGGCAAAAGGGTGAGGACCCAAAAAGGGTGGAGGAAAACTTGTCTCCTACATTTTTTTTTATACGTATACAGAATGATCTTTAAAGCATGGACATTGGAAAAAAGTGGAACAAGTCCAAGAACTGGATCTAGAATGCATTTATTGTATTATTGATGCCAGATACATAAACTCTTTAAGTTTATTTCATCATATGACAAATGGATATATTAATAGCACCTCTTTTACAGATGGGTTTGTAAAATAAACATAGTGATACCTATTATCATTTTTGTATGAAGCACCAATCTGAGAGAAGGTTTAGTTTCATGACAAAACATGGATAATGTGGGGAAAATCTTCCCCCCAGTAAGAAGACTCAAGAACAAATTTAGTTTTGGTGCTTGAGGAGTCTAATGAATAGCAAAGCTTTCTTCCATATGAATTGATTTATGGACAAAGAACTTTAACAGATAGCAAGCAGTAGTCAGATTTATGACTCCTAGAGATTTTGAATTGCATGTTGTGCAGCAAAGTGGGGTTTTGACTACTTAGCTCTAGAATTAGCCAGCCTCTGCTAGACTGTTACATGCTTCCTATGTAACATATATGACATAAAGGAGCAAAGAAGATCTGGGATTCCCCGGCAGGCTGACTTCACAAAGAACAGGAGCTGAGCATTCTTGGCACAGTTCTTTTTTGTTTTTTGTTTTTTTTTGTTTTTTTGTGTTTTGGGTTTTTTTTTATGTTTATTTATTTTTGAGAGACAGAGAGAGAGAGTCAGCAAGCATGAGTGGGGGAGAGGCAGAGAAAGGAGACACAGAATCCAAAGCAGGCTCCAGGCTCCAAGCTGTCAGCACAGAGCCTGACTTGGGGCTCGAACCCACGAGCCAGCCATGAGATCATGACTTAAGCTGAAGTCAGATGCTCAATCTACTGAGCCACCCAGGTGCCCAGCACAGTTTTTTCTTCTAACTTCCCATACAGCTAAGCCACTTCTCTTTCTAAAGGAGAAAGTAAATGATCATATGTAAGAAAGTCCAGGGTATTACTCTAAAGGAAAGTCTCTCATATGAACAATCAAGAGTGAGCAATAACTAGGGTACTCTAATCTGTAACTACAGAGCATTGACATCTTACTAGAGACTAGAACATGGAGGCATTCTAACCCAGTGTGATTCACAAAAGGGATTAGACTTTGGCTTAAAGAATTTTTGTTAAGAAGTGGAATGGAGGGGCGCCTGGGTGGCGCAGTCGGTTAAGCGGCCGACTTCAGCCAGGTCACGATCTCGCGGTCCGTGAGTTCGAGCCCCGCGTCAGGCTCTGGGCTGATGGCTCGGAGCCTGGAGCCTGTTTCCGATTCTGTGTCTCCCTCTCTCTCTGCCCCTCCCCCGTTCATGCTCTGTCTCTCTCTGTCCCAAAAAAAAATAAATAAACGTTGAAAAAAAAATTAAAAAAAAAAAGAAGTGGAATGGAGAATATAACTTTATAAGTCTCTTGCTTTACCACCAAGAAACATGTACTTTCACTTTCATGATAGTGTGGCATCCTGTCATCGTAGAAAAAGCTTAGAAGTTCTTACAATCAGACCTTCAGATGGAATTCTGAATCAACCACTTAATAACAGGATAAATTTGGGAAAATTGTTTAATGCCATGGAAACACAATGTCTTCATCCGTGAGCAAAGGACAATAGCTCCAGATTGGGTATTATAAAGATTAAAAGAGATATATAACAAACATAAAGTTGTATTTGATTCTTACTTCACCCCCCTCCAAATATGTCACCTGTCCTAACAAAATCTAATGTCATTATCACGGCACCTACTAATACAGATAAGAGGACAAAAAAAAATATCCAAAAATTCAGAAAACCAAAGAAGTCTTCATAACCTTTTCTTGTTTCCCTACTATGCTTGGAAAACTTCTTTATACTTACTTATTCACCCATTATAAAGGATGGCAGTAGCAGTTTTGATCTCAAGTACCTTCTACTTGGGAATGCAATTGCTAATTCTCATATAAAAACTGTATTAAAATTGAATATAATGAATTAAAATCAAGAAGTAAACTGTGCAAAGTTTCTGTTGTCTTTAAGTAATAGACATTTCCTCTAGCCACTTTACATAAAAATGAAATTTGTTAGACAGCTATAAAAGCTTTCTCTTAATTCTAGAAAGGAGCTAAAGAATAAATCTGAGAGAAGGCAAGATCCTTGGAATTATGGGCGCCAGTACCAGGAATTCATGAGTTTTGACCTGGAGAGCAGCTATTAATATGATTCAGCTATAACAGTTCTGTCTCTTGTGACAGGCTTGTCCTGAGTGCCTAACCATCTTCAGTCAACTTATGGCTCGGATGATCTCATCACACTGCCCTGGCTATCCTCATGAGAACAACAAGATTGGGAAAGAAGGCAATACCCAAAGAAATAAAATGAGAAAAAGGAAAAACAAGCTTAATCCAACCAAGCAAGAAAATTGAGGGTAAAGGAAAAAAAGCAGAAAATATGATACAAATAGGAAACCCATACAAAGATTAAATAAAAATATCAACAATCACAACAAATGTAAATAGACCAAACCATTTGGTTTTAATACAATTATTGCCTGATTTCATTAAAAAAATTATTCCAGGAATAGGTTGATTAAATGAGAGAAACATAAACCATGAAGTCTTAGAAAGTTTGAAAATCAAAAGGTATAAAATTATATCAAGCAATAATAATGAAAAGAAAGCTAATAGCTACTATTATTCAAAATAGACTTTATGCACAAAAGCATTGCTAAAGATACAGCGGGTCACAACATAACACTAAAAGTTCCAGCTGACCAGGATGATAAGCTGGTTATAACTCCAACACATATAAAACAAAGATCGACAAATACACTATCATAAAAGGTGATTGTAATATAACACCCTTAGAAGTTGATAAACCAAGCAGATAAAACAATGACGTTATAAAAGATTTGAACAGCATTATTAATAAGTTTTATAAACAAATAGACCTAATGTTATATCTGACTTTGGAACTGACTTAGATGAAATGGTAAATTGATAGTCAAAGACCTAAAATTAAGAGGAGAAAAAAATTCTAATATTTTAGGACTACATTGAAAGCATTAGAATTTATTATAAATGAACACTGTTCATTAAAGGAATCAGTGTAACTGATGATAGTTTGTAGGATGGCAGTTGTCGTCTAGGCTTTAGTGATTTCCTTCTTTTTCATCCTTCAACTCACTGAGAGTCATTTCTAGTAAATTCTAAATGGCTTCCTAATGATCAGACTCAATTCTTTAACTTCCTTGAAAAAAAAAAATGGTCAGATGCCTAAGAGATATATGTACAGCAAAGCCACCACCATCATAACAGCATCACCCAAGCCAATGATTTTCTATTCTGTTTGACACTGAAATTGTCTAAAGAGATCTAAAAGAATATGTGTTTCTACATCCCAATAAGATATTCTGATTTAACTCCTCTGGTTTGAAGACCAAATCTTAATGTCTTTTTAAAGTAGCAAAGGTAAATTTAGCATGTATTTAGGATAGCCACTGTTCCAAATTAGCAATAATCCACACAATTTTAATGAAGACTGAATGTTTATAAGTTGCAACAAATTGAAATAGTTACAAGTGAAATGAAAGATTTTGTCGTCTTAAAACATGGTCCCTTATGGTTCGTACTAAGTCATCACAGTATCATTTTTGAAATTATAATTTTAAAATAGACAATTCAATACCAGGTGTTATCCTTGGCAGGTAAAAAATATAAAAAAATATACACAACTCACATAAAACTTGAGACAACAATTTGGATCTATTCACTGCAAACAATGATGGAATGGCCAAACCATGTGCCACACAGAAAATACATAATTGGCAATGTTGTCTTGAAGACAGTTCAGAATGGGATGTGCTTAAATTCAGTTTTCTTTACTGCTTTTATTTTTCCAGTTCAATTTTTATCTAATTTTTCTCCCAAAAGAAATAATTTAAATTTAATAATAATTTAAATTTAAATGTAATAATAATTTAAATAATGTATTTAAATTTTTAAGACTTTATTTTTTCAATTTTATGGAAGAATTGACAAATGTAAATGTATGTATTTAAAGTACATGACATGATGATATGATATACATATGCATTATATAATGATTACCAAGATTGAGACAATTAACACATACTTTACCTGATATAATTTACATAGTTAATGTGTGTATGTCTGTGTGAATGTGTATATGGTAAGAATTTAAAGGTCTACTACTTTTAAATTTGACCCTTCAGTTTAAAAGGAAGGGTCTGGTTCCTGAAACATGGAATGCTTTACTGTGACTGCTTTCTGTGGGAGAATTTGGGGCTTCATAGCATTCAAAACCAGATCTGCTCTTGTGAAACATGCAATGATTTGCTGTGAGAAGGTCATCATTTGTCCATCTTAAGCTTACTTGGTAGAGAGCTAAAATCGAATTCTTATAAAAAAGATATGGTTTCTTTTAAATGGCTTCTCCAACTCTTCTGTTTTTACATTAAAATTGATCTTAAATGAATTAAAACATTATCAGCTTATATTAAGAGTAATGTGAAAAGCAGATACCAGAGGAATGCTGTCAGTATGAACAAATTACTTTAAAAGAATATTTCTTTGGAGATACAGGTGTGATATGTGTGCACGTATATGTGTGTATAAGCATTTAGACATGGATATTTTAACTGATAAATATAAAATGAAGCTAAAACAAGGAGATAAATGAAGGATAAGGTCAGTATAATACAGTCAGATACATACATTTGTCGTCATATGTTACATGAAGTGGTCAAAGGTCAAATGAAGGCCAAGAAATGTATTTCTATCCCATTCTATACCAACCACCAATGAGCTAAGGCAAATGATAAACTTGTATAGAGGGCAGCTGACTGCTTGTCAGTAACAGACACTTTGAATGGAACATAGTTGATTTCTATATTCAAGATCCAGGAAGTGATGAGGTAAAAGAATGATTAGAAATTTAATGAGGGGTGCCTGAGTGGCTCAGTTGGTTAAGCATCTGACTTCGGCTCAGGTCATGATCTCACAGTTCGTGGGTTCAAGCCCTGCATCAGGCTCTGTGCTAACAGCTCAGAGCCTGGAGCCTGCTTCAGATCCTGTGTCTCCCTGTCTCTCTTCCCCTCCCCCACTCGCACTCTGCCTCCCCCTCTCAAAAATAAACTCATATTAAAAAAAGAAATTTTAAGAAATTTAATGAAACTCTAAAATTCTAGTAAAGGTGACTTATAGTAATAAGGCATATTGCATGATTGAATCTTTGAAAAATATCAATTAAACTGTACTAGTATTAATATTTTCAGATAGCCCCAGTTTTAAAAGTTAAAATTTTAACATATTTAGTTAAGTATGGGTTATATCTTAATATTCAGAGAGGACATGATTATTTCTGTTTAGGCTATCCTGTACCTTTACCTACTGAGAGCAAAAGAAAGCTTTTTAGCATGGTATCCAAATTGTAATTATAATTGTCTAGCTATAGACAGTTAACTGTTATTTTGGTCTAAGGCTCCAACCCCTAAAGGCAATTCATCTATTTGTCAGAAGTAGTAAAACATTTGAAAGATGCAATTAAGGCAACTACGTACTCAAATAGGAGGATTTTTTTTAACTATCGGTTTGAAGAAAATGGGGGTAGTAAAAAAGATGTTACTAGAAGATTGGTATTTGAAAAAAAAAGGTAGAAAGCATTGCCTTAAAGTGACTTCAAAGTTGTGTTAGCTGAGATTTTAGATGGTTCAATACATAGCACTCTCTTCTATTTAGTTCTGAAAAGTTAAAGAGAGATCAAGAGGTGGAAAGAAAAAATATCATCTTTGTTAACAATAAATGCTACACTGGAGAAGATTCTTTTATGTCTAAGATTGAAGTGGATTCATTAATACTGTATCTCATATCAAGGAACATTTACATCTCAGTCTCAGGCAGCATTAAACAACAGAGGCACCCATGTGAGAGCTGGCCCCTATAAAGCCATGGAATGGAAGACCAGATAGGAACACTATTTGCAGGTAGGCAGCATCCCAAAAGGTGGAAAAGAAGAAGGGCATAAGATACACATCTTCACTTCCTCTTGCAATCTAAGTGATAAAATAACCTATTCCTAAACCTCTGAGGCATGGAAGTATACATGCAGAGAGACCAAGGGTGTTACATAATTAATGCAGCTGCCTGTGGAAGCATCACACAGGAGAAAGGTGGCCTCTCCTCCTCACATGTCAGTACTTTGGTATATTCTGGTATATATAGTCACTAGGCAATATTCTGGGGTTTTATTTGCCTAGTTTAAAATGCTATAATGAAAAGATGGAGGAATAGGAGGATTCCAAGCTCACCTTGTCCCATGGATACAACTGGATAACACCCACATCAGTGTAAATAACTGAGAAAATGACCTGAAAACTGACAGAACAGACTCCTCCCCACAGCTAAATATAGAAACGAGTCCAAACTAAAAAGGGTAGAAAAGGCAGAGATGGAGTTGGGAGCCAATGGACCCATAGGACTGTCCACAGAAGGGAGGAATGCCATGGGTAGAGACTGGGGAGAAGAGTAAACCTCATGTAGGTCACTTGAGGCTTGGGGGACCCACATGGAGAAGATGAATCCCTATAACATTTGGCTTTGAAAACCAGAGAGGCCTAAAAATCAGTGGAGCTTAACACCTCAAACTTTAAAAATCAGCAGGCCTTGTTCTGGGAGAGCTGAAAGGGCGGAGTCCCTGCCCTTAAAGAGATAATACAACAAATAGCCCAGCTGAGATACAGCATAAAAGCAGCAGGTTGAAAAATGCCTAATCTCACAGCCTGTGCTGGAGGGGTAGGGATCTTTGGGTAACTTCTCCAAGAACAAAAGAGCTGGTGGGTTCCATTTCCCTCTCCTGTCCCCTACCCCAAATACACAGATACCTGTGGGAGCTAGCATGCAATAGGAACACTTTCCACCTAGCTTGCTCTCTGCTTCCACACTCTGTGGAAACATCTCTCCATCCAAGCCTGGGCAGGAACTTTCCCCCAAGCAGCTGTATACCCTCTCCAAGAGTAGACCAGTGCAGACCTTGCTGGCACCACCTGTCCCACCCCTGTGTTCTCTTATGGACCTGACCCATCTAATACACTCTTGGTCGCAGCTCATCCATAGAGATGCCACAAGACTGGCAGGGTACAAATAACCATAATAGGGGCCAGCAACACTCCAAAGTGACTCCTGCCCTAGGGAGAGGGGAAGATAACCACACATACCGGTCTGAGACATCAGGTCTGATTGCAGGCCCCACCCACCAACAAAGGCATCTCAAGGCACAAAAAGGGGAATGCATCTTGCAGTTTGGTGCTACTGCATCTCTGGCAAATGCCTAGTCTGATTCAATTTAAGCCCAAGGCAACCCCAATCTCATCCACTAACAATACAAGAACCAAACCCTGCCCACAACAGGCAAAGACAGTCATTGCAGATGACTGGACTGAAGGCAAATGTAACTCAGTCACAACAGTAGGGTGCATGCAACACACATAGGAAACAACCTTGAAGGGCCAGGTTCTGGTGAACAAGTGACAATGCACTGCAGGCCACCACTGGATCTTCTCTCCTTAAGGCTATTACCTTCAAGAGCAGAGGATGTATCTAACATTCCTAATACATAAAAGCAGGCATAGAAAGTTAGGCAAAATGAGGAAACAGAGGAATATGTCCCAAATGATAGAACAGGACAAAATGACAGCAAGAAAGCTAAATGAAAGGGGGATAAGTGAGGCACCCGTGTGGCTCAGTCGGTTAAGCCGCCAACTTCAGCTCAGGTCATGATCTCCTGGTCTGTGAGTTTGAGCCCCGCATGGGGCTCTATGCTGACAGCTCAGAGCCTGGAGTCTGCTTCGGGTTCTCTCTCTCTGCCCTTCCCACACTCATGCTCATGCTCTGTATCTCTTGCTCTCAAAAATAAATAAACATTAAAAAAATTAAAAATAATAAAAAAATAATAATAAAAAAAAGAAAAAGAAAGGGGGATAAGTAATATGCCTGACAGAGGATTTAAGGTAATTGTCATAAGGGCGCCTGGGTGGCTCAGTCTGTTAAGCATCCTACTCTTGGTTTTGGCTCAGGTCATAATCTCATGGCTTCATGGGTTTGAGCCCCATGTTGGGCTCTGTGCTAAAAGCATAGAGGCTGCTTGGTATTCTCCCCCTCTCTCTCTGCCCCTCCCTGACTTGTGGTGTCTTTGTGTCTCTAAAAATAAATAAATAAATAAATAAATAAATAAATAAATAAATAAATAAATAAATTTTTTTAAAAAGGTGATGGTCATAAAGTTACTCACTGGACTTGAGAAAGGAGTGGAGGACTTCTGTGAGACTCTCCTCAAAGAGATAGACAACATAAAAAAGACCCAATCAGAGATGAAGAACTCAATAACTAAAATTAATAATACACTAGATAGAATAAACAGTTGACTAGAGGAAGCAGAATAGATCAGTGGCCTTGATGACTGAGCAATGGGAAGTAATCAAGCAGAACAGGAGAGAAAAATAATAATAAAAATGAAAATAGGCTATTTAATTCAGTGACACCATTCAGCATAAAAACATTGTTATTATAGGGATCCAAGAAGGAGAAGAGAGAAAAAAAGGGGGGGGGGACAGAAATCTTATCTGAAGAAACCATAGGTGAAAATTTCCCAAGTCTGGGAAAGGAAATCAAAATCTAGACTGAGGAGGTACAGAGAGTCTCCAACAAAATTTACCCAAGGAGGTCCGCATCAAGACACATAGTAATTAAAATGGCAAAAAGTAATGATAAAGAGAGAATTTTAAAAGCATTGAGAGAAAGGGATATCAGCTGATTTGTCAGCAGAAGCATTGCA
The DNA here is from genome assembly GCF_022079265.1 of Lynx rufus. Taxonomy (NCBI): domain Eukaryota; kingdom Metazoa; phylum Chordata; class Mammalia; order Carnivora; family Felidae; genus Lynx; species Lynx rufus. Next base: position 27,370,954 of record NW_025814845.1, read on the forward strand.
AGCCAGAAGAGAGGGGCATTATATATTCAAAATGCTGAAAATTAATACTTGCAACCAAGAATACTCTATTCAGCAAGTCTGTCATTCAGAACAGAATAAGAAGTGAAGAGTTTCCTAGACAAATAAAAGTTAAAGGAGTTCATCACCATTAAACTAGCCCTATGAGAAATGTTAAAAGGGACTCTGAGTGAAAAAGAAAGGTCATAAGTAGGAGTAAGAAAGGTGGGAAGCACAAAGTAGTAAAATTAAATATACCTATAAAAATCAGTCAAGGAAATCACAAAACAAAAGGACATAAAGTATGACACCATATACCTAAAACATAGATAAGAGAGGGAAGAGGAGTAAAGAATGGGTTCAAACATAAGTAACCATCAACTTAACATAGACTGTTATGTGCACAGATGTTATATAAAACTTAATGGTAACCACAAATCAAAAACCAGTAACAGATATACAAAAATTAAAGAGAAAGGAATCCAAATATATTACTAAAGAAAGCCAGCAAACCATGACAGAAGAGAGCAAGAGAAGAAAGGAACACAAAATAACTACAAAAACAACCATAAGACAACAAAATGGCAATAAGTACATACCTATCAGTAATTATTTTGAATGTAAATGGACTAAACACTCCAAAAGACATAGGGTGATATAATGGATTAAAAAGCAAGACTTATAGATGTTCTGCCTACAAGAGTCTCATCTCAGACCTGAAGACACCTGTAGATATTACATGAAGAAATAGTAAAATGTTTATCATGCAAATAGAAGTGAAAAGGAAGCTGGGGTAGCAATATTTATATTGGACAAAACAGACTTTAAATCAAAGACTGTAATGAGATACAAAGAAGTTCACTATATAATCATAAAGGAAAAAATCCAAGAAGATAGAATTGTAAATATACACCCAACATGAAAGCACCCAAATACATAAAGCAGCTAAAAACAAACATAAAGCAAGTAATTGATAGTAACAAAACAGTAGGGGACTTTAACACCCCTACTTATACCAATGGATAGATGATCTAAATAGAAAATCAATAAGGAAATAATGGCTTTGAATGACACATTGGACCAGATGGTTCTAACAGATATATTCAGAACATCCCACCTTAAAACATTGGAACACAAATTATTTTCAAGTGTGCGTGAGACATTCTCTATAATAGATGACATGCTATGCCACATCACATATCTCAATGAATAAAAAAAAAAAACTGAACTCATAACATGCATCTGATCCCAATGCTATGAAACTAGAAATCAACCACAAGAAAAAGTCTGGAAAAAACACAAATACATGAAGGCTAAATAAAATTCTACTAAACAATGAATATGTCACCAAAAAAAAAAATCAAAGAAGAAATAAAAAATACATGAAGACAAATGAAAATGAAACCACAATAGTCCAAAATGTTTGGGATGAAGCAAAAGCTGTGGGGAGAAGAATGTTTATAGTAATACAGACCTACCTCAGGATGCAAGGACAATCTCAAATAAACAACCTAACTCTATAACTAAAGGAGCTAGGAAAAAAAGATGACCAAACAAAACAAAAAATCAGTACAAAGAAGGAAATAATAAATGTTGGAGTAAAATAAACAAAACAGAAATGAAAAAACAATAGAACCAATTAATGAAACCAGAAGCTGGTTCTTTGAAAAGATCAACAAAATTTATAAACCTTCAGCTAGGCTCATCAAAAGAGAGAGAGACAGACAGACAGAGAGACAGAGAGAGAAAGATAGAGACAGGAAGGAAGAAAAGGGAAGAGAGAATACTCAAAATCGTAAATGAAATTGACACCACAGAAATGCAAAGGATTATAAAAGAATATTATGAAAAATTATATGACAACAAATTGGACAACTTAGAAGAAATGGATAAATTCCTAGAAACATATAATCTCCCAAAAGTGAATCAGGAAGAAGTAGAACATTTGAACAGACCATTTACCAGGAATGAAATAGAATAAAAAAACTTCCAACAAAAGTCCAGAACCAGACAGCTTTGCAAGTGAATCCTACCAGATACTTAAAGAAGAGTTAATACTTATTCTTCTCAAACTATTCCAAAAATTAGAAGAAGAAGGAGAGCTTCCAAATTCATTTCATGAGACCAGAATTACCCACATACTAAAACTAGATGGATACTACAGAGAGAGAGAGAGAATTATAGACCATTATATCTTATGAACACAGATATGAAAAATCCTCAACAAAATATTAGCAATCAAAAAATCATTTACCCCAATCAAGTGATATTTATTCCTGGGAGGCAAAGGTGGCTCAATATTTATCAATCAGCAGGATGCCTCACATCAACAAGAGAAAGGATAAAATCCATATGATCATTTCAATGGCTTCAGAAAAAGCATATGGCAAAGTACAACAACCATTCATGATAAAAACCCTGAACAAAGTAGGTTTAGAGGGAACATGCCTCAACAAAACAAAGACCATATATGAAGAAACCGTAACTAACATCATATTCAGTGATGAAAAACTGAGAGCTTTTCCCCTAATATCAGGAATAAAACAAAAATGTCCACTCTCACCAAATTTATTTAGCATAACATTTGAAGTCCTAGCCACAGCAATCAGACAAGAAAAAGAAATAAAAGACATCCAAATTAGTAAGAAAGAAGTAAAACTTTCAGTATTTGCAGATAACATACTATATATAGAAAACCCTAAGGACTCCACCAAAAAACTACTAGAACTGATAAATAAATTCAGTAAAGTAACAGGATACAAAATCAATATACAGAAATCTGTTGCATTTCTATGTACTAATAATGAAATAGCAGGAAGATAAATTAAAGAATTGGTTCCAATTACAATTGTACAAAAAAGAATAAAATAATTAGGAATAAACTTAACCAAGGAAGTGAGAGACCTATATTCTGAAAACTGTAAAGTATCGATGATAGAAATGGAACACAACACAAAAAAATGGAAAGATATTCCATGCCCCAGATTGGAAGAACAAATATTCTTAAAATGCCCAAACTACGAAATGCAATCTCTGGATTTAATGCAAGCCCTATCAAAATACCAACAGATTTTTCACTGAACTAGAACAAATAATCTTAAAATTTTTATTGAACCACAAAAGACACTGAATAGCCAAAGCAATCTTGAAAAAGAACAAAACTATCGCAACACTGGATTTCAAGATATACCGACAACCTGTAGTAATCAAAACAGTCTGGCACTGGAACAAAAATAGACACACAGATGAATAGAGAAACCCAGGATAAACTCATAATTATATGGACAATTAAACTTGGCAAAAGAGGAAAGACTATGCAATGCAGAAAAGACAATCTTTTCAACAAATGGAGTTGGGAAAACTGATCAACTACATGTTGAAGAATGAAACCGGACTACTTTCTAACATCATACACAAAAACAAACTCAAAATGAATGCATAAATGTGAGGCCTGAAACCATAAAATTCTATAAGAGAGTGCAAACAGTAATTTCTCTGACGTTAGCCAATAGCAATATTTTTCTAGATATATTTCCTGAGGCAAGGGAAACAAGCAAAAATAAACTATTGGGATTACATAAAATTAAAAGCTTCTTCACAGTGAAGGAAATAATCAACAAAACGAAAAGGCAACCTACTTAATAGAAGATAATTGCAAATGACATATCTGATAAGGGTTAGTATCCAAGATGTATAAAAATCTTATACAACTCACCCCCCATAAAACAAGCAATCCAACTTAAAAATGGGAAGAAGACATGAACAGACATTTCTCCAGACATACAGACAGCCAACAGACATATGAAAAGATGCATAACAGCAATAATCATCAGAGAAACGCAAATCAAAATCACAATGAAATACCACATCACACCTGTCAGAATGGCTAAACTAAAAAATAAGAAACAAGTGTTGGCAAGGATTGGGAGAAAAAAGAACCCTCGCACGTTGTTGGTGAGAATGCAAACTGGTGCAGCCACCGTGGAAAACAGTATGGAAGTTCCTCAAAACATTAAAAATAGAACTATCATATAATACAATAATTCCACTCCTGGGTATTTACCCAAAGATACAAAAACATTAATTAAAAAAGATATATGCACCTCTATATCTATTGCAACATTACTTACAACAGCCAAAGAAGGAAGCAGCCCAAATGTCTATCTATCAACTGATGAATGGATAAAGAAGAGGTGGAATAGATACACAATGGAATATTACTCAGCCATAAAAAGAATGACATCTTGCCATTTGCAACAACATGGATGGATCTAGAGGGTATAATGCTAAGTGAAATAAGTCAATTAGAAAAAAACAAATATGGAAAAAGAAAAAAAAATTGAAAAGAAAACAAATAAAGTCTCTTAACTATAGAGAACAGATAGTTACCAGAGGGGTTGGGGGTGGGAGGATGGGTGAAATAGAAGAGGATTAATAGTATATTTATCACAATGAGCACTGAATAATGTACAGAATTGCTGAATCAGTATATTGTACACCTGAAACTAATATAACACTACATGTTAATTATTCTGGAATTTTAATAAGTGTTATACCGCTGGGCTGTGACTCCATAAGTTCTGAAACTTTATTTGCAAAATTCTTTTAGTCCTTATTTGCTTATTGACATCTGGCCAATTCTTTAATGTTATGCCATGAAATACGCTTTCTTTTCTCTTGTCCCTGAGAATCATGTTCTCAGCAGAACAAATGCCTATAGCATTGACAAGGGCATGAAATGAGAGGTAGTGAACAAACTCTGGAGTTCGTTGTCCAATATGACTCTAAATCCTGGCTCTGATACTCATTAGGTATGAAAATTTGGGTGTATGAATTACATTGTCTAAGCCTTAGTGTCCATATCTATAAAATGGAGCTGTATTGGTTTTCTATTGATGCAAGAAAAAATTACCACAAATGTGATGACTTAAGACCATGCAAATTTATTATCTTAACAATTCCGAAGACTATAATGTTAAAATGGGTCTCACAAGAAAAGAAGTGAAAATGTGGAAAGAGTTTCATTCCTTCTCAAGACTCTAGAAGAGAATCTATTTCTTTGACTTTTCCAGTTTCTAGAAGCCATCTGCATTCCTTGACTCATGGCCCCTTTCTCCTTCAAAGTTCATTATTTCAACCCTGCTTCTTTTGTGACATCTTGTTTGTGACTGTGACCTTCCCTCTTATAAGGACCTTAAGATTACATTTGGACCCATTTGGATAATCCAGGATAATCTTCTCATTTTAAGACCCTTACATTAATAATATTTCTTAACATATTCACAGGTTTTGGTGATTTACATGTGGACATATTTGGGAGGCTAATAGCTTAGCACAAATGCTATAATGGTATCATCTCTTAGGATTAAATGAAATAATACACAAAAATATTTATAACATAGTAAGTGCCCAACTAATATTACTTTTTTAAAGAGTCCTGCTTAAAGACTGCTGCTGCTGGAAACCCTAGAAAACATATAATCTACACCACATAATTCAGCATTTTATACCATAACATAAGGGCAATTGTATTTAATTTGCTTTAGTGTCGCCTAATGATTAATAGTCATTCCTCTTGAATGCTACTCCAAACCTTTAAACACTCTTCCAGTATTGGGGGATTTCCTCCCTTTGTGAATTTCCACTACAGAAGTCAGATACTGGTATTTCCAGACCTTCTTTCAGCTAAGGTGCAGGTAGTGGCCTGGGCCAATCAGATGTATCTGTGCTGAATTCTGAATTAGAAGATGATAAAGCCAAAATGCAGCTTCTTTGTAAGAACCATTTAAGTGATGGCGGTGGCATCTCTACCGCCAATTGGTGGCAGCTCCAATTGGTTTCCAGGGGAACAATTGAAGACATTCAGGCAGGAAGAATCTAGAGCCCATCATCCAAAGGGCTCTAGTCACGAGCCCCAGTGTTTGGCTCCAATGGCAGCATTACCAAATCCCTTTGAGCAGTACTTCAGTGTGATTTAGGGAACTGTTTCTGGTTTCACAGCCTCCAACCTTGGCTTCCCAGGAAAATATGTAGACTATCTGATATCTTGATTAAAATAGATATTTTTTTTGTTTTTTGGTTTTTTGTGTTTTTGTTTGTTTGGGTTTTTTTGTTTGTTTTTTTGCCACTACAAATCCAGATGCTTTTATCTTGACTCTACCATTAAATTGTTTTCTGAGGACAGAAACTCTACATTTTCCTTTATATCTTCAAAGTAGCCTAAAGCATGATTATATAGAATATGCATGGAAATCAAACATTGGAAGCTTGAAAATGGACACTATGAAATTGTGTTTTCTATTAGCACAAATAAAAAAAATGTAACCAAAATTATAACAAAGAAATTTTCTAGACACCGATATCAGAATATCACCAAGAGAAGTTAAAATCAGTATGACTACACAATCATCAACCAAAGCCTCAAAGCTCAATACAATTTTCCTATTTCTAGACTTACGGTGAAGAAATGGGTTTCAAAGAGGCAAAGTAAAAGGGCTCCATTAGGGAAAAGATATTAGTACTAAGATGTGGGTTTCTCTAAAGTCAGAGCTTTCTCTCTCTGTAGCAATCAAACTGCTGCAGCTGAAGTAGCAGACGTACTGTTGAGTGCTTTGGACGAAGTGGGTCCACTTGTGCTATTCTGAGAAATAATCAGCTAAGTGTCATTTCTTATGATGTTACAAGTTAAGAGGTTCAAGATATTGATTTGGGGTAGTTCAAATTGCACAAAATGAAAGCAAGAAAAATTTTCCCATTTTCCCAGAGCAACATTTTTAAAAATGTCATTTTAAGATGAAATTACCAAAGTGCCTACTTCCTACTTTGTTGAATGGATAACATTGAAGTTTCAAAAATATATTTGATTGAATGTCTGCTTAGGCTTTTATCTTACAGATGTATGAAAATACTTATTTATTTATTTATTTACACACACCACATCATCCAGATCTTCACTACTCTCATCTAACTCTGGCCTCTGGTTAGCAAACATACATCAACTTTAGAAGAGAATTGAGATTACAGTCTGTACACTGATTAGAAAGAAATATGCACAGACTTCTAGACAAAAGACCTCTTATAGAGAATTATGTAGTAACTGTGCCTTATTAAAATGACCTACCATTAAGCCACAATTTTTTTTCTATAAATAGACAAATGAAATTAGCTTTAATTGTCAACTTCTCCTTAACCGTAGTGTTGAGTAAAATGTTTTCAAATACGTGACTTTGTTAATGGCCTAATTCTGATGTTTTCAGTTTTTATTCATATATTTTCCATCTCTTTTTTTTCCCCTATTGTTGTCTTCTGTGAATGTGCATTAGGGGAGGAAGGGGGAAAATAGTAATGAGACCTTTCACATTGTTTCTGTACTGATCTGTACTTAATAGTTGCTATTTTATAATATAAAGGCTTTAATCAAATTCCTGGGTAAGAAAGGTTTAAACAACTACTCAGAGACTTTATTGAAGGAAAAGACACAGGTCTTCTTAGGAGCTGAGAGATTCACACTCATAAGAGAATGAGTAAATAGAACTGTTACCCCATATCTGATAAAGACTTAGTATCCAAAATCTGTAAAGAGCTTATAAAACTCAACACCCCAAAAATAAATAATCCAGTTAAAAAATGGCCAGAAGACATGAACAGACATTACTCTAAAGAAGACATACAAATGGCTAACAGACACATGAAGGAATGCTTAACATCACTCATCATTGGGATACCACCTCACATCAGTCAGAATGGCTAAAATTAACACAAGAAACAACAGATGTTGGCAAGGATGAGGAAAAAGGAGAACCCTCTTACACTGTTGGTGGGAATGCTATTATAAAAATACTGACTTGAAGGGGCACATGCACCTCAATGTTTATAATAGCATATCAATAATAGCTAAATTATGGGAAAAGCCCAAATATCCATCGACTGATGAATGGATAAAGAAGATGTGGAATAGTACTCAGACATCAAAAAGAATAAAATCTTGCCATTTCCAATGGCATGGATGGAGATAAGTGTATTATGCTAAGTGAAATAAGTCAGCCAGAGAAAGACAAATACACATGTGGAATTTAACAAAATAAAGCAAAACAGATGAATGTAGGGGAAGGGAAAAAAGAGAGATAAGCAAATCACAAGAGGCTCAGAACTATAGAGAACAAACTGAAGGTTGATAGAAGGAGGTGAGCAGAGGATGGGCTAAATAGGTGATGGATATTACGGAGGGTACTTGTGATGAGCACTGGGTGTTATATGTAAGTGATGAATCACTAAATTCTATTCCTCAAACCAATATTACCTTATATGTCAACTAACTAGAATTTAAACAAAAACTTGAAACAATAACAAGAAAAAAATAGAACTGCCATCCAAGAAAAAAGTGATAAGGTTCAGGAAAGATTGCCCCAAAATATACACTTTGCCATATTGAATATTTTGAATTAAAGTTACTTAAGAAACAGCCAGTGCAAGAAAAACATTCTGACTGTCCTTTGTCCCCTGAAAGTGGGAAATAAATCTTCCATGTGAAAGGTAATTTCCCTGTACTAGGAAGAAAAGAGACATCCTCACCAACAGAGATAGCGAATTTAGAACCTACAAAGCCGTATAAACCAATTTTGTGACTTCTTCACTAATTTACTACCCAAGCCCAAACTTGTCTTATAAATTCTTCACAAATTTTTTGTTTCTTTGTTTAGTAATGTATAAAACTTGCTTGCTTTGATCACATTTTAAGTCTTATATTTCTATGAACTGCCCGAATTAAAATTTCTTTCACCTGTTAATCTGTGTCAATTTAGTTATTAGACCAGCCAAAGAACCTAAAATGGAAGAAGGGAAAGCTTTCCTCCCCTACAAAGACATATCAGGGTATTGAGCAAATGCCTTGGGATTATTTGCATGCCCATCTGAGGGAGACGAGGCTGAAGAAAGGAGTTAATTATGGGAGCCCTGGCATTAGAATTCTTCTCCCTCCCCCCTCTCCTTTTCTCAACCAGAAGATTAGGTTAAAGAAGAAGAAATAGGAGAGAGAGAATGCATGATAGACCATTGGACTTTAGTATGCATGAAATCAAAGTATTGAGGGCTCCAAACTCAGATAAGGCTGGGTTAAAATGTTAGATATACCACTTCCTAGTTAAGAAACCTAGGATAAATAATGCCATTTCTCTGTGCCACACTTTTAATATCTACAAACTAGGTATGGAAACAGTAACTGCCTTTTAGTTTACTTAATGATACTTAATTTTTTAAAAATAAATATATGGAAGATACCATCTTGCTAAAGAAGTTAAAAGGATGAAAGTCACTCCAATGTGAGCAAATGATGTTGGAACATCTCCTAGTATATCTTCTATTTTAGTAATCTAGTTTTGTTCTTTTCCTTCCCCAGCAGCCCTTCTGCAATAAAAGCAAGGCCATGAGGCTTATTGCTTTAAAAAGGAGCAGCATTGTAGAACACAGAGCAGAGGACTGTACTACATTCAGAAATATTCAGTCACCACAAAAAAGAAGTTGAAAGCCTTTCCTCTGATTATAGACACTGACTGAGAGAGGAGTTGTATAGTTTTAAAAAAAGACACTAGATAACTGATTTCTCTTTTTGAGTAGAAGGTTGGAACTCCTGAAGGTATATAAACTTAGATGCTTTGGGGGAGACAAAACCCCAATGTAAGAGGCTATCCATCTATCTGCTGGGGGATATTTCTCTGCAAAATGCTAAGCCCTCAAAGAAACCACATAGCATGGTGTCATATCTAAAGAGACAGAGAGAAGTATATTAGAAATGGTTGAGGGAAATATACATAGAGATGTTGAGCTCCAATCTCCTCAGAACCTGCATAAACAAAGGGGATCCAAAACTTCCTGAGTGTGCCCAACAAGGACACAGGATATGGCTGAGGGTGCAGGCTGGCAAACTTGTAGGAGATAACCATCATGAGGGGTGAAGTGACCCCGAAGTAGAGGTCTTCAGGGTAGATTTCCCAAATTTGGGATTACAAGAGAGTAATGCCCATAACTTGGGACATATAATTAGTAAGAACAAAGGTAGGGTGCCTGGTCAGAAGGAGATGGCTAACCCCTAGAACTGCCATGTCTTTCCTTTATCAAAGAGAATAAAATGACCATGACTTAAACAATCCATGGAGAGTTCAGCAGAAAAAGAATTGAGATTGATGCTAAACCAGAGTCATGTTGGAGGACTAATTAGGCAGAGGCAGATGAAACACAGTCATCAGCCCAGTACCCAAACGCCATAAGGTTATCCCCCTTTCTTCCTATATTAAGACATGATCTTGGAAATGAGAACAAAATAGGACAGCCCCTTAAATGGAAAGTAAATTTGATGAGAACTTTGAATCTTGAAAGGACTATTTACCTATAAGAAATTTTTAAACTGGACCTGGTGGAGGCATCTTTACTGAGAAATTGCTGTGTTGGAGCACCTGGACGGCTCAGTTGGTTAAGTGTCCAACTCTTGATTTCAGCTCAGGTCATGATCTCATTTGTGAGATCAAGCCCTGTATCAGGCTCTGCACTGACAGCACAGAGCCTTTTTGGGATTCTCTCTCTTTCCCTGTCTGTGCTCCTCCCCTGTTCATGTGTGCACACATGCACACAAACTCTCTCTCAAAATAAATAAATATTTTACAAAATGAAATTGTTGTGTTTGTTTACTTAGTAATTGTAATAGTTCTTCCATAAGAGAATTAGTACTCTAGAGCAAAAGGAGATAGGTGATGCAAAGTCAAGAAAATATTGTTTTTTTTCTAGTTTACCTCATTCATTTTGAGACTAATGGAACTCTATGCTTTTAAAAATATGTCAAAAGAGGAAGCCATTGGTTAAGGTACTCAGAGTATAGCAGGGTGGTATGAAATTCACAGAAGGCTAGTCTGGCTCTCCAGTCAGTAGGGACAGAGCGCCACTCAGGAGGAACAAGAATCTCTGGGTGCTTCCACTGCATGTCTCATGTGGTAGTAATGAAGTTTCTTGAAGAAATCTAGTTCCCAAAGATGAGGACTATAGTTCCTCTAATAGAAAAGTGAGAATTTCCGACCTAGCAAAGACTTCTCTGTTGGGGGTAAAATGGACATGTGCCAGGAGTCAGTCAACAATCAAGTACTCACTATTTTTTTGGAGGAAGTAGATGTGCAAGGATCTAAGACATATAGTCCAATTGTTTGATTTTGATCTCACTTCCCTCTCTCCTTGACTTGGTTAATGTATGTTATATATATTTTTTATTTTTATTCCTAATATTGATATGTTCAACTAAGAAAACTTGGAATATAATAAAAATAGGAAACAGATAAAAACACCTGGTATGACGCATTACTCTCACCCCATAAATACTGTTTTACGTAGTTGAGATCATAATTTTGTGAATTCTTTCGCCCTTTTTAAATCCCATTATATATATATTATATATATAATATATATTATATACCCCCTTAATATATTATAAACATTTTGTTTCTTTCATTTTCTTTCAGGGTTTGCCCTTAACAGAAGTTTTAGGAAGCATTGAAAGACAAAATTTTCTGAGCACATTAGTGCATGGCTTTTCTCTAGAATTTCAGAATTATCTAATTAATAAACCTGAGAACATGCTGACTTAAAAATACATGCTCCATGTTAGTTTGGGTCAGACATCAAAGTTGGATTAACACACAAGGATTATATCAAAGAGAGATGCTTTTGCAAATAAATAAATAAATAAATAAATAAATAAATAACAGGGGGAGGGAGGGAGAGAGGGAGGGAAGGAGCAATTTGAGAAAGACTGGAAGAGCCACACGACCAAGATGCTAGTCTGACATTGGAAAAGGAAATAGAAGGTTGGGGGAAATTTTACTCCCCTGCTGTAGAAGGGAGTCATTGAGGTATAAAGGGAACCCTGGTCTTCCTAGCATCTCTCCCTACCCTTCACCTCCCACCTCATGGTCTGGTAACAGTCCCATGAGAAGGATGGCCTCTGTTTAAAACACACAATGAATTTCAAATCTTAGGATTTGGAGCCTTTGGTCAATTTGTGGTGTTGTATTCAATTCTTCCAGGGATATTCTTACAACAGTCACCTGGTTTTTCACAGCTAGAAAAAGTTTCTCACAGATAATAAATGATGGTGTGGTTGTGGAGAAAAGCCCTTGTGAACTGTCGGTGGGAATATAAATTGGTACAGCCACTACGGATAACAGTATGATTCTAACCAATAAAAAAAAAAAAAAAAAAGAAGGAACTACCATATTACCATATGATCCAGCAATTACACTTATGGGAATATATATCCAAAGGAAATGAAAACACTAACTTGGAATGTTACCCGCACCCCAATGTTCTACTTATGATAACCAGGACATGGAAACAACCTATGTGTCCATATGTGAACGAATGAAGAAGTTGTGGTATATATATGCAATAGAATATCATTCTATTGTAGAGAAAAAAGATCCTATCATTTGTCAAACATGAATGGAACGTGAAGACATTATGCTAAGTGAGAAAGGCCGAAGAAAGACAAATACTGTATGACATCACTTCTATGTATAATCTTAAAAAAACCACAACGCATAGAAAAAGAAATCATACTTGTGGTTACCAGAGGCAGAGTATGGGGGGAGAGAAATTGGAGTCAGGTGGTCAAAAGGTACAAACCTCCAGTTATAAGATAAGTACTAGGGCTGTAAGGTGTAACATGATGACTCCAGCTAACACTGTGAATGATATATAGGAAAGTTAAGAGAATAAATCCTATTAGTTTTCATCACAGGCAGCACCTTTTTTTTCCCTTTTTTCTTTTTACTGTATCTATATGAGAATATGGATGTTGGCTGAACCCATTGTAATCATTTCACTCAATGTATATATAAATCAAACCATCATACTGTGCACCTGAACTTATGGTCTGTTATTTCTCAGTGAAACTGAAAAAACAAAATTGTTTTAAGTTTCTCACAGATTTCTATTTACAGAAGTGGTACTAATTCATTCTTGGGCCAAACTTCCTTTACTTTAGGAAAATGACCAGAACAAACCTTTAATGTTGGTTGAAGCCACTATTTAAAAACATAATATTTGGCATCCTGGAAAAAAATCGAACGAAGTTGAGTCAGAGCTTACTTCGAATTCAAGGTTGATAGAAAGGTGAGTCTGAAGTCCAATTCTCTCTCTCCCTTTGTCTTCCCATTTCAAAACTTGGTGTACACTTTTAAACACGGTCAATTACTTTTGCTTTCCTTCTACAACCTTGTCTCAGACATCATCATTCTTTGCTACCTATTTTCTCTACTTTGGGGCAGTTTGCTCCCTCGCATTTATGTATAATTGTAGCTCTTACCTGAAAGCACCTTTCTGGGTCTGTAAAATGTTCTGTGCTTCTGATGCAGTTGAAGTCTATTGTTAAGCCATCCAGTGCTACAAAGCAAAGCTCTGGGAGCTGGACGCTGAAAGGCATTACACACTGCATTCTTTTGTGCAGGGGTGATTTGCTGCTCTTTCAACAGAAGTTTTCTAGTGGAACTAATTTTTTGAAGCTAGAGAAAGGTCATTTAAATTTCTCACAGATTTCTGTTTATGGGAGTAGTAGTACCAATTTATCATTGGACCAATCTTCTTTTCTTTGGGACAGTCATTAAAATGAGTCTCTTATTTATGGAAATGTTAAAGAAACAATGTCCCATTCTTCCTTAAAAGAATTATAAAGCCCAGACTAACCTGAAAACAGAGCGTTGACTGAAAATACTGAGCGTTTGCTTCAGACATTTAAATATGATGTATTTTAAGATTATAGCATTATTTTTATTTATTCTGTATATTTTTATTTATTCTTCTAAACTTGAACTTTTTCTGCTTTGTTAGACTTAAGGAGATATTTCTTCAAATATAAGTGCTAAATTCTTCAAATGATTTGGGCAAAAACAAGCCTAAACTTGTGTTTAGACTTAAATCTCTCTGATTCCGTTTGTTATTTTTTTGGTGAAGTGACTGCTGTTTTAATCCAGTTATTTTCTCAAAGGGAGTTTGTGAACAGAATTTTCCTGGGAGTATGTATAGGACTGATGTCTCATGCCTCAGGTCAGAGGAAGGACTCAGGAAGCAGCTGGACCAAAATGCCAGAGTCTTATGATGCTCTTTTTGAGTGAATCTCTCACAATTTAGGAATCGCTCTGTCATCCATTTTGATTTTCCTCTCTCAACCACCTTTCTGTTTCCAAAGGAAAAAAGTGTGTATTTCCCACTGCCAATCACTCTGTAGTGTGAAATTAAGTGGTTCTTGAAAGTGGGAGGCAACAACTTTCCTCTAGATCTAGTACCATTGTGGAACTCAGTTAGGATGGGGGTTCCCCTTTGGTGAGGTTTCCATCATCTGGAAATCTGAATATTAGCCTTTCTAGTTACAACTGTAAACTTTTTCCAGTATTCCATTCTCTTATCAACTTTCAGCAAAGCACCATACAGAAGACTGCTATTCCACAAAGAAATCTGTATGAACCATGCTACTAATTTTCTCGTTTTAAAACACTTCTGGCAGTTATAAGAGCTCTGATTTTGTGGCTTTGACAATAATGAACGTGGTTTGTGTGGAGCTGTGTGTGTATGCATGCACTTGTGTATGTATACACGTCACCTAATATGTGTCTATAACAAGTATATCACCCAATATAGAAGCTGGTTTTGTATGCTGGGTTTAAGATTATAGGCTCTTCAACTTACCACCTTTTCTCCCCTTTATATATTGATATTTTGACGCATACATAACAAGTGGCCAGATTAGATTATCATAAAAAGGTGCTAGTTAATGGTAATACAAACAACATAAATTACATAATAGAACCTCTATCGTAAGTGCAAGATCGAAAGTACAGATTCATTTCCATAGATATAATAATTTGAATTGACATCATTGTACCAGATTCAGAACTCCGTGTATATCATTAAAGTTGGTTGCTACAAAGGGCCATATTTCATTCTTTCTCATTGCCAAGTAGTATTCCATTGTATATATAAACCACAACTTCTTTATCCATTCATCAGTTGATGGACATTTAGGCTCTTTCCATAATTTGGCTATTGTTGAAAGTGCTGTTGTAAACATTGGGGTATAAGTGCCCCTATGCATCAGCACTCCTGTATCCCTTGGGTACATTTTTAGTAGTGCTTTTGCTGGGTCATAGGGTAGATCTATTTATAATTTTTTGAGGAACCTCCACACTATTTTCCAGAGCGGCTGCACCAGTTTGCATTCCCACCAACAGTGCAAGAGGGTTCCCATTTCTCCACATTCTCTCCAGCATCTATAGTCTCCTGCTTTGTTCATTTTAGCCACTCTGACTGGTGTGAGGTGATATCCTAATGTAGTTTTGATTTGTATTTCCCTGATGAGGAGTGACATTGAGCATCTTTCCATGTGCCTATTGGCCATCTGGATGTGATGAGAATGAAAAATGAAGAATGAAATATGGCCTTTTGTAGCAACGTGGATGGAACTGGAGACTGTTATGCTCAGTGAAATAAGTCATACAGACAAAGACATATACCATATGTTTCACTCTTATGTGGATCCTGAGAAACTTAACAGAAGATCATGGGGGAGGGAAGGGGAAAAGTTACAGACAGGGAAGGAGTCAAACCATAAGAGACTCTTAAAAAATGAGAATAAACTGATGGTTGATGGGGGGGGGGGTGATGGGCATTGAGGAGGGCACCTGTTGGGATGAGCACTGGGTGTTGTATGGAAACCAATTTGACAATAAATTTCATGTAAATAAATAAATAATAAAAAAGCTGCTGTGTAAGGGGAATCGGTGTGGTAGAGATTGGGGTGGCAGTTTCCTGAAGACTATCACGTAGTAGGTCCAACTAGGGGGATTTTTTTTGCCCCCTTGAAGACATTTACTAATGTCTGGAAACATTTAATTGACACAACTGGATCAGGGAAGCATTGCTACTGGCATCTATTGGATAGAGGTGGGGGGGTACTGCTAGGTGTCCTAAAATGTGCAGGATATTCCCCCCACAGCACCCTCCCACAGCCGTTGTAATTGTGCTGCATCTGGGGAAACCCTGTGGTAGTGCAGCATGCCCTGGGGCAGAAGGGGGAGAAGGGGAAGCACGGCCATGTGCTGAGGAACATCCAAGGTGTTCCTGAATACTCACACAGTCAGAAGGGCAGGGCTTGGATGCTTGGTAGGAATGTTCTAATTTCTCTCATCTGTTTATAGATTATACAAAGTTGTTTTCCAAAAACTTCATGATAGTTATCTACAATAGGAGAGAAGTCTTAGTGCTGAGGGATCAGATGAATGTCTCAAGGAGTGTTATCTGGCATATGTTTTTTATATTCCCATAATTACTTACCTAGTACTGTTTCTCTTAGGTTTTATCTGATATAAATTAAATTAAATTTGAAATGTTAATAAAAATTAAATGGAGATTATAGTCAAATATCCAAAGAATCTGAGCCCATTTTACACTTTTTGAATGTAAACAAATAAAGTAATATTTTTTTAATGGGAAAAGATTTTTATCACTGAGAGAATAGTTTCATTAATTGCCATTGATGAATCACAGATTATTTTTTAATTCTTAATTTAAGATGTGGCAATGGTCAATTTCACTTTCTCTGAGGCGTGTGATTGTAAATTGCCTGAGTCTACATATGGTAAGTTGGCAATCACGATGATAAATCTGCAATACAAACAACCTGCTAAATTCAATTAAAAGGTAGCCTGTCAGGGACACCTGGGTGGCCCAGTCAGTTAAGCATCTGACTTCAGGTCAGGTCATGATCTCATGGTTTGTGGGTTCAAGCCCCACATTGGTCTCTGTGCTGACAGCTCACTCAGAGCCTGCTTTGGCTTCTGTGTCTTCCTTTCGCTCTGCCCTCCCCCACTCATCCTTCTCTCTTTCTCCCTCTCTCTCTTTCTCTCTCTAAAAAATAAACATTAAAAAAAAAAGGTAGCCCTGTCAGTGAAAACCTCAATCTGGATATTTGACAACAGGCGGAATGATGTCCAAATGACAAACTTTTATTGAAATGCCTGATTTGTTTTGACATTTTTTTAAATGTTTATTTATTTTTGAGACAGAGAGAGACAGAGCATGAGTGGGGGAGGGTCAGAGACAGAGGGAGACACAGAATCGGAAGCAGGCTCCAGGCTCTGAGCTGTCAGTACAGAGCCAGATGCGGGGCTCGAACTCACAGACCGTGAGATCATGACCTGAGCTGAAGTCGGACGCTCAACCGACTGAGCCACCCAGGCGCCCTGTTTTGAAATTTTGATGACACAGGCTATATTTACAATTTTCCTTTAAGATTAGCTCTTATGTTTGGTTTGTAGTCTTCTACTCCAGAATGAAATCAACAATGATGTCAACAGGAATGGTGACTTTTATTACATTTATTTATTCTGATATAGGAAAGAGTATTCTTGTTTTCATTTGTTTTTTTTTTTGTTTAAAAAAATTCTATTTAGTTAACAGTGTGATATTAGTTTCAGGTGTAGAGTTTAGCGATTCATCACTTCCATACAACACCCGCCGCTCATCACAAGTACCCTCATTAGTACCCATCACTCACTTCATTCACTTTTTTTTTTAATTTTTTTTTTCAACGTTTATTTATTTTTGGGACAGAGAGAGACAGAGCATGAACGGGGGAGGGGCAGAGAGAGAGGGAGACACAGAATCAGAAACAGGCTCCAGGCTCTGAGCCATCAGCCCAGAGCCCGACGCGGGGCTCGAACTCACGGACCGCGAGATCGTGACCTGGCTGAAGTCGGACGCTTAACCGACTGCGCCACCCAGGCGCCCCTTCATTCACTTTTTTAATGGTGGAGTCTCCCATATATTCGTCATCATTAAATCAGAGATTAAAAGCATTAAGGGAATCATCACACTTGTTTTCCACCAAATCATTTAAAGAATTTAGCACCCATATCTGAAGAAATGTCCGTTTATGCCCAACACAACAGAAAAAGTTCAAGTTAGCAAGATTAAAGGAGAGATAATTTAGTTTGCTTCTTATTGGTTTCAACTACTGTTCAATTATCATGACATCTGTGCCAGCCATTGATTATTTTATACAACTAGGATTATAGTAACATTTATTACTGTCCATGTGTCAGATATTGATCATATTGGTCTACATGTAGTATGCTATTTAATTCTTATAAGTCACTTAAATGAAAATCACCATTGTATAGTTGAGAAAACTAAAGCACAAGCGTTTAAATAATGTTCCCACCTTACAATAGAAATAAACACTGAAGCTTTGGTAAATATGGCATAAATGAATGAGACCCTGCTACTATCCTATAAAAACTTTCAGGATAATAAGAATTTAAGATGCATCCCATGCCAGTTTTTTCATTACCCTTTGCACTAGCAGAATTTGGGTTCATGAAATAGAAATGCTGATCTGACTCTGCCATTTAGAGGCTGCTTTATTCTAAGTGTGTTACATTTCCTAAACCTATTTCCTACTGGGTGAAACTACCTATTCCACAGGACTACTGTGAGAGAAAGGTGGCATAGTGGTTGTGCAATACTGAAAACTGAAGTTGTTATTGCCAGCTCCAATAGTCATGATGACACTCCAGTTTTTAATTATTGTGACCTCAAACTGATGAAATGATTAACTTAATTCCTATTTTACTTCCAACATTTAAACCACTGGGGAGTGGTGAAAGACACACTTATTTTTTTTAATGTTCATTTTTGAGAGAGAGAGAGAGAGAGAGAGAGGAAATGAGTGGCTGAGGGGCAGAGAGAGAAGGAGACAGAGGATCTGAAGCAGGCTCTGGACTGAAAGCAGAGAGTCCAATGCGGGGCTGGAACTCACCAACCACGAGATCTAGACCTGAGCCAAAGTCGGATGTTTAACCAACTGAGCCACCCAGGAGCATTTATTAGGTAAATAAAACTACCCTGTGATATTCCTCTCCCCCACTCCTTCCCTCTTTCCTTATGTTCAAATCTCTTGTATTATTAGCTATTGCTGGGTAACAACCACCCCAATGCTTAGTGGCTTGAAACAACCACCATTTATTATTTATCATGAGTTGAAGGGGTGATTGATACAGCATTCTGCTGATCTCAGTCAGGATTGGCTGGGGGCTGGGTGGTCTAGAGTGTCTTCAGTAAGAATGACTTAGCACTGGATTCAGTCACTTCTCATCTTCCAGAAGTTTAGCCCAGAATTGTCCTTAAGGCAGTGATAGACTTTTGAGAGAGAGTGAAATGTCCACAAGGTTTCTTGGGGTCAACACTTGAAACTGGCACATCATCACTTCTGGACACCCTATTAATCAAAGCAAGTCACAAGGCCAGCTCAGATTCAAGGGAGTAGATTAAGAGACTTCTCCTTTTGAGAAAGAGCATTGCAAAGTTGCATTGCAAAGGGCGGGAACACAGAGAGGTGTGGAGAACAGAGACCATTTTTGCAAATGATCTCTCAGGCTTCCCATGTTTAGTGCCTACAAATTGGTAAATTCTCTTTCATGTCTTTAATCCTTAATGTACTTAATAGTCTTTGGCTAAGGTATCCTTCAGTTTCAGGAAAACTTGTTTCCTTATATATTTACTTATTTGAATCCACTAGTTTTTCTTTGTTGTTTTATGGCCTGTAGTGGATATATTATTATTTATGTCCCCTTCCAGGTTTTTATCCACCACTCTTGACCTCAGAGTGTCTGCACAGACTGGTCTTTGCTGCTTCCAGTGCTCCATGTGGTGGCTTTCAGGGCTAGGGTTCTCTGGAATCAATCTAGCAGGGATTTGGCCTGAAAAATGCATCCCCTCCTGCTGGACACCAGGAACCAATACATTATTACTTGCTTTTATAGACTTTAATTAAAACAAGAATTATGGGTTTATGACTCATTGAAGCCTACGAGCTGGAGAGATAGTGCCTTTGTCATATCTATCAGTCTAGTAATCTTAATTCCCCTGATTATATCCTTCCTATTAGATCTCTAAACCTGTCTGCCCAGCCAAAGTGGTTTTTTGAGTCAGAAGGGAATGTTAGTACTTTCCTTCTTTCGATGTCACGCTCAATTTGGGACAGTACAAAACTGCCTGAATCCCAAGAGTTATAAATATTTGAAAACACGGTTCTTCTTATTTACCCATTCAACCATTTCCCACCTAGACTGATTTAGAGTAAGCCAACTGGGACGTGCTAGTCAACATCTGTGTCTGCACCTAGACCCAAAAGCCTGGTATTGATGCCGAGGCAGGGATAGGCATGTCAAATCTTATCCTCTTTCATGGTGACATTAAAAACTTTTTCAAGAATTAGGCACCAAAGGGGCGCCTGGGTGGCGCAGTCGGTTAAGCGTCCGACTTCAGCCAGGTCACGATCTCGCGGTCCGTGAGTTCGAGCCCCGCGTCGGGCTCTGGGCTGATGGCTCAGAGCCTGGAGCCTGTTTCGGATTCTGTGTCTCCCTCTCTCTCTGCCCCTCCCCCGTTCATGCTCTGTCTCTCTCTGTCCCAAAAATAAATAAATGTTGAAAAAAAAAATTAAAAAAAAAAAAGAATTAGGCACCAAATATGTGTGGTCCAAAAAAGTCTGTCATGCCTTATTTCCTTACCTCCGCAGACATGTAACCACTGTTACGAGTTTCTTGCATATTCCTCCAAATTTTTTTATACAAATACCAAGAAGTTATAAATATATACAGTTGATTCTTGAACAACAGGAGTTTGAACTGTGTAGTTTCACTTAGATGCAGATTTTTGATTATTCAGTACAGTACTGTAAATGCAGTTTCTCTTCCTAATGATTTTCTTAATAACATTTTCTTTTCTCTAGCTGACTTTGTTATAAGAATATACTATGTAATATATATCATAGGTGTCACTCAACTATTTATGTTATTGATAAGGCTTTTGGTCAACAGTTCACAATTGGCCATTATTTTAGGGAGTCAAAAGTTGTACACAGATTATTCCTGCATTGCTCAAGGATCAACTATAGTTTTATTGTCTCCTCTTTTTATGACAGATATAGCATTCATACTTCTGTGCAGGTTTTTTTTTTTTACTTATTATATCTTGAACATTTTTTCATACCAGTCTATGCTCGTTTTCTTTTACACTTGCAAAGTATTCTATTGTATAGACACATTTTAATTCCCCCATTGATAGAAAAATTGGTTGTTTTCAGTCTATTGATATGATACATAATGTGTTATGTCTTCAATAAACTTGAACATAAATTGTTTCACATATGTGCAATTATATCTATAGGAAAAACTAACTACTTGAATTGTGATCACTGAATTAAAGAGTCTATACCTTTGCAAATTTTATATATAAGCATACCTCATTTTATTCCACTTCACTATATATGTTGTGCTTCACAGATGCTGTATTTATTTTTAAAAATTTTTAAGTTTATTTATTTATTTTGAGAGAGAGATAGAGAGAGCAGGGAGGGGCAGAGAGAGAGAAAATCTCAAGCAGGCTCTGCGCTACCAGCACAGAGCCTGATGTGCGGCTTGAGCTCATGTGTGGCTTGAGCTCATGACCTGAGCCAAAACCAAGAGTCAGTCGCTTAACCAATTGAGCCACTCAAGACACCCCCCAGATGCTGCATGTTTTATAAATTGAAGGTTTGTGCAACAAGCAAGTCTATCAGTGCTATTTTTCCAACAGCATTAGCTCACTTTGTGTCTGTCACATTTGGGTAATCCTCACAATATCTCAAACTTTTTCATTACCATTATATTTGTTATGGTGCTTTGTGATCAGGGATCTTTGATGTTACTATTGTAATTGCTTTGGGTGCCATGAGCCAATGGTGCTTTGTGATCAGGGATCTTTGATGTTACTATTGTAATTGCTTTGGGTGCCATGAGCCATGCCCATGTAAGATGGCAAACTTAATGAATCTCATGGGTCTTCTGACTGTTCGTTCTATCAAGAGACTACTCCCATCTTTCCCTTCTCCTCCGGCCTCTCTTTTCCCTGAGACACAACAATACTGAAATTAGGCCACTCAGAAATCCTACAACGGACTCTAAGTTTTCAAGTGAAAGGAAGAGTCAGTAAATGCTACAAACTTCACTGTTGTCTTATTTTTAAGCAATTGCCACAGCCACCCTAGTCTTCAACAAACACCACCCTCATCAGCCAGCAGCCATCAACATCAAGGCAAGACCCTCCACCAGCAAAAACATTAGGACTCACTCACTGAAAGCTCGGAAGATGGTAAGCATTTTTTTAGTAATAAAGTATTTTTTAAATTAAGGTATGTACTTGGGTTTTTTTAGACATGATGATACTATACACTTAAACTATAGTATAATATAAATATAACTTTCATGTGCTCTGGGAAAACAAAATATTTATGTGACTCACTATATCATTATATTTACTTTATTGCAGGTGGTCTAGAACCAAACCCACAATATCACTGAGGATGTATGCCTATATTTCCAAATATAGAAATTGTACAAACCTACATTAATGCCATCAGTGAATGGGAGTATCTAGTTCACCAAACCTTAGCAATAAGGCTCACTCTCAAGCATTTTATTTCATTTTTCCCAAATTGATGCATAGAAAGCAACATCTCAGTGTAATATTAATTTGCGTCTTCTCTTCTTGGGAATAAAGTTGAATACTATTTATATGTTTAAGAACAATTTGTGTTTCACTCTTTTACTCGTCCATTCATATTCTTTGGATTATTGATACTTAGGGATTTCTAAGAGTTCTTTACATATTAGCCTTTGTTTGACTGTATTTTAAGTATTTTTTTTCAACTTATCTTTCATCTTGTTATTTTGAAAATAGTGTTTTTCTTTTAGGTTTTGCAATATGGAAGTTGCATACACAGTCAAATTCATCAATCATTCTTTTTATAATTTCTAGGCTTTGAGTAGTGGTAAGAAAGACTTTTCCCAACACAAGGTTTCAAGATATTTTCCAATGTTTTATTATTTAATTTAAAAATTTGAAGTACCTGAGCCATTTGAGGTGTATTCTGGTGCATGTTGTAAACTACAGACCAGAGTTACTTTTTCTAAATGCTTATCCAGTTGTTCCAACACCGTTTATTGCACCCTTCCTTTCCAAATGGAAGAACCCCCATGTATTCCTGCCTTGCTTCATTTTTATCATTAATGAGCATTAAATTTAATCTAATTCTTTTCCTGCATCAATTGTTATAATCAAATAATTTTCCTCTATAGTGAGTTCATATGGTGATGGTGCTGATTGATTTTCTAATGATTTTCAGGTTTTCTGAAGAAACTCTTGTTTTCCTGACTGCCATAGAGGCAGTGTCTAGCCTGCCTCCTCTATTCTCTGATTCTAACCACATCCAGGATTAGTTTTTGCTACTAGCACTGTCATCCCCAAGTCTCTCAACAACCTCAGTAAAGGGACACAATCTATGTTTCTCAAGGTTAATCCCGGAGTTTAAAGTCACGCATGTATGACTTGTGGTGTTTGGGATGTCTACTAATAGTAGGCTTTCTTCATATACTGTGTGCTTCCTCCTGTCCTCCCTCATACCTGCTTCTCCTCCATCTCATTATTACTCACCCCAGCTCTTGTTACAGCTCTCAGAGTAAACCTTTCATAGCTAATAGCCAAAGAGTATATTCTGGGATCATTTTCTAAGATATTTTGTCTCTAGGAACCCTGGACATTCCTGTCCTTTTTCTGCTGTGACTTGACCTGTCTTGGCTATTTTTTAGTTTTAAAACATGAAACACATAATTTGGCTTATTGGGTTTTTTAGGTTGCTATTATTGTTTTGTTTTATTCACAGATGGAGAGAGAGATACTGAAATATGCCACAAGTATTCATACCATAGAATTTTTCTGGAGAGTTTTCTCAGAAACCACAGCTGTTTTTCCCATAATATGGATTCAAGCCACACTGATTAAAGGGACATGTTGGAATTTTTTTTTTTTTAAACAAAAATAGTCTGGATTTTGAATAGAAAAAAGTGGGATCTTAATTCTAGTTCCGCTTCAACAAGAGTCTTTTCCACCCTTAGGAAAATTCAAATACTATAGATTTAAGAATAAATGTGACAGAACACAATTGCCAAATTCTGACTCAAATGCAAATATGTCAATACCCAGTTTCCACCAAATGTCAAGCCCTACTACACTAAAAAACATCAAACACACTTTTTAAGACACATTATTAAGCACACGTTAGCAAATCAAAATGAGGTGGCATTTCTAACTGGTCTAGGTATCACCTTATAGAGAAATGTGATATACTTTTCAAGCTGAGAATAATCATGTTTATTATTTTGCTTGTCACTGCTGAAAACTATAAACACTTTAGGAGGGAGTCAACATGGCAGAGAAGTAGGAGGACCCGAAGTTCCCTCATCCCTCAAACACAGCAGTATTGGGGCCAGAAGACTTGGAATTCTAGGAATCCAAGCTATGGAGTGACAGAAACATCTCCAGAGGCCCCAGGGACAACTTGGTGGGCCACAGATGCATGACTGCAAAGGGAGAGATAAAATGGGCAGCATAGGCATGGAGGGGAGGGATCCCCTTCTGTGGAGAGACAAAAGGAAGAGAGAGACTGTGGAAGTGTAGGATTGTATTTGGACAAGAGGAAAACCTCTCCAGACCACAGACCAGACTGGGGAATGGAAAAAATGGAGAAAGAAGTAATTTCTAACTTGCAAATAGCATTAAGAGTGAGGATCAAGGGTTGTGGGTCTTCCTCCGGACTGGGACCAGCCGCCCTGTGCACATGCCTGGGGAGGAGGGGAGGCAATCCCCAGGCTCAGTAGCCAGCTCATAGGCACAGTTGGAGAGCAGTCCCCTCCCTTGAGTGCTGTGTGAAGTAGGTATATATATACCTCTCCAAGGACAAAAGACCCTGCAGGTGCCCACCAGTCAGAGGCCCTTTGTCAGCTGGGTGGAGTGGCACTACCCCAAAACCAGGGTGCACGTGATCCTTTGAGACATCTGAGTTTGAATCCCAACTAAGTGCCTGGGAGGTGCGGGAAACTGGAGGCAGACAAATCTGCCTGCTGGTGCCTGCGGGGCACTGTGAGGACAGCCTGAACAGAGTGGTTTGAGACACCCATCTTGGGGGGTGGGGGGATTGGGGATAGACTGGGGTGTGGCCATTTTTCTCCCCATCACCAACAAAGTGGGGCTTCAGGGAGGGGACAACTGGGCCCACAGTGGAGGCGGGATCTGCTTACACCAAATCCCGCCCCTTTGTGCCTGGTAACTGCTTATCTACCAGAGCAAGATTGACACTGACCAACCAGACAGTCCCTCTTCCAGACCAGCACAGCCACTGGTTCCAAGGCACCGTCAGATATCAGTCCAACATTTTTGCATTTTCTGATTTAATTCTTGGTCAATTCTTCTTTATTTTTTTTCTTTACTTTATTCCTCTTATTTCTTCCCTTCTCTATTCTGGTTGTTGGTTTGTTTAAGCAGATATTTTTAGTCTATTCTTTTCACACCTCTTCTGTAACTCCTTCTCTATTTTCCTCTCTCTCTCTCTCTCTCTCTCTCTCTCTCTCTCGATTAAGCAATACAGTTTCTCTGAATCTCTCCCGGGTCAGTTTATTTCTTTCTTTTTTTAAATTTTTCTTCTCTTGTTCACCACCCATTTCTCTCTTTATATGGGATAAGGCTTCTTCCACCACTCCCCTTTTTAAATTTTTTCCAGGTTTACTTCAATGAACAAATCAAAGCACATCTGGTGGAAGGTCCAAACCACAATGACAAGTAGGGAGACAAAGCAACCAGAATCACAAAAACAGAGAGCATGCAACACACTCCAATAACACCTCTTGAAAGGTCAGGCCCTGGACAGTGTATGACCCTTTTTTAATATAGTAGTGCTCACATCTGCAGGACACATAACAAGCTATTAAAACACGTAAAAGACAGAAAACTAGCCAAAATGATGAAACAGAAGAATTCTCCTCAAAGGAAATTACAGGAAGAAATGATACCTAGAAAACTGCTCAAAACAGATATAAACAATATATATGATCAAGAATTTAGAACAATAGTCATAAGATTAATAGCTGGCCTTGAAAAAAGCATAGAAGACAACAGGGAATATATTGCTGCAGAGATCAAAGAACTAAGAAATAGTCACAATGAATTAAGAAATGTTGTAAATGAGGTGCAAAATAAACTAGATGTAGTGACAGCAAGGATTGAAGAAGCAGAGGGGAGACTAAGCAAAATAGAAGATAAAATTATGGAAAATGGAGGGGCACCTGGGTGGCTCAGTTGGTTGAGTGTCTGACTTCAGCTCAGGTCATGATCTCACAGTTCGTGAGTTTGAGCCCCGCGTTGGGCTCTGTGCTGACAGCTCAGAGCCTGGAGGCTACTTCAGATTCTGTGTCCCGTTCTCTCTCCACCCCACCCCTGCTTGTGCTCTATCTCTGTCTTTCAAAAATGAATAAACATAAAAAAAAAGAAAAAAAATTATGGAAAATGGAGAAGCTGAGAAAAAGAGAGATAAGAAAATCCTAGACCACAAGGGAAGAATTAGAGAACTAAGTGATTCAATGAAACATAATAATATTTGTATTATAGGAGTTCCAGAAGAAGAACAGAGAGAGAAAGGGGCAGAAGGTTTATTTGAACAAATAGTTGAGAACTTCCCTAATCTCGGGAAAGAAGTGGACATCCAAATCCAGGAGGAAAAGAAAACTCCCTTCAGACTCAACAAGAATAGGTCTTTTCCATGGCATATCATAGTGAAACTGGCAAAATACAATGATAAAGAGAGAATTCTGAAAGCAGCTAGGGACAAATGGGTCTTAACCTACAAGGGTAGACACATGAGGGTAGTTGCAGACCTGTCCACAGAAATGTGGCAGACCAGAAGGGAGTGTCAGGAAATATTCAATGTGCTGAATAGGAAAAATATGCAGCCAAGAATTTTTTATCCAGCAAGGTTGTCATTCAGAATAGAAGGAGAGATAAAGGCTTTCCCACACAAACAAAAACTGAAGGAGTTCATGACCACTAAACCAGCTCTGTGAGAGATCCTGAGGAGGACTCTGTGAGTAAAATGCTGCAAAGACTACAAAGGACCAGAGACCTCACCACAAGCATGAAACCTACAGAAAACACAATGACACTAAATCCATATCTTTCAATAATAACTCTGAATATAAATGGACTAAATGCCCCAATCAAAAGATATAGGATATCAGAATGGATTAAAAAAAAATCCATCTATATGCTATCTACAAGAGACTCATTTTAGACCTGAGAACACCTTCAGATTGAAAGCAAAGGGATAGAAAACCATATGTCATGCCACTGGAAGTCAAAAGAAAGCTGGAGTAGCCACACTTATATCATACAAACTAGATTTAAAAAAAATTTTTTAATGTTCATTTATTTTTGACAGAGAGACAGAGAATGAGGTGGGGAGGGGCAGAGAGAGAGGGAGACACAGAATCTGAATCAGGCTCCAGGCTCTGAGCTGTCAGAGCCTGACGTGGGGCTCAAACTCACAGACCATGAGATCATGACCAGAGCCAAAGTCAGACGCTCAACTGACTGAGCAACCCAGGCGCCCCCCCCTTTTATATTTTTTTAATGTTTACATACAAACTAGATTTTAAACTAAAGGCTGTAACAAGATATAAAGAAGGGCATTATATCATAATTATGGGATCTATGCATCAAGAAGATCTAACAGTTATAAATGTTTATGCACCCAATTCATAGCACCAAAATATACAAATCAATTAATCACAAACATAAACAATCTTATTGATAAGAATACAGTATTGTAGGGGACTTAAATACTCCAGTTACAACAATGGACAGATCATATAGGCAGAGAATCAATAAAGAAACAATGGCCTTGAATAATACACTGGACCAGATGGACTTGACAGATATTCAGAACTTTTCATACAAAAGCAGAGAACACATTCTTCTCAAGTGCACATGGAACATAATCCAAGATAGATAACATACTGGCTCACAAAACAGCTCTCAATAAATATAAAAGAACTGAGATCATACCATGCATATTTTCAGATCACAACACTATGAAACTTGAAATCAACCACAAGAAAAATTTTGGAAAGCCTCCAAATGCATGGAGGCTAAAGAACATCCTACTAAAGAGTGAATGGGTCAACCAGACAATTAGGGAAGAAATTAAAACATATATGGAAGAAAATGAAAATGAAAACACAACAGTCCAAACTCTCTGGGATGCAGCAAAGGAAGTCAAAAAAGGAAAATACATTTCAATCCAGGCCTATCTCAAGAAACAAGAAAAATCCAAAATATGAAACTAACTGCACACCTAAAGGAACTAGAAGCAGAAGACCAAAGAAACCCCAAAGCCAACAGAAGAGAAATAATAAAGATTAGAACAGAAATAAACAGTATATAATCCAAAAAAAAAAAAATCCCCACAGTAGAACAGATCACAGAGCTGAATCTAAGAGCTGTTTTTTTAAAAAAATAAACAAAATAAACCCCTAGCCAGACTTCTCAAAAAGAAAAGAGTACCCAAATAGATAAAATCACAAATGAAAGAGGACAGACCACAACAAACACCACAGAAATACAAACTATTAGAGACTACTATGAAAAATTATATGCCAAAAAACTGGACACTGTGGAAGAAATGGAAAAATTCATAGACACCCACACACTACCAAAACTCAAATGGGAAGAAACAGAAAATTTGAACAGACCCATAACCAGTGAAGAAATTAAGTAAGTTATCAAAAATCTCCCAACAAATAAGAGTCCTGGACCAGATGGCTTCTCTGGGGAATTCTACCAGACATTTAAAGCAGAGTTAATACCTATCCTTCTCAACCTGTTCCAAAAAATAGAAATGCAAGGAAAGCATTACCTTGATTCCCAACCTAGAGACACCACTAAAAAGGAGAATTACAGGCCAATATCCCTTACGAACATGGATGCAAATATTTTCAACAAGGTACTAGCAAATCTAATTCAATAGTATATTAAAAGAATTATTCACCATGATCAAGTGGGATTCATTCCTGGCCTGCAGGGCTGGTTCAATATTTGCTAATCAATCAGTGTGATACATAACATTAATAGAAGAAAGGATAAGAACCATATGATCCTGTCAGTAGATGCAGAAAAAGTATTTGAAAAAATACAACATTCTTTCTTAATAAAAACCCTCAAAAAAGTCAGGATAGAAGAAACATACTTAAACATCATAAAAGCCAAATATGGAAAGCCCCCAGCTATATCATCCTCAGTGGGGAAAAACTGAAAGCTTTCCTCCTGAGATCAGAAACACGACAGGGATGTCCACTCTCACCACTGTTGTTCAACATAGTGTTGGAAGTCCTAGCCTCAGCAATCAGACAACAAAATGAAATAAAGGCATCCAAATTAGCAAAGAAGAAGTCAAATTTTCACTTTTCACAGATGACATGATACTCTACATGAAAAACCCAAAAGACTCCACGAAAAAGCTTCTAGAACTGATACATGAATTCAGCAAAGTCACAGGATACAAACTCAATGTACAGAAATTGGTTGCATTTCTATACACCAATAATGAAGCAACAGAAAGAGAAATCAAGAAATGAATCCCATTTACAATTGCACTGAAAACCATAAAATACCTAGGAATAACCCTAACCAAAGATGTAAAAGATCTGTAGACTGAAAATTATAGAAAACTTATGAAGGGAATTGAAGAAGACACAAAGAAACAGAAAAAAATATCCCATGTTCATGGATTAGAAGAACAAATATTGTCAAAATGTCAATACTACCCGAAGTAATCTACACATTCAGTGCAATCCCAATCAAAAATTACACCAGCATGCTTCTCAGAGGTAAAACAAACAATCTAAAATTTGTATGGAACCACAAAAGACCCCAAATAGCCAAAGTAATATTGAAAAGAAAACCAAAGTGGGAGGCATCGCAATCCCAAACTTAGCATTTAATACAAAGCTGTAATAATTAAGACAGTATGGTATTGACACAGAAACAGACAATGGAATAGAATAGAGAATCCACAATTGGATCCACAAATTTATGGCCAACTAATCTTTGACAAAGCAGGAAAGAGTATCCAATGGAAAAAAGACAGTCTCTTTGGCAAACGGTGCTGGAAGAACTGGATAGCATCAAGCAGAATAATGAACTGGATCACTTTCTTTAAAATTTTTTTCATGTTTATTTATTTTTGAGACAGAGAGAGACAGAGCATGAGCAGAGGAGGGTAGAAAGAGAGAAGGAGACACAGAATCTGAAGCAGGCTCCAGGCTCTGAGCTGTCAGCACAGAGCCCGACACAGGGCTCGAACTCATGAGCTGTGAAATCATGACCTGAGCTGAAGTCGGACACCCAACTGACTGAGCCACTCAGGTGCTCTTGATCACTTTCGTACACCATACAAAAAAATAAACTCAAAATGTGTGAAAGACTCAGTGTGAGACAGGAAACTACCAAAATCCTGGAGGAGAAAACAGGCAACAAACTCTTTGACCTCAGTCACAGAAACTTCTTTCTTGACATGTCTCCAAAGGCAAGGGAAAAAAAGCAAAACTGAACTTTTGGTACCTCATAAAGATAAAAATCTTCTGAACTGGCTCACCAAACTCCACACCTGAAAAACAAATAACCCAGTGAAGAAATGGGCAGAAAACATGAATAGACACTTCTCTAAAGAAGACATCCAGATGGCCAACAGGCACATGAAAAGATGCTCAATGTCGCTCCTTATCAGGGAAATACAAATCAAAACCACACTCAGATATCGCCTCACGCCAGTCAGAGTGGCCAAAATGAACAAATCAGGAGACTATAGATGCTGGCAAGGATGTGGAGAAACGGGAACCCTCTTGCACTGTTGGTGGGAATGCAAACTGGTGCAGTCGCTCTGGAAAATAGTGTGGAGGTTCCTCAGAAAATTAAAAATAGACCTACCCTATGACCCAGCAATAGCACTGCTAGGAATTTACCCAAGGGATACAGGAGTACTGATGCATAGGGGCACTTGTACCCCAATGTTTATAGCAGCACTCTCAACAATAGCCAAATTATGGAAAGAACCTAAATGTCCATCAACTGATGAATGGATAAAGAAATTGTGGTTTATATACACAATGGAGTACTACATGGCAATGAGAAAGAATGAAATATGGCCTTTTGTAGCAACGTGGATGGAACTGGAGAGTGTGATGCTAAGTGAAATAAGCCATACAGAGAAAGACAGATACCATATGGTTTCACTCTTATGTGGATCCTGAGAAACTTAACAGAAACCCATGGGGGAGGGGAAGGAAAAAAAAAAAAGAGGTTAGAGTGGGAGAGAGCCAAAGCATAAGAGACTCTTAAAAACTGAGAACAAACTGAGGGTTGATGGGGGGTGGGAGGGAGGGGCGGGTGGGTGATGGGTATTGAGGAGGGCACCTTTTGGGATGAGCACTGGGTGTTGTATGGAAACCAATTTGACAATAAATTTCATATATTAAAAAATATATAAATAAATAAATAAGTAAAAATAAAAATTAGTAAAATGAGAAAAAAAATCTTCTGAACTGCAAAGGAAACTATCAACAAAACTAAAAGGCAACTGATGAAATGGGAGAAGATATTTGCAAATAACATATTGAATAGAGGGTTAGTATCCAAAATCTATAATGAACTTACTCAAAACCCAAGAAACAAATAATCCAGTGAAGAAATGGGTGGAAGACATGAATATACACTTTCCAAAGAAGATATCCAGATGTCCAACAGACACATGAAATGATGCTCAACACCACTCATCATCAGGGAAATACAAATCAAAACCACACTGAGATATCACCTCATACTGGTCAAAGTGGCTAAAATTAACGACTCAGGAAACAAGAGATGTTGGCGAGGATGTGGAGAAACGGGAACCCTCTTGCACTGTTGGTGGGAATGCAAACTGGTGCAACCATTCTGGAAAACAGTGTGGAGGTTGCTCAAAAAATTGAAAATAGAATTACCCTATGACCAGCAATAGCACTACTAGGAATTTATCCAAAGGATGCAGGAGTGCTGATTCATAGGGGTACATGTTCCCCACTGGTTACAGCAATGCTTTCAACAATAGCCAAATTATGGAAAGAGTCCAAATGTCCATCAACTGATTAATGGGTAAAGATGTGGTTTATATATACAATGGAATACTACTTGGCAATGAGGAAGCATGAAATCTTGCCATTTGCAACAACATGGATGGAACTGGAGGGTATTATGCTAAGTGAAATAAGTCAGTCAGAGAAAGATAGATATTATATGTTTTCACTCCTATGTAGAATTTGAAAAACTTAACAGAAGGCCATGGGGGACGGGAAAGGGAAAAAATAGTTTCAGAGAGGGAGGCAAACCATAAGAGACTCTTAAGTACCGAAAACAAACTGAGGGTCGATAGGGGGTGCGAGGGAGAAGGGAAAATGGGTGATGGGCATTGAAGAGGGCATTTGTTGCGATGAGCACTGGGTGTTGTATGTAAGCGATGAGTCACTGGAATCTACTCCTGAAGCCAAGTGCACACTGTAAACACTGCATGTTAACTAACTTGACAATAAATTATATTAAAAAAAATTATAGACACTTTAAGAAGGTGTTAGAGTAGGAGGATCTTAGCTCACCTTCTTCCACATACATACTGAAGCAACAACTATGTGTAATGCAATTCACTCTGAAAATGACCTGAGACTGGCAGAGCAAATCTCCCATACCTAAAGGCATTAAAAAAAAAAAAAAAAAAAAAGCCTACACCAAGAAGGGCAGGAAGGGAAGAGATGTGATAGGGACCCAAACCCCCAGTGTGGCAACAGCCTACAAGTAGGAGGGATATCACAGACATGAGTACTCCCTGAGAAGGACATCAAGCTTCAAATCCCAGGGCACTCTGGCCCTGGGAGCCTGTACTAGGAAGACAATCCCCCATAAAGTCTCACTTTGAAAACTGCTTGGGTTTAGCTCAGACACCTTTGAAAATTGGTAAGACTTAACTGTGGGAGAGCCAGAAGGTTAAAGGAAACTGAATCTCTGCTCTAAAGGGCAAGTATGCTATATCCCTTGGACCAAGTTCCAGTGTGGAAGCAGCAGTTTGAAAAGCACCTGTGAAGGAGAATGACTATTTTTAGAACATGTTCCAGAGGGACAGGGATCTGCAGAAGTTTCTCTGGGAATGGAGGTGCTGGTGGGCACCACTTTTCTAGCCCTCTTTCAACCTAGCTACCCAGACACTTGCAGGAAACAGTTCTGACACTCTCCATCTACCTTGCTAGCACAGATTGCCCAGTCCAGGTATTCCACCATTGACCTACCCTACTGAACTCATCTCCCCCCCTCAGCATTGCCCCTCCATCTGGCCACACTCAGCAGGAAATCTCAGTTGGGACTAGCATCCCCCTAGAGTGACTAGTGCCCTGACACATCTGCTAAGCAGCCCTGGCCAGACATGGCACATACCCAGATCAACTTCTGCTTTGGATGGTTGGGAAGCTAGTCCTGTGCAGCAGCCCACCTGCAGTAGCCACAGGTGGGCCTCTCACTCAGCAGCAGCAAGAGATAGACTTAGCAGTGCAACTGTAGGAGCTACTGTGGAGCCTTTTAGTCCACCTTGCCAGGGGCAAGCCCTGTCCACTACTGTGCCTACAGTAGTCAAGGCTGATAATTGCAGGCAACTGAACTGAGCACTGGCCCTGCCCACCAGAGTTCATGTAGCAGTTTCCAGCTCAGCCACACAGTAGAGCACACATAGTACACATAGGGGACACCTCTGGAATGCCTGGTTCTCATGACCAGGGTTATCACACTACTGGGCACCAAAGGACATCTTACACATAAGACTACTACTTTCTAGACCAGGGATATAGCTGACCTACCAAATACATAGTAACAAGCACAGAGAGTCAAACAAAATGAGGAGAAATATCCAAATGAAAGAACAAGACAAAAGCCCAGAAAAAGAACAAAGCACAATGGAAATAAGCAATCTATCTGATAAAGAGTTTAAAGAAGTGGTCATAAAGATACTCACTAAACTTAAGAGAAAAGTAGATAAAACCAGTGATAACTTAGAAAATATAAAACGTGGGGCGCCTGGGTGGCTCAGTCGGTTAAGCAGCCGACTTCAGCTCAGGTCATGATCTCGCGGTCCGTGAGTTCGAGCCCCACGTTGGGCTCTGTGCTAACAGCTCAGAGCCTGGAGACTGTTTCAGATTCTGTGTCTCCCTCTCTCTGAGCCTCCCCTGTTCATGCTCTGTCTCTCTCTCTCTGCCTCAAAAATAAATAAAACATTAAAAAAAATTAAAAAAAAAAGAAAATATAAAAAGAACCATCCAAAACTGAAGAATACAATAACTAAAGTGAAATATACATTAACAGGAATCAATAGCAGATTAAAGGATATGAAAGAGTGAATTAGCAATCTGGAAGGATAATCACATATTAGATCATAAAACAAGTCTCAATAAAATGACTGAAATCATACCATGAATTTTTCTTATCACATCCTGAAACCAGGAATTATGAGATAAATACAAGATAAAAAATATAAAAAAATAAGCATGTGGAAACTAAAAAGTTAATTCACCAACAAAAAACAAAAACAAAAGCAAAACAAAACAAAACAAAACAACCAAAGCAGAAAAGAAAAAAAAAAATACATGGAGGCAAATGAAAACACAACAGTCCAAAACCTTTTGGATGCAGTAAAAATAGTTCTAAGAGGGAAGTTTATAGCAATACAGGCTGACCTCAAGAAGCAAGAAAAATCTCAAGTAAATAATTTAGCCTTACACCAAAAGGAACTAGAAAAAGAAGAACAAAGCCCAAAACTAATAGAAGAAAGGAGATAATAAAGATCAGAATGGAAGTAAATAAAATACAGACAAAACAAAGTAAAAAATAGAGAAGATCAATGAAACTGAGAGCTTACACTTTGAAATAAATAAATAAAATTGATAAGCCTTTAGCGAGACTTATTAGAAAAAAGAGATGATTTAAATAGATAAAAAATTAGAGGTTACAACCAATGCCACAGAAATTCAATAGATTATAAGGAATTGCTATGAAAAATAATATGCCAATAAATAGACAACCTAAAAGAAATGGATAAATTCCTGGAAACATACAGTGTTCCAAGCCTGAATCAAGAAAACACAGAATATCTGAATGAATTACTAGTAACAAAATTGAATTGGTAATTTGAAAAAAAACAATTATTAAAAGTCTGGGACCAGATACCTTCATGGGTAAATTTGACCAAATACTTGAAGAAGAATTAATACATATCCTTTTCAAACTAGTCTAAAAAATAGAAGAGGAAATAATTCCTCCCTTTCATTTAGGAGGCTAGTGTTACCCTGATGACAAAACCAAAGATACCACAAAGAAAATTATAGAGCAATATCCCTGATGAACATAGATGCAAAAATCCTCAACTACATATTAACCAAATTACAGAATACACTGAAGGATCATTCATTACAATCAAGTAAGATTTATTCCAGAGATACAAGGATGATTCAAAATTCATAAATAATAATAATAATAATAATAATAATAATATACCACATAACAAAATGAGGGATAAAAATCATAACTCAATAGATGCAGAAACACATTGACAAAATTCAACATCCATTCATGATAAAAACTCTGAACAAAGTGGGTATAGTGGGAACATACCTCATAATAAAGGCCACATATGACAACCCCACAGCTAACATCTACTCAATGGTGAAAATCTGCACATAGGTCAATGGAACAGGACAAAGAGCCCAGAAATAAACTTACATTTATATAGTCTATTACTATACAAGAAAGGAGACAAAAATATATTGTGTGGAAAAGAGTCTCTTCAATAAATGGTGTTGGGAAAACTGGACAGTTACTTGCAAAAGAATAAAAGTGCACTAGCTTCTTACACTATAAACAAATATAAACTCAAAATGGATTACACACCTAAAATAAGGCCTGAAACCATAAAATTATTAAAAGAAAACATATAGCATCTCTTGGACATCAGCCTTAGCAATATTTTCTGGATATGTCTCCTAGGAAAAAAAGAAAAAAGAAAATTAAACAATTGGAACTACATCAAACTAAAAAAAATATTTGCACAGTGAATACAATCACCAACAAAAGGGAGAAAATATTTGCAAATGATATATTTGATGATGAGTTAATATCCAAAATATATTTTAAAAACTTACAAAACTCAACACCCAAAAAACAATCTGATTAAAAAATGCACAGAGGACCTGAATAGAATTTTTTCAAAGTAAACATACAGCCAACAGACATATGAAAAGATGCTCAACATCACTAATCATCAGGGAAATGCAAATCAAATCCCAAATGAGATATCATTTCCTACCAGTCAGAATGGCTAGTACCAAAAACACAGGAATAACAAGAATTGGTGAGAATATGGAAGAAAGGGAACCCTCATATACTCTTGGTGGGATTGTAAATTGGCAAAGCCATTATGGAACACAATGTGGAGCCTCCTAAAAAATTAAAAATAGAAATTCCATATGACCCAGTAATTACACTTTTGGGCATTTACCTGAAGAAAATGAAAACACTGATTTGGAAAGATAAATGTATCCCATCTTACTGCAGCCTTATTTACAATAGCCAAGATATGAAAGCAACATAGAAGTCCATTGATAGATGAATATAGAAAATGTATATGTCAGAATGGAATGTTACTCAGCCATAAAAAGGAATGAAATCTTATTATTCACAACAACATGGATGGACCTAGTGGGCATTATGCTAAGTGAAATGAGTCAGAGAAAGACAAATACCTTATGATTTCACTTATATGTAGAATCTAAGAAAGAAAGTGGAAAAAACAATGAAACAGACTTATAAATACAGAAAACAAATTGGTTGTTGCTGGAGGAGAAAGGGTAAGGGAACAAGAAAAATAAGTGAAGGCTTAAAAGATATAAACTTCCAGTTATAAAATAAATAAGTCAAGGGGATAAGTACAGCATAGCAAATATAGTAAATAATATTGTAATAATCTTTTATGGTGACAGATGATTATCATGGCAAGCATTTTGTAAAGTATATAATTATCAAGTCACTATGTTGTACACACAAAACTAACATGTCAACTATTTTTCAATTAAAAACAAAACACTGTAGGGGCGCCTGGGTGGCGCAGTCGGTTGGGCGTCCGACTTCAGCCAGGTCACGATCTCGCGGTCCGTGAGTTCGAGCCCCGCGTCGGGCTCTGGGCTGATGGCTCAGAGCCTGGAGCCTGTTTCCGATTCTGTGTCTCCCTCTCTCTCTGCCCCTCCCCCGTTCATGCTCTGTCTCTCTCTGTCCCAAAAATAAATAAACGTTGAAAAAAAAAAAAAAATTAAAAAAAAAAAAAAAAAAAAAACAAAACACTGTAAACATCATTCTTTTCAATATTAAACTAATCTCTATTTTATCAGTATATTTTCACATCAATTAAGGAAAACACTGGTCATAACATTTTCTTTGTTGCTTTTACCCATTTTCAAAACATGCCTTGTCTCTCCAGTTCCCTTTTGGCTTTTTTGATACAAACAATCTCCAATAATCCTTATACACATAATGCAAATTAATTTGGATTTAGCCTAATACATCCTAGAAAGAGATTTATCTTCATCCATTTTTGTAATTGATTTGAAACCATAGTGATTGGAAGGTACATAGTGATACTATTTTTAGTTTAATAGCTATTGAGTTCTTAGTGGGGAGAGAAGAGTAATCTATGTAAACATCTTATGAAAAGAGTAATCATTTTTATTGGCTAATGAGGTTTAAAAACTCTTCTGAATCAAATAGTTCATTATAAGGGACATGGATTAACAGTCTATTTGACAAAGTAAAAATTCTATGACTTCCAAAAATTATATTTTATATGTGGAATTTTGCCATTTCAATCCAACTCAACAAATAAGCACTGAACTCTGTCTCTGATCAGAGTTATGCTTAAAATATAAACTTCCCAACAGTGAATACTTTGGGTATAGGCTTATCATATAATTTTGAGAAACAGAGTAGATTGTAAAAAGTAACACAGGAAGCCACATGCAAATGAATGAAAATGGACCATCATCTTATACCTTATGCAAACATTAACTCTAAGTTAATAAGAAAAACTTGAATGTAAGTTCCAAAACCATAAAACTCATAGAAGAAAACAAAGGTGGTAATCTTGAGATTGGTCTTGATGACTATTTTGGGGCAGTGGGGAGATTTGGTGTCAAAAGCCAAAACAACAACTAAAAGTCAACAAGTGGGACTATATCAAACTAAAAAACTGCAGCAAAGGAAATCATCAACAAAATGGAAAATCAACCTACTAAGTGGGAAAAAATATTTTCAAATAATATATCTGATAAGGGGTTAATATCCAAAACATGTAAAGAATTCATACAATTCAGTAACAAAACAAACAATCCAATTACAAAATGGGCAGAGGATCTGAATGGACATCTTTTCAAAGACAACATACAGATGGCCAACAGGTATATGAAAAGATGCTCAAAATCACTAATCATCATGGAAATGCAAATCAAAATTGCAATGAGAGATCACTTCCTACCTGTTAGAATGGCTAGTATCAAAAAGACAAGAAATAACAAAAGTTGGTAAGAATGTGAAGAAAAGGGAACCTTTGTGCACTGTTGGTGGGAATGTAAATTGGTACAGCCACTGTAGAAAACAGTATGGAGGTTCTTCAGAAAGTTAAAAATAGAATTACCATAAGATCCATCAATTTCACTCCTAGAAATTTACCTAAAAGGAAACACTAACTCAAAATGGTAAGTATACCTCTGTGTTTGTTGTAGCACATTTACAATAGCCTATATATGGGACAACCTAAGTGTCCATTAATGGATAAATGGGTAAAGAGAATATGGTGTGTATGTGTGTGTGTGTATGTGTGTGTGTATATATATATATGAATGACGTGTGTATACATATATACGTATATATACATATATGTGTATATATGTATATATGTGTATATATGTAATGTACACATACATACATATATACACATACATACATGTAATATATGTGTGTGTGTATATACATATATATATATTAATGTTATCTAGCCATTATAAAAGAATGAAATCTTGCCATTTGTGACAACATGTATGGACCTACAGGGCATTGTAGTAGGTGAAATAAGTCAGAGATAGACAAATACTGTATGATCTTACTTATATGTAGAATCTTTAAGCAAAAAATCAATCAAAACAAGTTCATAGATACAGAGCTACAGAGCATATTGAAGGTTGCCAGAGGGAGGGTGTGTGGGTGGGTAGTGGGTGAAATGGGTGAAGGGGGTCAAAAGGTACAAAATTCCAGTTATATGAGATGAATAAATTTTGGAGATGTAATATACAGCATGGTGATTATAGTTAACAATACAGTATTGCATATTTGAAAGTTGCTAAGACAATAGATCTTAAAAGTTTTCCAGGTAAAAATTTCTGTAACTATGTATAGTAATAAATGTTAACTAGACTTGTTATGGTGATCATTTCATAGTATATGCAA
The DNA here is from genome assembly GCF_022079265.1 of Lynx rufus. NCBI lineage: Eukaryota > Metazoa > Chordata > Mammalia > Carnivora > Felidae > Lynx > Lynx rufus. The sequence goes on from NW_025814845.1 coordinate 27,410,515, forward strand.
ATACTGAATCACTACGTTGTACACCAGAAAGTAATATAATTTTATATGTCAGTCATATTTGAGGTTTTTAAAAAGTGACACAGAGTCTTGAAAAATTACACAAGCTAGTAACAAAATAAATCTTTACAGTTTTGAAAGAGAATCCAAGTTTGTACGGAGAAACAGAAAGTTTTAATGAATTAGGTAATATTTCAGTGTCAAATGAAAATAAGTATTTTTACCATTTCCCCCTTTTTAATAGGGGAAATGAAACAACATGATTTTAAGTGGAAAGAAGAAAAAACATATAAAGTCACGGAGAAAGCAAAGTCAGATATCCATTTAGAGATATAGTAAGTTATATCGTAAGATATACTAAACTATATAGTAAGATCTACTAAGCTATATAGTATAGTAAGATAAACAATATATTGTATTAGAGTATAGAGTATAGAGTACCTGGAGAATTATATTCAGAAATGATACTCGTAATTTTGGACCTATGGTTTTAAATAAGCTGTTTCCATATAAAAAAAATTATTTGTTGATGGTTTTGAGAAAGGCAATACAGAGCTTAAATTAGGAAGAATGAATTTGTCATTTTGGGAGCAAAATACTTGTATAATTAAGTCAGATGTATTACAACTAATTAGGATTGATTTTCTTGGAAGGGATTAGTAGGAAATGTCTTATAAGTATGGTAGGTTGACCACATATTTCTCATCATTCTTACAAGAACTACAATGACAATTTAAGAAAAAAAAATGAATGTATGAGGACTTTAAGAGACAAAACAGACGAACCTAAGGGAAGGGAAACAAAAATAATATAAAAACAGGGAGAGGGACAAAACAGAAGAGACTCATAAATATGAAGAATAAACTGAGGGTTGCTAAAAGGGTAAGGGGCATTAAGGAATCTACTCCTGAAATCATTGTTTCACTGTATGCTAACTAATTTGGATGTAAATTTTAAAAAGTAAAAAATAAAATAAATGAATGTAGTTATATAGTTGTATAGATGACAGAGAGAGAGAGAGAGAGAGAGAGAGAGAGAGAGAACACAAGAGAGATGCTTTTGTAGATGGGTAAATTGTGACATTATGAAATCAAAGAGTTTGAAGGAACCAGAGATGTTATCTTGTCTAATATCTCACTAGAGTTCAGTCTTAACAACTGGTTTCCAAAATCATGTTATAGGGCAATGTTAATTACCTAAAAGTTATTCCTTATATTAAATTGAATTCTATTTCTTAGAAACTTCTTTTTGTGCCTTCTGGTATGACATATACTAAGTGTAATTTCATTATTAATAATAGTACACGAAATACTTACAGGTGCTTTTTCTTTTTTAACTTAAAATTTCTTTTCTCCAGACTGACATCTGAAATTCATTTAATGATGTCCAAATACATGATATGAGCCCATTCTCTTCCTAATCACTCTCCTCTCAGTATCCTCCAAGTTGCTAGTAGTCTATATTTTAATATTTTGCTACACAGTGCTAAAGAAAATTATATGAGTATGGTTGATTAGAGTAAGGTTATTTTATGTCTTTCCCCTGGAAATGTTTCTAAAACTGGAATGTGTCTACAGAGAGTAATGCTTAACCTTGGCCACTCTCTGTCACTGAAAATATTTTTAGAGATATGATCTTTTATTCTTTTGACTAACACACTTAACAAGAGCTACATTCTTATGAAAACAGAGACTTTAATATTTTAAGTCCCTTGGGATAATAAATTATTTTATATGACAGGTCACCACTCCTAATTTTAATTTACTCTAATAACATGAATAAAATGAAGAAAAATGTTCCATAGATACTTCAATAATAAGAATTTGATTTTCTCCTTCAAGTTACCTCAACAAGTCCAATCAGAGGAGCACAACCTCTTCTAACAATTCTTTGGAGTCAAGTTGATTCCAATCAAACATACTATCAACCAGGCATTCAATCAATGCCTTCCATGATATCAGCAATGTACCAAACAGTGAGGAGAGGTTAAAAAGGAAGTAGAAGATAAAACTCCTGTCCTAAATATTGCCACAGCTTTGGGAGAATACAAAGATAGAAATGTAACTATCAAAAACATAACATAGTATAACTTTTATATTACTAAATGTGTGAAGAATTCTCTAAAAGATACATGCCAATCATGTAGATTGGATTTAGTTTACATAAACTAAATTATGACTACCTACTCTGTGCCAGGCACTATCTTTGTGTCCTCAGTAATGTCACCTAATAAGTAAAAAGACATTCGTAGTATATTCTGATGCATAGCTTGAGAGACGGTATTAACTAGAATCAAAATCTTGTCAAATGAAAGCAATTGATGCTTTTTGGTTAAACGCATTATTTTTTAACTTGGTTATTGACTTCATATTTAATTCAGACTCCACATCTCCCTCTGGTCTTTTATAATTAAAGAAGAGTTTCAAAAGGCGCTTAATGTTCTTCCTATTTAAATATTTAATAACTACATAACTCCTTTAATTTACTGTCCATAAATATATGTTCTTAAATTTGTATTGAGGTATCTTTGACTAATTTGGTGTGTTTGTTCATTCAGGGGACTGTGGACTGTTCATTTCTGTAAGTTTTAGGGTTTTTTCGCTTTACAATAAAAGTTCCCTAAAGATACTTTTTTTCTAGTGACTCTTATTTAGAGAAAATACTTAAATTTGATTAAAATTATATCCTACTGGCTCATAGTACAGATCTATATCAAATCACACTTGACAGGAAATTTGAACTTAAGTATACTACTCTCTTAATATTCAGTTTCCTTAGATGGTTATCAAACATTTAACAAATATGGTAACATTTGGATAAAAAAAAATAAGACAACGGATTATATATATCTCCTTTAAGTTTAGCTAATTTGGAAGTTATTGCCTGTAATTCAGGGGTCACTGCTATATGTCAGGGGTGATTTTCCACAAGTGTTAATCAAGAAAAAGGTATTTGTAGTCAATACTAATTAAGTACTGCCTATCAAGTTAATATCAGCTAACCATAAAAATTTACAACTCAATAAAATATAACAAAATAAGATGTAACTATTATTAAAGTATATTACTTGGAAGCCATACTTACAAAGAAACTCATACATATTGGTGGGGTGCCTGGGTGGCTCAGTTGGTTAAGCGTCTGACTCTTGATTTTGGCTCAGGGTCATGATCTCATGGTTTATGAGATCGAGCCCTGCGTTGGGCTATGTGCTGACTGTAAGGAGCCTGCTTGGGATTCACTCTCCCTTTCTCTCTGCCATTCCCCCATTTGCTCATGAACTCTCTCTCAAAATAAATAAATGAACATTTTTTAAAAACTCTCATAAATCTGTGAAACAAAATGTTATATCACATTTATTATTTTAATTTTTCAATGTATTAATTACTATTGTATAAAAACTTAGCAAACTTAGTGACTTAAAACAACAAATATTTCTTATCTCAGTTTCTGTGGGTTAGAAATCCAAGAGTAGTCTAGCTGGGTGATTCTAGTTTAGAGTTTCTTGTTACGTTGTGTCAAGCTCTCAAACAGGAATGCTATCATCTCATGGTTGGACTGAAGATTTACTTCCAAGCTGATCTACATAAGTGTTAGCAAATCTAGAAAAGTCTTTTTCTGACTTCATTCATGTTGTTCTAGCAGGTTCACCATGTGGCCTTTTCTTTGGCTGCTTGAATGTCCTCACAACACGGCAGCCAGCACCCACGACCCCTAACCTTAAACTACCCAGAATATGGCAGCTGGTTTCCCTAGAGCATGTGACTTGAGACAGAACAAGAGAACACAGTTATGACAGAGATCACCATCTTTTTAAAATGTAATGTCAACAGTGACATCCTCTAACTTCTGCTGTATTCTGTTCCCTAGACGTAAGCTACTAAGTGGAGCCCACATTCAAAGAGAGATATTAAGCTTCACCTATCGAGGAGAGGAATGTCAAAGAAACTATGGACCTGCTTTAAAACAGCCACATTTGATTACAAACTATAATTTGGGAAATCTTATAGAATTCTTGCAGAAGAACTTCATAATAAGATCCCATACATTTTATAGATGTAGAATATATAAAGGGAAGTACCTTGGATATACATTACTGAAAAGTGTTCTCAGAGTCAGAAATCTACTTGGAATTCTTAGTTCGAAGAACCTACTTCAAAGTGTGAGTAGAAAGACATAAAAGAGTGACTTTTTTTTTTTTCCTTACTTCTGGCAACTAAAGCTTCTCTCCTGTTTTCTTTAAGTCCAAGTTTGATTCCTTTGATGCCATCTTTTTTAAAATGTTTAGAAAACCAGTACTATAATTTTCAGAGAAAGTATGGTAGGGCATATCTTTCTTTGGTTTGTTAGTTTCTTTCTTCTTCAAATCCCAATGGATTTAGATATTTTTTGCTGAGATTCAAACTCATTTTAACTTTATAACCATCTTCCCCAGGGAAGACTAAGCACCTCTTCCATATTCTTCTCTTGTCTGGAGATTAATTTGCATTTTATCAACTATTTCTAAATAGGCTTTCTGAAGGAAAGAATATTTGGGGCGCCTGGGTGGTTCAGTTAAGTGTCCGGCTTCGGCTCAGGTCATGATCTCACAAGTCTGTGAGTTCGAGCCCCATACCGGGCTCTGTGCTGACGGCTCGAAGCCTGGAGCCTGCTTTGGATTTTGTGTCTCCTCTCTCTCTGCCCCTCCCCCACGCATGCTCTGTCTCTCTGTCAAAAATAAATAAACGTTAAAAAAATGACTTGAAGGAAAGAATAGTTAAAGGTATCAAAAGCTTTTTCTTTTCCTCCTAGGAACATACTAAATATTTTTTATTAGTAGGTATAACTTGAACATTGAACATGAAATTCCCCAATTCATGTTTAATAGATCAATTTAGGAAGTTATTTTCAAACACCCAAACAGCTATCTAAATTTATCTTAAGATTAATGGCTAAACTATTTAATATTGGGGTAATATTCGATACCAGAGTATCAGTCAGTTTGGCACAACTACAAAATGTCTCTAATGAGACTGACAAAAGACACAATGGAAATTGAAAAGAAAAAAATCAGTTTCAATTTTAATAAGAAGCAGAAGAGTGAAACTTCTTTAAAAAAAAAAAAAACAGGGGGCGCCTGGGTGGCGCAGTCGGTTAAGCCTCCGACTTCAGCCAGGTCACGATCTCGCGGTCCGTGAGTTCGAGCCCCGCGTCAGGCTCTGGGCTGATGGCTCGGAGCCTGGAGCCTGTTTCCGATTCTGTGTCTCCCTCTCTCTCTGCCCCTTGCCCGTTCATGCTCTGTCTCTCTCTGTCCCAAAAATAAATAAACGTTGAAAAAATAAATAAATAAAATAAAATAAAATAAAAAAACAGGAATATTGGTGATGTGGAGGATAATCACTGTTTAGTGATAAGGTTGGAATCCATCGCAGTGAACACATTTAGTCCAAAGCACCAAGAAGGATTACAGGCAAGCCCTGCAGCCTTGGACATACTGTGGGATCACAGGAGGAAAGCCCCTAAGGATGTAAATATGTATGTCCTGCCTTTGACTGCACTGTGGTCACAATAAAAGAAAACGTAATCAACTTTTGCTCCTACTCTCATTTTCACGTCCACATTTTTGGTCCTGACTTATACATACTGAAACTCTGGAGAATCAAAGAATGCTCCAGGAATTTTGAGTCCTAGAATTTGTCTTGACTGTATCCTGTTAAATGCTTTGTAAGCTTTCTGATCATGTCTTACTAATCTTGGTTATTTCCCCACAGAGATTATCACATGTTAGAACTTTACATGTATCAGTATGTTGTTTGTTGAAACAGATTTTTATTAAAAAAAAAATTACACATTTATTTTTAGAGAGAGTACATGTGCACACATGCACACGGGTAAGGGGCAGAGAGAGAGAGAGAGAGAGAGAGAGAGAGAGAGAATCCCAGGCAGGCTCTGTGCTGTCAGCACAGAGCCAGACTCAGGGTTCAACCCAACAAACCAAACCATAAGATCATGACCTGAAATCGAGTCCGGTGTTTAACCAACTGAGCCACCCAGGTGCCCTGAAACAAATTTTTTAATTGTTAGCAATGAGTTGAGTATGGGAAAAAGTCATCTAAAGCACCACACATAGGTGAAATGCAAGTTAGATTGATTTTTGAAAATCTTAAATAAAATTTAATTGTTATATAATTTGACAGCTAACTAAATTCCATGGAACATAGACATACCTATAGGACTATATAAAATGATGTTTTTTTTCAGTGAATAACTAAAGAAGCACCCCTATATAATTACAGAGTATCTGTTTACACTAAATAATATAGAAAAGTTTTAATTATTTAATAATACATCTTTTACTGCTTAATTATGCACATGATCAATCAAGCCCATGGAGAACCTTTAACATCTGGTAAAATGAAGGGGCAGCAGCTGTTCTAATTAATCCAACTAATAAGCCACTAGTGACTTTATTGAAGGTGTTGCTTAATTAGGAAATGCAAGATATGCACAGTGTTTTTCTTAAATTCTAATGGAGCCACACAAAAGCCTTCTCTAAAAATTTAGGTGCAAAATGCTGTTTGTTTTTCTCCAACTTTTATGCCATCAGGTTTATCAATTGAAAGAGATAGAATTAACTAATGCTTTGTATGTTTGAAATTCTGAGAGTAATTTTAGGGAGATCTATAAGTACAATTACTCTTTTCTAATGTTTTATTCACCAACCTTTCCTAGCAGCCCTTGTTGTTTTCAGTCATGTTTACATTTTGAAACTCAGTCCTTACACAATTTCTAAGGTGTCATATTATTGATAATGAACCTGCCTTTCTCTTCTTTCTCCTCTTACCTCAATATTTACATTAGTCAGATAAGAATATTAGGCTAAAAAATAATCACCACTAAGTACTGCTATCCGATCATTTAACACAAAAGGGAACATCGAGCAGCAAAGAGAAAGATCACGATCTCAAAGTAAAGGACGACTGGCAATTTTGCACTATGTTAGAAAAAATAGAAATTATATTAAAACATGCTTAATGTAGGTAAATACAAAATATTTTCTCTACTATATATAGTAGAGAAAATATTTTATATTTATAGTAGAGAAAATATATATATATATAATTAATATGTTTCAGTGCTTGTTATGTACCAAACACCATGATGAGAACTTTAGAATATTATTTATCAGTCTCCTATGAGAGTACCATTATTAACCTGTGGTAGGGTCCCCTCCCTAAGGAATTAAAAAAAAAAAACCTCAAGGCAACCTGGCTGAATGCCTTACATGACAGCATCCCTCATGACCTTGTAACATAAGACCACTTAATCAGACTGTATGTTTGTGTGTTACCATACAGGAGACAAAGAAAGAAAAAATGTATAAAAAACTACAGCATGTAGTGTTCAGGGCTCAGTTCTTTGAGTATGAACCCAACTGAGCCATGCCAACACGAATAAAGTTGCTTCCTGGAAAGAAAAGCCTCAGTGTCACGACCCTCTGTGTGAGAATCCTGCTGCAAACCATACCTTATAAAGGAAACATTTAAACAGTAAGTGATAAAGCAAGGTTTATAGAAATCATTTTGTCTAATTCCAGAGCCTAAACTGACAAATTTAGAATGTATATATTACTTTTATTTGGTCCTCTTTGGTCAAGTTGGAGATATTTCCAAGAACATACCACGGGGCTTAACTCCAACAACTTATTTTCTAATTTTGACTATGATTTTTCTAAAAATAAAGTTTTTTTTATAAGTAGATGAGTCACAACTCTGTTTTTGTTGCATTCCTCCCCAGTGAATTGGAAGAAGCTCATGCCAATAATTTCCCCACTTCTCTTATTTCCTTACAGGATTTGGGGAAAGAAAATTGGAGAGAAAGGCAAGGTGTCTGCTTTTGAAACTTTCAAGAGGAGAGCTTTCAACTTTTCAGCCCCTTATATCTTTGGGAGATCTTTATACCCATAGCTCTGGTAGATCAAATAGAAGAGTTAGGACCTTCTAATAAGGGTCCATGATGCAGGGGAAACCATATCTCAAAAACACTGAATTGCACAATGCTAAAAACTTAATTTAAATCCATAATTTCATTCTTATATAACTCATTCAGATATCTGTTTTTGCAAACATGAATTTAAACATGAATTTAAATTATCCAGTGAATAGAGCATTCCACTCCTAATAGAGCATTAGCATAAAGAGAAAAGTTGGTAAGTCTTGGCCTCTAGAATTTGTCCAGTTTCTTTAATACTTGTATTAATATGAAGTTATTCTTAGCTTTCATATTTAGTATCTGTTATATATGCATTTATGTCTTCTTTTAAACTTCTATTATTGCCTACTTGTGACTTCTCTCCCATTTTCTCGATCAATCTTCATATATTTTCAAAGAATCAAATTCTGGCTTTTGAATGCTTTTTATCTTTTGAATGCTTTTATCTATTCTTATTTTTTTTACCTTTTTGTTTTTACTTCCTTTGGGATGATTCTTTATTCCCATTCTAATTTCTTCAGTTAGATGCTTATTATTAGATATTTTATAAACTTCCTTTTCTTTCAATGTAAATATTCAAAACTAAATTCCCTCAAAAGCATCATAACCACTTCATCCTCTAAAGTTATGTCATGTTCATTTCTACATATATTTACTTCCCATTATGATTTCTTCTTTGATCTTAAAAATATTTGAACATAGGTCTTAATATTTTCTACCATATAAGGCTATTAGATTTATCATTTTGTTATTATTTTACAACTAAATTACATTATGTTTAGATACTTTAAAATATTTTCAAGTTTTAGATTCTCTTTATGGCCTACTATGTTTAGGTAGATTTTATAAATATTCAGTGTGTACTTGAAAACAATGTACATTCTTAATTCTTGGGTGCAGACTTTAATATATGCCAATTAAATAGAGTTTCATAATTGTATTGTTCAAATATTGCATACCTTGTCCAACTTTTTATCTATTGTCTATTTGTCTTAACGAATATGGAAAGAAAAGGTTTGAAAATTTCCCAGGATAATAAATGTTTTACCAATTTCTCTTATCAGATCTAACAATTTTGACTTTCTATATTTTAAGGCTATTTTAATATGTACATACAAGTTTAAATTTACATATTTTTTGTTAATTGATCTATTATTAAATAGGACTTTGTTTCTAAAACAATGTGTCCTTTAAAGACCCTTTTATACTAAAATTGCTAATACAGATTTTCTTCTGATATTTTCAAACTTTAATGTCCTCATAGCTTCACTTTATTTCTTGTAAATAGAGTATAATTAGGCCATTTTCCATCTAACATTATAATACTGATCTGTTAGTGGCTAAATATAGCATACTTATAATTATTTTGTTATTACTGTCGTATATTTAACTCATGTCTACAATCTTACTTAATACTTTCTATTTGGCATGTTTTTAGCTTTTCTTCTCTTTTTTTTCACTTTTTAAAGTTTTTTTTTTTAAATTCCAGTTAACATACAGTGTAATATTAATTTCAGGTGTACAATTTAGTGATTCGACTCTTACAAACACCTGGTGCTCATCACAAGTGCCCTCCTTAATCCCCATCTCCTATTTCACCCATCCCCCAACCTACCTCACCTCTGGTAACCATCAGTTTGTTCTTTATAAGAGTTTGTTTCTTGGGTTGCCTCTTTTTATTTTTCCCTTATTCTCGTGTGCTTTCTTAAATTCCACATGTGAGTGAAATCATATGGTATTTGTCCACAATGAAATATCATCTTACACCTGTCAGAATGGCTAAAATCAACAACACAAGAAACAACAGGTGTTGAGGAGGATATGGAAAAAGGGAATCCTCGTGCGTTGTTGGTGAGAATGCAAACTCGTGCAGCCACTCTGGAAAACAGTATGAAGTTTCCTCAAAAAGTTAAAAATAGAACTACCCTATGATCTAGCAATTGCACTACTAGGTATTTACCCAAAGAATACAAAAATACTAATTTGAAGGGATATGTGTACTTGATGCTTATAGCAGCATTATAGCAACAGTATGGAAAGAGCCCAAATGTCCATCTACTGATGAATGGATAAAGAAAAGGTGGTATATAGGGGTGGCTGAGTAGGTGGCTCAGTTGGTTAAGTGCCCAACTTTAGCTCAGGTCATGATCTCACAGTTCATGAGTTAGAACCCCACATCAGGCTTGCTGCTGTCAGTGCAGAGCCTGCTTCAGATCCTCTCTCTCCCTCTCTCTCTGCCCCTCCTCATTCTCTCTCTCCCAAAAATAAACATTGCATATATATGTATGTGTATATATATATATACACATATATATAATATACAAAATATATAATATACATATAATGGAATATTACTAAGCCATAAAAAAGAATGAAATTGAGGGCGCCTGGGTGGCTCAGTCAGTTGGGCATCTGACTTCAGCTCAGGTCATGATCTCATGGTCCATGGGTTCGAGCCCCACGTTGGGCCCTGTGCTGACAGCTCGGAGCCTGGAGCCTGCTTTGGATTCTGTGTCTCCCACTCTCTCTCTGTCCTTACCCTGCTCATGCTCTGTCTCTGTCTCCAGGATAAATAAACATTAAAAATATTTTTAAAAAAATGAAATCTTGCTCTTCGCAACAATGTGGATGTAGCCACAGAGTTTCTTTAACTTTTTATTTTTTTTAATATATTATTTTTCAGAGAGAGACAAAGCGTGAGCAAGGGAGAGACAAAGAGAGGGAGACAGAATCTGAAGCAGGTTGCAGGTTCTGAGCTGTCAGCACAGAGCCTGACATGGGGCTCGAACTCACGAACCATAAGATCATGACCTGAGCTGAAATTGGACACTTAATTGACTGAGCCACCCAGGCGCCCCTCTTTGACATTTTAAAAACAGATTTTTTTCCATATAGATGAAGTCTGTAAATATATTTTCTGCTTACCAGCTTCTGTGCTCACTCTTAGTCTTGCAATCTAAACATCTACTTTGGAATAATTTTCCTTTTTTAAAAGTACATCTTTTTAAAAGTAAAAGTACATCCTTTAGAAATTATTTTAGTGACAGCCTGCTGGTAGCAAATTTAGCTTTTGTTTATCTGAAACATTTCTTCACTCTTATTCTTTAAAGGTAATTGTTGTGGGCACACAATTCTGGATCAACACTCCCTATCACAGCCTCTTCTCCCACCTCCCTAGCACTTTGACAATAAAGATTTCTTTATCTACTTTTCCCATTGTTTCTATTAAGAAGTCACCTGCTAGAAGAATGGTAATTTACTCCTTATTCTCATATATTCCATTACCAATCTGTCAAGTTTCTTTTCACTGGTTAAGGTTTATCTAAATTCCTAGGAGTCCAGAACTGCATTTAAAAAAGTTTTTTGTTTTTTGTTTTTTAATTCTTTTATCTAGTATCTGTATGTTGCCAGGGACACTTCAAAATATCTGGTTTCTCTATTGTGGAAACTTGACATCCTTCAGCCTTCGCCTTTCAGGTAGTAGACTGTTTTCAGAACCTTGGGAGAGTTACTTCAATATCTCAGTAACCTGGGTTCCTTATCTGTGAACCAGTAGTAGTAACTGTGAATACCACAACACAGTTGGGTTTTTTAACGAATCAAACGGGCAAATGAATGTAAAGGCATCAAAACATTGTCTGCCAAATTGTAGGCACCCAGTAAGGAAGTGATGGTGTGGTCATGGCAGTGGTGGTAGTATGAGCAATAGAGGGTCCTTCTGATCTAGTAGTTTCTAAAGGGGTATTAAAGTAAAAAGTATAATCCATTAATCATGACACTACTAAATCTATATACAAGTTTGTTTTTACAAGGAGTTTTAAAACTCATTGACAGCAACCCCCGTTATATTGAATCTGTATTCTCCACTGTGCCTTACAGAGTGCTTAGTGAGTAACAGAGTCTAAATCACCGCTAATTTTTTCAACACTTTTATTTATCTAGCTTTATTCTACCCATACTTTCCCTGTTCTGTTTTGATAATTGGTTCCGTTCTAAGAACGTTGTTCTTTTTTCTTGCCAAACTCATTTCCTTCAGGAATGAACTTAATGTTTATCTTGCCTATTGAGTTTTTATTAAGTAAATAAAAACTAAATGCTTTCTTTGCAAACACTAGAAACAATGGCTATAAAAAAAGAGATAGTGGAAAAGTTTAGTGCAGTAAGAGAAAAATAAACATAGAATTATACAGATTTAATTCTTTTCTCAAGGTTTTTAAGATGTCCTTTTTGATTGTCCATGGAGCCATTGGCTGAATCCATTCTACTGATTACTGTTTTGTAGTCTTTATTCTAATCAAGTGGAATTGAGAGCCTTGGTGGTAGATTGGGATGTGTAGAGATTTTCTTAAGATCTAGCTGTTCCCCTAATCCTCATCCCCCAACACACAGAATTTATGATGTGATTCAATCATTGCTTCCTCATTTTTGACATAATTGGTTAAACTTTGATTTGATATGATAGATGTTAAATTTTCTTTATTTTTCTAATTGTGGTGTTTATATTTAACACTTGTTAATATGGAGAAAACACAATCATAACTTTTCTACGACCCATTTAATGGAATAATACCTATAAAGCATACAACGTCCAATCTCTATTGCTCTTTCTTCTATATGATATCATGACTTGAAGAAGGCATAACTACTTGCCAGAAGTTAAATCTAGTTTTCTCTCCAGTATATTTTGCCCAACCCCCAGTGGGAAATAATGTTAGTTGTATCTTTTCTTCACCTGTCCAAGGTCTGCAAACAGTGTACAATCAGAAGGGCCATTTATCACTTCGGCAAAGTAGTTGGGAACCTTTCAGTTCATCTAGTCTATTATAAAATTTATTTTTATCTGTCAAAAAAGCCATACTGCTCAACAGTCAGAAATAAGGATGGACTACTTTGTAGCTAAAAAAAAAAAAACCTTCACATTCTGTAGTCTTTAAAAAAACTTTTTTGCTGTAAAATGGCAAAAGTATATAGAAATTTTAAGTTCTCTCAACAGATCAGTTTTAACTGTATAATCATATATCTCTATTATGATGGTTGAAATAAGACCTTTCCTGATTTAGTTTTCAATCACTTTATGCAGCAATTATTATATTTAATTTTTAAGATCTTCCAGAATTTAGATAAATAAATTTTTATTTTATTTTACTGTATTTAATACTTATTAATATGGAGTAAATGCAATCATAACGTTCAAGATCTTGAGTCCTTCAAGATCTCTGAGTACAGTGATGTTGCCATAGCGTGAGCATTAAATGTATAGTTAGTGATGAAGTATTCATTTGAGTTTTTCCTTGACTGACTGCAGGATTGGGAATAATAATGCCAAATAATTATCTCTTCTGCACAAATGTACGCTACTTGAGCTGGACACAAAGAGCTTCCTAATAAAAATGAGTCTTCCTCTTCCAGATCCTTTTGCCCAGGTAGCCTGTCTTTTCATTTTATGGATGAATTTGCGCTCTAATTAATTTTCTCCTATCTTTTAAAGGAGGCCTCTGGCCATGAAATGACAAGGACAAATTTGCCTTCCACTGTGTTCCATGGATACCAGGATTTAGATGACTGCATTAGCAAATACAGCTTGGCAACAGATTATCTGGAATCAATTCTAAGAGTGACTCATCCTTCCTGACACTCTCTCCAAAGGCAAGCCCTTCTGCAAGAATAGCCCTTGCTCTCTTCTGAACACTGATACATATGCCCAGAACGTTGGAGGGGAAGATTGTCTAGACAGAATAAAACAAAATGCTCATCTCACTTTAACTACAATCTTCAAAGAGCAATTATATTACAGAAATATTAAAGCTCCTGGAATCTCTACCATATTTTTTCCTTTACTTAAAAAATTTTATTTTATTTTTTTAACTGGGGCAAGAGGGAGGCATGTGGGGTCATCTCATGGTTGAGGAACTTGAACACAAGTGGAAGAAGTCCTCATCACTGGCAATATTCCTTTACTTTTAGAACCATCTTTTTGACCTTGCTATGTGACAAAGAAAGTTTACCTTAGCCATATACCTTTAGATTTATATAGCATTTTCATCTATGTATCATCTATCATATATAGCATTTATATAGCATTTATAGCATATCATATATAGTATTTTCATCTATGACTTAGAGACCACGCTTCTTTGGTATAAGTAGTATGCCTATCTTAAAAGTATGTAATTCCAGAGGCACCTGGGTGGCTCAGTCAGTTGAGTGATTGACTCTTGATTTCATCTCAGGTCATGATCCCAGCATTGTGGGATTGAGCCCTATGCTGAATGTGGAGCCTACTTAAGATTCTCTCCCTCTGCTCCTCTCCCCAGATCGTGCTCACTCTCTAAAATAAAATTTTTAAAAGAGTATGTAATGTTAGTTGAAGAAGTTTTCTGCCCCTTTTCAAATGTAAATAATAACACTCAATGCTAATGTCAGAATAGGGCTTTAAAATTTATATTGATAAAAGTATGTTCATGGACTAGCACTGATCACATTCTCCACTAACCTAGTTGAATTTGCATTTATTATATAAAATGCACATTTATTATGTGACCAAAGTCTAAGCTAAATTATTTCACATGATCTCATTTGGGTTTATTTCCCCCATTTTGCAGGAAAAAAAAAATGTGAAGCTTCATGTAGCTGACTATACAAGTTCACATTGCCAGAAAATTATGGACCAGTAAAGCCAGCCCTAAATTGCTGTTTTTATGAAGTCCCACCAGTATTGGAAAATAATAATGGTATTTATTGAACACTTACTCTGAAATTATATGGGCACAGGACTCTATAGGCTTTATTTCACCTAATACGACACTAGACGTAAAAACTAGAATCACTCTCACTCTGAAGATAAAGAAATGAAAATTCATTAACTCACTGAACTAGAATGTATTCAGGGAGTGGGTTCTAGAGTGCACCCAGATAACCATCATGCTGAAGTGCCCCTGAACATCTCCATTAAAACAGGATGAAAAATTCTGTACAACATGGTCATTCCTTAAGTATTTTGCACCCAATTGTATACTTTTCTGTGTAGACGTCACAGAATCACATTTCCACCACACGTTCTATCTTTCAGAAGCTTGTGTACACACCTGAATCAAACCTCATTTCTGCGTCCACAAACTTTTCCTTTGTAAACAGAAATGATAGTAGAGACCAAGAGGTAAGTAAAACAAAGAGAAAATGAAAAACCAGCACGGAGCTAAGCCAAGATGATGATCGAGAAAGGGTGCTAGAAAATCTCAACACGCTTATCAACATGCTGGTAAGGATTTTTCTGCTTGCAATTTAAACTTCAAAATCCTAATTAAAGTTCCTTATTTCCTAAAGGCCAGTCTGCTCGAAGTCTTTCGAGAGATAGCTTGAACAAGGCCTAAGACCCCTGCCTTATTGTTTTAGATGTTTTTATTGAAGTGCATTCGACCAACAGAAAAATCAAATAATCACGAATATGCAGCATGATACATTTGTACAAGCATCCACACCAAGAAACAGTATTCCGGACATCTCAGAGGTCATTGTCATCTCTGTTGCAGTCGCTGCTTTTAACAGTAAGCATTCTCTTGCCTTCCAATGGTATTGATTACTTTTGCAAGATGTACTTTATATAAATAGAAGATTATGTACTGGTGTCAAAATTATGTTTATGATTTCATATCACTGTAATTCATTGTAGAATGGTCATTCTCAATGTTGTATAGTATTCACTGTGTGATCTACAGTTATGTATTTATTTATTCTACTATTTGTGAGTATCTGGGTAGTTTTCATTTAGGGGCTCATGCAAATAGTGCTGTCCCTAGACTCTACTAACAGCATCTTTTGATGATTAAGAACCTTTATTTTGATATGGTACAGTTTTTATCATATTTTTACTTTTACTGTTAGTGTTTTGTATGTCCTGTTTAAGAAATCTACTCTATTCCAAAGTCATGAGAATATTCTTTCTCTAAGATTTATTATTTTATTTTTGCATATAGATCTGCAATCCATACAGAATTGACTTTTTTTTTTTTTTACACCAAAGGGGTGAGATAAGCTTCAAGATAAATTGTTTCCACAGGGATACCCAATTGATCATTGTTTTTTCAGAAAAAAACTATCTTTCCTTGCTGTACTGTGACATCACAGATGTCACAGATATAAAACACTAGAGACCTTGGACTTCCAAAAAACTGTATTCTAAAGTTTCTCCCTTTCTCCATAAATAGTGGAAGGGAAAAGAATATAGTAATCTACAGTGAGGAGGTAAATAGCAAACTAGTTGCCTCTGATGCCTATATAAGGTTAGCATATTGAGAAGTTTCTATATAAAAATCGGAATTTTCAGATTCTCTTTAAAAATTAGTCAATCTAGGGGCACCTGGGTGGCTAAGTTGAATGTTGGACTTCAGCTCAGGTCGTGATCTCATGGTTCATGAGTTTGAGCCCCACATCCAGCTCACCGCTGTCAGCACAGAGCCCGCTTCTGATCTTCTGCCCCCTCTCTCTCTGCCCCTCTCCTCCCCCACTCATGCTCTCTCTCAAAAATGGATAAACATTTAAATTGTTTTTAATAAGATAATCCAGAAAGATTGAGCACAAATTTCTACAAAGCATCAACTGGCTGGGGAGAAATAATGGCCAAGCTCCTCTGATTGAATATGGTTTCGATGTAGGCACAATTGCCTTCCTTCCCCACAGGGTACATTAATTTATGTTGTTTATTTATTTTACCCTCCACTCCTATTTCTGATGCCAAAGACAATGGTAAGGAATTTCTCTATGGCATTTTACCTCATTTATCATCACTGAAAGATAGAGTACCTATGGATTTCAGCCCAATCCACATAGCTTTCTGGGCTCATTGACAGGTGCTTACAGTGGAGGGGATTCTCCTTGGATAACCAAAGGGAAATGAGATGGCTTGCATAAACTAAGTGCAATAAGCTTGGGCTTAGTCCCAGCAGTCAAATCATCCATCCAGGTGGAAATCCCATCCTCTCATTTGCCTTTTTGACAAATGTGTCCTAGGCTACCTGCATAGTGCAAATAAACTTCTACTTGTGTTATCCTAACATCCTAATTAAAAAATACTGTGCAAATGTTTTTATTTTGTATCTTTTTTTATTACAATATTTAATTCATTTTTTAATTTACATCCAAGTTAGTTAGCATATAGTGCAATAATGATTTCAGGAGTAGATTCCAGTGATCCATCCCCCATGTAGAATACCCAGTGCTCATCCCAACAAGTGTCTTTCTTAATGCACCTTACCCATGTAAACCATCCTCCCGCCCACAACCCCTCCAGCAACCCTCTGTTTGCTCTCTATATTTAAGAGTCTCTTATGTTTTGTCCCCCTCCTTGTTTTTATACTATTTTTTGCTTTTCTTCCCTTATGTTCATGTTTTGTATCTTAAATTCCTCATGAGTGAAGTCATGATATTTGTCTTTCTCTGACCAACTTCACTTAGCATAATACACTCTAGTTCCATCCATGCTGTTGCAAATAGGAAGATTAATTTTTTCATTGCCGAGTAATACTCCATTGTATATATACACCACATCTTCTTTATCCATTCATCTCTCGATGGACATCTGGTCTCTTTCCATACTTTGGCTATCGTCGATAGCACTGCTATAAACATTGAGGGGCCTGTGCCCCTTTGAAACAGCACACCTGTAACCCTTGGATAAATACCTAATAGTGCAATTGCTGGGTCATAGGGTAGTTTTATTTTTTATTTTTTGAGGAACCTGTACACTGTTTGCCAGAGTGGCTGCACCAATTTGCATTCCCAACAGCAGTGCAAAAGAGGTCCTCTGTCTCTGCATCTTCGCCAACATCTATTGTTGCCTGAGTTGCTAATTATAGCCATTCTTACTGGTGTGAGGTGGTATCTTATTGTGGTTTTAATTTGTATTAAATGATGATGAATGATGGTGAGCATTTTTTCATGTATCTGTTAGCATTTAGATGTCTTCTTTGGAGAAGTGTCTATTCATGTCTTTTGCCATTTGTTCACTGGATTATTTGTTTTTTGTGTATTGAGTTTGATAAGTTCTTTATAGATTTTGGATACTAACCCTTTATCTTATATTTCACTTGCAAATATCTTCTCCAATTCCATTGGTTGCCTTTTAGTTTTGCTGATCATTTCCTTTTCTGTACAGAAGCTTTTTATTTTGATGAATAATTCATTTTTACTTTTGTTTCCCTTGCCTCCAGAGACGTGTTGAGTAAGAAGTTGATGCAGCTGAAGTCAAAGGGTTTGTTTTTTTTGTTTTGGTTTGGTTTGGTTTTTTTGCCTGCTTCTCTTCTTCCTGTCTTATGTTTAGGTCTTTGGTACATTTTGAGTTTATTTTTGTGTATGGTGTAACAAAGTGGTCCAGGTTCATTTTTCTGCATGTCGCTGTCCAGTTTTCCCAGCACCACTTGCTGAAGAGACTGTCTTTATTCCTTTGGATATTCTTTCCTGCTTTGTCAAAGATTAGTCGGCCATACGTTTATGGGTCCATTTCTGGGTTCTCTATCTGTTCCATTGATCTGAGTGTCTGTTTTTGTGCCAGTATGATACTGTTTTGATGAGTACAGCATTGTAATACATCTTGAAGTCCAGGATTGTGATGCCTCCAGCTTCGGTTTTCTTTTTCAGGATTGCTTTGGCTATTGAGGGTCTTTTGTGGTTCCATACAAATTTTAGGATTGTTCTAGCTCTGTGAAGAATGCTGGTGTTATTTTGATAGGGATTGCATTGAATGTGTAGATTTCTTTGGTTAGTATTGACCTTTTAACAGTATTTGTTCTTTCAGGCCATGAACATGGAATATTTTTCCATTTTTCTGTGTCTTCTTCAATTTCTTTCATAAGCTTTCCATAGTTTTCAGTGTATAGATTTTTCACCTCTTTGGTTAGGTTTGTTCCTAGGTGTTTTATGGTTTTTGGTGCAACCGTAAGTGGGATCGATTCCTTGATTTCCCTTTCTGTTGTTTTATTTTTGGTGTATAAGGATGCAACCAATTTCTGTGCATTGATTTTATATCCTGTGACTTTGCTGAATTGATTGATCAGATCTAGCTGTTTTTTGGTGGAATCTTTTAGGTTTTCCTTATTACTCTGCTCAATTTTTAATGCATATTAGCATTATTACAGTGTATTTGTGTAAGGGGAATTTTTTCAAAATGTTGCTTTCCTTACCCAAACCCCTCCCTACCAAATATTTTGTGTAACAAAACTTAGTGATTAAGTGAGCAAAAGAATTGAATATACATTTCATCAAAGAATATATAGAAATGGATCATAAGCAATAAAAACATGCTTAACAGGGAATGTATATTGCTGCAATCACTGTGGAAAACAGTATGGAGTTTCCTCAAAAAAATTAAAAATAGAAATAACATGTGATCCAGCAAGTCCACTATTGGCTATTTACTTGAGAACAACACGAATTCAAAAAGATACATGTACCTCGATGTTTATTGCAGCACAACTTAACAATGACCAGAATATAGAAGCAACCCATGTGTTCATCAATAGATGATTGAAGATGTAGTCTGTATACATATTACATATAATACACACACACATTATATATACACACACACACACACACACACACACAATGGAATATTGTCAGCCATAAAAAAGAATAAAATCTTGCCATTTGTGACAACACAGATATACCTAGAGGGTATTATGCTAAGTAAAATACATGAGACAGAGAAAGAAAACTACCATAGGATTTCACTTCTGTGTGGAATCTAAAAAACAAGTGAACAATCAAAGTAAAAAACAAAAAACCAGACTCTCAAATACAGAGAACTTGTGGTTTCCAGAAGGGATGTGGGTGAGGGATGGGTGAAATAGGTGAAGGGGATTAATTGTTACTAACTTTTAGTTATAAAATAAATAAGTCATGGAGATGAATAATACAGTATAGGGTTTACAGT
Organism: Lynx rufus; assembly: GCF_022079265.1. Lineage (NCBI taxonomy): Eukaryota > Metazoa > Chordata > Mammalia > Carnivora > Felidae > Lynx > Lynx rufus. Next base: position 27,430,406 of record NW_025814845.1, read on the forward strand.
CAATAATATTGTAATAACATTGCACAAGCACAGATGAGGACTATACTTATTGAGGTGAGCATTGAGTAATGTATAGAATTGTTGAATCTCTATGCTGTACATCTGAAACTAACATTGGATATCAACCGTACTTCAATATTTTTTAAAAATATGCTTATCATTAATATTTAGAAAAATGCAAATCAAGCCAGAATGAGATAACACTTTCTACTCACAATAATGGTGATCAAAAAGAGATACCACACTAATAATAGTTAGTACTCATAATCAGCTTATGACAAGAAATCCCTCTTCTGAACAAATGCATTCAAATTCTACATAATAGTATCATTTCTAAATATCTGTATATTCCCCCATAACCACCACCAACAGTAAGTCTTTTAAAGAAAGGGACTAAGTTTCATTTATATCTCCACTTACAGTGCTGAGTACATTGGTTCATATGCATAATCAATAACTGCTGAACTAAATGCAAAAAGTATTGCTAAATGTGAATTTGTTGATTGAAATAGTTATTTCTTTTATAACTAACTTTTGCTTTCTGATTAAAAATAATAAATGCTTGGGATGCCTGGGTGACTCAACAGGTTGAGCATCCAACTCTCAATTTCAGCTCAGGTCATGATCTCATAGTTTCATGAGTTCAAGCCCCACATCGAGTTCTGTGCACTGAGCATGTGCATGGCGCCTGCTTGATAGTCTCTCCCTCTCTCCCCCCACCCACTTGCACAATCTCTCTCAAAATAAATAAACTGTAAAAAAAAGCCCATCTTCCTCCTTTACTCTCTAAAAATAAATAAAAATTAAGCAAAATAATGAATGCTTGAACATTATAAAGTGAATAAGAAAAAAAATCTATTATTTCACCATCTAAGTGAAACTATGAATGTTTGGTGCATTTACATCTTATGTACTATGGAGACTCTACTGTACATCTCCTAATTCTTTTCAGTAAGCTCAAGTCGTTGATAGCAATGAGGATTTAGAAGACCTATCAAGGCAACAAGCAATCAACCAAAGTCAACTTACAAAATAATCTCACCATTGTACTTCTCAAGACAAATAATTGCCCCCATGCAGTAAAACAGATTGTTCCCAGTAAAACAAATATCTAATTTGATCTATACACTTTTGTTTCTTTTTAGCTACTAAAACCAAGTCGTCAAGAAGTGCAATAGGCACTTGAGAGGTTCCCAAGTCAGCAGGCTCAGCATGATCATCTTTACTTGTGAGTCAAGACTATCTCCTTGTGATCTCCTCCTATGCCTTCTGTGTGAATCCCTCCCAACCTCCTTGGCAAGCCTTCCACCACGTTGGGACTAGTTATACTATATGTTGTTACTCCTCTGATAACCACTGACTTCATTTCCGCATGGCTCTTCTCATAATATTACTAACATGAGAAGTATCATATTATTAATATGAAAAAGACACTGTCATAAAAAGGCAACTGGAGGTGATTTCAGACTTTGTTGGGATCTTCATCTACTTGACTACTCCTAATTTGTCTGTGTGGCTTAAGATTTGTTGTTTTAAGTATGAAAATATAATCTTCCTTCTTTTTAATGTAAAGCTGTTAGTCAACCATGCAGATTTTCCCTCTTTGTATAGGAGACCGTGGCACTCAGTGTTTAGACTCCCAAAGATTTATGTTCTTGTGATGGTTATTTTTGAGAGCCTGAACTAAATAGGATTATTTGTCATATGACTATCCACACATTTCACAATGTAGTACATTATTTTTTATGATACCATGAATTCCTACTTCAATTTAAAGGTACTATGATGTTTGTATATATAATGCACTTGTAGCTAACAGTAACATTAATTCTAAATTTCAAGGTAGATTTGATTTTCTATTCCTTAGGGAAGAAGAGAAGAGTTTAGATGTATTATTTAATTTTTGTTGCTATGTATCTTTTTTTTAAATGTTTATTTATTTCTGAGACAGAGAGAGAGCATGAGTAGGGGAGGGGCAGAGAGAGAGGGGGACACAGAATCTGAAACAGGCTCCAGGCTCTGGGCTGTCAGCACAGAGCCTGATGCGAGGCTTGAACTCACAAGCTGTGAGATCATGACCTGAGCTGAAGTCAGAGGCCCAACCAACTGAGCCACCCAGGCACCCCTGTTGCTATATACCTTGATTGGCCATTTTGATAGTAGAAAGCTAAGCCACAGAAAAAAATCTTGGGAAATGAACGACTGAAATAGAGACAGTCCTAAATTTTCCTCTATAATAATTTAAAATTAAGTGCAAGCTTATTTATAAGAAAGGAAATAGGAACAAAAGACATAGTGGTGTGGAGGAAGTGTGAGGCTGAGGGAAAAAGGATGGTGAGGGAGAAATATCTGATGGCAAGAACAGAAAATTGGAACCAAAAGTAAGCATTAGAATCTAACACAAGAATTTCCAGAAATCATAAATAAGAGTTCAAGGCATTTTATATACAAATTAAAATAAAATGTTGGGGAAGATAATGACAGCTCTAACCTAAGTGTTTTCACATGGAACAGGTTCAGCATGTCCAGTCTCTCTCCTTACCTTGATGAAGGGAAGTACGCTACATGAGTTTGGGAGAAGAAACTGAAGAAACTCAACTCAGCCCACACCCCCTTGTTTTTGGATCCACCAGCGTGTTGAGGGGATTCTTGGAGGGGCTGTCCTTCCAATCAAATGGGCAGCTGAGCCAGACAGGCCAACAGTTGTCTGGTGCTACCTATAGCTTAATTGGTCTCACTCAAGAGTGAAGTATTAACAAGCTAACCTACCTTCATCCTCCAGTAACAATTCTTATCCACAATAAGTTGGTATTTTCGCATTCAGCTGTCTCCCACCTCAGTCTTTTAATTGGTTCCAAACTCAGGCAGTAAAGGAGATATTATTTGTTAAGTTCCTCAAAACTCAAGAAGTTTGTTTGATTGCAATAAACTTTGAAGAACAGATGAAAGTTAGAATTTCAAGACACTCCCTTCTCCAAAATAGAAGAAATCTGCTGAAAGCAGTTTCTGATATCCAGTAGATAGTTGTAGTACACAAGGACTACTCTATTTTAGTAAATGAGGGATGATCATTTTTGACTGACTCTGGAGGGTCACTGGGTATTTATACAAAAGAACTGAAATGATGATCTTGAAGAGGTATTTATATACCATGTTTATTGCAGCATTATTCACAATAGCCAAGATGTGGAAATAACCTAAATATCAATAGATGAATGGATAAAGGAAATGTGGTATATATGTACAATAGAATATTTTTCAGCCTTTAAAAAGGACATCCTGCCCTATGCAGCAAAATGGATGAATCGGGAAGGTGTTATGCTAAGTGAAATAAGCCAGAAACAGAAGGACAAATACTACATGACTCCACTTAGATGATATGTCTAGTCAAACTCATAGAAGCAGGAAACAGAATGGTAGTTACTGGAGGCTGAGAGAGGAGAATGGAAAGCTGATGTTAAACAAGTATAAAGTTTTAGTTATACAAATGAATAGGTCCTAGAGATGCTCTTACAACATTATGCTTACAGTTGATACACTAATAATTTGTTAAGAGAGTAGGGCTCATGTAATCCATATCATAATAAAACAAAAATAAAAAAAGAGTAGAAATAAATGCACACTAGTTAAGACTGAGACTATTCAACCTTGAGAAAAATTGTGTCTCGAGGAACAAATATCAGGAATATTGGTCTTCACTAGCTCCTGAGGGCACAGCCTCCTGAAACTCCAAAAAAAGCCTCAGTAGGTGAAACAGCTGGTGAGATTCTCTGTCACAGAGAAGCAAACTAGGAAACTCCTCCCTACAAGGCAGATTTCATAGGCCTAAGTGGCCCCATTACCACCATCACTGAGGCCAAAAACTTACATGAGAAAATAAAGGTTCTGTTGGGAAAGAAACCAACACTCAGTTCATCACTAGGGCCCCAGACCACAAGTTCAAAAGAGTAATGACAATTTTGGGACTTTGGCTATGTGCCATGAAAAAGAATGGCACCTTGAATAGGACCTGATGCCTGGAGGCCCCTGTACTGCCCATTACAGAAGTTTTGAGAAGACAGAACGTTTCAATTGCCATTCTTCAGAGACAGAAGACAGCAAGCAAAGGTGGATTTCCTTCTAGATATGGTAAAATACAATGCATAATTGACCTCTTATTGGGAGATTTCTCCAAAATGAATTTACTGCTTATGTACTCCAGATAACTAACTTAACTATTAAAATTAGGTAAGCTCGTTAAAGAAAAAAATAACCAGTGTTAGTTTTTTAAAAGAGTGTCAGGGCTTTTATTTTATTCAGGGCTTTTGCAAATGGTGAGAAGATGATCTCACTGAGAGAGAGACAGAGACAGTGCTTAAATCTAAACACAACAAGGGTAAGTGGGGATTTATAATGAAGGAGCAAAGTGAAAGGGTTAGTGGATAGACGATTGCTAAGAGGAGACATCAAGGGCAGGGAGATTCTTGCTAAACTGACTTAACAGGATTCTTGCTCAAGGCAGACCAGGGTGATTATTAGGGCAAGGGATAAGGAACTGATCACATAGGGTAGAAGATTGTCTCTAAACTTACTTGGCAGGATTCTTTCTACAACTGGACTATTCAGGCTGAAGACAGAGTCCAAGAACAAGGTCTATACAAGAAGAGGGTTCAAAGAAGCCTAACTAAATTTTAGTCAAGAAGAGAGTCTTTGTCAGGAAGAAAAAAAAAAAGTTGTTCTCCCCAACTTTCTTTACTTAGCACCATTTTCAGCAGGATATAATTCTTTACTGAGATGAAATCTGGAGATTAGCATATTTTAAATATTTGGTAGGTGTAAGTCTCAAGTTATGAACATTTGCTGTGTTTTCTTAGTTCTTTATGCTTTACAAAACAAGGACTCCCAGAAAATAAGTAAACACATGCACACATTCAATGATAGGGATAGGTCAAAGGGACACAGGAGCCAACTAAAAGAAGGACAATAGCCAAAGCTGAAACAATGTGAGCAACAAAATAATGTATTACTCTATTACAGCTTAAAGTATAAAATAAATATCCATGATTCCATATTGATATCAATAACTGAATAAATCAATGATTGAATGAATAAATACAAAAAGAATGGACAAATCTCCCATGTAGAAAAATTCCAAATAATTTATGTAAGTATTTTCCAATCAAATAGAAGGAACATAACTCCCCACCCCTTAAGTGTGGGCTAGCCATAATGGGTTCCTTTTGAAGGGTATGCAGAACAGAAAGGAGGAAGAAAGTAGAGAAACCTGACAAACACTCCCTGGACCAGGTGATTGAGGCTACCAACAACAGTGATAAATCATACTGATAGCATATATTCTTGAGAGGATGAGGAGTTTGGAAATTTATCTTTGCAATCTTCCTCCCTAAAATTTATAACGTCTGTTTTACCATGAAAAAAAAAATCACACAAATCCCAACTGAGAGAAAGTCTTCAATTACCTGACTAGTATACCTCAAAACTGTCAAGGTCATCAAAAATAAGGAAAATCTGAGAAAAGGTTACAGTCTGAAGAAGCCTAAGGAGACATGATTTCTAAATTTAATGGAGCAGGCTAGATGGGATTGCGGGGCCAAGGACGTTAGGTAAAAACTAAAGCATCTTGCCCATCCTCTGACGGGCACCCTGCTGCAGCACCACCCCTGTCTTGAAGCCCCTGTCCCTATCAGGTATCTACCAGCTGCACCTGTATCCCACCATGCCTCCAGCCTCAGAGCACGGAGTTACACCCTGGGGCTGCCCACAGGGAAGGCGGCCTCTCCACATCAGCATCTCTGTTCCTTCAGCAGCTATGCAGTTCCCTGTGCTGGATTTGGCCCTGCGAGGCTCCTGTAACAGGTGATTCTGTTACAGGAGTGATTCTCCCAGTGCAGCAAGGTGTGGGGGGACTGGTGGGAGCAACCAGGCCAAACTGCCCTCTCCAGGAAGTTGTGCCAGAGCTGGTCTCTACCCTAGGGGCAGCCTCCCTGGGCTCAGATCCGGGGGTTCCGCAGCAGTTGTGCAGGTCCTCAAACTAGAGTCAGAGCATCACAGTTGTTCACCCCAACATCCTACTGAAACATTTGGAAGAAGTCCTCATCACAGAGGATTTTTAGGGCATACCAACTACTTGGTATGATGCTATAAGGCTGGATACATGCCATTTATATCCATCCAGATCCACCAAATATACAACACCGAGAATGAACCCTCATGCAATCTATGGACTGGGGAGGAGTATGAGGTCATTGTAGATCCATCAGTTGTCATAAATGTGACCTCTGGTGGGGGATGTTGATTAATGGGGGAGGCTATGCATATATGTTGGGAAAGGAAGCACACAGGAAATTTCTATCTTCTCCTCGATTTTGCTATGAACCTAAAACTGCTCTTTAAAAAGGCTATTAAAAATAATAAAGGAAAAAAAATGAAAAGGATTTCACACGGCTCCCGGGCACTTGAACAAAGATCCTCATAGTGGGTCTCTGCAAGGTCTGTCACTTTCAAGCCAAAGTGCCCTATTTTAGGGCAAATATTTTGTAATCAGATTGCAAAATCATGGAGCCTCCTTTAGTCCACTGCCCTCTTACTCCAGCCTCCATATTTCTCATGGAAAGACTTACTTCTTTATTCCTGTCAGACCTCATACTCTCTTCTGTATTTCACCGTATATCTTAAAAGCTTATTCAACTCAGCCCAGTTCATTAGATTCCTAAGAACTATTAATTTCCCTCTTAGGAGTAGAAGGCAAATATTTATATTCCATTTTTTTTTTCTGGTGCAAAGAAACGTTAAAAAAAATCAGGTAAGTCTCAATAAAAATGCAAGGACATCCTTCCTTTCTCTCACACACTATTCAATCCCTAGAGGACTTATGAGGGCTTGGCTCAATACATAAACTGTATCTTAAATCTATATGCTTATTTCCAATAAGTGCCACTTTATCTGCCATGGCCCTAATTGTTTATTGTTTTTTACTTGGATAAGTTATAGCCTCCAAACTGGACTCTTCCGTTTCTCTTGCTAGACCCATGGTATTTGTGAACACAAAGCAGCAGTATCCAAATGATGTTGAAGTGTTGGACCAAGAAAACTTTCCAGAAGCTGATGGTTGATTTGTGCTTGGAAGGATCACATTTTCGTCATACAGGAAATGGGTGGAGAGTATTCCAAAGAAAAAAAGGGTAAGAAAGATTCACAGGTAACAAGGCATAATAAGGTGACAGTGACCAGGTGGCTTTCAAAGTCTAAGAGGATGGTGACTCACCTGGGATTCTTGAAGAAATATCATAAGCAGTGCAGACATTTGGTCTAAATATGAAATACAAGGGCACGTGGGTGACTCAGTCAGCAAAGGGTCTGACTTTTGATTTCGGCTCAGGTCATGATCTTGCAGTTTGGGAGATCAAGCCCCATATCTGATTCTGTGCTGATAATATGAAGCCTGCTTGGGATTCTCTCTCTCTCCACCCTTCCCCTGCTGGAGTACCCCTGCTCCCTCTCTCTTTCTCAAAGTCAATACAAATTTTAATAAATAAATATGATATAATATTTTGAAGTACATTACCCTAGTTGGCATATTTCCTTCCATATTGTTTAGAAGTAATAGAGAAGTTCAATTTAAATAAGGTTGTGATCACTAGAAGTGTAACTTTCCCCACTTAGATTTACTTTCTATTTCTGCAAACTAAAATGCACAACCATTTCTTCTTCCCTTAATGAATCATTGGGCTTTTGAAAGACAAATGAAATTTACATACCTGAAGAACAAGCAAGCAGCCTTCAATTCATTATATACCAGCTTTTGAGAAAGGGATATTCACCTTGACTTTAGCACTCTCTGTACTAAGAGTCACTTCAGAGAGTTAATTTGGTGCCATGGTGATAGAGAGGGAGAAAGGAGGGGAGAGGATCCTAACATTTCTCAGCAGAAAATATCTTCCTAAGTAATATATAATATCAAAAGTGCATCAGAATCTCTGACTGTTGCTGGAGTTCTTTACGCATTTAAAATTTAAGTGCGTAGAGGAAAAGAAAATAGTCCTTCTAAACCTGTGGCTCTCAATTATGGAGGATTTTACCCATCAGGGAACACTTGACTATGTCTAAAAACATTCTTAAATTTTTTTTTAAATATTTATTATTTCGGAGACACAGAGAGACAGAGCATGAGTGGGGGAGGGGCAGAGAGAGAGGGAGACACAGAATCTGAAGCGGGCTCCAGGCTCTGAGCTGAAGGCACATAGCCTGATGCGGGGCTTGAACTCACAGACCATGAGATCATGACCTGAGCCGAAGTCAGTTGCTCAACCGACTGAGCCACCCAGGCGCCCCTGTCTAAAAACATTCTTAATTATCCAGGAGATGCTACTGGTTTGTAGTGGGTAGAAGACAGGGCTGCTGATAAACATGAGGACATGTGCAGGGCAGTCCCTCACAACGAGACTTAGGCAGCCCACCATGTCGATAGTTGCATTTGAGAAGTTTTGTTCTAGACCAAGCCTCTCATTTTATGAAAGATGAATCCAATGCCCAGAGAAAGAACATGCACAGCCCACAGTCTCACAGCTGGGGAGAAGTGCGATTTTCCCCACCTACCTCCTGTGCATCATAGGTTATGCCGTACAATTGAACTATTGGATCCAAACTGCCAGAAAGACAAGGTTCTTCCAAGAATCCAGGTATCTACCAGCATGATCACGGTTTTCCTTTTATGGGTATGTTAAATCTCATTGCTTTCTCTTTGTGGAAGAAAAGCAATACCAAAAAAGTGGTCTAATTTCAGAAGGGAACAGCCAAGAGTCTAAGTTTCTTGCAGGAAACCAAAGAACTCTGAGAATATGGAGTTTTCTTTTGGGATATAAATAGAACTCATATGAGCCTTGGAGAATTTGAATCACCCACTCTTTGGCACCTAAAATTTCATTTGGCCTAACAGCATCTGCAGTGTATTAAAAAAAAAAAATTATTCAGATTATATCACTCCCCTGCTGAAAACTCACCAATGGCTTCTCATAGCAATTCCAATAAATCCCTGACTCTTTTATCAGTGAGTGCAAGACTCCGCTCTTCTCATCATTCTGACCTTATTTTTTACTTCTCTCTCCTTTGTCTCTGCCTCACAACTTTGAAGTTATTCTTCTCTGTAAAAGAAATGCTATATCCCCCAGGGAATTCACATTTAGCTTCTTCTCATCATTCATTCAGGCCTTGGGAAAAAAAAAAAGTCAGCTCTTTAGAAAAGAAAATTATCCTATTTAAAGAAAGTTACCCCTACGATTACTGATTGTCACCTATTTAGTTCCTTCATAACACTAATAAAATCTAGGATTACTTATGTGTTATTTACTTATTGGCTTTTCCTTTGACTAGAATTTCCAGGAAGGCAGGACTGTCTCTATCTGTCTCATTCAGTGCCATGTCTAGAGCATTTTCAGTCTACAGCACTCAGTAAAACTCAGTATGTTTGCTAAATGTATGAATGAATGAAGTCAGTGACAACAGTGAGAAAAGGGGGAGAGATTTTAATGTGAGACCTCAGGGGAAAAGACAAGGAAAGAAAGGGGGAGGGGATGCACAACAAATTCTATTTCCAGGAATAAGAATGATCAAAGGAGGGGTAAGAATGATTTTGTCAGGAGTGACATCAATAAGGAATCTGTCCCGAAACGGCAGTCTCAATTAAGTATGATCTAAATTTTAGGTAAAAAAGCAAACAAAACAGTGAATATACAAATAAGAATAGGAGAGAGACTGAAGATACAAACTTGCTAGTAAAGAAGTCCTGGAGGTCTACTGCATAGTGTAGTGAATCTAGACGATATTGTATTATAGTCAACATTACTAAGAGACTAGGTCTTGATTATTCCTACCACAAAAAATATCAAATGACACTTAGGTGTCATGATAGAGGTGCTACCACTACAATGGCAATCAGATTACAATATATAAGTATATCAAACCAACATGTTATACACCTAACATTTATACAGTGTAAAAATAAAAAGAAAGTGAAAACAATTTTTTTTTAAATTTTTTTAATGTTTATTTTTGAGAGACAGAGACAGAGCATGAGCGGCTAAGGGGCACAGCCTGACTCAGGGCTCGAACTATCTATGAGATCATGACCTGACCCAGTCACACATTCAACCAACTGAGCCACCCAGGCACCCCAAAAACAATCTCTTCATTCTTTTAAGATTTCCTATTCTTCCGAAATTTTATTTTACACTTTCCACCTCCCAATGACTTGGGTTCCTCCTTCGTAGTCTGAAACATCACAAATACTTCATAGATAAGACAATCCCATAAAATCGTTGTTAGGATTAAATTGGATTTAAAATACAAGGGTATTATCACAAAGCCTAGCATCTAGAGTTTAACAATTATCATTACTGTCAGTAGGTGATAGGGTTTATTAATGGTTCATCGCTATGTGCTTTAATTTAATTACTATCAGTAACAAAACCACACAGAGAAAACAAAGAAATTTAAGAAACCCAGAAGGAACTGTGTGGATGTTTCAAAAACAGCAGCAAAGGGAGAAATTAGGGACTGGCACATTCTTCCAGAGCCCCAGTGGAATATAATACAGATGGAAGAGTTGATGTTGACAGCAGGTAGGCAAATCCCTGGGGCCTGTGGGAGGAAGAGGAAAGCACATTACAATGAACCGCTGGAGGTTATGGATGAAAAGGAGAAGAGATACTGAATTTAAGAAACTTTCCAGAGAAAGCAATAAGCAGAATTTGGAGTTAGCTCTATATTTGAAACAGAAAAAAGTGGTGAGGAAAAAAAGGTAAAGCTTAAAATATTGCAAAGGTTTGTAATATAGAAGTATCCCCATCTTTCTAATTCTTTCTTGAACTTTCCATTTTTTTTTTCAGTATATTTGCATCTCCAGAGCACATGTGCATTTTTCTCTCTTTGCATCTGTTTTATTTTCTTCTTCCCATTCCTTCTCCCTTCCCTCGGTCCCTTTCTATTTCTAGGTCTTTTTCATTCCTCATCTTTTTGACATTTTGAGTATGTTCTCAGATGGTTTCCATGGGGAATTACTAAAGTGAGAGCCACAGTTCCTTTCTAGAGGCGCTTCTAACATGAGCCTCATGGCTCCTTGTGATTAAAATAATTAATCTTCATTTGCTTCAAAACAGTCATGAGGCTTAAGTGTCTCCCACACTACTGTAAACAACTTAAAGTGAAAGCATGTGGCATTTGCTTTCCATTCCCAGTGCTGAGTATCATGCCTGCCTGGCATCTTGCCAGATTCTAATAAATGAAAATGTTAAAATGAATAAGTAGTATTTATTTATTTTCAAAGCAGCATCTACTAAAGGACCCAACACAAATTTTTGGAAAGAGAAACTATGGAACCAAATGTATTCAATGGAATTCCTCTAGAGAATATCTTGAAAGGCACTTAAGGAAAAAAAAAAAGGCGAGAGCTCAAAGAAACAACTATGGTCTCCAATCAATCATAGGAGAGAAATGAGAAGGAAATGGAGGGCAAGAGGGAGCATTGGTAGAAGCTGGGGTAGAGACGACAATTTTGTGTTCCACCTATGCAATATATCCTTTTCCTATGATCTTTACAAATCTACAATAAATGAGCCAATGAAATGCCCAGGTTGTCTTTTGTGGAAGCCAGGAAAGAGCTAACAGGTGGAGGGTCTAGATGACATTTCCATTGCTCATTTATTAAGGCAAATAAAAAATGAAATAGCTACCAGACTTTGTGGAAATAAGAGATGAAAATCAAAACCAGAATAAGAATATTTTTCTAATCAAGTAAAATTTAAAAACTATTATTGTTGATTGACCTTTAGAGTATAGAAAGATTAACAGACTTATGTAGTATTGGAAATAAATATTGTTATTCTTTGGGAAAATAAGTAGACAAACCATATCATGCTTTGAATATGTAAGTTATTTGACCATAAAAATATGCTTTTAGAGATTTACTCTAAGTAATTGAAAATAAAAAATAGTCTTTCCACTTAAAATGTTAAATATTGAAGATACCTAAATGTTTAACTTTACAAATATAAATATATTTGTGCATTCATTGATTTTATACAGCTATCATAAATGATGTAAGAGTACACTTATTACGATGACCATTGAGAAAGGTATTGAACTGTTCAATCTCTCTATTGTACACCTGAAATAATATAACAATGTATTTTAACTTCACTGGAATTAAAATGTAAAAATCACTTAAAAATTGAAAAATGACAGGAAAGTGCATATTATTTAAAAGTACAAGGAAAAGAAAAATTGTATATTGAAAAATTGTATATTGATTTTTAGCCTATTTACATGTATATAAAAATGTGTACATATTTCTGTACTTTCTAAATTGTATACAAAAAGCAGTAAAAGAAAACAAGGATATAAAACTTTAAATAAATTCAACCCTAGCTGCCATCAGTTCATCCAAATTGTTAAGAAGCAAGTAGTGGCCCCAGTAAGCATACAGAATGACTAATGCCCACATCTTGGTGTCCAACAGCAGGAAACATGGCTCCTTGGGGAACTAGCTAACTAAGGACTGGAACAAAAAGTCAGCAAGGGGAGCCTGGAGCATCTAGCAATGCCAAAAATTAAACTGCAAAAAAAAAAAATTAAATAAACATAAATAAAAATATAAATAAATTTCTGGAGGTACATGAAAAGAACACAGGAATTAACTGAAAGCTGACTCAATAGCCAAAGCGGGAACAATCTGAGAAATAAAGTAGCATTGGATTATAGCCCAAAGTATATAAAATATTCACAAATTCACACTAATAGAAATAAATGATTGTATAAATAAATGAGGGAGATTAGATGAATCCCCCTTGAAGAATTCCAAATAATTTATATAGATATTCAGCCTTCATAAAGAATAGCATATACCCCCAGATCTTAAGTGTGAGTTGTGCAGAATGACTTCTTTCCAAAGAGGTCACTGTGGAAAGAGGAAAAAAATATTAACTTTCTAGTGAAGAAACTTGATAAATGCTACTTCTATAGGTGATTATGATCAAATACATTAACAATGAAAAATCCTGGGGATAGCACATATATCAATATGATGTGATGAAAATGTCACCTTTCCTTTATAGTCTACCTATCAAAAAACCATAACCTTAGTTGAATGAGGAGGAAAACATCAGACAAATTACAATAGAGTGGAACTCTAAAAAATAGCTGACCAATACTATGAAAAACTATCAAGGTCATAAAAAGTAAGCAAAGTCTGAAAAACTGTCAGAACCAAGAGGAGCATAAGAAGATGTGACAAGTAAAGGCAATTTGGTAGCTTGGATGGACCCTGGAACAGAAAAAGGACATTAGGTAAATAATAAGGCAACCTAAATAAACTATGTATCTTCAATAGTACCATAGTCATTATAATAAATCAATATTGCCTTATTTTTAAGTACCATATTAATTAAGATGTTAGTAATGGGAGAAACTATACCTTGTTGCAACTCATTACACCAATAATGAAGAGTAGAAAGAAAAATTAGGAAAACAACCCTCTTTACAATTGCACCAAAAATAATAAGATACCAAGGAATAAGCCTAACAAAACAGATGAAAGACCTGTACTCTGAAAACTATAAAACACCAGTGGAAGAAATTGAAGATGACACAAAGAGATGGGAAGACATTCCATACTGATTACTTGGAAGAACAACTATTGTTAAAATGTATGTACTACCCAAAGCAATCTACTCATTTAATGCAATCCCTATCAAAATACCAACAGCATTTTTCACATAACTAGCACAAACCAACCTAAAATTTATATGGAACCACAAAAGACCCTGAATAGCCAAAGCAATCTTCAAAAAGAAAAGCAAAACTGGAGGCACTGCAATTCAGACCTGAAGTTACATTACAAAGGTAGAGTGATCAAAATAGTATGATCCTGGCACAAAAATGGACACATAGATCAACAGAGCAGGATAGAAAACCCAGAAGTGAACCCACAACTGTATGGTCAACTTATCTTTGACAAAGCAAGAAAGAATAGTCAATGGAAAAAAAGACAGTCTGTTCAACAAATGGTGCTGGGAAAACTGGGCAGCAACATGCAGAAGAATGAAACTAGGCCACTTTATTCCACCATACACAAAAATAAACTCAAAATGGATTAAAAACCTCAATGTGAGAACTTAAACTGTAAAAATCCTAGAGGAGAACACAGGCAATAACCTCTTTGACATCAGCTGTAGCAATTTCTTTCTAGATAGGTCTCCTGAGGCAAGGGAAACAAAAGCAAAAATGCACTATTGAGACTTCATCAAGATAAAAAGCTTCTGTACAGCAAAGGAAACAATCAACAAGACTAAAAGGCAACATACGAAACAGGAGATTATTTGCAAATGACCTATCTGATAAAGGGTTAGTATCCAAAATATACACAGACATTATCAAACCCAACATCTGAATAATGAATAATCCAATTAAAAAAGATGGGCAGAAAACAAAAGATGCTCCACATCACTGATCATCAGGGAAATACAAATCAAAACCACAATGAGATATCACCCCACACCTGTCAGAAAAATCAACAATACCAGAAAAAAACAGGTGTTGGGGAGGATGTGGAGAAAGGGGACCCCTCTTGCACTGTTGGTGGGAATGCAAACTGGTACAGCCACACTGGAAAATAGTATGGAGTTTCCTCCGAGAGCACAATTGATAGGTTTGAACTAATATCTCTGGGTATATAAAGCCCTGCAACTGGCAGAAAATTTATTTTCATTTCAATTAGTCATAGAATTTTTCTCCAAAATAAGAGCGTATTAGGATATACAAAAATTCTTGAAAATTACACAAAAAAGCATCAAATATTATATAATCATATAAAATAAATTATAAAAAGATAACTGTAAATCCCCTCTTATTTGGATAACTTAAGATCCTTTTAACAAAATCATGGGAAAAAAAGAAAATGTAATGGAAATTTAACTATATTAAATTGGGTGAGATGAAGCTAAAACTACATAGGAGGGAAATTTTTATCCTTGAATGCTTATTACAGTAAAGAAATATTGAGAAATAAGAAATAAGCACCCAACAATTCAGATAAATGGAATATAGGAAAATACAAGCAGGATGTAAATATCAGTAAAAATAGAAAAAAAAACAGGCAAAGAGGAAACCTCGACAAAATCCAAGTTGATGATTTAAAAGATTAATAAATTAGACAAGATTCTGGTATTACTGTTCAGAGGAAGAAAAGAAAAAGGCACCCACACAAGCACACATATAAACACAAAAATTGTTACCCACACATACACATACATCCCCATGGTATCAGGAATAAAGAAAGGGAATTAACTGATATACTAAAGATTTGAAAATATCATATAATACTGTAAATGATTTTATTGCATTAAAATTGAAAGTTTTGATGAAATGAAAATTTGTTAGAACAATATAATTTACCAAAACTCACTGAAGAACAAGTAGAAGAACTGAGTAGTCCTATAATGATTTAAGAGAATGAAGAATAGAAAAGAATCTACACATACATACAAATAAACCTATAGTGTGTGGGTGGGTAGATTTAGATCCAGGTGGTTTTATAAAGAAATTTTACCCAACTTCTAATATACAAATGATCCAAATTTTAAGCAAATTATTCCCCCAAAACAAACACAAAACAACTTAGTATATATAACAAAGACAGTACAAGAAATGAGTAGCTCAATATCACTTATGAACAAAATTTTACCTATGCAACATTTCAAAGAACATCTCAGCAAAATATGGTAATTTTTACCTACCCAGGCCTTCCACATGTCAACTCTGCCCTATTCCAGCCTTGTCCATTACTAAATGGAAAACTTTGCCTAATTCTGAAGTTATAAATAAGCATACTGGCCTGATCCTATAAACTATGCTCTTTAACTTATCTTTAATAATAAAGATATCTTGGGGGCGCCTGGGTGGCGCAGTCGGTTAAGCGTCCGACTTCAGCCAGGTCAGGATCTCGCGGTCCGTGAGTTCGAGCCCCGCGTCGGGCTCTGGGCTGATGGCTCAGAGCCTGGAGCCTATTTCCGATTCTGTGTCTCCCTCTCTCTCTGCCCCTCGCCCATTCATGCTCTGTCTCTCTCTGTCCCAAAAATAAATAAACGTTGAAAAATAAATTAATCAATTAATTAAAAAATAAATAAATAATAAAGATATTTTGGGGCGCCTGGGTGGCGCAGTCGGTTAAGTGTCCGACTTCAGCCAGGTCAGGATCTCGAGGTCCGTGAGTTCGAGCCCCGCGTCACGCTCTGTGCTGACAGCTCAGAGCCTGGAGCCTGTTTCAGATTCTGTGTCTCCCTCTCTCTGGCCCTCCCCCATTCATGCTCTGTCTCAAAAATAAATAAACGTTAAAAAAAATAATTAAAAAAATAATAATAAAGATATTTTGACCTCCATCTTTACTCCTTTAGTTATCAAACTATACCTAATGTCATCAAAAGAAAGGCACGATTACTAGGGTGCTATTAGTGTCGTTTAATACAGGTCGCGAACTCACTTAAAATGTTCATACTTATAATTTTACAGTGTCAATAAGTGGTGCATCATTTTTAGCTGTATAAACTGAGGATCGTCAGAAGTTGAGTAACTTGTCTAAGATCCTACAGCTAGTAAGGGTAGAGTCAGGATTCCAATTCTGATGAAATGAATTAATTGGCTTTACATATATATGGCAAAAGGAAGGCATATTGACCAAATGCAGCTTTAATTATGTGGAAAATATTTCTTCATATAATACACTCAAGTCAACTTTTTTTCCTATTGTTTTAAAATTTTTTTTTAATTCTATTTTTTATTTTTTAAAATTTGCATCCAAATTAGTTAGCATATAGTGAAACAATGATTTCAGGAGTAGATTCCTTAATGCCCCTTATCCATTTAGCCCATCACCCTCCCTCACAACCCCTCCAGGGACCCTCAGTTTGTTCTCCATATTTATGAGTCTCTTCTGTTTTGTCCCCCTCCCTGTTTTTATATTATTTTTGATTCCTTTCCCTTATGTTAATCAGTTCTGTGTCTTAAAGTACTCATGAGTGAAGTCATATGATTTTTGTCTTTCTGACTAATTTCACTTAGCACAATACCCTCCAGTTCCATCCACGTAATTGCAAATGGCAAGATTTCATTCTTTTTGATTGCTGAGTAATACTCCATTGTGTGTGTGTGTGTGTGTGTGTATCCATCTTCTTTAGCCATTCATCCATTGATGGACATTTGGGCTCTTTCCATACTTTGGCTATTGTTGATAGTGCGGCTATAAACATGGGGGTGCATATTTAGCACACCTGTATCCTGTGGATAAATGCCTAGTAATGCAATTGCTGGGTCATAGTGTAGTTCTATTTTTAGTTTTTTGAGGAACCTCCATAATGTTTTCCAGAGTGGCTGCACCAGTTTGCATTGCCACCAACAATGCAAAAGAGATCCTCTTTCTCCACATCCTCGCCAACATCTTTTGTTGCCTGAGTTGTTAATGTTAGCCATTCTGACAGTCATAAGGGGATATCTCACTGAAAGCACCAACACATTCCACATAAGAAAACTCAAAATTTTAGAAAAGAAACATGATACTATATCTTTGTGGTAGGATAGAGAATATTCTCATACACGTGAAGGAAAGGGTAAAATTTATAGAATATAAATAGTTTGCCATATTAAATTGAAAACCTCTGTATGACAAGAGATCAGAAACAGAATAAGTCACAGACCGAAACAAGATATTCATAACCCATATAAAGAATTAACAATTGGAAAATACAATGAACTTCTTCAAATCAATAAAAATCAAAAGGACGCAAACCCAATAAAAATAATCCAAGGATACAAATGGGCAATTCACAGGTGAGGAAATAAACATGAAGAAAGTATTAGAAGTCCAAGATCACTGGTAAAAAGTTAAATGCAAATGAAAATAACAGTAAGAATCCCTCTCACATTCAACTGGTTGTCAAAATTAATGAGAATAGGAACACCAGATATTGATGAAAATGTAACAGGGACTCTATTAGTAAAAGATAAAAATCATAGAGCCATTGTGGTTAGCAATTTGTTTAAGGTAGGCACATCCCAGGATCCTGAATTTTACTATAATTGATTACCCTGGAGACAGTGCCACACATGTTCAAGGAGACAGGTAGAAGAATGTTTCTGCAGCATTAATCATACCAAAAACAGATAAGGTAAACTCTAAATGCCGCTTGGAAAAAGAGTAGAAAAATTAAACGGGGTGGATTAGTACAATGGGATACTCGGCAGTAGTTAAAGCAAAACAGAGTATATCTACATGTATCCACATGAAAATCCTCAAAATTAAAGTTGAGTCAACCACAAAGATTTTTTTAAAGTACAAAATGAACCCACGTATATAAAATATGAACCCACAGAGATGAAGGGAGATTTAACATGGAGTTAAATGAACCTTAAGCTTTGGCAGCTTTCGCTCGCATAGGCCTCTTTCCAGGGAAGATTTTTTTTTTTCTGCCTATTAACTCACAGTTAAACAAACTTTCAGTGTCAGGGTATTGAAGGGTAGCCAATACGGGGAGAAATTATCAATGATGCACATACTTGGTTAGTAAAATATTTACACTTATTTATTTTAATAAAGTAGAAAGTTAGATAGTAAAGAAATAAGCATGCATTACTTTCTTGAGACAGGTCAGGCTTCCCTCAGCCACAGCTGCTGCCCTCCAGCAAAGCTAGTAACCTCTACCAATGAGCGTTCCTTCCTTCTGAATCCCTACATATATTGAGCAAAAGCCTGTATCAGCATGAGAAGAAGCATGAAGTAGTAAGTTCAATACACACCAGCTATCAATAATAAAAATAAATTAAGTTCATTCATGCTACAAGGCAAACAATTTTCTAATTGCTCCATAAAAATTATTAAGAAGTGGTGTCATGGGAAGAGGGAATCAAAGACTATGTGGTCACAAATAAAGAAACATGTATTATAGAGGTAGGTCAGACAACTTATCTTAAAATATTATGTTACTTTTGGGGAATGCGAAATGCTTGCCATATTTATCGGCTCTTCACATTTTTAAACATGTTGTATTTTTTTCCTCATTCTACAGAAGTATTCACTTTTGCATCTAACTATGCTTTGTAATCATGGTTTTTTTCCCCCCATCAAATAAGGGCCCCAGAGTGCACACACAAAAAATTTATACAGTGAAACCTTGGTTTGCAAGCATAATTCGTTCCAGAAACATGCTTGTAATCCAAAGCACTTGTATATCAAAGCGAATTTCAAGAACCATTGGCTCAGTTGTGATCATGTGACACTCGGCATCACGTACTACAGTACTGTTTTTTTATATACATGATGACATACAGGGGAAAGATATACAACTTTAAAGTATTGGTGACTGGTGGGGAGGAAAGGAAACAGAGGGAGGAGTTAACTGAATCTGCATTATTTTTCATTTTCAAAGACAGATTCGATGCACATATGGCAAAATGTTAACATCTGTTTAATCTTGGAGGTGGGTACATAGGTGTCTATTATTTTTGCACATTTTTATGTGCTTGAAGTTAGGCTTAATTATGATTTCAATTCATGCTATTAATAGGAAACAATTTATTCATGTGAAAAGTTTAAGCTATTGCTATAATAGGTCACATATTTGACAAGGTGATTTTACCTTGTGCCATTTATCCTAAGGTAAAAATAAAAGAAACACTTTACATACATAAAATATTTACTTTAATATTTATAATTTTAAACATATGACCAGGCAATGTGCTAAGCTCTAAAATAAGATAAAAACAGAGAGGGAGGCAAACCATAAGAGACTCTTTAATAGTCACTTATTTTTGAGACAGAGAGAGGGAGACAGAGGGTGAGAGGGGGATACAGAATCCGAAGTAGGCTCCAGGCTCTGAGATGTCAGCACAGAGTGCTACCTCGCAAACCATGAGATCAAGACCTGAGCCGAAGTCGGACACTTAACTGACTGAGCCACCCAGGTGCCCCAAGAGTCTGTTAAAGACAGAACAAACTGAGGGTTGCTGGAGTGGTGGTGGGGGGCGGGGAGTTGGGGTAAATGGGTGATGGGCACTAAGGAGGGCACTTGTTGGAATGAGCATTGGGTGTTATAGGGAAGTGATGAATCGCAGGATTCTACTCCTGAAACCAATACTACCCTGTAGGCTAACTAACTTGAATTTAAATAAATTTTAAAAATAAATAAATACAAGCATTTCTTTATTGTTATATTTCTTTTTTTTGTAAAAGTCCCATGCTTATATTTATATTATTGTTGTTTTGAAGAAAAAAATTCTTAAGAATTGTGACTGGTTGAATTTACAATGCAATGGTCTATAAAGTGCATGCATACAGTCATTCAAATATCTACTGAGCTCTAATCATGTTCTAAACTAGTACTAGGTATAAAGACCCAGTCCGAAATTTTGCAGATCTTACAGCTGATTGGAGAAGACAGGCAACAAACAGACAAGAATATAAATAAATATTGGTATACATTGTGTTAAATGTTCTGAAAGGAAGAGTCTGTCAGTAGAGAAAGTTGAGTGGGGGTGGGGGGAAGCTCCTTTAGGAATCTCTCTGGAGAGAACATTTTAGCACAGACATTTTGTCACAGAGGCTGACAAAAATCCAGTGTTCGATGAATTGATCAATGAAAATAATGATCCCAAAGTTTTAAAGCTGAAAGGATTAGAGATATAAATGCCCTTGGCAAAAATCAAGGAGATCAATTATAAGAACCATTGTAAAAGGTCAGGGGATATTACAAATTCAATTATTAGTATATTGATGTTGAGATGTTATTTAAAAAAAGTCACTTCTTGCGAACAATCTCAGGAAGGAAATAATATAATCAGCCAATGAAAAATAGATATAAGGTAAAATAAATTAACTGGATAAGTAAAAAAAAAAAAGTCAGGAATATAATACTAACTGAAAGAGCAAATTGTGAAACATGATTTATGCAACATAAAACAATTTATACGAAGTATACATGTACAAAACAGTACTGCAAATTGGAGTTCATATATGTATAGGAAAAGCATAAAATATACATGGAATATGCATATATTTTACAGGACATTGGTCATCTCTGATGGCAGCTAAAAGGAAGTGGGATTCATGAGGAATTTAAATATATCTACAGTATTTTATTTTGTTGGTTATCAAAGTTTATTTTGCAAGAGACAGCACAAGTGAGACAGGGGTAGACAGCAAGGAAGAGAGAAAGAATCTCAAGCAGGCTCTACACTGCCAGCACAGAGTTCAACATGGGGCTCAAATTCACAAAACCACGAGATCATGACCTATGCCAAAATCAAGAGACAGACACTCAACCGACTGACCCACCCAGGTGCCCCATATCTGCAATATTTTAATTAAAAAACAAGATTTGAAGCAAATATACCCAAACGTCAATATTTGATCTTACCATGGATATCCCAAATTTATTACATTATTTTTCATAATTTGACTAAAATATTTCATAATTTTGAATAAACAAAAATTTTAAAAAGCAATAAAAATCAATGAAGTAATAGCATAAGTCTGTATTATACATTTTACTTTTGGTGGCCAGGCAAGGAAGCAACTAACTCAATGTCTCTGGTTTTAGCAAGATTTGATTATGTCAGGATTCAGTTGCAAATATTAGAAAGAAAGCTAGCAATAATTGACCCTTGAACAATGCAGGGGTTAGGAGTGCTAGTCCCCTCCACTCCAAGCAGTTGAAAACCCCCATATAACTTTTGACTCCCCCAAAACCTAACTACTAATAGCTTACAGTTGACCAGAAGCCTTATTGATAACAAAAAATGGTTGAATAATTGATTCTGTATATGTATTATATACTGCATTCTGACAACAAAACAGGCTAGAGAAAAGAAATTTATTAAGAAATTCATAAGAAAAAATGTATTTGCAGTACTGTCTTATAAAAAATGTAAAAGTGGACGTGCACAATTCAAACTTGTGTTGTTCAAGGGTCAACTGTATTTTACACAGAATGACATTTAATAAAGAGAATTAAAAACTTATGGAATCGCCAAAAGGCTGAGTAGCTAGTTCTCGAGCAATGAGGCACACACCAACAGAACAAAACTAGCCCACCAAGAGCACTGCTATGTTGTCTATAACAAAGAAATGAGAGAGTGGGAACTCACCTCCAGGAGCTACTAGCTCTGCAAATTCACAGCCTTAGCTTCCCTCCAGGAGTCAGGAAGTTAACATTGACTACTGCACCCTGCCTCTTCATTCTCACACCTAACGAAGCACAGCGAAACGTTTGGAGTGTCTCACTGAGGAGACCATGACAGCCACGCTCCTTCCTTCTTCTGTGTTTGTCAGTAGTGCCGAGACTAAGAAGCTTAAATCTACATTTCCAACACCTGATGAGTGTTCACTGAAACTTCCAACACCTGATGAGCGTTCACTGAAACTTCCAACACCTGATAGTTCACAGTGGCTCCTGGAACTGATCTCTAGCTAAAGCAGGTGCAAAAACTCCCAGAGCCTTCCTGACCGAACTTTCCAGCAGTGATGGCAGCAGCCACAAAAGTATGGCTCGGCTTCCTCCCATGTTCCAACCTAATCAGATAAACTATATGAAATTAAGAACCCTCACTGCCAAAGGGTTTTGGAAATGTAGGGTCAAGCTTCTCAGTCTCCACATCACTGACAAACACAGAGGAAAGGAGAATGGCTGTCGTGGACTTTTCCAGACCCTCCAAGCACTTTGTTGTAGCTCATAGAAAGGCCAGGGAGCTTTTGACATTTCTTATTACAGTTAATCCAGGAGCCATGTACAGTATAAATAGGGGATAATATCTGGAATATTTAGAAAGAAGCACATACTCCTTCCAAACTCAAATGTCAGCAATAAGACCAGGTGGCTGCAGAATAGAGAATAGCAGCTGATCGGCGTTGGTTAGTAGCCAGGCAAATGCAGGGTATCTGGGAAATAAAGAAACAGATTTTGTTTCTATACTCATTAGGAAATTCCATTTGGAGGTCTAGCAGCTGTTCACGGTGATAAGAAACCTTAAAATTGTTTTCTTTTAAAATCTATAATAAGCTGAATTTATACAATCTACCTAAAAGACTTTCACTTGTTTAGCATGGGTGCTAAATTTTCATTGTCCAGAGGTCTTATTTTCTGGCTCATTTCCTTTGTCATTTCATTTTCACTTTTATCTCCTTATAACATTCCTGGGTGCAGGAGAACACTACTCTATACTTGTCATTAATAATGTCAGTTAATACTTCAAGTCATGAAGAAAAGAGCCAAAGGAAACTCACCTCCCTCCAAATTCCTGCAGAGAGAGAGGATAGGTAGGAGAGTATAAACAATATTCATTTTTGAAAGCACTAATAAGATCAAGAAATTCTTCTCCCATGGGGAATATAATGAGCAAATTATGTGTTACCAGATCCATGAATCCTATGGAAATGTGGACTATATCAAGCTGCAGGGCTATAAGGTAGCTAAAATACAACTCTGCAACACCACTTGCAAAATGGCCCTAAGTTTTCACCTTTCCCTGTATTGAGACTCTTTGCCACATAACTTTGTTGTGCCCTTCTACACTGACTCTAGCCTCAGCCATGTGGCTTGCGTGGGTTGGCGGGAAGTCAGTAAGTGTGACCAACGTGAGTTTTGCAAGATACTTTTTCAAGTGGGCTTGCCTACTTTTGCATCTCTGTCATTGTTATAAGAACATGTCAAGACTAGACTGCTAGAGGATAAAAGATACATGGATAAAAGATACAAGGCTCACTGACATCATCCCAGTCAAGGTCATCCTAGATCAGCCAACAGTCAACTCCCACATACGTCTACAAGCCCAGATAGTAACAGCAGAGCTGCCTAGATGAGGATGTATGCATGACCCTGGGCCAGATTAGCTAAATCATACAACCTCCTGAGCTAATTAATGTCTTTAATGAGTTGTCTGCTAGGTAGCATGAATGTGCCAATAGGTAATCAGGAAAATGACCAATGAATGAGGATTATATGATGGTGAACTGGTGATCATACATGAACCTACAAGTTATCTAAGTTTCATTTAATTTCCTCAAAGTGACTTTAGGATACCAAGAGATCAGATCCATAAGAAAATGTTCAAATTTTTCAGTCAGTGAAATGTTTCTTTCTTGCATTTCAAAAGCATTCTATCAAGGGCCCTTGTCATGATCATGAGATCTTTCTAAAGTTCTGATGTTTAAAGGGAGCAGCTATATGTGCAATTAATTTTTAACACGTTTTGACTTCATGCATGGTTTTAGGCAACCAGATATTTACCAAAACTCTTCCTAAAATGGAGGTATAAGAAAATTTTGGTGGGGGGGGGGGCAGATGTCCTGCAATACTGAGTTTAGAAGAAAGAAGAAAGGCAAACTGGTTGGGTATAGCTTATTTTCAGCCTTGTTCTATCCAACTGCTCTTTGTGTCCTACCCCTCCCTTCCAAAGAACACCAAGGAAAACAACTTATTAGTATCCTGACAAAGGAGGCTCTCATGTTCTGTATGTGTCCTCTTGTCTTGACCACCGACATAACTTATCACTCTTGGGTCTTCATGGTCATTCTTCGACTTTTAAACTTTGCCTATGTACAGGATTTTTCATAAACAAGACTCCAAGTGTTGTGAAGCATTTCTATACTAAAATTGCTTACTTTAAGAAATGAAGCCTTTCCCCAAAAACATGAAATTACAATAACACAATGCGGAAAAAAACATTGTGAAGAGAGAATGATGGAAAAATAGTGAAATGATGCCAAAGTGTGCTGTGCACGAAAGATAAGCCTTAGAGACAAGTTTTATGCATAATGACTCAAAGTGGGAAAGAAATTTGACAAAGTATACTAGTTGCCAGAAAAAAAAAAGAGAGAAATATCATCCTTTATAAGGTTAGCATGG
This sequence comes from Lynx rufus, assembly GCF_022079265.1. Taxonomy (NCBI): domain Eukaryota; kingdom Metazoa; phylum Chordata; class Mammalia; order Carnivora; family Felidae; genus Lynx; species Lynx rufus. The sequence goes on from NW_025814845.1 coordinate 27,455,344, forward strand.
TCCATAAAAGAAAAATACACTGGTTACTTAGGATAAATGCACTTCTTGAAAATGGTCAGGAACACAAATCTTCCATGTATGTTTATTTGGTTAAGTGACCTCACAAATACCCTTATAATAAATAGAGATTACAGTAAGATAGCTTTTTAAAAAAAAATTCCTACATGAATGCCATGTAAAAGCAATAATTTAAATGTTGGAAAACGTCATCAAGTTTTGCCACTTTCTGGCTGTCAGACTGGTGGAGAAACAAACAAGATTAGCTAAAGAGATGGATGACTTGCTTACCTTTCAAGAAATCCTTTATAAATATAGCTTCCCACAACATAACTCTCGGACCATAGACATTTTAAGGTTGTGTTTTCAGAGGCTGAAATAAATTCAACTGGTAAGAAAAGGTATTGTCATTCACCTCACTGAAAAGTAGCACTATCTACTTCTTAATTATTTATGCATTTGTGGCAGATATGATCACATTCAAAATGTGTGTGTGGGTAAAATAAAATTTGTAAAGTGAATTAATATAATACAAGCATGTTGATGACATTTAACAGTTTGATTCTGTTTATGATTCAATTTTGTACTTAGCCTGTTGGTTTGATTGGCAATAGAGTGCTAAGTGTACTCTCTAAAAGATCTGGGTTCTAGACAAGCCCTTCCAATTGTGAATTGTGGGATAATAGTCAATTTGCTTACTTCCTTAAAGCTAATTCTTTATTCAAAAGGGAGCAAAAGAATAATAACTAATTCAATAAGATGTTACAAGGATTAAGTGAGTTGTTATATTCAAAATGCCTCACATGCAGTAGGCATTCAAACAAGCTATTAACAGCACTGGCTGTCATTTACATCAACTTTGGTAGGGTCACAGCACAGCGACCATCATTGTCATCCTTTCTGTAGACTGCATTACTGAAGGGAGACACTCCCTTAGAAAGTTATGTGGTAAGTTTGTGACTGTATTCGGAAACTTACCCTTTGAGATTCTTTATTGCATTTCATGTAACGGAGCACTCACCTTGGCCATCATATGATAAAGAAAATAGATAGCAATTATCAGGCCACGATTCCAAAATCATGTTAGATTAAAAAACAAAATCTACATAGGAAAAAAAAAAGGAGGTGAATTGTAGATTGTTAAGGATTAATAGGCAAGATTAATGGGGAAAATAATGGGGAAAATGTCACCTTGATAACATTTTATTCATATATGTTGTGATTTGTATTACTTAGTAAGATTTTTATTTTCTGGAATAATAACTTCTTTTTCTAATGATTCTTCTCTGACAGTGTTTGTTCACTCATTCATTTATTTATTCAAACATCTCCTGATCATCAAATCCAGGTCAACAGACACTAGGGATAAGAAAGTAAGGTAGGTCTTACCCACAAGGACTTCAGATGGGGGTACCGGAAAGATACGCCAGAGAACTGTACAGCTGTCCCTAATAGAAAGAGATGATTACTATGATAAAGGCTTGGAATGCTATTAACAAAAAGAGCACAAAAGAACAATTTATTATGGAAAAGGGTTGGGAGTCAAAGAATTTTTAGAACTCTGCACAATTTCTTCTAAAATTGTGTCTGGATCTGGGGGCACCTGGTGGCTTGGTCAGTTGAATGTCTGACTCTTCATTTCAGCTCAGGTCATGATCCCAGGATTGTGGGGTCGAGTTCCATGTTGGGCTGAGCATTGAGCCTGCTTAAGATTCTCTCTCCCTCTGTCCCTTTTCCCTACTCATGTTCTGTCTTCTCTAAAACAAAACAATAAAAATTTAAAGAATGTGTGGATTCAATATCTGTAGTTAAACAGCTGCCTTTCTATATATTTGTAGCTCTTAAATGCAGGAATCTATTTTCCATCAATTACATTTTTTGTTTCCCAGGGAAGATAAAATATAATAAAATTGTAGAATTTCAAAGACAGGAATGACCTTAAAAAGAGCTTTAGCCCAGTATTACAACTGATAAAAACAAAAACAAAAACACAACTCTTTTCATTTGAGGATATACCCAATTTGGGGAAACATATTTGGTTGGTAGGCTGTAATCCATGTCTCCTGCCTCAACCCCAAGCCAGGCTGTGGTCTGTAGAATGGCTCTTCTTCTTTTTCCTTTTTTCTTCCTCTTTTTTTTAACTCTTAAATCTGCATGTGTCTAGTAACATGCTAACATTCAGAGGATGTTTGTAGGAAATGCCTGTAAAATAATGACTAAACTTCTTCTGGCCAGAACAGAACAGAATTCAGCACAGCACCCCAGCACTTTATTAAAAATGTGTGGTTGTTCTGAAACCGTTAATATAGCTCCATGAATTCATACCTTATGCCTTCAGACTAATTTATGCACTGCCAAATCTTGTGTAAATCTCATTTCACAAACCATGCCTAAGGAATACTGAAATTGGTGCTATTCACAGGAAAATTTAGCAAATGTATTTTTCCTATGCTAAATATGTCTTTGTCATTATTATCTATGAGTGTGGTTTGGCTTATTACTGACAAGAAAGATTTACTTAAATATTTCCTTATGGCCTTCAGATCTACAGAAGCCACAGAACAAATTTATCTGGCTTTTCATTAATTTATCCTCTATCTTGCCATTATATTGCCAGTTCCATTACTATAAATTTTGGTAACCATCCCAAGATGTCCATTAGGCCTAGATCAAAGAAGAGAAGAGAAGGAATTGACAGAGTCAGTGAATCCCCCCAAAATTTCTTTTGTTTATAAATGCCTATTTAATAAAGTAAAAAGCTCTTGAATTCATTAGATGTGTCCAATAAAAGCCATCATCCTGTGAGCTATATGCTTAAGCTATGTTCTAATAGTCTTTCTGGTTAAGCCACTCAACTGATTTCTTAGCTTTAGTAAATTAGTATTATTCTACATGCAAAGTTTCACAAGAAAATTGTTAATATTCACAAAAGATACATAAACTTAACTGTCCTTCATTAGTTAAATATCTACACATTTAACATAAGCTTGAGAGACAATCACCTTTCTCTATATTTTGATGAAGAAGAGCTACTTTCTCTATTCCTATATTATTGCCAGGTTCAATATTCCTTTTTCACACTTCCGAAATAAGAAATTTACCTTACTATTAAGGAAACTGTAATTTACATGATTATCACTTGAAAGTCACAAAGAAATTGTATCTATTATTTCTGAAAATTATAACTGAAAATTAATTTTAAGAACAATTATAAATAACTGTGTATGCTATATATGATTTGAGAGAACTCACAATTTTGTACATTGATCTGATAATATTGCTGGAATTCTAGAGAAGTTTAAAGCTATTATTCTAAGTGGAATCTGTTTTAATTTAGAACCATAATTCTTTGAGTACATCCTTTTATCTTTATGACTTGTTCTTTAGCATGTCTGCTTGTATAATATCTGAACCTTACAGATGTTTATAATTCAGAGTTCTCATGCCAACGTTATTTTAATATTACCTTTTTCAAGAAGTATTCAAAGAGCTTTATAAATATTTCACTACATATTCTTATATCAAATCGCTATAATGAGAAACTCTCTTGGAATGTTTCCGCTGAAAGACATAAGTGCCACCCAACAATATCCAGTTTATGTCAAATGGAAATTTGGAGGCTTACACAACTGAAAACTCCAGGGTAGATTTGACTTAAGATATGTCACATTCATGGTACAAAGTATGTCATCAGGTTTCTGTCTTCATCCTGGATGATCTTCATTCTCAGGAATGTTTTTCCTTTCTTGTCAAATATGATCCCTGTAAGCACTAGGGTTACTATTATTTCCAGAGAAAAGAATCCTACTTTTCTCCTAGTCCAGAAAAACAGTCCCAGGGATGACTCTCATTGGCTCAACTGGGGTCACAGGCCCCATCTTGAATCCATAACTGTGGCCAGGTTGTGAACGACTCTGCTGGACTGGGCTTGGGCCACATGTCCTGCATTGAATGAAGCCAGAGGAGTAATCGGCCTCAACAAAACCCCACTAGCTGAAAGGGGGTAAAGTCGTGATTTCTTAAAACAAAGTACTACGGGAGCACACAAACTCATTAGCTCAGCCTTACATAGCCACATATAACATTTATAGCTTCCTCTCTCTCTGTTTTTGGAGATTTAAAAAAGAAAATGTGATATCCCCAAGACATTCAATAAACCCATCGGCACACCTAACGAGAACCATATTATGACATTTACAACATTGTTGGAAATCTGTACTCCTTACCAGATTCTCTGAATCCTGCCAAAATGCCTGAATTTCAGCGGCAACATTTTCTATCTACTATCTATCTACAGCTAAGAGGAGTATAGAAGGAAACCTTGTATGAACTTTGTAACTGAGTTAGTTGTTTGCTATTTCTTTAGGTCATAGCTATACTTTCAGGAACTGAAGACTTCAATTAGGAAATAAAGCACATACAGTGGAAGACTGTGGATATTCAGTTTTTGAATAATGATTGCCATTTTACAGCCAACCCAAGGGGCATGCTACCATTCAAAATCATAATGAACTCAATACATTTCTTTTCTCTCTCAAGGCAATACCTAAACAGTGTACAGGATCTCAGGGAGTCATATCAGTTGACTGAGGAACACACAATGCTTACAGAGAATGAAACAAAAAAAGGATGTCCATCTATTTAACAGTTACATACCGGTGCCTATTATGTGTTGAGCTCTGGGAATAGATCAGTTAAACAAACAAAAATCCCTGTCCTTACAGACTTTACATTCAAATGGATCAAGACATATTGAGCATGTTGTTAAATTTCTCTCTTTTGAAGTGGGAGTTTGTTCTAAGTTTTTCTCTAAATTGCACACTGGGCATTTTGGCTTGTTAAATTTATTACTACTGATAGAACAACTGATCTGGACATGATGCAGACTAACCTGAGAGATATTGACTTAAGCTATGATATCACAGAGAAAGGCTGAACTTGGATGGCCACCCTCCTGTTTGTCAGGCTTTAGTATATTTCTACAAATAACAATTCTGTACAAATCATAGTTTGGAGTAGTGTTTAAGTTTTTGTAGTTAGGGGTGCCTGGGTGGCTCAGTCGGTTAGGTGTCTGACTTTTGATCTCGGCTCAGATCATGATCTCACAGTTTGTGAGTTCGAGCCCCACATTGGGCTCTGTGCTGATGGTGCAGAGTTTGCTTGGGATTCTGTCTCTCCTTCTCCCTGCCCCTCCCTCGCTTGTGCTCTCTCACTCTCTCTCTTTCAAAATAAATAAATAAACATTAAAAAAACTGTAGTTATATGTAGGATATTTAAAATATATTAACGGTGACATTTTGATAATCTGTAAGAAAGAATGTGTATTGAGAATTGGTTGAAAGTAGACGTGGGAGTATGCTATCCAGCCAAACAGAGGACTGTCGTGGATAGTTTTCCTTCTGAGAAGTGCCTTTCTCATTCCATCAACATGGTTCCTACAAGGCTGCCATGTTCTTATATGACCCCAACTCTGGCCTTAGATTACCAGTTCAGACATATGTTTGCATGATCCAAACTAGGCAAATGGGTAAAATTCCTAGTAAAATTCCTGGTGTTTTTAAATTTTGGATTAAAATAATCATTTTTTTTTCTTATGCCTGAAGACATAATATTTAGGAGCTATTGGTTTCATGTTTTCAATCACAGAGTAAGAGGCAGCCTGAAAGATAAAGCCACTACAAGAGAAACAATGATGAGAGGAAGCAAGTTTTAATGGCATCTATGCCCCTATTGCAAGTACTTCTGATAAATTTCTCTGATTACTGCAGATGGTTCAAGTTGGTTTTCTGTCATTGACAAATAAAATGTACCTAATGCACAATTGTCATTAATGTCATTAAATGTCTTTAGACTTTGTCCTTATAGTGTTTTTTAGTTTATTTTCTCTCTGTTAGTTTCACCTCTTGCTCTTTTTAGCTCCTTCCTGTTTAGTTGGGAAGCCAATTAACCAATTCTGCCAAAATTGCATCTAAACTAGGGTTTCTAATTGCATCTAAACTAAGGTTTCTAATTGCATCTAAATGAGGTTTAAATGCACTTTGTGATGGTATGGACAGTTCTCTTTTGATCCGAATGCCTGAGCATTTCTGAGTAGATTTTGTGACAGGTATTTTGATAACTTGAGGTCTTTTTGTTTTCTTTTACAAGGCGAAATTCACATATGTGAAGGTTGTTAGTGTGAACAATTGTCCCAGTTTGCTTGAGACCAAGGGGGCATCTGGGAAGCAGAATTTTTAATACTAAAACCAAAACAAACAAACAAAACGCAGGCAACCTGGGACAAGTTTGTCACACTGGTTCTAGAAGTGGTTTCACGAAAATGTGAGGCACCACTCTACACTTAAGGTAGGTACTTGGGCTTTGGAACCGGATGCTCTGGGTGAAAATTTTTGCCTCTGCTATTTAATGTGTCACTTTTCTTAAATTACTTAACATGTTTGTATGTTAGTTTTTTCCATCTGTAAAATTGGAGTAATAAAGATGCCTATTTGTTAGTATAACTTGAGCACGAAATTAGTTAATATATGTAGTCTGAATGTAATGCAAGGACTCAATTTTATGTGCTGTTGCTGTTTTTGTTATTATTGAGTTTCTAGTTGCTATGGCTGAATCATTGACATGCAATTTAAAGGAAAGTTCAGTACCGGATTGCCAACAAGCCTTGAGTAGAACATATGTCCTAAAATGCTTCAAGTCTTTACTAGTATCCAAATTTTAGTTCTTCCATTAATTTTGCACGTCAGAAGAGGTTTATTTTTTTTTTTCTGGTTTGTTTCACTTTCCCTAATCTGCGCTATACCACTAGAGTTTATTCTGCATTTAATTTAAAATGAAGCACTTCATTTGCCCCACAAAGTTCCCTACTCTTTCTTTTCCTTATGATCAGACAAAAGGGAAATAAGGAAAAGGAACCAAAAGAAGAGGAAAAAAAACAGTTTTAAAATGTCACAATGGTCATTTCTAATTAGAAAAGAATTTGGTATTTGCTTTGAATCTAAATCCAAGTGAGTTTACACGAATCTATATCCAATGATTTCCTTTATATTTATCCTTTTCTTAAGAGAACTCTTTTAGAGGATCATTCCATACAACCCAGCAGTTTTTAAATATTAAATAAAACACGACAGTGTCTTTTTGAGTGCAATAAAAGTTGATTTCACACACACAAATATAAATAATGGCTTTTACTTTTTATTGAGGGACTTGATGAGTCCAAAGACTGGATTAAAAGTATTTTGCATCCCATTTTTGCCTTTGCAGTGCTTTATGACTTAAGTACTCTTCTTACCCCTTTACGCGAAAGATACAACTGTGGATGAGTCTCAGCGCACATATAACTAGTATATGAATATGAAGTGTGTTTTATTTTGCTCAAGCTAAATTTTTTTATTCTATTGCGTATAAAACTTTTTATCGCGTTCCAGTTCTGACATTATTCTAGGGTTGCCATAATTACAGTCACGTTCAGACGACACGAGCTGGCCCCTGTTTGTATATCCAGTGTCACCTAGATTTGGGTAACAGTTCTTTCAATCAAAGCAGGGGGGTTTCTAAAAAGCTATTTATTTGCCAGATAAGCTCTGCTTATCTGTTTTACCACTGATTCTACTCTGAAACTATATTGTGATTGCAGTAACTAACCCAATTTCCTGTGACTCCAAACCTAAGTCCTTGCTAACCACTCTGCTTTGTCTTTGACAAGATCTATGCTTCCACCCACACTGTTTGACTCTTTCAGCGACTAGGGTTAGCAAACTAAGGCCACCCAGCCAAATCTGGTTTACCACCTGTTTTTGTGAATAAAGTTTTCCTGGCATAGAGCCATGCCATTCATTTACAGGCTGTAAGGACAGAGGTGGTTAGATGCAAAAGACACTACATGGATGATAAAGCCTAAATTACTTACTATCCGGGCCTCAATATCAAGTTTGGCAGTTCTTAGTCAACTAGGCTATTTACCTCAAACCAGTTAGATTCCTCTGATGCAGTTTTCCATTCACCAGCTCCACACTTACTGTTTTGCACCTGTTAATTGAGAAGCCTTCATGCTGGCCCTCCTACTCAAACCTCATGGTTAACTCTCCCATAATTATCTCCTTGTTCTGTCTATACTCAATGTCACACTCACTGCATCTGGGCTATTGTAAAGCCTCACATGTATGACATGGTTCAGTGAAGCAACTCGGTGTTACCACTCACTAGTCTTCTTGTTCTAATCAGCTCAACAGGAAGATGAGATAAAATGTGTTGGCATCCTACAGAAGGGACAGTGACACCACAAATAGGTTGACTTAGGGAAACGGGCCATTTTTTTTCTCCCAACAACAAATGCCGTTGCCAACATATTTCAATAGTGCTTTTATTTCCTTGATTGGAAATGGCACTTAGGAAGGGAAAAACTATAGAAAAATTCTTTTATTTTTGACATGTTGTGACCTTTCTTTCTTAAAAGAATTCTGAATAATACTCCAATACACACATCTTTCCACAGGAGGACAGGACTTCATCAAGCAGGAAAGCGATTACAGGATAATCACTTTTTTATATCAAATTAGAGCATTTAAAAAAATCACAGCCACAGCTGTAGAACTCCCACTGAAAAAGAGCTAAAATTAAAAATTCTCAGGTCCATAACTGTGACTCCCCATTGGTGGGCTGCACTTCAGATGCCTTGCCAAACCACTGAAGTTTGCATGACTGTTCTCTGAGGCAAGAAATTTTCCCTTGTTTCTTAATCCTAATTGGGCTAGTTAGAACAGGGCAGGCTGCTGCTGATTAAGACAACTCCCTGGGGATTTGGAACCACGTGACGCACCGTGCAACGGAGGTCTGGTGCTTACGGCCAGGATGTCTCAGGGACGTGGCTATTTCCAGAATAAGGAGCAGAGGCCTGCAAATTCTTAAAGACTCTGCTTCAGTGACTTCCTTATAAATAATACCCTCGCTGGCACAGATTATTGGAAGAACAGTGTTCCCACTTGAACTTAGGGAGCCCTCTATTCACTATAAATTGGGAAAACAGGGGAAGAAGTTGCTTTATCATAAAGGATTCGTATACCCCTGTCATTGTTACCACAGAGAGTATGACCACATTTTGTTTCTGCTGTGATACGGAGCTCTCCTTGAGAAATTCGAAGCCGGGAACAGCACCTGTTGTACATAGGTGATTTTCCCCCCCTCCTGGTAGATTCAACTTGCGGGCTTGATCCTCTGATTACCGAAAGCTGTTTCTCATCCGTCTGTCATAACATATAACAAGATATTTAAAAGAATGTCTGACAACCAATATGAAGAGCTATTTAGTTCCTAGTCTCGCTTTTCCAAATGGCAGTACATTGATCAGTCAGGCAGTTTAATGAATCAGCCATCTTGCATCAGCCGTTCTTCTCTAAATTAAGTCATATTCCACATAAAAGCCTTATTGTTATTCAGGGTGCTTCCCAGCCACAGCTGTAAGATTCAATGAAATCAGTATGTTCCTATGAAGAACAGCTTGTTGGGGGAAGGCAGTGGGAAAATGCACAGGGCAACGAGAGGAGAGTGCAGGATTTTGTTTTACTAATAAAGTTTCAAGGTGGGTTCTCATCTTCTTGCAATGTCTCTTTTCAAAGTCTTTTCCTCTGCAGTCTGAAGTTTTATTGCCCTGAAATGATGTGTATAAGAGCTCTTTGAAAGGGAGAAGGTGAATTTCAGGAGATTGTTTTAGCTAAGAGCAGCATGATTGCACATGCAAGGCCTGGAGTTGTCAGGAAACTAAGCAAGTTACCCTCATCTATCCAATGACATTAATATAGAATGGAGAGTGAAAGCCAGGGCAGAGGGAGGGAGAGAGAAACAGAGAGAGGGAGAGAGGTATGGGCAGAAGGGGAGAGAGGGAGGGGCAAATGGAGAGAGAGAGAGAGAGAGGGAGAGAAAATCTTAAGTGGGCTCCATGCTCGGCTCAGCACGAGTCTCCACACCGGGTTCTATCTCATGACTGTGAGATCATGGCCTGACCTAATGTCAAGAGTTGGCTGCTTAACCAACTGAGCCACCCAGACACCCCATGGATTCTGTCATTCTAATCCTGCCAAAATTTATAGGTAAATAAGGAAGTGGTATGGAAATTATTGCAAAAGAGGCCAACCTCTATTTAATTCCAGGCTTTCCTATTCACCAGGCTTGTGAACTAAGCTGTCAGTTAACCCTTCTGTAAAATGAGTCACTACTTCCTTGTTTCACAATGCTGTCTCATTATAAATGTCTCATTTATTTTTGTATCTTCAGGAACTAGACCAGTGCCTGGAACATGGTGGGCACTCAAAACTTTTGAGGAATGAATTAAAGCTCTGTGAAACCCTGTAAAGCTTCATGAACTAGTATTAATATAGCATATTTGAAACCATTGAATGTGGTCACTTGGATTATTGGTCCACATTCTTCAGCCTGCCCTGTCTCCTCACCCTCTTTGTCATGAGCTTCTGCAGTTCTACTCACCATTGACAGAGTATATCTCCTTATCCCTTGATTTCTGGCTTGGACATAGGACTGGTATTGACCAATGGAAAACAGGTAAAAATGGCAATGTCCTAATTAAGCCTATACCAACTGCATATTTCAACTTGCTCTTTTGCCCTCTGCCATTGCCATGAGAACATGACTTACCTAACCCATTGATCCAAGGTGGACAAGACTCATGTGAAACCTTTCCAAACTAAACCAGCAGGTGACAGCATCTCAATCAAGTTCCAAATGGATTAGCTAAGTCCCTACTCAACTGTAAAATCATGACCAAAATAAGAGTTTATTGTTGTATGCCCCAGAAATCTTGTAGTTATTTGTTAAGGCCACAAGAGTTAACTAGTACACTAGACAATTTAAATACTTAGTGATTGTGTATTGTGCAGTGACATACTCCTAGGGAAGGAAAGATGGAAAAGGACAAACATGGCATAGATGTAGCCTGACTCTCAAGAAGCTTTGAGGTTATTGTGGATACAGAAAATACCTGTGACCACTACGACACAACACTAGATAGAATGAAAAAAATACACCACAAAATTAAAGATGAAAAAGCAGTGGTAATGTGGAGGTCAGGGAAGATTTGGTCATTTATTCAATAAATATTTACATAATGCTTACGCTTATTATGTGCCGGGTACTGGTTTGCGAAGCAGATTCCGTACCTATATTTATCGTTTATCACTTAGTAAATGAAAAAGAGATAATTTTCTCAAAATAAATTAACTTTCAAGGGAGAGACAGAGAGAACACATGCTACAGGGGAGGGGCTCTCATTCCTCCCTAGCAGGCTCTCCTAGGGGCTCTCCTAGCAGGCTCTGCACTGTCAGCACAGAGCCCAAAGTGGGGCTCCGAGTCATGAACTGTGAGATCATGACCTGAGCTGAAGCCAAAGTCAGACGCTTAACTGAGCCACTCGGGCATCCCGGAGACACATTATTTTCAAAGGAGAAATGATAGCACTGATAACTCTTCAACAGCAATGATAGAAATTAAATTAATACCGTTTTAAACTGCTAAAAGAAAAGAAATGTTAACCCAGAATTCTATTTCCACAAAAATATCTTTTAAAATAAATTTGAAAAAGACATTTCTTTTCAAAAATTGAGACAATTTGTTGCCAGCAGGTCTGCATTAGAAGAAATACTACAAAGAGTTCTTCAGGCCAAAGGAAAGTGATCTCCGGTAGAATCACAGATAGGCAGGAAAAAATAAAAAGCAAAGCAAAGATTAAACATGTAGTGAATTACAAATGAGTATTGACTGAACATAGGAATGATAGTAATGTCTTGTTAGGTATAAAATGCATGTGAATTAACATTTATTTATTTTTGAAAGACAGAGCAGAAGCAGGGAAGGAGCAGAGAGAGAGGGAGACACAGAATCCTAAACAGACTGCAGGCTCTGAGCCTTGAGCACAGAGCCCAATGCAGGGCTCGAACCCACAGACTGCAAGATCATGACCTGAGCCGAAGTCAGATGCTCAACTGACTGAGCCACCCAGGCACCCCAGAACACATGTGAATTAAAATAACTAACATCAATAACACAAAAAAATTAAAATGGAGGTAAACAGAGACTTAGTGTTCTAAGATCAGAGCATCTTCTGGGAAGTGACAAAAGTAAAGTTTATATTGGACTGTTCTACAGTATATGTAAGTTGTAATCTCTAGGAGAACCACTAAAGGAATAATAATGTACTGTGTAAGAAGAAACAAATGTGTGTGGAAAGACAGAATAAAAAGAAAATGAATCTAAAAAGAAGGGAACAAAGAAGAAAAACAAAATAGAGTGTAGTAAGATAGTAAAGAAACAAAATTAATGAATAAATTACAAGACATGTTAAAAGGTGAGAGGGATAGAGAAAAATAAAGCAGCACACAGGAAGAGAACATTCTAAAGAGGTTTAATTTGCAATAGACTGGTCAAGAAAGCCCTCACTGAAATGTTGGCATTTCCTGAAAAAAATAAGGGAGCAGAACATGAGGCTATCAGGAAAGAAAGCATTCTGGGCAGAGAGAATGCAACAAGGCTGTTCAAGAGATGAATGAGAGTGGCTTAAATTAAGGTAGTGGCAGGAAAAGAGGTGCGAAATGGTCAGTGTTGAGTGCATGCTGAGAGTAGAGACGACAGGATTTGATCAATGATTGAATGTAGCCTGTGAGAAAGCAAGAGTTAAGGATCAGTTCAATGTGTCTGGCCTTAGTAGCTGAAAATACAAGGTTGCCAATTATTGAAATAGAGAAGACTGGGGTGATCTGCTTTCCTAGAGAGTATCAGGAATTTAATTTTAGAGATACTGTGTTTGAGATACTTATCTCTGAGTGGGGATGTAAAATCATCAGTCAAGTTTATTAGTCTAGAACTCAGAGAAGAGATATATGCTGTAGACATAAATTTGGGAGTTGTTGGCATGTTAGCAGAATTTAGGCCATGAAACTGGGTGAGATCACCAGATACGTAAGGGATATAGGAAAGAGAAAATGTCTTAGGTCAGAGCCCTGGAAAGTCCTCATTTTAGAGGTCAGAGAGATTAGAGATAACCAACAAGGTAGACTACGAAGCAGATGTCTGTAAAGTAAAAGAAAACACTAATAGAGCGTGGTGTTCTGAAAGCCCAGAATCAGGCAATGATCAGTTGGGTCAAATGGTGGTAATAGACCAAAGTGAAATGGGCCAGTGGCATCAAGGGAGATGAAAGGTGTTACAGAGAAAAATAATGCTTAGCACATGGGCTTGCAGGAAGAGGACATTCTGAGGCAGTATCATGCTTGTACAATGAATGTTGGTACAATACATGGTTGTAAATTAGTGAAAAATACTTAGTAGAAAGAACAAATAGGATGCAGGAGAAGCAAAGGATAACCGCTAGAGCTATGTCCTTGAGTGGTCAAGAGGGGATGAGGCCTTGAGAGTTATTGCCTGTTGCCTGCATTCCATGGCCTGGAACGAGGCTAACTGGAGTTCAAATACTTGACAGACTAACTTCTCCTATGTGTTAAAAAAAAATCGGGAAGATGATTGTTCCAGAAAATCATGGAGAAGACCTGAATGCCAGTTGACCCATAAGCTGGACCCGGGTGATCAGGAGCTTCTCATCACCTCCCCTTTCCTTGGAATGTGGGTTTCCTTTGTCATTCCTTTTCCCAGGGGCTGCTCCAAGGACATAGCATTTAGATAGTGATGTGGTGTTGAGAACCCCTGCATGGTAAACTTGACCGAACCCAGTTAAGGTCTCTCTATACATAAACTTTTAAGAGTCAGCAGGTGGATACAAACATTCTCTCATCTTGCTGCCACCCAAGACACGCCTCATAATGTAAATTCCCTTTGCTTATCAAAACTGCCACCTACCTGAATCAGCTAAGTATCCAACTCATGATTTCAGCTCAGGTCATGACCTCACAATTGTGAGATCGAGTGCCACATCAGGTTCTGTGCTGGGCACCTGATGTGGAAAATCACATCAACCTGCGTGTGAAGAAGTGTGGTGTGTATGTCAGATGCTTATGGACCCCCACATGAGTATGGGGGCACCCTGAAAATGCTGGCTGCTCAAAGTTTCACAATGCAACAAAGAAGAAAAATGGATGGCCTGCTGCGGTGGGCTGACCTCCCCTGTGGGCCATTCTGTTAGCCACTGATGACCAACCAGAGGCTAAAGGTCAGGATACAAAGTTAGAAGAGCTGATATAAGAGAAGAACATGGGAATATCCACTACTCTGCTAGCTACAGGGCTGGCAGACAAAATGGGAGAGCAGAATAATAAGTTAGAGACCAGCATGCTGTTCTGCAAAGCTGGAAGGGTGCAAGCTGCCACTGATTAAGGTCTGAGTGCTTGTGACAAAGATTGATTAAGATGCTAAGAGATGGAAAATAAATAAAAAAGGGGGAGCACCTGGGTGGCTCAGTCAGTTAAGCATCAGACTCTTGGTTTGAGCTCTGGTCATGATCTCACAGTTTTATGGGTTCAAGCCCTGCATCTGGCTCTCTCCCTCTCTCTCCCTCTGCTCCCTCCCATTTGCTCTGTCTCTGTCTCTCTCAATAAATAAACTATAAGTAAATAAATAAGATGCTACAAGATGGAATAAGTTAAAAAAATAATGAAAACGGAGAGGGCGATGTTATACTAATGGATGAGGAAACAGATGAAATGCCCCATGCCTTCTGATTTCTTTCTTTTTTTTTTATTTTTTATTTTTTATTTTTTAACATATGAAATTTATTGTCAAATTGGTTTCCATACAACATCCAGTGCTCATCCCAAAAGATGCCCTCTTCAATACCCATCACCTACCCTCTCCTCCCTCCCATCCTCCATCAACCCTCAGTTTGTTCTCAGTTTTTAAGAGTCTCTTATGCTTTGGCTCTCTCCCATGCCTTCTGATTTCTAATACAAAGAGAAATTGTAAAGAGCAATTAACCCAAAGCTTTTAGGAAAAATCTTACATTCTTTCTGTGTCCCATGAAGTTGCAAATCTTATCATATCTTTCAAATGTAAACACCCAGGAGTTAACCTAAACATTGCCCACAGAGACTGAATTTTTAAAAAAGGCACTAGGGGAGGCTTTTAAAACTACACACTACTGTAGTAGCTCCCTTGTCCCAAAATCTAATCCAAGGCCTCCATAAGATCACAGTGATCACTGAAAAGCTTTAACCACATGAATGAATGCCTGATTCATGGCTAAGTTTTGGAAAAATACCTACATAGATATAGGAAGTTGTAGAAAGTTTATAAAGAAAAGAATATTGAGGGAAAAAATTTTATACAATCAGGCTAAGATTAAAATGGATTTACATAAAAATAGAATTTTAATGTAAAAACTGGTGCAAAATTAGAATATGGTTTTCTCTTTGTTAAAAAGAGAAACATTTCCTAGATTATTGGTTTCCTCTTAATAAAAGAATATATATAAACAAAGGTTTCCTTTACCTTTAATGTAATCTACCTAGAAAATGAAGACTACATTTTGTCTTTACTAGGTCTTTGATCACTTAAAAAGTGAGTCTCCTCGGGGCGCCTGGGTGGCGCAGTCGGTTAAGCGTCCGACTTCAGCCAGGTCACGATCTCGCGGTCCGTGAGTTCGAGCCCCGCGTCGGGCTCTGGGCTGATGGCTCAGAGCCTGGAGCCTGTTTCCGATTCTGTGTCTCCCTCTCTCTGACCCTCCCCCATTCATGCTCTGTCTCTCTCTGTCCCAAAAATAAAAATAAACGTTGAAAAAAAAAAATTTAAAAAAAAAAAAAGTGAGTCTTCTCTATGGAAAGAGGTAAGTTTTTTATAACGATCTAACTTTTTATACATATTAAACTTCATAGATAGCATTGTCAAATAAAAAATGCTACACTTTCTTTACATTAGCATTATTTATATAAAATTGCTAAAATTTTCTTATATTTAGCGTTATTTATATCAAATTGCTACAAGTCTGATATGTCCTTGTGTAATGTTATCAGTCATAATTTTAAAATGTATTTCACAGAAATAACCATATTGTATTATAATGTATTATATTGTATTATACATTGTATTATATGTATTATAATTGCATTATAATGACTTTTCATCAGAAATTTACAGTCATTTTTGAGGTTCTTGTCATTTATGGACAGTTATTATTTTCTGCTGATGTTCTGGCAGGAAAAAAGTGTTCCTGCAAAAGTGCTTCGTCTTCAAGGAAATTCATGGAAAAGACTTGACAAGTACAGGTTTCTGATAACTAAGATCAACGTGACTTCATGTGGGAGGGACAATAGTGAACGTTTGAAGTGCTCCACCAAGGCTATCTACATAGCTGTACAATATGTCATGGGATGGTAGCTGGGGACCTGTCCCTGTTCTCCTCCAAATAAGTAAAATGGACCCATTACAATGAGGGAATGTTAACATATGAAGATCTGCCTCTTCTGTAGGACCTTCCACAGGCTTTGCTAAAGCATCTGTAAGGGAGAGGATGGCCAATGAATCCATGGAAAATTCAAAGCCCAGGCACCAGTGTAAAGTTTTGGGAGTTGTTTAGTCAGGTAAAATGCTTGCAATCCCAAAAGTTGTAATTCATAAAATGTAAGCCTATCCAATCCCTAAGAATGTAAGAGATACAAGACTTTATAGGGATTTGGGGGTTTTACAAGATGTTTATTCCCCACCTGACACTGTGTCTTTGTCTCTTATGTCATCTGGTAAAGAAAAGGCATCTATGAGACTGGTGATCAGAACAGCAAACCACCTTCGAGAAGGTAAACATACTGATAACACAGATTAAATTTCTGGGCATCTCCCAAAAAACACTACCACTTCAGTTAGATGTGTCTGTGATGCCAAAATGTGTGGGTTGGGCACTAAGGCAGAAACAATGGAAGGAGAGTACTCCTAGGATTTTGGTCTCAGTTTTGGAAGGCACAAAAGTCCCATATACCCTCATACAGCAACAGCTTCTAGTAGTGTATACAGCACTCATCCAAGTAGAGTCTCTCACTAAGGAATAGTGCATTGTGGTAAGAACTTCCCTATCTATCAAGGGGTTGGTTAAAACTATGTTCCATTGGCTGACGTTTGTTATAGCTCAAATTCCTACTTTGACTAAATGACATGCCTATTTGTAGAAGAGGAGCATCCTGTCCACCAATCCACTGTCTCTAGAAATATAAGTGCTATTAGACCCTAGAATATATAGATCATCCAGAAGCCCCCACTCCTGCTTCTGTGTCAGAGCCTGCAGCCTATAAAGAAGTGACACACACAAAAAAAATTCTCACTAATGACTGGTGTCAGACAAGTCTGACTGATAACAGACAAGTCTAGTTGAGGAAATCTATCCACGTTGACTACAGTCACTATTCAGCCCAACACTGACATAATCTACATAAAAACAAAAACACACCATAAGCAGCCATTGTACTAAACTGAAAGAGGTCTGGCTGGTAATCACTCATGAGCCCTGGCTATTAACCCTTTCCACTGACAAGCTGTTCTAAGGAGATTAACCCTGTGGCTTGGACAATGGGCAGACATGGATAATCATAAATAAGTTCTTATGGGGGCAAGATATATGAAATATATTTGTGTCTCTCTGCAAGAACCTGAGGCAGTTATCACTGTTTTCCATGTCTCAGCTTATAAGTCACTGACACCTGCTGGCAATCAACAAGCTGATACCCTAGCTCAGGTATGAGCTCTAGCTACTGACCCTTCAGTAGATACAGCAGACTACACAGCACATAAGGAATGTCCACCACAATGCCCAAGCGACACCATATATTGTCAAGGATGCCAGATTGTACAATTACTTGGCTAATGCTATAACAGCATGTCCTGTGTCTTCTAAAAAATGCCCAAGGCACCTGTCAAAAGAATCTGCAGCAATCCACCATAAAGTATTGGCAAATTGACCATATTGGTCCCCTCCCACTTAATGAGGGTTCTAAGGATGTCTTGGTTTATATGAACACTGCATCTGGTCTAACCTAAGCTTTCCCTTGCCACCATGCAAAATAGATTGCCACCATTAAGGGATTAAAATACTGAGTACTACTCATGATTGGTGGTCACATTTCTAAGGTTAAGGCAAAAGTACATGACACTGCATGGCAGGTTTCATCTCCCCTATAACCCATAAACAAGGTGAAAGAAAAGAAATAATTTTTTTTCTTTCTTTTTCTTTGCCCCATAATCCAGACTGGGGATCTCTGGAAGGCATCTAAAACTATACAGGTATGGAAGTCATGAGAGATAGCCATTACCCTAAATCTCACCATGGATCAATGTTCTAGGCTGGTGAGAACACCAAGCCCTGATACACCCGGGAAAGAAGTTATCTACTAGCATTTGGAATGGGACTTCTCACCAGAATGGTGAGTTACTTTGCAACCCTGGGTGAGGGAAACTACTCATTCTCCTTTGGAATCCCATTATCCTGCTACCATCTGGACTTTTTAAAGTACATTATACTTGGACTAGAACACATCCCAATAAAAGAGGCAAAAAATGGGATCCTGGTCTAGCATCTCCTGTCCCCAATTCACCTCCTCATGCCTGACGGTGCTGCCTCCCCTAGCCAATATATATGGTGGGTCAAGTTCCTAAAGCTGTTAACCTCCCTCTCCTCAAAGCCAGATAGGCACTGTTTCCCACGACCACAATCATTTTACCACCATCTTTGTTTCCTCCACTGGCCTGAAGCACATTATAGGACACATAGAAGCCACTTCTAAGTTCACCTAGAAAACCTTAAGCCTTAAACAAAGCTTGTCCTTACTGAACACTGAAATGACTCTAATGAGAAAAGCTGTCCTCTAAAATAAAATGGACTTAGATATTATTACTGCCTTGCAAGGAGCCACCTATGCCATTATGCAAACAAAATGTTACATGTTCATACCTGATAAGTATTCTCATGTATAATTTTTTTATTAATCACATAAAAGGGGTGCGTGGGTGGCTCAGTCAGTTAAACGTCTGAATCTTGATTTCAGCTCAGGTCATGATATCATGGTCATGAGATTGAGCTCCGTGTCAGGCTCTGCACTGAGTATAGAACCTGCTTGTGATTCTTTCTCTCCTTTCTCTCTGCCCCCCCCACCCCGCTCAAACTCATGCTCTCTCTCTCTCTCAAAATAAATAAGCATTTAAAAGTAGATAAATAAACAAATAAATCACATAAGAACACAAGTAAATGCCCAAGTGAGTCAGCTCCCAGCTTAGGAGATTTAATAAAGCAATGGTTCAAATTATGGGCATTTATAAGAAAGTTGTCACTAATTTTGGAAATTATTCTCTTAATCTGTATTTTATCTTACGTCTCATCTGTATTCCTGTGGAGTTTACCTCCAATGCAACCAGAAAGCCACCAAAAGAGCCACCTCAATTCTAATGAAACCCTTTGCTGACTGTGCAGAGCCCATTACAGAAGAGGGGCCATAAGAGATAGCAACACTGTTCACAAGAGAGGAAACACTGGGGAAGGACGTCAAGAAGATGTGACTGCCAGTTGATATAGAGCTGGACCTAGGAGATCAGAGGTTCCTCATCCCCACCCCTGTCCTTGTAATGTGAGTGCTGCTTGTCTTTCCTGCTTGTAGAGGCTGCTCCCGAGACATAGACTTGAGATAGTGATATGATGTTGAAAACACCTGCACCGTATATGTGACTGAACCTAGTTAACGGCTCTTGATAAACTTATTTTAAGATCTGGTGGCAGATGTAGGGATCTACTCATCTAGCTGTCGCCTAAGACAAGCCTCCTATGTAAGTTCCCTTTGCTTACTAAAACTGCCACCAAACAACCTTGAGTGGCCTGCCTCTTTCTTGGGTCTCTCCCTGCTTTTCCATATGGGAGCTGGTTTTAGATTTCACTTGGAAGCTCCAGAGAGGGTTGCAAACCAACAATAAGACTGAAAAAAAAGAACTCTTTAGGGGTGGCTTCTTGGCTCAGTCAGTTAAGCATTCAACTCTTGACTTTGGCTCCGGTCTTGATCTCATGGTTTGTGAATTCTTGGTTTTGGCACAGGTTAGTGAGTTTGAGCCCCATGTCAGGCTCCGCTCTGAAAGTACAGAGCCTGCTTGGGATTCTCTCTCTCTCCCTCTCTCTCTCTGCCCCTCCCCCACTCACACACGCATGCTCTCTCTCTCAAAATAAATAAATAAACTTAAAAAAAAAACTATGTGGAAAATAATTATCCGTTCAATTTTACTGAAGTAACTACTTACCAGGTTTATGACAAATATGTTCAGTTTTCTTGAAATGTAGAGTTTTAAAACAGCATTGCACTTTCCCAGTATCAAGACAAATTCTCCTATGGAACATAATGTAATTCTAATGAAAATGATGCAATTCTCTAACTAGTTATTCATGATGCTATAAATATCTAAAGCTAATCACCATTATGTTGAGGACTGTTATACAAGTTGATGAATATTAATTGCTAATTAGTATGCATCTGGATTTCAGTGTTCACATGGAACATGCATATAAAAGGATAAAATGAAAATGCATACTAGAAATGGAATTAATGTTTTATTACCTAATTTCATCAAGCTCTAGGCCCACTATGATCCCTGTCTCAAATGTAGATTTTTGTCTTCATTTTGTTCTTATCTGAATGATCATAGAAATGAAAAAGAATGTTATTGCTCTTTAAATAGCAATATTTCCCAAGATCATTAATAATCCCTAAATATATT
The DNA here is from genome assembly GCF_022079265.1 of Lynx rufus. Classification (NCBI taxonomy): domain Eukaryota; kingdom Metazoa; phylum Chordata; class Mammalia; order Carnivora; family Felidae; genus Lynx; species Lynx rufus. Next base: position 27,476,023 of record NW_025814845.1, read on the forward strand.
CTTCCATAGCTTTTTGGCATCTGGAAAAATGAGGTTTTCCTTTCCATGTCTTGCCATCACTTAAATGATGACCCATTCTAATGAAATCTATAAAAACTTTTCAAAAGAAAAAGCACTACTAGATCTCTTACAGGTCTAGAATACTTTGTAGTTTTATTTTTTTAATGTTTATTATTTATTTTTGACAGAGAGGCAGAGAGACAGAACACAAGCAGGGGAGGGACAGGAGAGAGGAAAACATAGAATCCAAAGTAGGCTCCAGGCTCTGAGCTGTCAGCACAGAGCCTGATGCGGGGCTCGAACCCACAAACTGTGAGATCATGACCTAAGCTGAAGTCGAACGCTCAACCGACTGAGCCACCGAGGTGCCCCCATTGTAGTTTTTAAATAAAGTAAATGAAAATAAAAGTCTTCTCAGTTGATCAGATCCTTATAACTTTCCTGGGTCTTAGGAGCCAGCCAGAGAGGGTCTGAGGGCAGATGTTACAGTCAGAGCCAAAGATTTATCAACAGTGCCTGCTAGGGAATTATGCCCTGGGAGTGGCATTGCAGTTATAGGTTGTGAGATAGTTGTGCTTTGCTAAAGCAGCAGTTGCATTAGAAGTTGGGATGGGCTATCGATAAAAGTTGTCATAGACAGAGGGTTTCTGGAAAGGGAGAACCAGTGATGGACCCAGGGAGGTGTGGGTCATGAAGAAAGAAGCACAGATTCATATTTCCCACCTAGATTTTTAGAAGCAGAAAAGTCCTTGACCTAGTCTTAGAAGTTGCTTCTGATAGATGTAATAGGAAGTGATTGCTTTGTCTTATAAGGAGACTCAGAGATGCTAAACCAAGAGTTTATCATGTTACTACCGAAGTAACTGATATGAAACACTATTTGGTTTCCTGCAATTTCCCTCCTGACATACGGAGAATTATCTCCATAATTGGAGATGTTTTACCACTTAAATTTTGGAAATTTTAAGCAAAAAAAAAAAAAAATGTTTTGAATACTGATTAAAAGCATTCAAAAAATCCCATTTTTATTAAATATAATGTTTATTTCTTTAAAAAAGAAAAAAACTTTGCAGGGCGCCTGGGTGGCTCAGTCGGTTGGGCGTCCAACTTCAGCTCGGGTCATGATCTCAGGGGTTCGAAACCCATGTCAGGCTCTGTGCTGACAGTTCGGAGCTTGGAGCCTGCTTTGGATTCTGTGTCCCCCCCTCTCTCTGCATCCCTTCCCCCCCACCCACCTGTGCTCACACCCTGTCTCTCTCTCAAAGAATAAATAAGCATTAAAATTTTTTTTAAAAAATTAAAAAAAAAAAAAAGCTTTGGTCCTAAATATAAGTGGTTAAATGATATCTGTGAACTGATTCTATAATTTTAAAATGTCAGGCTTTTTTTAAGTTGCAAAAGGAAGAACACTAACATTTTGACTGCCCATCGTTAACTCAATTGGGATACTTTTTTTCCTGTGTATTATCTGAAGTGCTTGCAGATTTAGTTTCCCTCCCTCCCTACTCTCTCACAGTGTGATTTTAAGAATTATCTTGGATCCAAATTACCTGGATACACATTTCAAAAATGTGGTTCTATTGTAATATTACAGTCCTAGGAAATGAAATGAATTTGGCTTAGAGCTGGATTGGCTTTGCAACTCTACCACTTTCCTGCACTGTGATTTGATCACATCTGAGTCTTCATTTATTCATCTATTAAGGAGTATAATAATACTTCCCTGGCATGTGCCTGTGAGTTTAATTTGTAACGGTTATAAAATTCTTAGCCTGGAAGCAGATACATAAATGCTCAATAACATGTTACTTTTCTTTAAGCAAAACTGGGTCACAAATCCACCGTCTTCTACCAATAACCTAAGTGTTACAGTAACAGCTCAGATCAAGTTTCCAGAGGCCCTCCACCAACGGCATCTTTCCCATATGACCTCATAACGCTTATGTTCTCAGTCCACTTCAAATAGACTCATGTAATGCCTTGACCTCTGGCATTTCTCAAATTTAACAAAACCTACTATCACAATGTTTTTCCATTTCCTCCCTGAAAAACAAAACAAAAATGTTCAAGTTACTAAAAGCATTGCTCAGTATTAGGCAACTTTCTGTGAAAATGTTCCCCAAGAGAGTCTAGCAAATTGCAGTGACTTAACTCACTTAATGACTCCAACACCTTGTTTGTAACTAAAATGTGTCCATAGTACTGTTTGTCATCTTAGCTATTTTCACTCATGAAATGTTTTGTTTCATACCTTAGAAACTAATTTTGGGTCAGGTTCTACTAATATATAATTTTGTATTCCTCATAGCAATTAGTAAATGCATTCCCCAAGATGAAGATTTAATAAATAGTCTTACTTAAATGATGTTACTTGGTGCCTTTTAAACTTATCTGAAGATATGAATCACCTGCTATCCTGGCTAAAATGAAAATTCCAAGCCCCCAACCCATCCCAACCTAACCCAACCCAATGAATCCAACTTTCCAGGGAAGAGAGCATCCTAAATGATTCATCTCTTTAATGATGAATCATCTCTTTAGGAAGGCTTGGTGAACTCCAATTCATTATGGAAAACAGCGCAGCTGCCCCAAAAGGGCTGGTTAAATTTACAAGAGGAGAAATAAAATCTTCCGAAATGCAGAGTGTGAGAAGCGAGAGAGAATACATGCTATGATCAATCTGTCTGTTGGGGGTATGGTAGGAAGTGCAGAATGTTAATGATTAAATGCTTGATGCACTTTATTTTCTCTGAGATATAGGAATGTGCAATCATCTACTGAGGGAAGAAGCAAGGGAGCCGTCGGGATTGAGGAGCATGGTGAAATTTAGACATGTCTGTGGAGAATGAGACACAAGGCAGGTAAGAATCATGGAGAAGAGTTCAAAGTGACAATTCAGTACTCTTCTGAAATGGAATCCAAGAACTTGTGAGATTATGGCAAATTTATGGTTATTTGGTGACTGCGATACTTCCAATAACCTAAGTAGGTGAAAAATTTCCTAGAGCTAACGGATATGGTAGACTGCCTCTGATATAACTTCCAATGACCTCAGCCTTCCGTCAAACATTCCCTTGTATTTTCTCCCGTGGTTTGTGAGCTGGAGTTATGGATTCACTTCTAATAAACACAAGATGGCAGAATTAATGGTATATCGCTTCCAATATTAGGTTATAAAAAGACTGTAACTTTCAACTTGAGTTGTTGGGGTTTTTTTTTGTTTTTTGTTTATTTGTTTGTTTGTTTTTTTAAGTAGGCTTTATACCCAACATGGGGCTCAAACTCATGATCCTGAGACCAAGAGTCATATGTATTGCCAACTGAGCCATCCAGGTGCCCTTCAGTTTGAGTCTTTTTCTCACTCACTTTTGGATTCTTCACCTTGGGAGAAACCAGTTGCAAGGAGGCTCTGTAGAAAGACCACATGAGTGAGATTAGAAATGGATCATCTGAGGCCTGCCAGCAGCCACATGGGTGAGTTGAGAAGTGGAGCTTTTGGCTTCTGCCAACAGTGTCTCCATGATCATGGAAATAAATCTTGAAATGACTGAAGCCCTGGTCAACAGCTTGACTGCAACCATGTGAGAGGTCTTGAGTCAGAATCAGCCAGCTAAGCCACACCTGAAACCCACAGAAACTGGGACATAATACATGTTTGTTGTTCTAAGTCATTAAATTTTCAGTGATGAAGTAATTTAATTTGTAGATAACTAATACATAATATATACTAAGGTATATAAAAAGAGAATTGGGCAAAACAAAGAAATCGGCTAAAAATTAATCCTTAATATTGAATAACTTTTTATAATTATAATTCTATTTGTTTGCTTAACAATATTTGTATGATTGATCAGTACTATTTTCTATTATTCACTAAGTGCATAATTCAGTTTCTTATTTGTAAAGCATGTGACATATCATTCTCTTGATTTATTTTCCCCCTTGGGTAAAGAAATTCTGGCCTGGTATATCTACTTCATGGTCACACTCAGGTACCAGCAAAAGCAAACTGCCAGAAATAAAAGCAGAGGATAAAGGAAATAATATATTTTTGATAGGTTCTAGGTCTTTAGTCCCTTATCCATAAAGAATACCAAAGAATATAGTAGCACTTGGTGATGACTGTAATTATACAAATAGCATCTTTATAACATACAGATTTATCAATTTTTAGTATTCAGATTTTCTCACACTCCCAAATATCTAAAATAGAAATATTTCCTCAGCTAACAAGTGAAAGAAAATTCACTTTATCGACATAGCTCTTCAATCTATCATGTACCTGATTTAGATAATGTGATTGAAATACTGATTAGATTGGCTTGAGGAAAAAGCAGTCTTTATAGAATTATAAATATTTATCCTCTAGCTTTTTGCATTACCATAATGAACTTACTTATGCATGTCATGTGTTCATAGATCTTTGGAAATTATCCTTGACACTTGATTTATTAAATAATGAACACAGACGTCATAGGATATATTGTAATGGCACCCACACACACCCACACTCTTACACATTGTTTTGTATTCAAGAACCGTAATTTCTCTCTTGCTACAGGGAAACACTTGTGTATAATGGAAAATATGAAAAATGTATTTTTAAAAATTTAAGTATTAATTGTGTAAGCTACTAGATAGAACTCTGAACAAGAGCAATTTATTTCCCACGTAGTAATGGCCAAAAAGAAAGCAGCAATTTCTGAAAATTATAACCTCAGCATTTTGAGCAACCAGCTAAAACAAGAAGGTATAAACTTACATTTAGAGTGTGGTTTGATTAATCAGCTAAAGGTGATTAAATTAAATAAGACCTTTAATAAAATTTAGTGAAAATTATTAGTAAGTAGGAAAAAACATCTATTCTAATTATATGAGTCTACTCTAGGGTACTAAAGCTGGTATATTTGTTTTATTAAATATCTACTTGAAACACATCATCATAATTTTATTTAAGTTAGGCATGCTCTATTCAGTCACATTATAAAACAACATACTGAGCCTTGAACATAGTTTCAAAAATATTTAATGTTGGAATCACGTCTTTATGGTTACCTTGCAACAACATTTATGAATTTTAGATCTTAGGGGTGCCTGGGTGGCTCAGTCAGTTGAGCGTCTGACTTCGGCTCAGGTCATGATCTCACAGTTTGTGGGTTGGAGCCCCACATTGGGCTCTGTGCTGACAGCTCAGAGCCTGGAGCCTGCTTTGGATTCTGTGTCTCCCTCTCTTCCTGCCTCTCCCTCGCTTGCACCTTGTCTCTCTCACTTTCAAAAATAAAATAAACATTATAAAAAAAAAAAAAAAGAATTGTAGATCTTAGCCAAGTTAGTTTATCTAATAACTTGAGCTAGATCAACTGATTCTTGCATTTCATTTCAGGTAATTTTAGTTTGGAAGAAAAAGACCATACACATACCTACATGTGTACATATATGCACAGAAGTGCTATGAACACATAAGCCACACATGCACGCACACATAAACACATATACACATCCCACGCATGCCCACACAAAAAACAAGAGCAGATGACTGAAATGCCCAGCCCAGGGCATCAGACAATTGCAGGTGATTGCGCCACGTTGAAGAAATTCAGATCCGGCTGGCAGCAACTCTGTGTTTCTCAGGCTTACACCACCTTAACAGAAGAACTTAGACCACTCATCTATATTCGCTGTCACATAAGGAAATGTTAATAACTGTATGGCTCTTCTTTTTTTTAATATTTTATTTTTTGATTTTATTTTTTTAAATGTTTATTTATTTTTGAGAGACAGAGAGAGACAGACTGTGAGCGGGGGGAGGGGCAGAGAGAGAGGGAGACACAGAATCCGAAGCAGGCTCCAGGCCCTGAGCTGTGGGCACAGAGCCCGATGTGGGGCTCGAACTCACAAGCGGTGAGATCATGACCTGAGCCGGTCAGACACTGACTGGACCACCAGGTGCCCCTGTAGGGCTCTTCTTTGAAACAAATTCAAGTCCACACTTTGGGTGGGGAGGAGAGAAAATAGTCAGGCTGTACTCTAGCCTTTCGGGGTCCTGTAAAAATCTCCTCTCAGTAACTTTTTATATCACTAATATCATCTAGGTAATTGTAAAGGGTTGATTATCATTTCTTTACTTCTTCTCTTTCTACTAAATATTCTGTTTTGAAATTTGTATCTAATGTCATAGAGACAACTAAAACCTTTTTTTGTTGATGTGTTACTAATGTGTAACCTCTACCCTAAATATAAGGTCCACATTTCCTCCAGCTTTCTAGAACTCTTCATCTGGAAGTACATAAGAACAAGTGGTACAAAAAGACTAAAACCAAATGCATTACCTTGTTCCCCTGCTCCCACTTGTCCCCCAAACTACCCTCTATTTCCATCTTGCCTGTATATGACCATTTTCTCAGTGGCAAAATCTTTGAGTCTTCATGGTTGTTTGAATCTGTATTTTCTTCTCTAGCCTCACTGACAATCTTTGTACATGTCTGTACTATTATTGTACTGGATATTGTATCATTTATTACCTCAGCTATTTTAATCACTCCCAAGTGGGCTCCTTTCCTTCACAATAGTCCTTCCGCTTATCCTGTACATTACAAAACAAGACCATTTATCTCAAATGCAGATAGGAACATGACCTTCTTCTACTTGGAAAAGTCTTCAGTGTTCCATCATTATTTTCAGAATAAAATAAAGTACAACAAATGATTTATTTTATGATTTTCTCCTTCTGTCTGCCCCCCATCTTGCCACAAAAACCAGTTGCTATTTTCCACATGCATTATGTGCCCTCACAGAGCCCTGGATTCACACACAGTGCTTAATTGCCTAGGTAACCACTCCCTTCCCCTCCCTTTTGGAAAAGTCATATCTTGAGGATTCAGGAATCATTTCAAACTCCTAATTCCTGTTGAGCAAGCAGAATTATGTGCATTTGTCTTTTAGGTCTGGAGAAGAGCTATAGGATCTTGAGGCTGTATTCTTTTTTGGTTAGCCCTCTATGTAATATTCTTTAAAAAAAATGGCAGAAATTTATAAAAGCACAAAACTGAACCACATAAAAAGCAGAAATTTAAATACCATTAAGCTTCATGTTTGCATGCATGTGCTCTCACTCTTTCTCCATCTTTCTCTCTCCTTTCTTTCTCTCTCTCACCTTCTTTCCCACCTCAGAATAATCACTTTATTCTCTACTGCATAACAAGCTTTTGCCCATGCTGAGAATGGGAACATGGTCTCACTATGTTAGATTGATGTATCATGGGCACTCAAGATCCAAAAAGCAAGAGATTGTTTTCCTCTAGTTCTAATTAGTAAAACTCCTGGAGATACTCATGTAGGTTTTCTTGGGCCATGTGCTCACCTCTGGATCTGTCAGTGTGACCAGGAAGATTAGATACTAGAAGTGATAGTTCCTAATGCACATCCCCCGGTGATGTGACCCATGATTTAGGATGACTTCTGTGCCAGTTCCTGGTAGAAACAAATGCTTGGCCTTCCCAGGTTACATACATACCATGTGACTGGAGTAAGGACAAGGACATTGGGTTCTGTCATCAGAATATGGGTTGGGTTGGGAGAGTCCCAGCTCACCAAAAACAAGAGTCACAATTGCCTCTAAATTCTTTCTAAATCAGCCTGATTTAGAGTAATAGAGTCAGAATAGTAATAGTCTTAAAGCACAATTTTATTTATGCTAACCCTCTACCCTCACTTTTCAATTCTTCCAGATAGGTTGTTAAATAAAAGTCACATCCCTAGTAGGTCATTCAACCTACCCCTTTCACAAGCGAGATTGAAATGGGTTATAATTATCACTAACATTTTTATTTCTGAAACCCCTATTTGATTTCTCTAAACAAAGTGGGAAAAGTTTTTCTTACTGAAGAAAAGAATCCTTGATCTTCAAAGATAATACTGCTCCTAATAGGTACCATCTCACATCCTGAATTCAATGAAATGTTCTAACCCATATTCGATCCTGTGAAATTTTGAATACCGTCTTTCTGGAGGGACAAAGGATTTTGTCACACATTAGCAATGTTTTTTGTCTTTTGACAAAACACTGTTCATGCTTCCTTTACTTTATGTAAGATCTTACCTATTCAGGCCTATTAAGGTGATGAGGCATTAACATCGTTGACACCTGTTTTTGGAATGAAAAGAACTACTTCTTTTAATATAAGATATGATCTCAAAGCCAACAATTGTGTTGGGATATGTGTATGCAAGTGTCAAGGAAACAGTAAGTATTTCCAACAGAGAACGACTTGAATGTCTCTGGGAATACCACTTATAAATAGAACGATTATATGAAGAATCAATTAGAACTACACAAAGAAAGATTTTTTTTTAACAAAAAAGGCAGCATGTAAAGACTTTATCCAAAGATCTGAAACATTTACACTAAATATATAATTATTCACTGTCCAGTGCTTTTTAAAAAGACCTAAGCTGCCTAAGGGAAGGGAACATCAAAACGGAGGGTATGTTCTCAATTTTAGGTAACAGATTTGTAGTTTTTCTTTTTCAAAGCATTAGAATATCTTTATATTAGTGGACAGATTCAGAAAGGCAGCAATGATTTGAGGTTAAGAGTTTAGTCCTCAGAGTAAGAGTTACCTATCTTCAACTCCAAATTCAATATAAAACCCTCCTTTGTCCATCAGAGTCAAAGGATCTGTTGCCAGTGTCATTTCCCCCTAGTTATAGAAGGATTCTTAGTATACTTTACCTTTCTGGGGTCAGTTGCTCTTTAGGGGTTGGCTTCCCCCAGTAAACTGTAGCAGATTAACCTGACAATTTTCATCTCAGATGAAAACATTTCCTCCCTCATTCCCCTGATGTTTGTCTCCACTCTATGATCCAGTCAATAACCAGTATCCTTACTTCAACCTAGACAGTGCTATTAGAATAGAGGCATTAAGGAAATAGGCCTTTTATTGTAGGGCCACAATGTGATTCTCTGTTCCCATTAGGAAAGAAAACTACTTTCCCATCCCTCATGTTGCCACATGGGAACATTACTTGTACTCTGAGCCATATTTTGTTAATTGTTCCCTAGAGGAGGAGGAGTGATTTTCTAATAGGAAAATATTTTACTTCTATGACTCCACTCTCTCCTTCCTGCCTGTGTGTGTGTATGTATGTGTGTGTAGTGTATGAGAAAGAGAGAGAGAGAGAGAGAGAGAGAGAGAGAGAGAGATTTGCCACAGTTGCCTGTGTAAAGGCACAGTCTAGTCTGCTTTCTTAAAAAAGGATTAGCCTAGGGGCGCCTGGGTGGCGCAGTCGGTTGGGCGTCCGACTTCAGCCAGGTCACGATCTCGCGGTCCGTGAGTTCGAGCCCCGCGTCAGGCTCTGGGCTGATGGCTCAGAGCCTGGAGCCTGTTTCCGATTCTGTGTCTCCCTCTCTCTCTGCCCCTCCCCCGTTCATGCTCTGTCTCTCTGTGTCCCCAAAAAATAAATAAACGTTGAAAAAAAAAAAAAAAGGATTAGCCTTATTGGAACAGACTCTGACTGTATGGGACAGTCTTGGATATTTTTTCTTCCTGGGATGTGTGGGGATAAAACATGTAAACCACATTTCCCAATATGACTAATATCAGCAATAATTTCACATTTTTATCTTTATCTGCTAAACTCTTGTGCCTCGTAAACAGTTCATAATTCAGACACAGAACAAACACAAGTTTTACTTGATAGACCCTCTAAAATACAAACATTGGAAAATTGGCTGGAAACTTTGAGAAAAATTAAGGAGTAGATTTTGAGAGCCAAATAACTGGTACAAGCTGGTACTATCACTCAAGGCATTAGCTTAAGTGAGGTCAGTATTGAGTGGTTTTAACCTTAGCAATTCGCGGTGGATCTATTGTCCAAGGAGGCTGATTTTTACAGGTGTGGAGATGAGTCATTACTTACACAACTGGACAGAAATGTAGAAATGTGGTAAATATGATTTGTGCGAAATTTTGAAATTGGCAGACTCCTACAGCTTTGACACTGTGGGTCTCAGGCTGCTGGTTGTTTGTATCTGGAATGGGCCCCAGCAAGTTCAGGCCGTGGCATAGGACTCCATAGACCTAGATTCGAGGGTCTCGATGTGAAGTCTCTGCAGCTTAACCTTGACTTCTTCAGGTACCTGTGCCATCAGCACAGTGGCTGCAAGGATTATTCGAAAAGAGACTCTTTTAGTCCCAGGGAAATCTCACTATGCAAAAAGTAAATTCTTAACTACAGTTTTATTGGGGGTTTTGGCCATATGTGCATCAGGAGACTAGGACTTTAAACTTCAAAGGTGTCTAAAATCTATAAGTGCTATAGAACATTAGAGGTTGAGGCTTAAATTATTATTATCCAACAGAGATAAGTAATCCTAAATGACCTGCTTTGAATTCTGTTCCTCTTTAATGTTGTTTTTAATTACTTCAAGGCCAAGAGAAAGAACTGCTGTTTCTCCAGGTTCTTAAGGGCAATGTTGAACCAGACAGCCTCAAATGTATTCATTAAGCTCAGAACTTGTCATGCTTTTATATTTAAGGGACTAGAAATTAAGGCTTTTACCAACAGAAGGTTAAGCAGAGAAATAACTCAAAGAAATGTTCCAGGGGAATGTTATCACCAAGATGGTTAATAGGAAATCCTAAACTCTCTTCTCCCCGGAGACACACCAATTCAATAGCAACAAATGGATCAATTCCATTTGTGAAAAATCCAGAAATAAGCTAAGAGGCTCCTGCACCCCAGACAAGGTGAAAGTAGCATCATAGAAACCAGTACTAAAAGCAGAGACATAATTTTACCAAAATCCCCACCCCTATCACAGTGCCCCATGACTGGGAGGGAGCCTCCAGGTCCCACATTCCCTCTCAGGAGTGAATGAGTTAGACTAAATATCTAGCATCCCAACTTGTCTAGATGCTACCCACAGGACTGACTTGTACTTTGCCTTCTTGGTGAGCTGATGGAGCCTGATATACACTAGTTCCCCAGGGTCTACAGAGAACAAGGGGGCTATTAGAACTAGAATGCTCACCATGGCTCTTCTTTTTGGTTTAGCACAGAGTGAGTGGTGATACACTCACAGCTTCCCTGTGAGGAGCTACACATATAATGTGGGAACTACACATATAATGCCCCAACTTTTCCAGGTGCAACCTGAGGACTGACTTTTATCTTGCTTGTTTCAGAGAGTTGACAATCTCAGCTTCTGCTAGTTCCCAGGGGACTACAGAGAGCAAAGTAGGAATTTGAACTAGCAGGCAGGCACATGCCTCAGTTTCTCTCCTTGGTTTAGCACAAGTAGGCAATAAAGACAATCTTCTAGCTTCTCTGTGAGGAGGGAAAGAGTTAGACTGCAAATCCAGATTCCAACTTCTCTGGGAGCTACTTGAGTAGTAAAGCTACATACTTTAGATGCCTTGGGGCAGCAAAGAACAAGGATGGAAATTTGGACTAGCACAAAGGTTTAAGAGGCCCACAGAAGCTCAGGCCACATTAATTGCTGAAGATTTTCTCCAGTATGAGGCCAATCTGGGGAAGATTGGGAGAAGTGGCAGTTTCTTGAATGTGTATATACCAACAAAGAGTCAAGAAAAATGAAGACCTGCTTCCCTCAATAAAGGAACAAAGTAAAACAAAGAAACCAACTGTAATGACTTGGGGATATATTTTACTGGTTAGAGAATTCAAATTACATAAAAATTATCAATGACTTCAAAAGAGTCATTTTGACATGAGCAAAGGCCGAAGGCAGAAATTTAACAAAAAGGAAATTTAGAAAAGAACCAAAAAGAAATTCTAGAGCTGATGAATATAATAAATTAACTAGAAAATTAAATAGAGGGGTTTAACATCAGACTAAAACAAACAGAAGAAAGAATCAGTGAATTCGAAAGTAGGTCACTTTAAAAAACCCAGTCAGAAAAACAAAATGGAACAAATACATAAAAAAGAGTGAAGGTAGCTCATGGGATTTTTAAGACTCCATCAAGTTGATCAATAACATTATGGGAGTCTCAGAAGGAAAAGAGACAGAGAAAGGACTATAAAGCATATTCAAGTAATTAATGGCTGAAAACTTCCCAAATCTGAAGAGAAAATGTACATCAAAATCCAGAAAACTTTAGATTCCAAATAAGATGAATCAAAGAAATCGACACTGAGGAACATTATAATAAAATTGTGAAAAAGTCAGAAAAATATATTTTATTTTATTTTATTTACTTTTTATCTTTATTTTTTATTTATTTTCAAGTTAGTTAACATACGGTGTAGTCTTGGCTTCAGAAGTAGAAACCAGGGATTCATCTCTTACATATGACACCCAGTCCTCATCCTGGAAAGTGCCCTCATTATTGCCTGTCACCCATGTAACCTATGTCCCTCCAGCAGCCTTCAATTTGTTCTCTGTATTTAAGAGTTCCTTACGGTTTGCCTCCCTCTCTGTTTTTATCTTATTTTTCCTTCCATTCCCCTTTGTTCATCTGTTGAGTTTCTCAAATTCCATGAGTGAAATCATATATCTGTCTTTCTCTATTTCATTTAGCATAATACTGTCCAGTTCCATCCATGTTGTTGCAAATGGCAATATTTCATTCTTTTTCATTGCTGAGAAGTATTCCATTGCATGCATATATATATATATATGTACATACACATATATATGTACATATATATATGTACATATATATATATATATCACATCTTTTTTAATTTTTTTAAAACATTTATTTATTTTTGAGAGAGAGAGAGAGACAGAGCACAAGCAGGGGAGGGGCAGAGAGATAGAGGGAGACACAGAATCTAAAGCAAGCTCCAGGCTCCAAGCTGTCAGCATGGAACCCAACACAGGGCTCAAAATCATGAACTGCGAGATCATGAACTGAGCCAAAGTCAGATGCTTAACCGACTGAGCCACCCAGGCACCCCTATATACCACATCTTCTTAATCCATTTATTAGTTGATGGACATTTGGGCCCTTTCTATAAGTTGGCTATTGTTGACAATGGTGTTATAAAAATTGGGGTGCTATAAAATTGGGGTGCACATGCCCTTTTGAATCAGCATTTTTGTATCCTTTGGATAAATTCCTAGTAGGGCAATTGCTGGGTTATAGGGTAGTTCTATTTTTAATTTTTGAGGAACCTCCATACTGTTTTCCATACTATTTTCCAGAGTGGTTGCAACAGTTTGCATTCCCACCAGCAGTGCAAAAGATCCTCTTTCTCTGCGTCCTCACCAACATGTGTTGTTTCCTGAGTTGTTAATTTTAGCCATTCTTATTGCTGTGAGGTGGTATCTCATTTTGGCTTTGATTTGTACTGCCCTGATAAAGAGTGATATTGATCATTTTATCATGTGTCTGTTGGCCATCTGGATGTCTTCTTCAGAAAAATGTCTATTCATATCTTCTGAACATTTCTTCACTGGATTATTTGTTTTGTGGATATTGAGTTTGGTAAGTTCTTTATAGATTTTGGACACTAACCCTTTATCTGATACATCATTTGCAAATATCTTCTCCCATTCAGTCAGTTGCCTTTTACTTTTGTTGATTGTTTCATTTGCTGTGCAAAAGCTTTTTATCTTGATGAGGGCCCAATAGTTCATTTTTGCTTTTATTTCCCTTGCCTCCAGAGACATGTCAAGTAAGAAGTTGCTGCTGTCAAGGTCAAAGAGTTGCTTCCTGTTTCCTCCTGTAGGATTTTGATGGTGTTCTGTCTCACATTCAGGTCTTTCATCTACTTAGAATTTATTTTTGTGTATGCCGTAAGAAAGTGGTCCAGTTTCATTCTTCTGCATGTTGCTGTTCAGTTCTCCCTGCACCATTTACTAAATAGACTGTCTTTTTCCATTGGATACTCTTTCCTGGTTTGTCGAAGACTAGTTGGCCTATATTTGTAGGTCCATTTATTTCTGGGTTCTCTATTTTATTCCATTGATCTATGTTTCTGTTTTATGTGCTAATACCATACTGTCTTGATGATTACAGCTTTGTAATACACTTTGAAGGCCAAGATTGTGATGCCTCCAGCTTAGGTTTCTTTTTCAACATTACTTTGGCTATTCAGGGTCTTTTCTGGTTCCATACAAATTTTAGGATTATTTGCTCCAGTTCTGTGAAGAATGCTGGCGCTATTTTGATAGGGATTGCATTGAATGTGTAGATTGCTTTGGGTAGTATTGACATTTTAACAATATTTGTTCTCCCAATCTATGAACATGGAATGTTTTTCCATTTTTGTGTGTGTGTCTTCTTCAATTTCTTTCATAAGTTTTATACAGTTTCAGCATACAGATCTTCTACCTCTTTGGTTAGGTTTATTCCTAGATATCATAATTATGGGTTTTGGTGCAATTGTAAATGGGATTGATTCCTTGATATCTCTTTCTGTTGCATTATTGGTGTATAGAAATGTAACTAATTTCTGTACGTTGATTTTATACCCTGTGACCTTGCTGAATTCATGTATAAGTTCTAGCAGTTTTCTAGTGGAGTCCTTTGGGTCTTCTATGTAGGGTTTCATGTGTTCTGTGAAGCGTGAGTTTGGCTTCTTCTTTGCCAATTTGGATGCCTTTTATATCATTTTGTTGTCTGCTGAGGCTAGGACTTCCAACACTATGTTGAACAATAGTGGTGACAGTGGACATCTCTGTCATGTTACTGATCTCAGGGGGAAAGCTCTCAGTTTTTCCCCATTGAGGGAAAACTGGGGCCTTTCATATATGGCTTTTATGATGTTAAGGCATGCTCCTTCTATCCCGACTTTTATCAGAAAGGAAGCTATATTTTGTCAAATGCTTTTTCTGCACATATTGACAGGATCATATATGATAGATCATTTTAAAAGCAGCAAGAGAAGGGGTACCTGGGTGGCTCAGCTGGTTGAGCATCTGACTTCGGCTCAGGCCATGATCTTACAATTTGTGAATTCAAGCCCTGCAACAGGCTCACTATTGTCAGTGCATAGCCAGCTTCGGATCCGCTGTTTCCTTGTCTCTCTGCCCTCGTCTTCTTATGCTCTGTCTCTCAAAAATTAAAAAAAAGTATCAAGAGAAAAGTGACTTATCACATATAAGGAAACTGCATAAGATTATCAGGGGTTTTTCTGCAGACACTTTCCAGGTCAGAAGGATGTGTGATGATATATGAAACATACCGAGAGGGGGGGAAAATCTTCCCAACAAGAATACTATACTTGACAAAACAGTCCTTCAAAAATGAAGGAAAGATAAAGACTTCCCCAAACAAACAAAAGCCAAAGGAGTTTATCAGCACCAAACCCGACTTAGAAAAAACACTAAAAGGTGTTCTTCCATTTGAAATGAAGTATAAAGAATATAAAACTCATTGATAAAGGTAAATATATTGATAAATACAAAATACTGCATTACTGGTGGGTAAATCACTTTTAGTTCTGGCATAAAAGTTAAAAGAAAAAGTATTAAAAATAACTATAAGTAAAATATATGTTAATGGATACACAACATAAATAAATGTAAATTGTGAAATCAATAACAAAGTTATTGGTGGAAGTTGGGTATAGAGATTTTATATGAAATACAAGTTATGTTGTTACCTGTTTAAAATAGACTGCCATAATTATAAGATATTTCATTTAAGCCTCATGGCTATTGGCTTTAAGTCATAGGAGACAAAGAAGAACACTAGATAATAATAAAAGACTCAATCCACTGGAAGGTATGTTAATTATAAAAAAATGCACTCAACAAACAGAAAAACAGGCAGCAATTTGATAGTGATAGGAGACTTCGATACCCAATATCAATAATGGATAGGACAACCAGACAGGATATAAACAAACAATGGGTTTTAATACTATAGATAAAATTGACCTCATGGACATACAGAACATTCAACCCAATAGCAGCAGAAAATATATTCTTCACAAGCACACAAAGGACATTCTTTGTTAGTTCCCAAAACAAGTCTTAGCAAATTTTAAAAGATTGAAATTATAGCAAGTATCTTCTTTGACCACAATGGAATAAAACTAGAAATCAAGAGCAGAAGTGAAAGTGGAAAATTCATAAATATATAGAAATAAAACAGTACACTTTTGAACACCCAGTGGATCACAAATGATATAAAAATAGAAATTAAAGAATATATTGATATAAATGAAAATACAACATACTAAAATTAACAGATTTTGGAAAAGCAGTTCCTAGAGGGAAGTTTATAGCAATAAATACCTATATTAAAAAATAAGGTAGATCTCAAATAAACAACCTAATTTCATTATCTCAAGGAACAAAAACAAAACAAAACAAAAGAAAAAAATAATAAGCAAGAATAAACTAAACCAAAACTTGGCAGAAGGAAATAATAAAGTTTAGAGCATACATATTATAGAATAGGAAAATAATTTTTAAAAACTCAATAAAACTAAGAGTTGTTTTTCAAAAGGATAAATAAAATGGACAAAACTTTAGCTAGGAAAAAAAGAGGGTATACTCAAAATCAGAAATAAATTGGAGATATCTACAAGTAGTGCCATAAAAATAAAAAAGATCATAAGTGAATACTAGGAACAATTACATGCCAGAAAATGGAATAACCTAGAAGAAATGGATATATTCTTAGAAACATACAACCTACAAAGGTTGAATCATGAAGAAATAGAAATTCTGAACAGACCTATAACTAGAATGGAGACTGTATCAGGAATGAAAAAAACCTCCTGATAAGGAAAAGTCCAGGATCAGATGGTGTTACTGGTGAATTCTACCAAACATTTAAGAAGAATTAAGGCCTATCCTTATCAAACATAAACATCTCAAATATATCTTGCATAAAGTCAGATATATAAAGTCAGATTATATAGACCACTGGAACAGAATCAAGAGCTCAGAAATAAATCCATGTGTATATAGTCAGCTGATCTTTGACAAGGGCACCAAGAATGCACAGTAGGAAAAGGATTATGTCTTCAACAATGGTGTTGGGAAAATTGGATAATCACATGCAAAAGTAGGAAATTTATCTTACATCATACACAAAAATCAAATAAAAATGGATTAAAGATGTAAATATAAGACTAAGAACTCTAAAACTCCTAGTAGGAAATACAGGGGAAACCTTCATGACATTAGTCTTAGCAATGATTTTATGGTTATGATATTAAAAGTACAGGCAATAAAAACAAAAACAGACAAACAGGGCTACATCAAATTGAAAAGGCTTTGCACTGTATAGGAAACAATCCATAGAGTAAAAAGCAACTTATAGGATAGGAGAATATATTTGCAAATCATATGTCTGATAAGAGGCTAATTTCCAAAATCTATAGAGAACAGCTATAACTCAATAGCAAAATACAAATAATACAACTATAAAACATGCTAAGGACTTGAATAAACATTTCTTCAAAGAAGACATACAAATAACCAACAGATATATGAAAAGATGCTCAGAGTCATTAATCGTCAGAGAAATGCAAATCAAAATCACAATGAGCTAGCACTTCACATCTATTAGTACCTATTAGTTATCTATTTTATTATCAATAAAAACAAAAAAACAAATGTTCGTGACGATGTGAAGAAATTAGAACTCTAGTACACAGTTGGTAACAATGCAAAATAGTTCCGTTGCTACTGAAAACAGTATGAAGGGTCCTCAAAAACTTAAAAACAGAACTACATATAATCCAGCAGTCCCCCTTATGTCTCTTTATGCAAAAGAACATAAGTCAGAATCTCAAAGAGATATTAGCACTCCTGTGTTCATTGCAGCACTATTCACAAAAGTTAAAATGTGGAAACAACCTAAATGTCCATTCACACATGAATGGGTTAAAAAATGTGGTGTATACACACAATTGAATATTATCGAGCCTTAAAAAAGAAGGAATTCCTGCCATATGCCACTATATAGATAAACCTGAGGGACATTATGCTAAGGGAAATATGCCAGTCACAGAAGAACAAATACTGTATGACTCCACTTTCGAGGTATGTAAAATAGTCCAACTCATAGAAGTAAAGAATAGAATTGTGTTTGCCAGGGTCTGGGGACAGGGGTAATGGGGAGTTGCTAATCAACAGGTATAAATTCTCAGTTATGCAGGATGAATATGTTATAGAGATCTGGTGTACAACATTGTGTATAGATGTCAATACAATGTTGTATACTCAATCTGTAAGTGGGTAGATCTCACATTAAATGATCTTGCCACAATAATTTTTTTCTTAAAAAGCCAAGTAAAAGTTAAAGTGTTTCAAATAAAAAAGTTAAGAAAGACAATATAAAAGACTTATGTCTCTAGGAATCAGATACCTGCACAGAAAAACAAGGAGGGGCTGGAGTTTGGGGAAAAATAGATTTCACTGCTACTATAAGAGCAATAGAAGAATGTAAGTACAATAAAGGAAGACAGGCTGACTGAGCTGGAAAGAGAGATCTCCATAAGAAAAAATGTTGACATAGAGAACAGACAAGAGATGAAGTGGAAAACAAGAACTTGAATGTCTATATACACAGAAAACAGAAAAGAATTTGTGTCAGATTTCTGTATCTATCTTGAATTGATTTAGGACTCCAGCCTGGATGAAAAGGGAGTTATAATTTATTGAATAGCCCTACTTTTTCACATCCAAGCATTTGTTTCAGCTTACAAGATATTTTTACAAATATAGATGTCCTATTTTCTACACAAAATCCTTAGTAGCAAACTTAAGGTCCTTTCCAATCAGGATCTAGCCTGTCCTCCTAATCATATCCTCATTTGTTCAAACATTCATTTATTTAATAACATTTATTTGGGACTTACCAGTTGCCAGGCACTATGGCACCACACAGGATACAATTTTAACAAGATATATGCAGTCTCCTGCAACATAGATTTACCATCTTGAAGGAAAGTTAAATATTGCAGGCAACTTTCAAAGTTTGTTTGTAGTTGGAATTTTAATGAGTAAAGGAGACATACAACTGCTTCAATGTCATATAATCAAAGGATATAATCAAAATTTGATGTCAAAGAAGTGCCCTGAGGAAATGAGGGTTAGGTTCAGCTCTAAAGATGAGTAGGTATTAGAGGGAGTGAGGTCATTCTAAGTAGTATGAAAAGCAAGTAAGGACATCTTAAGTTAGTAAGGCGTAGGCACAGTCCCTTGAGGGTATAAAATGTGCTTACTGCCTTGAAGTTAGAACCCTAAAGAATCCTCAAGGATTGCCAAGTCAGGACTAAAGAGAACTATAGAAAGTTGAGTCATAATAGCTGTGTAGAGGTAGGTAAAAACATGGAAATTAGCAATTAGACCAAGTGGATTCCATACCAAAGTCAATATATGCAGTGGTTTAAAGCATGTTACTAGGACTCCTAATATAAATGGAAATAAGAGATGAGGCTAGAAGTTTCTGGAGGGGCCAGGTCATGTAAGTATGGGGACAGTTCAAGGCTTTATTGGATCTCTATCAGTTTTTATTGAGAGCAGTTGGAAACTATTGAAGGTTTCCAAGATGCGGAAGGACAGGATCATATTTGCGGTTTTTGAAAGATCAGCATGGCTACAACATGAAGAATGGCACCCAGAGACAAGTGTGGATGAAGAAAGCATAGGTGGAGACTATTGCTCCCACTCGGCATTTCCTGAATGTACTTCAAGACTTCTCAACCCTGCATTGCTTGCTGCTCACTCTTTCTTAGATTTGAAATATGTTGCCTCTGCCAACCACTCTTCTCTTCCTATCTCAACTTTTCAAAATTCCATGTGTCTATTGCCCAGCCACAATGCTGCTCAGTCATAAATCTAACCATCAACTAAACTCAAGATTGTTCTGAGAGATCATCTTAGCCTCCAAGAATTAATTCCTCTTACTTTCACTTGATCCATTCACACCTACAACATTTTTTTAAACGTTTATCTATTATTTTTGAGAGAGGGAGCACAAGCAGAAGAAGGGCAGAGAGAAGGGGACAGAAGATCTGAAGGGGGCTCCATGCCAACAGCAGCCAGCCTGATGTGGGACTCGAACTCACACACCATGAGATCATGACCCCAGGCAACGTCAGAGGCTCAACCAACTAAGCCACCCAGGCATGACCACCTAGGACATTTTTATACCACTCTGTCATATTCAGACAGTTTAACTTCATTCTTTTTTAGCTGCAAGGATTTTTCTCATCCTCAATATTTTTAAGGACATTTATAATTTCTTATCCATCTACATTTATCCTTCTAACATCTAGGAGAGTGACTTACAAACAGCAGATGGTATTTTTTTTTAATTGCAGCCATCTATCACACAGAGACCCTTAATGCATGATTTTGAAGGAGGCTGGGTACTTAACAGAGAAATCCAGATGGGGAGTTCAGCAGAGAACCAGAACTGATTTCTGCAGAGATTAGTTCATTATTCCCTTTCCGGGCTGCCAATATCACCTGATCCACACCGTAAGACCTGGTTTCTAGAGATATCCTCAATTAGTGTTTGCCTCTCTGATTAAGAAATAAATGCAACCTTTTAAATGTTTTACTGCTGGAGTTAGTAAACGCTGTTTGTATGGTTGATGGATGTGATTAATAAAATCCATTAGGACAAAAAAGAATATAAATAATTGCTTTGTGAAATGGAAAATGCTAATTGCTAGAGACAATCAACACGAATCGTTGTGCTTGGATAGGCAGCGCCAGACTATGTAATTGCTTAGTGCTCTCCCTTTGTTTTTACAGAAGTGACAACCAATGATTTCTTGTTAATCCGTAGTGTTATTTGTGCCATACACCTGCTGCTTTTGTATATAATAATTAAATAGTTCAGTCTACAATTCTACACCTTCTTTAAAGCCATCATAACTCTGTTTCATTAAAAGGAATGAAAATGACAGCTTATAAAGTACCTGTTTTAGGTTGTCCTATTTAGTCACCAAGATAAATCTTTTAACTACCACCTGTAAAAACCATCTCGCTTCCCTTAACTACTTCTCCGAAGGGCAGCCTCTTTATGTACTTGTATCTTTTTCTCCAAACTATGTTATCTGACACCAAACATGGGCTTCACATTTCCAAGTAAAGTACAACATTTCTCCAGGTTTGTTGACATGCTTCCAATCCTGTGAGTGTCTCCCAGGCAACAGAATTTTAGGAGGACTAAACACAGTATATGAAAAACAGATGGAAATTGAGATGTTGATCAAGTAAGAAGTGAAAATGGAAACTAGAAAAATGACAGGCCTGACATAGATGCTTCTATCCTAATGATATTGCAGGAAGCAAGTAATGAAAATTGACAGCTGACATGTGTTCCCGTAATAGGCAGAGATGGAGGTAAAGTGCGGGATTGACTGCCTTGACTGATGTGATAGGCAGAATCATGCCCAACCCCCAAATATGGCTAATTCCCAGAGCCTGTGAATATGCTAGGTGACATGAAAAAGGGGAATTAAGGTTACTAGTCAGTCAATTTTAAAATAAGGTTATCCTGGAGGTGCCCGGGTGGCTCAGTCAGTTAAGCATCGCGCTCTTGATTTCAGTTCAGGTCATGATCTCACAGTTGTGAGATCAAACTCTGCATCAGGCTCCACACTGAGCATTGAGCTTGCTTGAGATTTCTTCTCTCCCTCTCTCCCTGACCCTCCTCCCCTCCTCTCTTTCTCTCTCTCTAAAAATAAAATAAATAATAATAATAAGACAGAGAAAGAAAGAAAGAAAGAAAGAAAGAAAGAAAGAAAGATTATTCTGGATTATCTGTGTGTGCCCAGTATAATCCCAAGAGTCCTTACAGAGAAGGAGGGAAGCAGAAGAGGCAGACAGAGCTATGACTACAAGTGAACAGTCGGAGAGAAATGCAACATTTCTGTCTTTGAAGATGGGGGAAGTGGCCTAAGAGCTAAGGAAGGCTAGTGGCCTCTAAGAAGCTTGAAGAGGTAAGAAAAGAAGTTCTTCCCTAGAACCTCCATAAATAAATGCAGACTCACCAGCACCCTAATTTTAGCCCAGTGAGACCCAAAATGGTCTTCTGATCTCCAGCAATGTGAGACAACAAATTTGTATTGTCCCAAGCCACAGAGTTTGTGGTGATTGGACAGCAATAATAGGGAACTAATACAACCTACATTATTTGCATTTTCTTCACTATTATAGGACCTAGAAGCCAAGAGAATACTTAAAATAAGCAGTAAGAAGGTGGGTCACTATATTAACACAGAGCCATGACTGAAAATGGAAATATACTAAGAGGTCTAAAAGTTTCCAGACCAAGGGAGAACTAACACATGCAGTGGTCTGTGCTGACATAAAATTATGGGAGATGGTGCTTCCCTGACACAGGGATCTTTACAGAGTCAATACTACTCCCTCTTCACAATCCTTTTCTCAAATAAAGTGAGGCCAGTATTTCCCTGAAGCATCGGAGTGAAAGGCCCTAACACATGCAAGTAAGTACCTGAGGCCAAAAAAGCATGTCTCATGACTCACTCCTTCCAGCCATCCCCTTTCTATAAACCAGACACTGCCACTGGCTGGGAACCTAATGATATTCTAGCACTTTCTCTGTGTTATACAAGAGTTCTCTCCTTTTTTTTAATTTTTAAAAAAATGTTTACTTATTTTTGAGAGACAGAGAGACAGAGCGCAAGCAGAGGAGGGGCAGGGAGAGAGAGAGAGAGAGAGAGAGAGAGAGACAGAATCTGAAGCAGGCTCCAGGCTGATGTGGGTCTCGAAGTCATGAACCGTGAGATCATGACATGGGCCAAAGTTGGACACTTAAACAACGGAGCCACCCAGGCAGCCCTGTATGTCATACATGAGTTCTTATCCTAAAGATTGAAGCATGTCACTCTGGCATAAGGTAGAACGTGGCAGTCTCAGTGAATTAAGCATAGCTTGCAATTGTGAACCATGAAATGGATCTGCAAGATCCATTCCAAAATGGGAGCCAGAGTTAGCAGGCCACAGTACTGACAACTCCACCACTCAAATGTCCTCAGGATTCTCTGTCTTCTGGCTTAGACATATTGTCTCTATGTCCTGGGGCAAAGCCAGACTTCACATACCACTCAGAATTTCCCCCTTAAGAAACATTGCTTCTGGAAATTCTTTCAAATGCTCTATGGTTCTTTCAGATATTGGCCATCAGGTGTAAAATAGAGATGGAAACCAAAGTTAAAGGACATATTTCATTTAGAAGAAGAGCACTCATCATTATAGGCAAGTTCTGCTCTGAAGAGAAAAGTGGGTCGGTTATGTTGTGGTAAGAGGTATAGCGGAAGTAGTCTTCTGTCATGCAAATAATGCAGTTTCTTTAGGGTATGGCCCTGGGGGACATGTAGACATGGTTCCAGAGAAAGGAAGGCATGGATATAAAAGGCATAGATTATAACCATCTAAATTTAGGATACAAACAAGTGTCTGAAGGTGGATATCTGGGTGCTTGGAAGTCCATGGAAAAGCAGATCTTGTTCACGTTCAAACACACACACACACACACACACACACACACACACAAAGGGGTGTCTGGAGAAAAAGAATATAGGATGATATTACATGTAGCATTGTCATAACGGTGTCCACACCAACCATGGGTATAACTGGAGGAAGTGGTAAAATCAGGGATTTGGGCTCTAATAGATCTGGGTCATTCATGTTTGCATATTGGATCCAGATGTGTGCAGTAGACTACTAAAATTGTATTTATTTATTTTTTTTTTAATTTTTTTTTTGAATGTTTATTTATTTTTGGGACAGAGAGAGACAGAGCATGAACGGGGGAGGGGCAGAGAGAGAGGGAGACACAGAATCGGAAACAGGCTCCAGGCTCTGAGCCATCAGCCCAGAGCCTGACGCGGGGCTCGAACCCACGGACCGCGAGATCGTGACCTGGCTGAAGTCGGACGCTTAACCGACTGCGCCACCCAGGCGCCCCTAAAATTGTATTTATATAGGATATGGTGTTTTGAAAAGAGAAAAATAGGCAGCCAAGATGCTGTGCATTAGGGGTTAAAATTAGGGTTTTTGTTGCTGCTATATGTAGGTATGTATGTATGTGTATATGTATGTATTTCTCATATCTAGAGAACAAAGAGGAGTTGAACTGAATCCTACGCTGCCCATCTCCTCTCCAAATCATGAGGTCCCCAGAAGAACGATACAACTAAGATACATAAAGAATGAGAAACAAATCTACCTCCTTATTATTAACTGAGTTTCCTATATTACTTCTCATGATAGAACCCTGCTAAAGCTTTATTTGAAATCTTAATTCAATTTTGAGGCTTATGCCTTCTCTTCATGATTATTGTTCTATTTCCATAAAAACGTTATGTGGACATGACTGAGCAGTAGGTAGAGGCAATGTGATTTGGCCCAGGCCCCAGAATTTCCTAGGGAAGGCAAGTATTTGCCTATTCACATATTTTCTCTGTCTCTATTCCTCTCTCTCTCTCTCTCTCTCTCTCTTAGATCTCTCTTTCTCCCTTATCCTCCTCACTCTTTTCCCTTCCTCTCCTTCTTCCCTTCTCTCCACCTCCCAACACGCCTTCTCTCTGAAAACTGCTAGGTTCCCCTTTACAGAGAAGGTATTGTTACTTAACTCTTGTGTGCTTTTGTTCCCTCCACCTGTAAAATGGGACCAAGAATAAGCTCTAGGTTACTGTGAAAATTAAAAAAGACATCCTATAGTGATGCACTTAGGGAAGTATTTAGCAAATGGTAAGTGATCCAAAAAAGATAGCAGTAACAATGACGGAGCTTGTCAAAGAAAACTTGCACCAGGGAGAGTTAAAGAAGCAAGAAAGACTTTATTCAAGACTATTGCAATAAGGGAGGGAGATTAAACTTAGCTCCACTGAAACAAAAAGAAGGAGTGGTTTTGGAGCACCGGAGTGAGCAAGTAGTGAAGTACTGGACATTGTTGGGGGAGGAGGTGGTCAATGTGATTAGACCGTGGATGTTTGCTAATTGAAGGATGTTAAGCTCCTACCCTGGGAGCTCCCTGGCTGGGAGATAGGGGTGACATGTCCTTTGGTGCCGACATTTGAAAGGCATGGCATCCAGGGACTTGAGAAAGACATTCTGGGTTATAAAGCTGTAAGAGGCTGAGAGAAGATTTTTATCTCAAAGGGGCAGAGAAAGAATTTACAACTAAAAATGCCCTAAAGTTAATGTTCTAAGAAAAGGGAGTTTAGGGGCCTAAGATCAGGAAGAAGTCCATGTCAAGTTGAGTCAAGCTGAGGGGGAATAGTAAGGCTGTCTTGGTCACGATATTCAGGATAAAGGTAGAAGTAACTGCAAAGGTACGTGGACCATGCAGACAATGAATTAACAGTAAAATGATGTGTATTTCACTTTCACTTTCTTTTAGATAAGCATAGCGTGATTCAAGCACAAAAGCTGCAGAATCCCAAAGGTCTTGTTGTGAGCTTTTGTGGAGGGTTAATTACATAGGTTGAAAGCCTCTTCAATAAATCAGATTTCTATCCTTTTGTAATTTCTAAATTTAGAGATTTAATATCAAACTCAGCCAAAGAAGAAACGCATTATGAGAAATGAAAGAGAATATACAATCTGTTAGTGCCACACACCTGGGTTAAAATATTAGTACATTCAAATATAAATCCTCTTTATTTACCGCTAAGTTTATGTATGAATGCGTTATTAAAATACCTTCAATGTTAACCCTGCTTTACATAGCCTTGGGCGGGCTGAGAAGAGTATCAGAATACCTATTCATTGTTTAAAAGCAATGGCAAGTTTCGAATCTGAAAATATTTCCTCTTTATGGTCTGTAAAATTCCCTTTCTTGAAGTGTGTTCAAGCTGAAGTTAATTCTAATTATGGGTAGGAAAAATCACCCATTTTCAGCAACTAGACTAACAGGAATATGTAGATGAATTGGATGCGCTGGCAAAATCAGATAGAAAAATGCAGATACCCTGGCAATTAGGTATGTAAGTCAAAGAAAAATATGCAAATGACCTAGTTTTCACGCTCGGAAACTTTTATGAAAATTCTGCTTTTGAATTTAAGAATCTGTTAATTATATCTCTCATAGTTAAGATGTAAATGAATTTTTTCCTGTGATTATAGTCATGATAATTGTTATTAAAATTTACCCAACAACAGCACAGCAATGGACAACATTTAGTATTGCGACTGAGACAGTCTGGGTTCATGAACAATTTCATTCTCTAGGCGTGTGACCTTCGACACATCTCTGAATCTTTCTGGACTTCCATTTCTCAACTGTAAAATAAGCATAAGTGGCACCTGCTTTATTATTACCACACAAATCCTTCTCAGGAGAATTAATGGAGGTGGCATACATTTGAAAATGAGTTTTAAATTTCAAAGTAGTGAAAACATGTTGCTCTGGCCGTTGATTTTTGGGCGCTACGTGAAACACACTTGAACCACGGGTATATCTCACCTTGATTTTGCTGTGAAACTATCGTGGGAGAAATTGAGGGCCTATCTGCATGTGATGGACTTCAACTCTAATTCAGACCTGAAGGGAAACGAAAGTCCTGTCAAAGACTTTTGCGGATGGGTGGTGAGCTGCCATTGTCCCGATTATCTCCTTCTTACTCCCCCTTTTGCCTGTTCCTCAATGAGTACTTCTGATGTGACATGGATTCCTCTCCATTGTTTTCCACAAACAAATTGACAAGAACAAAGGAACACACAGAAAGAGATTTTCAATCAATTTTTACAAAAGATTTTGAGTCACACAGATTAAATCGTATGTAAGACATGCCAGTTCTTTGTCACATGAGCCCCACCGGCCCTGGACGTTTCTTACTGACTTTCATTTCCTATATTCAAGCGTCTAACCATCTTGCTGCTGTTTCTCCTTCTCTTTTATCTGTATTTTCTCTCAGGAGCCTCGAGCAATATCAAGAAAGAAATAGAAAATTCCCATCCTTTTATTATATAGAGAAGCTTAAATTTTCTTTTTATTGCTTTGGCTCAGGTGGAAACACAAGGCTTTAGGGTTTCATATTATGTCCTGATGTTTATCAAACAGCACCCAGCTTTTCCTGAAACAACAGCAACAACAAAAGACAAACAAAAAAACCCCTGGCAACAACAATAAAAATGCCCTGGTGCCAGGTGCTACAATTAAAAGGTTGTACCCACAAATGAATTGTGATAGTTGAAACCATTTTTGGGAAATGTTAATAAACTTCTTATCTTTCTCTAGTGAGGATAATGAACTAAAGTAACATTTTAGATATTTGTAGATTGATCAGGAGTTTAGAGCTCTGTTGTATCCAACAAGAGATGGCTTTCTTGGGGTCAATTCTGAGTATGTACAGGTTGTTCATTTCCATAACGCTATTATATAATTCTCAGCTTTGTAGAGGCCTTTCTTAGTATAGCTGAAGATTCTATTCGAGATAGTAGTTTTCTCATAGAAGCAATTATGGAATGATTTATTAAATTATATGTAAGACCGGTAAGGGCAGGAACCTTCTCTTGTCTTATTTTTTCTTCTATTCTCAGAGCCAAGTTCAGTGCCTAATACTGGATAAGAATTCAATAAAAATATGCTACATGATGATAGAATGAAAAAACGAAGTAAGAAGTGAAATACAGAAACAGGAACATAGAGTTTTATCAGGAGCCCTAATGGCAATATTCTCTTTTGGGAATTTTGACCTCCATCCCTCTAGTAACATTGCTTGACATTCACTTCATGAGGATTTCTTATTGTAATTTCGTATCCTCCCAATTGTCCCATCCATTTAATCCCTTTCTGCCATGCTCTCTTCTTTTTCTTACTCCCTTTTCTTACCCTTTTGCTCGTGAGGCGAATATTAGAAATGCTGATCCAATCTCAGGAAGAATACAAGAACCTCCTTGAAGCCAGATGAATCATCTCAGGTCTCCTACTAAGCATGTGCCTCCCTGCTCAGTCCCAATAACCACAGACAGTAATGAGGGCATTTGCTGGTCTGAAAATGTATGAGGGGAACAGAAAGCTCTGCTGTGTGAAAGGGCTCATCCCCCTCACTCTGCCTTGTCTCTGCAAGAGCCCTTTACTGCAGAGTCAGCATGAAATTATGCCAAGTCTAATAAGCTTTCATTAAAATTTTCAGCTAACATAATCAGAATATTTGTTTTTAATAGATTCATAATGAAAACAACACAGGGAGGACAACTTAGAGGTTTTCAGATGAAAAGAAAGGGGTCCATGAAACAAGAACATTCTAATAGCTCATCAGTCTGATTTTTGACAGCAGAAGCACACATACAATGTAATTACCAAGAAATGAAATGGATAGTTTTGCAAAGAAACCACATATTTGGAAGAGAAATTATGCACGTTGGTCTTTATGGTAATGATCTTCACAAACTGTTTTTTACGATTGATTTCTCTGGTCAACAATTCTGCTGATGATCAGGGATCACCTTCCTCTTCAGAAGGACACTGCCAAGGTGATCGAGACTGTATCAGGATCTTTTCTGTAATTATCAATCTTGGATTAAAGACGTCTATATAGACTCTGTGTTTGCTACTAAAAAGGAGAAGGAAGTTATCTCCTCTAGGTAATGGTGGGCAACTGGTGGGGAAAGGGAGATGGGAAAGTGGTGGTTATGTTAGAAAACTGGGGGAGGTGGGTTGCAAAATCATCCTATGACTTTTTATAGACTGGACAATCCCTGTTTATCTGGTTCGTCCCTCAGAGGGAAACCATTCTCTGGGATCCAGGGTCACAAAAGAAATTGTGCCAGAAGGAGAAAGTACTTGAGAACATTAGAGCCCTAATGTAAATAAATTTCTACTGCAGTCACTTACACAAATATAAATCAGAACCCCAAACAGCAAATTGAAGAAGAGTGAAAAATGTGTCCCAGGAAGTGAAAAATTGTGTTTGAGGCAATTAAGCTTTTGGCAGCTGCTACTTGAATTGGTAGCAAATAATATCTCCTGACACGTCAATTCCCTGTGGGTGAGTAAGACTGAATCTGTACAAATATGTGTTACTTTTCTAACACTTTTTTTCTAAATAAAGTTAATAAGACTGATGTTAGAAATTTCATTTAGTTTTTGGTAGGAATAACTACCTGGAGTTTTATTTAACAGAGATCCTTAAATGTGTCAAGATGAAGATTTATAGAAATAGATAGTAAAAATCCAAGCAGTAATAATTTATATATCTAGCTAATTGCTTTGTAAAATGGAATTAAATAATCATTATATGGATAACTAATTATGCTCTTTGATAATAATTGAAAGGTAGCATCTTCTAATTGAAAGATAGTATCTTATACTTGTTAAGAACATGAAAGACAGGGGCACCTGGCAGTCTGGATGGCTCAGTCAGCTGAACATCCAACTCTTGATTTTGGCCAGGTCATGATCTCAGGGTCATGGAATCAAGCCCTGCGTTGGGCTCATGCTGAGGGTGGAGGTTGCTAAGGATTCTCTCTCATTCTCTCTCTCTCTCCCCGCCCCTCTGTCTCTCTCTCCCCCTCTACCCCACCTCTCCTCTGTCTCTCTCACTCTAAAAAAAAAAAAAAAAAAGAACGTGAAAGACAAAATCAGTTTGAACCCAGATTCATGTGTACAAATCTGGACATATTGCATAGTCTTTTTATGCCTTAGTTCCCTCACCTGTAAAACTGAGATTAATAATAATACCTACTTTTAGTGTCTTTAAGAAGGAAAATCTCATAAATAGCACCTCCCTTCTCCACCTAATTTCTGAACCAATTAAGAAATAAGACAAAAGAGTCAGCAGAGAACCTAAATATCATAGTCTCAGTAGGAAAAAATCAATGAAGAGTGAGAGCATATATTAAATTATTGCTGCCTGTCCACTTAGGCTACATCTTTGAATAAGGCATTGGAGAGGAAATTAAGTCTGTAGAACAGTTTTACTTACAAAAATCACTTCATCCTACTGATTCATAAAGAGACAAGTTATAAGAAATCAAATCACCTATTCAGGAATTTTGAAAGACAAGCTATATATTTTCAAGTACATGGATCAGTGGCTGTAGCCTAACGACCATGTAAGTAATTCCACTTTCATAAAAAGAATAAGGGAGTCAAGAAGTAGAAATAGCTAGTAAAAATCACTTCTCATGGAAATTCCCCACTAATATTCCCTACCTTTTTATTTTCAGAGTCTATTGTGATTAACTTTTCAGATTATGCTCATGCAGGAGAGTACCTACTTCCTTGGAGAGACTCCTGTCTTCTTGAAGTCACTCTGTCAATGCCCACCACTTTTCTATGGGTATTCTCCTAGGACCGCTAGTGGATAGTGCAGATTTTGCCCACAGACACTCAGGAACAGATCAGAACAGAGTATTCAAATCCACTCCTGTCCCAGATCATGTCAAAACTACATTTTCCATATGCAAGAAGATTAAATGAAAACATTAATGAATAATAAATTAGATGAAGAATTGTGTTAATAAATAAATTGCATGAAGATTCTCCAACTACAAAATTCCAACAGTACAAAGAAACTTTAAATGTATATAAATCTTATCATATAATTGAATACTCAAGATGAAGTCCAAAAATTAAATGCCTGGATTTGGACTGAATTTCCTAGATTCTCCAAGAAAGTACAGATGTTAAGTTTCCCATGTCATGGATAGAACGTGTGCTGTAGCTTTTGATTTAGAGAATGCGACCATTATGCATAGAGACCCAGTAGGTATTTACAGCTCCATGTACCCAACTAGACTCATTCTCTGGGAGCTTTCTGGGACCTGAGACTGGCAGGGTCTCTTAGTCTTTGAATAGTTTGGGTAAAAGCAATTTGAAAATGTCCTTCACACCTTTCCTTTCCCAACTAGTTAAACTAACGGAGGACAGACACAAAGACGAAAAAAAGAATCAGAAATACAGTGTCAACACTAGTCCTGGAGAAGTAGGACTCTAGGTGATGGTGCAACCAGCTCTTTCCTTCCTTATACTGTGGTCCTGGTGTGGCCTTGTCCCACTCAGTCAGCTGATACTTGGTATTGAAATTATATTGTGTTAAGAGTCACATACTGGTCACAAACTAAACGTGTACATCTGTGAATTTCCATTGTTTTTTTCCTAACATGTTGAGAATGAGGTACCATAGGCATTTTGGAAACCATTTTTTAAAGCATGTCTACTTGCTTTTTAGAATTTGGGCTTGAGGGACTTCTATCTTTAAATTTAAAATTTGTTTTCAACTGATTTTGCTCCATTATTTAAAAACATTGGAAATATTAAGTATTATAATAGGAACAGATAACTCATATAAATGCTAAATATTTCATACGATCTTAGGCAACCATTAAAAATGTTGTAAAGACAATTCTTATAAAGTGTTTGTAAGTGCCTAAAATTAAATAACACATTTTTGACATTTAAAAGAGAAATGCATGAGAAAGCATGTTACCTTATAATATGTACAACTTCTTTAGACTTCTCTAAAAAACTATTATATGTATTTACATGTATCATATCCTTGGAAAAGCTGGCAAATGCTATATATAAATAAAAAAATACCTAGAAGCATACACCCAACCTATTAATAATTGTTGACTAAGTAGATGGGATGTACATATATGTATGTATATAATTTTCTCCTTATTTTTCTGTAATGATTTTATTATGAGAAAGATAACTTTAAAATATAAAAATAAATAAAAATTAGAACTATTTGTAGTTTTAAAGATACATTCTTATTTAATTTCTTCATAATTTCTAATTTACTATTAGGCAGTTATGACTACTATATTTGTTTTGCAATCATTTCACAATTTTTAACCCATATTTGATAAGACATAATACAGAGAAGACATAATATGATAAAAGTTTATTTATAAGCTTTTTATTGTTTATTTAAAGTAATAAAACTTATTTGTTTTTATTATGAGATGTACTTATATATACATTTATATATAAAATATAGATACAGATATAACAAATATATGTGTATGTATGTATTTTTATTAAAGGAAATCAACTATAAATTTTACAAAGCAAAAACTTGGGGGGGGGAAGGATCCCTAAAAAACCTTGCTCAAAAGCAATGTGGAGTTTGTTACAGTATACCTCAATTTTCAGGATACCCCAATATCATCAATATGCAAATGATCAGTGTCTAAGGATAATCATGATCATTTGATTATTTCAAGGAATTTTTACAGTCATCTGCATCTACTGTACCTTTTAGATTGTGAAGGACAAGTAGAGTTTGAGACATTGCATGAAATCCTTAAGCCCTGTGGATCATTCTGGACTGTTTATACCAAACCCCCCTTGTCTAACTGATATGTGCTGTCACAATATGAGCTGACTCCTGTACTTTGTGTGTATGTGTGTGTGTACGTGTGTGTGTGCATGTGTGTTGTGATGAGCAAGAGATTTTGCAGTAGTAGTCCAGTCACTTTCCTTCACCTCATTCTGCCTTGTGACTCTCACATGTTTGTGAGATGGCCACGTATGGATAAATTCAGAAACTAAAGCTGTCAGGAGTTAGCAAAGGACAGAACAGACAACTGTTGAGGCAGGAGAGGCTGAAGTACATGGCCAAGCATGTCCACTGACCTAGAGTAACCCCAAAAACTGGTGTCCCACCTGGTTTTCATGCTGATCAGACCACTCAGATTTTACTTCCTTACTTTTTTCTTTTCTTATTAGAATTAGCCTGTATGATCTGGACTGGATTTTTTTTTTTGTATGTTAAGTATTTCCATTCCATTTAATCCTCTTGTTGCATCTTAGATGTCTAACTCAGAATATGTTTTTCTGGATGAAAAGCAGTTACTGCTTCTGACAGGCCCAGGGTACAGCATATCGATGTCTTCAAATCTTGCAAAAAGGAGTAAAGTCCATCAAAATTCAATCTTGAAATTTGTATTCACTCATTTTTTCATTTATTCATTCAGTAAAAATTGAATGCCTACTCTAACAGCATGCCTTGTCTAGGTGCTATGGATAAAATAGGAAACAACACAGAAAGCCTCTCTACTTTCATAAAAATTACAGCTGAGTGTGATACACTAAATATTAGTAACCAAGTGACTGTATAATAAGGTTTTGTGAATGATAAATGCCATCAAGAAAAATAATGCAGGAAAAGTGGACAGAGTCTGATGAAGGATTAGGGAAGGTCTCCCTAGGGAAGAGACATGAATAAGAGAGAGCACCAAGAAAAGAACTTTAGGAAGAGATTTCTAGTGGAGGAAAACACCAAGTCCAAAGGCTCTGGGGCAGGAAGGAACTCAGTGTGTCTGGGCATTCGAAAAGCAAGAAGATGGTCAGTGTAGCTGGAGAGGAGTAAGCACAGGTTAAGCAATAGGAAACAAGGACAAAGATGTCCTCAGAGATCAGATCCATGGTGTCTTGTAGGCCATGGGGAGGATTTTGTATCTTTAATTGTGACAGGAAGACGTTGAGGAAAGAGTTTTGAGCCATGGCATCTGATCTATGTATTTAAAATACAACTTTGGTTTCTGAGTAGAGACTCTATTCTGGGCAGGAGAGCATGTAGGCAGATTTCTAAGAAGGTGACCACAGCTGGCCAGACATGAGATGATAGTGGCATGGAAGGGCTGAGAAGTGGCTAATGGATGTGAATTGTGAGGGAAAGGGTCAAATTAAGTTTGACTCTGGGATTTCGGGCCCGAGGAAAAGGGTATATGGTTCTGCCGTTTGCTGAGATGGGAACTATAGAGTAGCTGGCTTACATGAAGTGACAAATATAACAGCTATTCAAATTCTGCGGGACTATTCAGTCATAATAAGACTGGTATATATTTAGGAAAAGATAACTGAAATTCAACATCGATCTATTTTTTAATCCTCCATAAACCCATTATCCACACTACTGACAAGTGAAAAGTTCTGGCATATGACTCATTTATTTGTGAAATCACTTCCTCAGTACATACAGATGGTGTTTGCATAGATGGTGATAGGGGATGGCCTGTTGGAGGAGCAGGGATCCTCAGAGTCATATGGGACCATCTCACCTATGGGGGAGAATGTGAGCATGCTTGTGTTTACACCCCTGCAAGTCAAAGCCAAATCGCAAGCCTTTTACTGTCCTTTTCTCTAGTCTAACATTTAATAGGTTTTGCTGCCTTTTTTTCTTCTTCTCTATATAGCTTTCTGTAACTGTTGTCATAGCAACAAGATAGTCTTTGCTTAGGAGAAATGGTTTGGACAAAACTGAATTATAAATCAACATCATCAGGATTATGGCTGTTTTTACATCATTTTTATGAACCCAGGTAATATTAAGGAGTTATACTTTTATTGAGGTTTAGAGACATAGGACCCAGTTTGTCTAATGCAGGGGTCAACAAACTTTTATATAAAAGGGCCAGATAGGGGTGCCTAGGTGGCTGTCAGTTAAGCAACTGACTCTTGATTTCAGCTCAGGTTATGACCTTATGATTCATGGGTTCAAGCCTTGCATCGTGCTCTGTGCTGATGGTGTGAAACCTGCTTGGTATTCTCCATCTCTCTCACTCTCTCTTTTTGTCTCTCTCTCCCTCCTTTTCCACTCACATTCTCTTCCTCTCTCAAAAAAAACATAAATAAACTTAAGAAAATAAATAAATAAAAGGGCCAGAGAGTAAATATTTTAGGCTTTGAGGTCTGTAAAGTCTCTATCACTACTGTATCTCTGCCTTTGTACCATGATACAGTTCTAGACAATACGTGAATGACTTCAATGTGGCTGTGTCCCAATAAACATTATTTATAAAAACCAGGAAGCCCACTGGATTTAGCCCATGGACCACAGATTGTCATTCCCTGATCTAATGGGTTCCTTCCCCTCACTTTTTAAGATAGTGCTCAAATAGATCTACTCTGTCACCCACAGAATTCCTGGGCCTTACCTCCGACCCACCAAACTGGAATTTCTTTGGTTATGAATTTTTAACAAGTTCCACTCTCCATATAATGCCCAGCCAAGTAAGTTCAAATACTGAGGTTTATCAAACCTCTATAAAGGCTTCCCTAAATAGAATGAGGTGCAAATTACCACAAAAACTTCCTACATTATAAAATCAATATCCATCTATTGCAAGTGAAGTAACATGAGCAGCATGAATAGTATTTTTTCAAGGAGAAAGAAATTTGACAACATTTTAATGTGGGAAGATTTAATCCAAAAAAAAGTGGATTTCTGATTCTTATAGATCATAAAATCTGGCAACACAGAGCCCACATTCCTGCACAGCAAAATCCTGCTAGAGTTGAGTCATGAGCACCTGATTCATAGAAAGTACATATACTGATCTAGACCACACCCCCCACCACCCTCTACTGTCTCTTACAGTGTCCCACTTTACCCATTTCGGTTACACAGTTGCCTTCTGTGGTCATTTCATTTCACAACCAATGATTTCATAAATGCACTCTCAATACTTATCAGTCATGGTATATCGTTGGCTGCTACCCATCTTTCTTATATCAGAATTTATGTCATAAGCTATATATATGTAATTTTTTAGGCTGCCCATTTTAATAGAATGTCTCTAGAATGGAAAAGATAAACCAGTTTTATGCTTCCTGTTGTAGTACTTATAAGTTTGTTGTCTCTGTGAGGAATGACAGAAGCGACCCTGAATAATAAGTGACAAGTCAAATGCACATATCTTTATCATTGTCAAAATATTTCAATGAGACAGAAAGGATCAAGCGATCTTGGTTTCATAAATTAACGTCTGTTCCGGCACCTCCTATTTAAAAGGAGAGCGTGTTCTTTGGCCGGCTGCTCCTTTGTGCTTCTAACAGGGACACTTGCAGATGAAGCCCAGAAGAGCGGATGAAGACATGTGACTAGAAACATAAGCATTTCTGCCTTGCCAAAGCAAATGTCATTCTTCACCTTTTGTACTTGTGGACAGGAAGTGAGGTCTAACTTTGGTTGACATTTCCTTTTATTCTGTGCCCTCTCGCTCCTGCACTAGGTACTCTGAGCTCCTGGTGGGAGGAAGTAGGAGATTCCGGGGAAAGGGGAGAAATCACACAAAGATAGAACTCATTTCTAAGAAAGATGCTTCTATCCCTATAAAGATATTTAATACGAAAAAGAAAAAAATCACTTGGGAAGTATTTACTGCTATCTTTTTGCTATCATTTATATCCACTCACAAATGTACTAAACCTTTAATGTACCGCTAACACCAGGAAAGGCTAATAAATGTTTATGATGTTAGACACTAGATCTGGTGTCAGACAAAGATAGGTTTGAATGCCAGTTACATAACTTCCAAGATTTTGAGTAATTACTTCCTTTGTCTAAGTGTCAGTTTTCTCATCTGCACAATGGAAAGAAAAATCTTTCGTGCCTCATCAAACTGTTATAAAGAGTAAATGCACGTGAAGGATTTAAGAAAGGCCAGGCATTTAGTAAATATTTCTTTTATCTAGTAAATATTTTTTTTTTTAATTTTTTTTTTTCAACGTTTTTATTTATTTTTGGGACAGAGAGAGACAGAGCATGAACGGGGGAGGGGCAGAGAGAGGGAGACACAGAATCGGAAACAGGCTCCGGGCTCCGAGCCATCAGCCCAGAGCCCGACGCGGGGCTCGAACTCACGGACCGCGAGATCGTGACCTGGCTGAAGTCGGACGCTTAACCGACTGCGCCACCCAGGCGCCCCTAGTAAATATTTTATTTAGTAAATATTTCTTCCTAATTGTAATTTTTATCTGTAAAATGTGGGTGATAATAATAGAATCTAGCTCATCGGGTTATTATGAGGATTTAATCAAATCACGCCCATGAAACATTTCTCAGAGTGCCTTGCACAGGTTAAGTCTCTGACAGATGCTACTTGTGATTAAAATTGTATTACTATAACAAGTATTGTTAATAATAATAAATCACAATCATTTGGAGAAAGAATTCATTTTAAAAGAGATGGCTAATGGTTATCTAATTTTTCAAACTACGGACTGAATCAGACTATAAAAACATCCTTGGTTTTCTTGGCAGAATATAGCATAATGCTTTGAAAAAAAATAGGCTTTAGAGGCTGGCAGATCTGAGTCTGGTCTCTACCCACCTAGTTACTAGTTGGGTGATGACATCAGGTTTGACCTCTCCCTGCTTGAGTTATCTTTGAGCCATAGTAATCACTTGAATTACAGTAAAAAATAGTTCAAACAGTTTGTATCAAGATTCAATGAGATGAGTATGTCCTTGATGTGAAGGCTTAGCAATCTGCCTTGGGTTCCCACGGTGCTTCAGTTTTGGATGCTTTCTAGTACAGGTTTGCACACGCTAGCACACGCTGTTGGTCATGTTCATAGATATATTTTTAAGTTGTTAGAAGAGGCTCTGCACAGAGGCTTCCTATGATCCAATACAGTGGTTCCACCAGGGGGCAACTTTCCTCCCAGGGAATATTTGGCAATGTCGGCAGACTCTTTTTATGGTCTTGACTGGGGTGTGGGGGAGAGACAAGGAGAAAGAGTTCTACTGGCACTGAATAAGTAGAGGCCAGAAATGCTCCCAAACATCCTAAAAATACACAGGGCATCCCCCATAGCAGCTAATGTCAAATAGTCCAGCCACAAGGTCAACGGCACCGAAGTTAAGAAACTGATCTAATACACAGATCTTTGCACGTCCTTTGACTTTACAGAGTTCAGAAACTTAAAGTAGACGGTAGCAATTCCAAAACTGGTCTTGGAAACTGTCAGTATGAATGACAGGATTCTCAGGAAGACTGACGAGAATTTTCTATACTAAAATTCTCCCTTCACTCATCTCTATAATTACAGGTTCATTCTTTTGGTTGTATTTAATCCTTTCCTGGGTTTGAAATGGATAGCATCTCATTTGTCATTAATGTGCTTACTGTGTATGCTGTAAAAGCACCTAATATTTGCCTAGATAAGGCTGAAGGCGCATGAGTACAATAGACTCTGAGACTAGAGGTTTCAGAGGCCCGTCATCCACAGTGACTGGTTTCAGTGCTTCCGTACTTGGCCGTTTTGAGTCTCAAATCCACAAAGCAGTTAGATGATGTTGTTTATAACCTACGTGAGTATAGAACCACCTCTTGATCAACATGGCTTCACAGAGTCATCACCCTGGCCTACAAGGCCCTATATAATGGAGCCTGCCCACTCTCTGATCTGGTGCTATAACTGTCCCTCTGCTCACTCAGCTATAGTTACATGAGCCTCTCTTTATCCCTCCAATAAAATAAACTCACTCTAGCCTCAGGCACTTAGCCATTTCTATTTTTCTGGAACAGTCTCCTAAATCTTTGTTCATTTAGGTGCCTACTTCAAAGCTCACCTCATGAGAGCCTTGAGCATCCTATCAATATTACCTCAGCACCACCCTTTGCACACAACATTCCCTTTCTGTGTTTCATTGTTCTTCATAGCATTCATCCCTGTCACACAGTGTATGGTGTATTTGTTTGTACATGTGTATTGCCTGTCTCTACCATTCTAGAAAGTCAGCTCTTATTGATTTGTAATCCCTATAAACATCCTACTGATCAGAATTCAATGGAATACAGTTTGGCGAATGGTTTGCTGATCTGTATTTTATATTTTATTTTCTCCTGGTTTTTCCATTAAAAAAAAAAATGGAACAGTCTTGGAGAGCCTGGATGGCTAAGGGTCTGGCTCTTGGTTTTGCCTCAGGTCATGATCTTATGGTTCATGAGTTCGAGCCCTGCATCAGGCTCTGTGCTGGCAGCATGGAGTCTGCTTGGGATTCTCTCTCCCCCTCTCTCTGCCCCTTCCCTGCTTGTGCTCTCTCTGTCTCTCAAAGTAAGTAAATAAACATTTTTAAAAATTAAAAAAAAAGGAACAGTCTATATCCATGTGTCACTAGAATATGCTAGAAATTCCAGTAACTGTCAGAATTTTGATTCATCAGACTGAGACCCATCAATCAAATCTGACCAACAGAGACTTTTAGGAAAATTACATCTGAGTGGCTTTCAAAGGAGCTTTATCCTCCGGTTCACTCCCATATCTGGTAAACTATTAACTCCATCTACATTAGGTGATTATATATAACATATATTATATGTATATACATACCCATATGTATATATGTGTGTCATATAGATATATAATATTGTTCTATAATATCTATATTAAGTTCACCTATCTATAAGAAGTGAGTATATTATCATACCTGGTCACCTCACACATTTGTGCTTCTTGCCTGACCCCCAAAGGCATTTGAGTTTATTTATAAGCCCTGATCTACGTGATAAAAAACAATTTGCCTAACTCAACTAAATTGCATTTGTTGAATATAATTAAACATTACGTGTAAGAGGAATAGGCTAGGCAATGTAATGTGAAGACCTCATATGTGTCTCTTGCATCCAAGGCTTGTTTTTCCTTTTGATTCATGGATGACAAAATGTCAATGAACAGCTATAACAAGCCACAGAGATTTTATGCAATGAGGCCGACGGTCTACGATATTACACTGGTACTGAATATGCATTTCCCTACAGAATCATTCACTTCTACCTCTAGCAACTTCTGATGGCTCTGAGGGTACAGGAAAAGTAGAAAGTTCATTATTAAATTAGGTACCCATGAAGGAAAAGTTGAAAGATAGCACTGGTTAGGGAAGTTCAAAAGATGAAGAGAAAAATGAGAGAAGCTGAAAGAAGTGTGGCCTTTGATTTCTCCTAAACTGGAAACTTCCTGGTCTTTACTTACCCAGCACCCTGTCTGTTCACATTCTCATTGAATTTCACCTCTCCGTATCCTTCCCACCTTGTCTGCTGTTGACTTTGTCTTCGCAGAAAGAGTATGAACCCTTCTAAGATGAAGTGAGGAAGAGTTTGTTACTGAGATCAATTTTGCTGTTGATACGCCGTGTTTCTTCTCAGTTGACCAGCCATGGCAATTTTTAAAGACCATGTAATTCCTGTTTGTTTGAACTTCTGCTCTCTCTCTTTCTCTCTCTCTCTCTCTCTCTCTCTCTCTCTCTCTCTCATACACATACACACACTTCTCAAAACAGACCAAACTACAAACACAGTTTGTCTCCAAGGTATTTGTAACACCCTAACTCTTAAGTTTTGTGTCTGAAGTTCACCCTGCGTAACGCCCTGGCCCCTCTTTACTGGTGTGTGCTCATTGTGATGGGTCTCCCCAGTCTCTACTTTATTGTCTGACTCTCACGAGGCTTCTGGTGAAGCGGCCCCAGTTTCTTGCTTGACCTTCCGGCACAAATGCCTGTATCCTGATGATCCCATGGTGTTTTGTCCCAGACATTGGACAGACACACATTCACCCTTATCTCATATGTTATTTAAGCTTATTGTAACCCCTGGATGTTTTAAAGTGATAAATGCTCTGTGGGATTTTCAAGAAACATAGATGATTATCATTTGAAAACTGTACCTAAACTATTTATTGTTTTGTTTTTTTTCCTGTAAGAATTTAAAGGAAAAAAACTTCTGATGTATTTTCTTTTCCCTATCTGAAAAGCAAACCCTCAAGGGGAGGAATGGGCACAGAGAATGTATGCTCCTCCCTCAAGGCTTGAATTTAAATTGTAACAAAGTGTATAGACCTGTGACTTTCTACTGCTCTGTGCTCTAAAGAGGCATCAATCTCCCTTGCCCAGCTGAAACAGCCTAACAGGCATAAACTGAAAATAGGAGACTCCTTAGCTACATAATCATGCCCTTTATAAAAAAAAATGCTCTGTATAGGAGTACTCACCAGATTTTTTCAGCGACAATGTAGCAGGCCAGAAGGTTGACAAGATTCATATAATCAGCCATGCAAATGCAGCTGATGCAAGCTTTCTAATTGCTTTGAAGCACAATCCATCATAATCACATCTTCTGAAAGCAAATGAATGACATGATACCTTAAATTACAGGTTTTCTATAGACTGAAGAGTAATCTTTTACTTTCCTTTTATTCTTTATGTCTCCCCACACTCTACTGATAATTCTGGCAGGAGGAACATGCATACAAGTTTCGCTCCTCTTTTAAATGACTTTAATTTAAAATCAATTTGAAAAGTGCCCTATATTAAGAAGCCCTGTGGAATGCTGTTGAAAACACACATCTGCTGGGTAATTTTTTCATGTAATATGTAAAGTTAAATCTTCATAAACAGAGGAAAGGAAATTATAATCCCCAGTACTAGGTTTTGCAAAATAGCCCAAAGTAGATTTTTTTTTCTGCTAATGAGTGAGTCAGAATTAAATTGAACAAATACCACCACCAAAATTTAATTATTTCCTCCCTGTTCATAAAGAACATCCCTGTTCATAAACCCATCACAGCGTGCAACGCTCCTCTGACCTAGAGTTACTATTTTAAATTACAAGGCATGAGTTGCTAAAATGTACAGAACTGTTTGCTGACCAATACCCTTCTCCTTTTTCTCCTAAGGGAGCCATTCTTTTTCCACCCCTGCCCTCTTCCTCACTTAGCCCATCTGTTTTCAAAGCCGCTCCCTCTCAGACCAACAAAATGAGAAGGAGGCGACTTGGTTAGTTTGTGTTGTCTAATAAACCATCCCCAACCTGGTAGCTTTAAACAGTTACCGTTGACTCACTTCATACTTCAGTGAGCTGGAGATCTGGGCTGGTCTTGGCTGGTGAGTCTTCTGGTTCAGCTGAGTTCAATCATGCACTGTGAACTGCCTAGTTGCTGGGCATCAGTGGTTGGCCCAGAATGGTCTCAGCTGCGAAGATGCATTTCTGTTCCACGTGTCCCTCATCCAGCGTACAAGCCTGGTTGCTCACGTCGAAGCTGGACAGTTTTGCAAGACAGAAGGCAAAGGCATAAAAAAACCTTTTGAAGCCATGTTTACAAGTGCAAATATCTATACACTTGAGGAGTACAACTATTATAGAAGAACAACAATATACGCCACATGGATCATAATCAGTGGAATTTTCGAATCAACAATTTAAAATAAGCCCTATCCAATACAGGTAAAAACATAAGAAAAATTAATGATATGAAATGGATATGGCACAATAAAAGAAGAAACAAGAGGAAATATTTTATCTGGAAAACATAATAGTTGAAAAAAGTTAATTGGAGTAAAATAGTGCCACCACTATGAAAAATAGTATGGAGGTTCCTTAAAAATTAAAAATTACAAATTGATCCAGCAATCTCACTTCTGGGTTTATACCCAAAGGAATTAAAAACAGCATCTTGAAAAGACATTTTTACACCTATGTTTATGACCGCATTATTTGTAATAGCCAAAAAGTGGAAGCAACTTACGAATCCATCAACAGATGAATAAACAAAATGTGTTATATACAAACAATGGAATATTATTTACCCTTACAAAGGAAAGTTACCTGTAGCTTTGTAATAATTTTTGAAATCAGGGAGTTTTAGATCTGTAACTTTGTTCTTCTTTTTCAAGATTGTGATGATTTTGGCTGTTTGGCTGTTTGAGATTCTATATGAATTTTAGGATACATTTTTCTATTTTCACACACCCAAAGAATGCTACTGGGATTTTGATAGGGACTGCATTAAATGCAGAGGGCACATGCATTTTTAAGACCAATTAATGTTGATGCTAAAACTTCATCAGTTATTACAAGACAGGAAGATTATGATTCTATTTTGTTTGTGAACATAGATCCAAATACTAAAATTAGTAAAAGTAAAATATTAAACACTAAAAATGATATTAACTAATAAAAGTCAATGATGTGAAAATACATCATGATCAAGTAGAATTTATCCCTCAAATACAAGAAAATAATATTGGAATTGTTTCTTCACATTAATAAGCAATAAAACAGGAAACCAATAGAAAATTAGGCAAAGACTATAAACAAGCAATTTCAAGAAATGGAATCTCCAAAAAGTTAGCAAGCATACAGAGATGATCAAGCACATAAGTAATCAGATAAGTAAAAATTCAACAAAAATGAGGTATCATCCACCATTACGACAGACAATTAGAAAGCTGGATAATGACAAGTGTTAGTAGAAATATGACTACATAGAATTCCATGCACTGCTTACAGATGTGTGGACTGGAGGCCATTCTGTATAGGAAACACTGCATGGGAAGCACTCATTCAAAATTAAGTAAGTGTACATACTGCGATCCAGTATATCCATTCCTGGCTATATAGCTGAAAGCAATTCTCATATCGGCTCATAAGGCGACATTGTGAGGACATACATGGTAGCATTGTTCAGAGTAATGTAGATTAGAAACCAATCTCTGTGTCCACCTAATGCGGTGCAATTAGAAAAAGAAAAAAGATGCTATTAGCATAGAGCAACATGGACACATTAAAACATAGTGCACATTTAAAAAAATTAAAGGCATAATACAATTGTGCAAAATTATAATACATTCAAAACACGCGAAAACATCCTTGCATATTTTATAAAAAGAACCCTACCAAAGACCTTAAAAAACACATTGGTCAAACACATTAGAATAATTGCCCAGGAGAAAGAGGAATGGGACTGGGAATGGGAAAAACAAGAATACAAACCAATAAGTCAGACCAATGATGATTGTGTGCTGAGAATGTGCCTTATGTTTAACACAAACCCTTGCAACTCAGGACAAGAGCAACAACAAAGTCACAAATGGAGGTAAGACAAAGGGCCTTCCACGCAAGCTCTGGAATGTTAATGAAGAGAATAATAACCAAAGACGAGCATCCAGAGATTTTTTTTTCAAATTAGCAGGTACTTATAAACTTTTGAATGCAAAAGGAAACAATTCATTAGAGAAGCAAAATGAAAAATATTAGACAGGGAAATGATATATTTGAGGAAAGAAACTGTTCCAAGAAGTTTGGTAATGCCAGGGTCAACAGTAATACGAACAATTAGCTCTACGGGCAGAGGGATGCCCTTTACCGTGAGACTGAAGAAGATGACAGTGTTGTGGAGGCAAATGGATATGAGGGGATCTGTGCCAGTTGGTCTTGTTCTAAATGGTGGAGGAAGTAAGTCAGCATTGACTAAGGAGTTGGCATTGAGGGACAGGTGGTAAGGGAGAGGAGGTAGAATAGCAGAAGGTCATCTTTCTCAGACCTTGATTTGCAACCTCTTCCCACTTTACCCTTCCTCCACAAATGTTCACTTTCTACCTTCATGCTCAAGACAAACACCTGAGAACCAACTCATATTTCCCTCTTTCCTTCATTCCAATGCTCAACCCGTTAATGAGTCCTATTGACACTGCTTCCAAAATATATCTCAAATCCATGCATGTTTTTTTTTTCCATTTCTACTAAAACTATCTTTTATAGGGGCACCTGGGTGGCTCAGTCGGTTAAGCATCCAACATCAGCTCAGGTCATGATCTCCCAGTTCGTGAGTTCGAACTCACATGGGGCTCTGTGCTGACAGCTCAGAGCCTGGAGCCTGATTTCAGATTCTGTGTCTCCCTCTCTCTCTCTGACCCTTCCCTGTTCACACTGTCTCTCTCCTGCTCAAGCTCTGTCTCTCTCTCTCTCAAAAATAAAAACATTGAATAAAAATTTAAACTATCATCAAATTGTGTCATCTCTCAGAATGATCATCTCAATAGTCCCGTTTTCCCTGCTTACCCTCTGGTCCTCCAATCCATTCCTAATCCTTAGACAAAGTGATCTTTTGAAGTGCACATGACAACATATCATTCCTCCCTTAAGATCCTC
The DNA here is from genome assembly GCF_022079265.1 of Lynx rufus. Taxonomy (NCBI): domain Eukaryota; kingdom Metazoa; phylum Chordata; class Mammalia; order Carnivora; family Felidae; genus Lynx; species Lynx rufus. The sequence goes on from NW_025814845.1 coordinate 27,520,616, forward strand.
TAAAAATGTCCATTATTCTTACAATAAAACCCAAATTGCTATTATGGCCTCAAGGCCCTCCAACTAAATATTTTAATATTCCCTCTACCTTTTACCACCTGCCAGCCACACTGGTGTTTTTCAGACACCCCAGCCTCTTTTATACTGCAACATTTTTGCACATCCTGTCCATCTAATGGGAGCACTCTCCCTATGATCTTTGTCTTACCGACTCCTTCCTACCTTCATGAGCCAATTCCAAACCCATCTCTTCAAAGAGGTCTCCTATGGACACACTTTTTTTTTATTATTTTTTAATGTTTATTTATTTTTGGGAGAGAGAGAGAGACAGAGCTTGAGCAGGAGAGAGGCAGAGAGAGGGAGACAGAATCTGAAGCAGGCTCCAGGCTCTGAGCTGTCAGCACAGAGCCTGACAGAGGGTTTGAACCCCCGAACCGTGAGGCCATGACCTGAGCTGAAGTTGGACGCTTAACCACCTGAGCCACCCAGGCACCTCTCCTGTGGACACACTTTCTAAAGGGACTCCTTCCCCAAACACTTGCTTCATATCACCTTATTTTATAATCTTCATAGTAATGATCACTTTTGGACTTTATCTTATAAATGTACTTGTTTTATATTCCCCACACTAAAATGTAAGCATGGGTTCTTTTTTTTCTTTTCTTTTCTTTTCTTCTTTTCTTTTCTTTTCTTTTCTTTTTTCTCTTTTCTTTCTTTTTTCTTACTACTCTCTCCCTGGGGCCAGAACAGGGCTCATCACAAGAGTACACACCCGGGAACATTTATTGTTGCTGAATGAACAATGTAGCAATTAAAAATTTTGCCAGTTTTTAAGGGCCCAGTTAAATTTGAACACACTTAGCAAAAGAAACAAGCCGGATGCTAAAAAAGACTAAGGTGGGCCTAATTTTGTGGGAGATACTACTGAGAAGCTTTTATGGTGATAAAGATAACACCAAAGTTTTGGTTTTCTCATCAGTATAATAGAGATAGTGTCAGTAACAAAAAAGAACAAGGCATTTAAAACACAACCCAAATACTGATACCAGTAAAAGCATTATTATTATTATTAATACTATTTCTAAGCTTTACATAATAGACTGTATATAGTTGGATATACACAATCTATTGAATTTCCTTTCATCTATATTTTGTTATTCTTTACTTATGTTCTTAAGGGATCATCTCTATGTCTATAATACTACAGGATCAGTCAAACCTTGCCCAGAACCTTATTTCTAGGGCCTCAAAAGATTTATATTTAATGTCGTATTGACTGAGATGCACCAGTAATTCCCAATGAAAATAAAAGATCACTTTTGTAACATTCTCCCTCTCTTATTCTCTTACAACCTCAACTAACCATATTTTTGCTTCACATTCTTTTACCCTTAATCTCCTAGCAGCAAATATGGTTTGTTCATGCTTGTTCATTTCATATAGTTTCTTTCCTTTAGAATTTGCTCCTCTCTGGTTTCTAATCTTATATTTCTCTTGGTTCCTTGTCTTGTGAAATTGCAACAAACATAATCACTCCCGTCATGGTGAGAACATTATTTGTTAACAGATGGTAGGTTTTCAAAACCTGAATCATATAAACTTGGAGACACTGAAAAAGGTAGTCAAAATTGGGCTCAAAGACTGAAAAGGAAAGGTCATTTTTTTTTCAAATAAATTAAACTCGTATAAACAAAGTTACCAACTGCTAGCAGCATTAAGGAAAGCATGTATAAAGACATGGGAATTCATTTGTCTCTCTCAATTGGTTAATGGATTTTGAACATTAGTCATTAGGTTTCTCTATTTTAATTAATTTAAGTAATTTATATAATGAAATCTCTGTACATGAAATATTCCTAATAAGCATTTCATCATCTATCCCAGAAGGATTTCAAATAAATTAGTTCACATAATTCAGCTGTGCTTCAGATAGGAGGTAGTGGGAATTGGTAGCCCTGAGACACTGAACTGATAGAGCAAAGCAGAAAAGTGCAGGGAGGATCTAGAGGAAGTTCCTCTGGTGGTTATGATTCACCAGACAACGGCTAGACACCAAATGGCTGGGTTTATGAAACATTTGGTTTATACTAAATCCATTTCTGTCACTGCACCAGTTTTGCAACTTTACCTAGTAATTATCCTCCAGTTTGTGTTGTTTAAACTAATTGTAAGATGCTTGAAATCAGACACCATTTTGTTCACTATCTCATTAATCTGTATTTGTTATTATAAGAGTTATTACAATGCCTATGAAGACTTGCCTTGAATGAAAGTTATGGTTACCTCTAGCAATGGAACTGGAATGGGGGACATTTCCACTTTTTCTGTATTTTTGACTACACTTAACTTTCAATTTTGAGTTAATTTTAGGCATATAGTACAGTACTAAGAGTTTCTGCAGCTTCCTGTCATGTTAACATCTTGCACGATGATACCACAATTATCAAAACTAAGATAACATTAGTACAATACTATTAGATAAACTCCAGACTTTATTCAGATTTCACCTTTTTTTTTTCTTTTGACTAATTCTGTTCCAAGATCTAATCTAGGATCCCACATTGCATTTAGTTGGCATGTCTCGTTAAGCACCCCAAACTGTGATAGTTCTTCAGTTTTTTTTATTGTCTTTAGGGACCTTGCATTTGAAAAGTATAGGCCACTTATTTTATAGACTGTCCCTCAGTTTGGATTTGTCTAATACGTTTCTCATGATTAGACACAAGTTATGTATAATTGGGAAGAACGCCACAGATAATGTTTCCTTCTTAGCGCATGTTATCAAAAGGCACATGATGTCAACATTATTACTGGTAATTTTTACTTTGATCTCTTGGTCAAATGGAGTCTGCCAAGAGTCTCTACTATAAAGTTACTATATTCTCCTTTGAAATTAATACATATTTATTTTTGGACAATTTCTTTGAGAGTATGCAGCCCGACTTTACCCATTAATCTTAGCTTCTATTTGGTGGATCTTGCTTGCATCAACTATTCCTGTGATGTTCTGACGATGATTTTCTATTTCTCTCAGTCTTTCTATATTTACTAATTAGAATTATTTCTCTGTAATGAAGAGTTGTCACTTTTTCCCCATGTATGAATGTATGTATGTATGCTTTTACTGGAAATGAGATGCGTTCATTTTTATCATATAAATTCAAAGGTAATTATTTTATTTGGGTTAATATATATATATATAATTATTATTATTATTATTCACTCAAATTATATCAACTTGGCCCCTATGCCCTTTGATATATTTTTTTTTCTTTTTCTTTCTTTCTTTTTTTCTTTAACCCAACCTTATTTTTTGGCACTACAATATGTTGTAGGTTCATCTCATATTTTTTCTGCCCTTGCCCTGGAATCCACCTTTACTCTAAGAAGCTCTTTTCCCTTTTATTAGATAATTATTTATAGAAAACAATATCTGAGCATGAGGGTCACTAATTGCTACTGAGGTATCACTACTTCTAGGCTCTCTTAGTAAACAGAACTAAGATATATGCCATATATATATACCCATGCACACAGACACATCTTTAGATTTATAATTAGTTCATACTGTCATCTCCAACTCTAATTCAACACCATTCTAGTCTTCCTTCCTTTATCATTTGTAACATCTTTCTTTAACAGAAAATACTCCTCTCGTTTTCTAAAATATATTTATTTATTTGACCAAACCTATTAAACATATAAAATAGTTTTAAACTTGTTAACTCATATCCATCTGGGAACCAAGTTTGCCAGCTAGGGTATAGTGCTTGTGTACCATTGCACTTACCCTTATTGTATCATATCAAAACATTATTAGGAAGCTTTGCTTTTAACTTACACATTTTTCTTTGTTTTCTGGTATAGCTCTAGGGAGAAAACCAATGCTTTATGGGTCGATAATTCATGAGCCTATATAAAACCCACTGACTCCTCTGGTCCACGCTAACATAATACTAATGGTCTTGGTCTGCAATTCTAAACTTTACAGCAGATCTGAAGTAGCTGCTCTCTTCTTCAGTGCCCTGAAGGAATCTGAATGTGTCACAGCTTAGTTCCAAAAGGGTCTCTTCCCTTACATACAAAAAATGCACTGTTTTTATTTAGAACCAGATCTGCCTGGCATGTGTTGAAATGAACAGAACAGTCAACTTTGCATTTATGGCAATGGTTCTCAAAGTGTGGATCCTGGATCAAGAGCATTAGTATTACCAGGACCTTGTTAGATGTACAAATTCTCAGGCCCCACACCAGACTTACTGTATCAGAAACTTTGGAGGTAGACATCTTACATTCTGCATTTTAACAAATCTTCCAGCATATTCTGATGCATGCTGAAGTCTAAGAAGCTTTGATTTACTCAATAGTCCAATATCCTTAAGATACTTTGGTCTGATGAGGATTTGGAATCAGTATAGAGCTAGAGTCAATTCCTGATCCCTATGGCTCCTTACCATATAGACAAGTGTAGATATAAACTTACATATCCTTTTGGAGAACAGCTATTCAGAGGGTCTTCAAAACTTGAAGCGAAATCACAGAATCTCTCAGTAGTAGTTGTAGTATAGATTTGTTCTTCTTAGATTAAAGTTCGCATGTATCACCTATGGGTCTTCCCAAAAGCTGATTCTGATTCACTAGGGTTTGGGATGGGGTCTGAGGCTCTTCTATCCAACAATCCCTCATGTGATGCCAATGCTGTGGGTCTCTTTGCATCTGCCCTTCTGGTATTTTCATCTCTCAGCATATCTTCAGAAATTAGACAAACGTGATGATACCCTTGATACCTCCAGCTTATTTTATCATTACTTATTGCTCCTGTCGTGCCACATCTCACATCCAAATTTCTCAAAATTCTGGTTTCACATTTATCTTTGGGCTATAAAGTCAAGAGTCAGATAAAGCGTTATAGAATATTGAAAGTATACCAAAATTACATGAAAGCACTCAAAGTTATTCTACTTAGAATTACCAAGGGTGATCAGTGGGGTGAGATCTTTAATGTAAAATTTCTAAAAGTTAGACTCCTACTTAGGAATTTATGTTGAAAGATGGCAGGCACAGGTAGGCAGGCCAGGGACATCCATAAGAACAAAGATTTATAGTGTTAACTCCTCCCAAACCAAGCATTACTCAGAAGTAATAGAGACACTGTTACAAATGCATCAAAAAACAAATTGGACGTGGTTAATTGGAAGATACATGGTTATATTGGTAAAATATGACCTGATATTAAACGTTTCAACAATATATTCCTAATTATCTCCATTCCACTCAGCATTGATCATGCATTCCTTTGTGTAACATTGTGCATCAGAATTCACCTCCGATTATAAACACAACTGTGAGCTCCCAGTATGGCCTCCACACCAGCAGTGGCTGCTATAAGCCTGTTAGAAATGCAGGATCTCACATTCTACCCTATACCAACTGAGTTAAAATTTGAATGTTAATAAAATTCCTCAGGCAATTGCAATGTCTATTAGAATATGAAAAGCACTGCTTAAGGAGAATAGGACACTGACTTACTCACTTCAGAGTTTGGCAAAGAGTAAGCCCCTTCAGAACAACTCTTGAATGTTGTGGAATGAGTTGACCAGTATCATTTAAATTTCAATAAATGATTAAATCTGCTTAAAGTGAATGTCAAGGTCTAATATAGGGACCAGGTTATCAAACTAATAGAGGAGTATTAATGGGGCAACACAAACAAATTCAAACACAATTTTTTAAAAACTCTGTGAAGAGAGGTACCTGGGTGTCTCAGTTGGTTAAGCTTCTGACTTGGGCTCAGGTCATTATCTCACGGTTCCAGGTCATGATGGCACGGTTCCTGGGTTCAAGTCCCACATCAGGCTTTGTGCTGACAGCTCAGAGCCTGGAGACTGCTTCACATTCTCTGTCTCCTTCTCTCTCTGCCCCTGCCTCTCTCACGCTCTCTCTCTCTCTCTCAAAAATAAATAAACATTTAAAAAAGTTTTAAAACCTCTGTGAAGGGCAAAATAACACAACCACAACATGTGGATCATGAACTTTCAAACTCCGCTTTGCAATTGACCCTATCATATGTGATAGGTAAGTAGTAACATGTTATGACTGATGTATGTACTATAGAACAGCTATCAGTCTGAAGATATTTGCAAAATTTAACATGTTCTTTTAACAGAATGACATGAGATCGCAATTTTTTAGCGTTTATTTATTTTTGAGAGAGAGAGAGAGCACACAAGCAGGGCAGGAGCAGAGAGAGAGGGGAGCAGAAGATCTGAAGCGAGCTCTGCATGCTGACAGCGGAGAGCCATATAAATGAGAAGCTCGAACGCAGGAACTGTGAGATCACGACCTGAGCCGAAGTCAGATGCTTCATCGACTGAGCCGCCCAGGTGCCCCAAGATCGCAAGATTTTTAAAAATAATAATTGTAACCATAATGTTCACAGAAGTGTATTGGGAATTCATTGTGTTTTACAGGAATTATTTCAATAACTTTAGTCTTATTATGAAGTAGGTGCTAGTGTCCTTATTTTATAGATAGAAAAACAGATTGATAGAAACTCACTTATTTAAGAGCCACTAGCTGAACTCAACTTTGACTGATTTCAGACTCAATTCTTAACTACAATAACACGCGAATATTAGCTGGGAAAACATGACATCTTTGAAAATAGACATGCGTTCAGAAGAAAGAGCATGAACTCTGACATGCAACAAACCTCCTTTCCAATCCGAACTCCTATGCACCAGCAGAGTGGGCGTGGGCAAATTATTGAACCTGTCTCAATTTCTTCAATTAGGGCTAATAACATACAGACCTGTAGAGTTTTTGTAAAGATTAATCACCTAACTTGTAATAGATGCTAAACTTCCAAAAACTATTGTTGTTCTTTCTTCTTGTTGTTAATAATATAATAGCAAGTAGCTGTACCTCAAGGCTGATACGTTCAAGTCAAAGTTAAAGGCCGTGGAGTGAAAAGTTCTGAGAGGGCTAATGTGATGAGGAATGAGAAATCCAGCCAGATGGGGTCTCTCCGTGTGTAATTGCTCGTTTCTACCTGCAGTAACATAGGAAAGGAAAAGCAATGCACTAATAAGCAGACTCAGCTGCTTTTTATAACCCAAAAGCATTTCAGCAAACAACATATTCCTTCAGCTCAATCCCCTGCTCACCTTAACCCCCAATCATAACGACTCACAGTACCATATTTTACAGAAGGATGTATTTCATAAAAAGTAATATAAGCCATATCTATAGCGATTTGGTACTTATCAAAAATAAACAACTAACTGATGAATTAATATATTTCCCTTTTTGTTCTAAAGTATGCATTTGGAAAAGCCAGGGCTAGTGCTACAGAGCTAAATAGAGAACTATAAAATTGGTGACTGTTTTGAGCCTTGACTTGTTTAATATATTATACATTAAAAACTTCTCCAGTCAAAGGATGCAATACACAGGACTCAGCAAGCGTGCAAAATTGTTTGTTGGTTTGTTTAGCTGCCCTTTAGACATGCTGTTCAGATGTATAATGCATTAAAAGAAAAAACAGAAAGTAGACTACTTGGTAATATTAATTGTCAGCGGAGCCAGGAAGCTCAGTTGAATGCTTGTGTTTTGTGCTAGGACGTGTATGCATGTAGAAAGTGTATGAGAATGGGAAAGGAAGGCAGAAGAATAGGAAAAGTCAGGCGTGACAAAAACTACACAGCAAAGAACAAGAAAATAAATCTAATGTGATTTTTTTTTCTTTTCTCACTGAAAAGTATACAGTCATTTTTAATAGGGTTGTGTGAACCAGACTAACACTACGTTGGACAAATCTGCCATGATGACCACCCTGTGACCTGAAGCCTTTTGGAGCACAGCCCTCCCTGCCAATTCTTTCTTTGTTTAACCACACCCTTAAGAATCCTCTTAGGGCATAATGTCCTTGATCTGCCCTGGAGCTTCTGTTAAGATTCTCAACCATTTCCCCCAGGTGGCACCTCTAGCCACTAGGGCTATAAAAGCAGGTATTAGAGAGGTGGGGGTTGCAGACGTTTACTCCTCTGGAAACTGCCCAAGACACTCTCTTGTCCATGAGTTCTCTTAATAAACGATTTCATGTCAAGCTGGACTTGCCAGACTTTTCTGTCCTACAGTTCCTTTGGCCTTTGGAGATAGTTTTTGCATAGACCCTCCTTTCATAGAAACAATGGTCAACTCTGGAGCCAGACTGTCTGAGTTCAGTGCCTGATCCCTTTACTTTCTAGCTGTGTGACCTGTGGGGGGAAAAGTCAGATTCCTCATCTACAAAATGAGGCTTCCTAATACCTACTTCAATAGGGCTTAGCTGTTTAAATGACAATTCTTCAAAGAATCCTTTCTGATTCCCTTGATGAATATAGCACTTGAGCATTACTCTCTACCCTGCCTTAGTTTTTTTTTCATAACCTGACACTTAACCATCACCTGATTCTACACTAAATAAGCAGTATTTGTTTTATTATTCTTTCTCTCTCAAATGCAAGCCAAATGAGGGCAGAGATACTTTTCCTCACTACTATGTGCTCAGCCCTACCAAATAGTCTGGCACATAATAAAAACACAATGAGCGTTCATAATCAATTGTTATTGAAGACAAATGGATTTATTGGTAAAATATTTGCTTATATTTTACAAATCACAAAATCCTTGTTCATTCATTGAAAAAGGTCTTTCGCCTTAAAAATTTAATTCATTATTTTAAATTAATGAAGAATAAAAAAAAAAAGCTATCAACTTTTAGACACTTGAATTTTGTTATGAGCTGATTTTGCTCTCTTACCTGTATGGTGTTTTTATTTTATCAGTAAACATATCTAAGGAGCATAAATAGAACTGGTTCAAACAAAATACCAAAGACAGCCTTCCCCAAGTGTTAGTTGAGGTTCATTTGGTTATAAGCAATAACGAAAACCTACGATGGTTTATCTAAGAATAAAGATAAAGGAGTGTAGGCTGTTCATTGGAAAGAGACTGGAATATCTCCCAGAATCCTAATAATAGCTACCACTTGAAGGTGTCCATTATGTTCCAGCACCATTCTAAGTTCTTTACATAATTACCTTATTGCATTTGCCCATGTAATAGTCTCTGTGAGGTATTTACAGCTATAATGTGCCTTTTATAGATCAATAAGCTGTTATATAAGTTTCCCAAGGTCACAAGTTAGTAAGTGACAGATCTGGGGTTCCAACCTAGACAGCCTGACCCTTGGCCCTGTGTCTTATCCACTCTGCCATACCACATCCCAGATACTCATGAATAGTACATGTCCAGGCTTCAGGAAGGGCATGTACTTAAGGAGCTCCAGGGATCTCATGTTATTTCTAGGGTCCTGACATGAAGATGACTCACTCTAGTGATTGCCAGTTTCAAATTCTTAGGAAAAAGAAATAATTGGCTTAGATCTCTGTCTTGCATTAATAATAAATGATGGCCATTGGTTTAGGGACATGAAATATAGACATGACATTTCAAGATTAACTTTCGTGGTATTAAGCCTCACTGAGACAAAAGCTAATTATTGTAAGCTCCAAGAATTATTGAATATATAAGGTGTGAAATATTATAGATGTAGTCCATAGCTTTAGACATATAGAAACATTAATAAACAGAGGAGAAAAATAAATTCTGTTTAATTTGTGTGACAACCTTAACTGCTATATGTTATTACTCTCATTTTAAAGATGAGAAAACTGAGAGCAGATATGTTAATTCATATCCAAGTCTAAAGAGCTAGTAAATAATGAGGCCAGGCTTTTACATACATCTATTGGCTCCAAAGTCTATGCTTCTCTACTACACTATAACCTTCCTTTTTGGTTGGCTAAAAATTGACTCACAAGGAATAGAAAAGGAGCATAAAGATGGGACATTTATAAGAAAATTTTAATAATCTTCCTTTGTGGCTCATAATGATAATACACAGGAGGTATGTAACAATTTTAAGAGCTTCTCTCATTTGTCTAAAGAATTCAAAATACTATTCAGAGAGAAAATTATAAATTTTCAAGCTCTACATCAGTTTGATTCAAGACCATTTGATAACTCTATAGTCAGTTAATAAAGAAGTAAGAACTGAATCAAGATATTGTGAAAGAAGAAAGATATTCTGAAAAGGGAGTGAAACAAATGATGAGTGGAGAAAGCTCAAGAGACCATATAACACATACTGCTCATAAATTGTATTTCTATTTGAGATACCGACATGAGAGACCATCACTGCTGAACATGGATGTTATCAAAATCTTGCTGATTCCTAATTTGAAATAGGGGCATAATCTGTTAAGAAACTCATTTTAATGAGAGCTATGGGGGGGGGAGGGGATGGAATTAATTACTTTCTTCTCCATCCAAGTATTAAAGCAAGTAAAGATAGACATTAGAAAAATATAAGGATCAAACTCCCAGCCGTATTGCTGGTGAAACTGAATCACATATACCAAATTCAACCTGAGGTGGAAAATGGTCTCTCTAACTCCTACCACTTTACTTGAAATTATTCATCCAGTCCCAGGCAGTTTTGCTGGACATAAGCATGCCCCCAACCTTCCACCTCCCCTCCAAAACACCTGCAAAGAAAATCTATACATGGGGTTTATGAGAAAAAAACAGAGAGTCCTTGTGCCACCCGCTGACAATGACATTTCCTATTCTCCACTGATACAATTATCAAGAGGTCCTTCTACCAGCAGACAATGCATTAAGGAGGGGGCAAGATGGTTGCAACTTTTCGTATCATCCCATAAATGGTTTGTTCTAGGTGAAGAGAAGTTATTAACTTATGTCCCATTGAGATAATTCAGTAAATTTCTATTTACCCAGCCAGCCATCTATCCATCTATCCATGTAGCTACAGATACAACTGTCTATCTAGAAATCTATGTCTCTAGAAATCTCTATTTGTCTATCCATTCATCATAAAAATCTCTCTAGTCCTGAAAATAATGCATGGATGATTTTATGTACCAAACCTATTTTTCAGGTGTGCAACTATTATGACCAAATATTAAAAATGCTAACTAGAAAGATGTGCATGGACAGAAATACAGTAAGTGAACATTTTAGGCCTAGATTTCAGGGACTTCAAGCCTCCATTTGCTGAATATAAAAATCTATGCTGTAGTCATTCAGAGCAGGTGTAAATTATTCCAGGTACTATGCCTTTCAAATATTTAGTAATTTACAAGTTTTGTTTAGAAGTGAAAATCATCTACTCTGGGAAGAAGGAAGCACATGACAAAGTAATTAGTATGAAATTGACCTCCTAGGGTCCCTGACTCCTTTCAACTGAATATTTTTAATATCACACTAAATAATAAGCACAGCGCTTAACAAATTTAAAAATATGTGAAGCACTAATTAGATAGGATAGATGCTCTCCACTAGGAGCTATTGAACAATGCATCCATGTGTTGAACAGACAAGAGGCTATAAGCATTTGAAGCCTCATTTCAAAGACCAAAGCCGAGAGTCTCCTAAACTCATAAACAACACCTCACAATTTTCCTTAAACTGGGCATCAAAGTATAGGTATAGGGCAAAAGTGCTTAAAGAGAAATGATTAGACTTATATTATTGTTATTGTTGCTTATAATATACTAAAGTCTCTCTCTGTAGCAATTCATTTTCTCTCTCTCTGCTTCCTAGTCTCCCCCTAGACAAAAAGTTTCTTTGTCGAATCTATAACATTCAATACTTTTTCTGGACTCTCCACATTTTTTCATAAGACTGAAGGGGGAAATCCTTGTTTTTCTTGCTCCTCAGTAAACAAAATAGCAGAGTGATTATATTCATTTATTATTTCATTCTAAGTTTTTGTAAACCACCCGCCTGTGTGACAGCATAGCTATATTCCAGGTTCTTTCTGAGACATGTAGTCAAGAATCTATCACCGTGTAGCACCAAAATATGGGCAGAGAAAACTAGTGTTTTTGTTTTTTGTTTTTTGTTTTGCAAACCTGAATAAGTTCTGGAGACCTGATATACAACATTATACCTAAAGTTAACAACACTGTATTATACACTTAAATATCTGCTGAGGGTAGATGTCATGTTAAATGTTCTTACTAAGTAAAATAATAATAATAATATGCTATTTATCACTTCTAGGATGGTGCTTCTTAGCCAAGGATAGTTTCAGATTTCCCTGAGAAATTGTTTTAAAGTGCAAATCATATATGCCCAAGGGTAACATCTGGGCTTTGGTTTATAAATCTGAGGTTGAAGAAAAGCTATGATTAATTTGGAAAAGGCTACCCACTGAGATCACCATGCTTACCTCTGGTGGGAAATTAGTCTTCTATAAAGCATAAAATTCACCCCTGAAAAAAAGGCAGACCCTCAGTGAGAAGCATATTGGACTATATCTATTGTGGCTGTCTTTCCTCCCCATATTCCTTGACCACAAGGTATGCCATTGGCTTTGTTTGGGTATACTCTTCCGTGTCCCTTATTTGCTTAACTTCCAGGCTTCTTTCTTGTGTTCTTCAGTTAGAGATACTTTCAGCATCATCTCCAAAATGCAAGTGGGTCCTTCCTACTGAGCATTCTAAGAAGAATGCATTTTTCAAAACAGATCTTTAAATGAATATTTTCAAGGCCTGGGGTTGGCTGGCTTTTAACTGCCTCCATTCTGCTGCTGTTCCCTGGATAGAAGGACCTGTGTCACTTCAGAGCGAGATCCACATGCCCTGAGGGCATTTTCTCCTTCCACCCCATTCTTTGAGGTTGCAAAGTAGAATCCATGATTCTTCCCTTAAATGTTTGTGAAAGGAGTGCCATTTGGTGTGGAATCCTTGTTCATTATGCTAGACTCTCTCACTGCAGCATGGATAGCTTCCCTGCCTTCATCCACTAAATGTCACTTGTCAGTGTAAAAATAAAAATATCTCCCCCTATTTTTGAAGCCATTGAATGGGGCAACATCACTCAAATTCAAAGCCATTTTCCATGAATCTAAGGGGCTCAGACACTCCCTAAAACCCACTTCATATTATTACCCCAAAGGGCACAGAGATACCCACTGGAACTGGATTCCATAAGAGTTCTGGGTAGTATTAAATATATTTGATGTTTAAATTAGTAATAAAAATAGGTAGGTCAGACAAGAACTTTTTAAGCTGGAAAAGTTCTGAAACACAGAAATTAGAGGCAAAGAAACCACCAATTCTAAAAACAACCTATTTTTAAAACACCTATTAGAAAGTAAGGAAACATTTAACTATTATGTATCATACCCATGCACCCGTGATAGCATGTGTATTATGTTCTCCACGCTCTCAAAGCTTTGCCTGGGTGGCTATCACAGCTCTGCTTCAAGCAATTCCTCAATTTCTGTGTTGTAATTTCAATGTGAAACTCCTGACAGAGAATGTAATTAAGTGACTGATGCAGCCTTCTGAGTTGGCTGTGTCACAGACAGCAAGTCAGAATGAGCGACTGTTTCTTTATCCCAAGAGGAAAAGACAACAGAGCACTGGGATCATTGCCAATTGCATGAGAGAGAGAGAGACCATTTTGCATTATTTAAATTCCTTCTGGTATCACCTTGAAGCGCCAGGAACAGAACTGATACGAGAATAAGGGCAGTCTTATTTCTGCTATAAAGGAGACGTTTTAGAAATTGTTCCAGGCTCCACCTCCCACCACCTTAATCAGACCCTCTGTAACTAAGGACTAGGCAGGTATATTTCTCAGAGCTCGGTAGGGGAGTCTGATTTCTATTCCTGGTTCAGAAAGACTATATTCTAAGACAGCGGTACTCAAAACTTCACATGCGTCAGAATCACCTGGAATCTTCAATAGGTTGAAATTGCGGGCCATCTCAAGATTCTGATTCTGTGGTCTAGACTCGGGTCCAAGAATTTGCACTCCTGATAAGTTCCCAGGTGATATTGACACTGCTTATCATGGTACCACTCTTCCAAGAGCATTGCTCTGAGATCTTGTAACTCCAAGTGTGGTCCCCGGGCAGCATGATAGAAAGATATTATCTAGGAGATTGTTAAAATTCAGAATCATAAGTCCTACCCCAGACCAACTAAATTAGAATTGACTTTTTAACCAGGTCCCCAAGTAATTCATATATGCATTAAATTTTGAGAAGAATTGGTTGAAGTTTTCTTGAAATTTCCATGATTTAAATTTTGATAATGAGTTGTTTGGCCTGCTCAATAATGGCATATATTTTATCAATATATTACAAAAGCAACAATTAGCTTTATTTTTTTAAAGCACTTAAAATCAAAATTAACTTCTATTAAAATGCCATTAAATATGTCAGTCCTTTTCCTTTTCACTACCATCATTTCCTGATCTGATATTTGAACATAATTTACTTTTATCTTAAAGTTCTTAAAAACTGTTCCTTTTACAACTTGGCTTTTGGCACACACAAGGTTTTGCTTAAATGACTCATTCATTCACGTTGCTCCTGCTGTGCCTTACAGTGCATTTATATTTTATGCTGGCGCTTTTATCCTTTCTCTGTCTGCTTCCTGCTGGGGTGTTTAGGGAGATTAGTTTATAAAATTAGTATATATAAGATATTACCAAGAAGCCCTCCTACAGAAAATATTTCATAACATTTAAACAACAAAGAGTTATCTTTCTTCTGCCTTCCACCTCCTACCTTAAGAACATAACTTTATAAATTTCCTTAAAAACAGGTGTGAATAGGGCTGTGCAAACCTTCATATTTCCTGTTTTATCTAACTAGTGATCATTCTTAGTGAAGTTCCTAGAGCACTTGTAATTTTGGCATTGGGTATCAGTGGAATTTAACTGCCAGAAATACATATAATTGTTTAGTAAATTTATAACCAAAGTTCCCATCCCTTCTGCAATATCACTTTGCAAAAATGCTTCATTTTTGAACATTATATCTCTGGCAGAGCTGGACCAGGATGAGTGAGAACTTGCATAGCCTGGATAGAAAGTGTCTTCTTAAAATCTGTGTCCTAGATTCCTCACTTACCTCACCCCTTATTCTGCCCTGATCTCCTATGTTAGTTATCTGTTGCTGTGTAACAAATTATCCTAAATCTTTTTTGTTTAATTTTTTTTTAACGTGTATTCATTTTTGAGAGACAGAGAGTGAGCAGGGAAGGGGCAGTGAGAGAGGGAGACACAATCCGAAGCAGGCTCCAGGCTCCGAGCCATCAGCACAGAGCCCGACGCGGGGCTCAAACCCACGAACTGCAAGATTATGACCTGAGCTGAAGTTGGACACTCAACCGACTGAGCCACCCAGGCGCCCCTCAAACTATCCTAAATCTTAATGGTTTAAAACAACAAACATTTCTTATTGCACAGGTTCTGTGGACCAGGAATCCAGATGCAGCTTAATTGGGCCCTCCATCTCAAGGTCTTTTATCAGACTGGGATCAGGGGGTCAGCCAGGAGCTGTAGTTTTCTCAAGGCTTGACAAGGAGACCATGTGCTCTCAGTCTCGTTCACATGTTGCTGGAAGGAGTTGGTTCTTCATGGGCTGATCAGATGTGAGGGCTTCAGTTCCTTGCTGCCTTTCAGCAGACCTCCCTTAGTTCTTTGTTATGTGGGATTCTCCACACAGAAGCTTACAACATGATAGCTTTCTTCATCAGAGACAGAGAGAGAGAGAGACCAATATATTAACAAGGATAATTTACCACTTTTGGCATGTTCTAGTCATTGGAATCAGCACACACTCAAGGGGAGGGGATTGCGTAAGAACGTGACTATCAGGAGTCATCTCAGAAAGCTTCTCACCAACTCTCCCTTACGCTACTTTGAAAGCCATGCCTTGTTCTTTTTTGTCTAAATCATTCCTCCTTCTCCCCCTCCTCTTCCTCTTCCTTCTCTTCCTCCTACCTTCCTTTTTCTTATTCTTCTATTCTAACTATGTCATCATGCTTGGTAAAATGTAATACACTGGTGTTTATTGGTAAATGGATTGATTTGGAGTTTCATTATTTTACTATTTATTTGAAATATTCTTTTGTTCTTTACTTATTTATTTTTTCATCATGGTCAGTGGACTCTTTAATCCCCATCCTCTATATCCCCCATTCCCCCACCCACCTCCCTTCTGGTAATCATCAGTTTGTTCTCTGTAGTTAAGAATCTTTCTTGCTCTCTCTCCCTTTGCTCATTTGCTTTGCTTCTTAAATTCCACATATGAGTGAAATCATATGGCATTTGTCTTTCTCTGACTGACTTACTTCACTTAGCATAATAACTCTCTAGCTCCATCCACGGCATTGCAAATGACAAGGTTTTATTCTTTTTATGGCTGAATACTCTTCCATTGTGTGTGTGTGTGTGTGTGTGTGTGTGTACCACTTCTTCTTTATCCAGTCATCTATCAGTGGACACTTGGGCTACTTATTTTGGTTATTGTAAATAATGCTGCTATAAATATAAGGTTCATATATCCCTTTGAATTAGTGTTTTGTTTGAATTAGTGGATTTAATTTGAAAGATTTTTAAGTTATCTAATATGTTCTAAAAAGTAAGACAGCAGACCATACCATCTGGGAGCTGACCTGGCATTACCAGATAGGCCTTGGTGTCGCTAGGAGATGATCTGGGACTCAGAGCTAGCCCGCAATATTCTTGTGTTGAATGTAAACACTTCACAGGACATCATCATTTAAGGCCATTCAGTGACTCTAATGAAGCAACACAAAAAACACCATTGTCCAAATGACAAAAATGACTGCCCATACCCCTATTCTGGCTGATTATCAGTGACTGTGACTTCATTGCCAGTTGCAGCACCAGCACGCTTTGTCTTCTCACTTCCTAAATAAGAGCTCTGAAGATACCCAATGGTAGAATTACCCTAACTTCCTGACAGCATCCAACCCAGTACAAAGCCTTACTTCCTTGAACCCTCTTCAAAATCACCGAAGCCAAAGCCCAAGTCCTGCAATAAATCCTTTCTAACATCCTCTAATGGAGACACACCATGGCTCTCCCAGGTGCACTTCTACTCTCATGGTGACAGATCACAAAATTAATTTTCTGCAACTACAGGTGGTCTGTGGGTATAAGGCATTGGTCATTCCAATCATTCATCTTAAAAGTGATATAGATTAACCATCATGGACTCTTTGGGAAGGATTTGTTTGCTATTACACAACAGCCTGTGGGGAATAAGCTTAGGAGTTCCCAGAGCCTGCACTGATGGGTTAACAAGGCATAAAGAATTAGAAATCCATAGGATGAACACACCCAAGTTTGGGTAAGCAAGATTAGGTAAATAAGATTAGGTAAATGGGGCAAAGGTCCCCAGTATAGGACAATAGCAGAAAGCTGCTTTCACAGGAAGGAAGAACCAAATTAGGTAAATGGGTAAATAGGGCTATAGACCACAGCTGGGTGAAGTTGCCCAGAGCAGAGCTAATTAGCAAAAGAAAAGTGCCTTATTGACCCTAAGATGGCTTGCTCTGTCTTTCTTCTCCCCTAGGCCAGTTTAGGTAAACAGAGGTGGGACCTCATGTTTGCTGTAAATAACCTTCCACCCAGCACCAGAAACTTGTTTTGTATTGACCCAAACCCTAACACCACATATCTCCAAAACCCTCTTTTCCCCCACGCCCATGAGCTAATGAGTTAATGTTCACTGTTTCATTGTCTCTCTATGCATGCCCATCATGCTTGTAAGACTTCTGATCTTAATAAAAACAGAGCAAGGACCCTTACTCGGGGCTCTTGTCTCCTCTTGGACATTAGCCTCTCTCGAATTTTTAGTCCTGCGTCCCGTTCTCTTATTGGACAAGAGAGAACTCTGGACCCAGAGTCTACAACAGCCTTTGTTTCTTTCATAGTTTTTTCAAAACTTGATTTATGACAGCAAAGATAGTATTCCATTTCACTGGCTATAAGTTGCATGATATCTCTGGTGGAGTATCATCTGGTTCTGAATAGCCATTAAGCCAATACTAGATCCAGAGAGAAAAAAACTAGACTCATTCTCTTTTGATTCTTACCCTTTCCCCAAATGCAAAATACATAACACTGATTTACTAGTGCTGATTGCCTAGCAAAAACTGAAATATACTTCCCTGGGAAGCCACCACAATATTGTTCTACCACTGAAAGTTTGGCCTATTTTCTCCAACAGCACCCTGCCTATGTGATGGTCCCTGACTAAGCAGGAAATAGCCACATTGGAGTCTAATTTTCCCAGGCTTCAAATCCATCCATGATAGAAAGTTTAGCATTTACAGAAGAATGTTACCACCTTTGTAGTTCCAGAATATTTTGAAAGGAAAACTGTCATAAAAAGCTAAATGCTATTAAACTAAATTCCGTACCTATACTTAGTTTTTTCTGAGCTTTAGATCAGTCATATGTAAAGAAATACAAGTTGGCATAACAAATACTTACATTGATGCAAGGCAGCCAGTTTTTATTAATGGTGGATAGAGAGGACCTCACTATCTTTAGGCATACAGATAATTAAAGAAAGTATACCAATGCCATTGTTCGAGGAAACCTCTGATGTAGTCGTTTTCAGTTGCATTGTTAGACATTTTTAAAAGATTATTGTTGAGTAATTAGAATAAAATAAGCGATTTCTGCTACTTGTCTTAATAATAGATGTGAATTGGATCTATGACTTAATCATTTTAGAGCTGGTCATTTTATTATTAAACTTATTATTTAATAATGTATTATTTAATTAAATTTTCTATAAATTTTTATTAAGTTTTTTATTAAATTTATTCTAAATGTTAAATTCTTAGATAGAAATGGGAATGAGCATACACCTTGTAACTATTCCTTGTATTTTTTTTCTTTTTGAATAAGTAGAGAAGAAGTCCTAGGGAAAAAAAAGGTGAAAAAGAAGAAAAAGAACAACATACACCTTCAGTATACAACAACAAACGCCATTTCTGTACAGAGACAACAGTGATATTTTGTAAAGAGTTGTAAATTTTTTAGGTGAGGGAGTGTGAATTGCTTGCTTTTTGCTTTTTGTTTCATTTTCTGTTTTTGCTTTTTAAAATCCAGACATAGCCTTATCTTCCTTGGACCATAGAACTAAAAGATTAAATCGCCCTGTAAAACATTAATCAAAAAGTGTGATCAAAAATGTTGGCCATATTGTTTCAGGGCACATGGTGGCTGGCAGAGGACAAGGCAAATTAAATTTGCCTACTACATTTTAAGAAGAATGCTTTCCGAAGTGTTCTAATCAAAAGCAAGCACGTTTCCACAGACGAGGATTTGAAAATAGAAGAAGATCAAAAGATCCCTAAAACATTAATCTGATATATGTTGGTAAGTGATATCACTGAAGAAAAGAGTGGATGTGATATCTTAAAAATCAGCAATAAGGTGGCTCTAGCAGGACCAAATTTAATAAAAGTCAAAAAAAGTAAATGGAGAAAAAGGCACATAATTTAGGATGAATATAGGAGAGGCACAGATGTCTCAGAATAGTTTCTAGATATAGAAATCCTAGAATAACCCGAGGCTTATGAAAAAAGGTAAAGGCAAGAAAATGGTATTTTTTCCCTTATGTTTGGATATATAAGAAAAGGAAGAGGTGCGGCCATTGCCCAGCACAGATGATGTAACATGATGGATGAGAAAATGGGAAGCTCCTCAAATTTTGTTTTTATCATCTTCTCTATTTATACTTAAACAGATAATCTTCGGGCAAAAAGTTTAGAATGGACTTTGGAATAAGAGAAAAGATCCTGAAAATAAGTAGCAGGAGTTTTTAGTATTCCTACAACTAGTGATAAATCCTAGAAAAGTCTTTGGAAATCTATTTCATCATGAAATGATGAAATATTTAAATATTTAAAGTATGCTTCCTAATAATTTAATGCTGGTAGTTTTGTTACCTAAAGCAAAAACCTTTCTGTTTTATAACCACATTCCAGTGCTAGTTGCCTACATTTTTTGACTCTACTGTGATTATGTAATTCATCAATTTAAGGACATTGCCTGTACATGACAGTAGCTGGTTTTTTTCACATCTGAAAAACTATTTGCTATTCTGCCTTTTATTGTAACTGGTAATTACCTAGTCAATCTACTTTAGGCTTCATATAGAACAGTTTTATGAGACAGTATAATCCACATATTCCTTCTCTTAAATAAATACAGTCTAAGCGGAACATCATGTTTGAGTTTTACTATATAATGATACTTCAGTAGACTGAATCAAATTTACTTTTGTTACCGTTTTGGTTCCTGTGTATAAACTGAAATTGAGATATTATGCATCAAAATATGTTTCCTCCTTACCATTCCATGCAACAGAGATAAATTGTTTCAGAGGTCCTGACACAGCTTCTTCTTTGAAAAAGTCTTGATTAGCAGCGAAGACGGTGAGGGAATGAAAATAGGGCTGCAAGAAACATAGAATGTGATGACAGATGGGTGGGAAAGGTGGATAGCCTGAAGTGGGGGAGGGGGAAAGACCATAACCAGGGTCATGAGACAAACGAGGAATGTTTGCAGAGAATCTGCTGGTGAGCAAGGGTAAGGCAGAAACCCGCTACCAGGAGGGATTGTGAGAAAGGGAAGGAGAAGTCAACTAAGGAAGTGAGGAAGGAGCCCAGTGGAAGGAGCCTCATGAAGTAGCTCAATTAAGCAGAGCTTGTGACAGAACCACGGGCAAAGGATACATGGCTACAAATCCAGCTTAGACGATTTTCCAAAAGAAGGAGGAATATAATATTTGGTGACACAGGCATTAAATGTGGATGTATAATTTTCTGTATATGAGGATGAGGGAATTCCAGGATGGTCATTACTAAGCCACCTTGTGTTGCTAGACACTGGTCTTCCTCACTGTGGCCTTTTTGAGGTCAGGGTCTGGCAGTCTTCATCACTACATGACACAAAGTGTCCCTCATAGAATGGGTATCGAATATGTATGGGATTGAATCCCATGTATGGGGGAGAGAGAGAATCCCAAGCAGGCTCCATGCCCAGCATGATCCTGACGTGGGCCTTGATCCCACAAACTGAGATCATGACCTGAGCCAAAATCAAGAGTCAGACATTCAACTGACTGAGGCACCCAGGCACCCCTGGATTGACTCTTAAATCTAGCTTGGCAAAAATAGAAAATTTTGGAAATACAGAAATGCCTAAACAAGAAGAGGAACCTCACACTTGAACTTTTCTATGTAGCAGTAAGTTTAGTTAAATTTCCGGTGCAATTCTTATAGTCTTTCCTATACACTTGTATAATTTTACATTTTTTGACAGCTTGGGGAATTATAGACAACAGTAAATACATTTTCACTAAATATCTTGTGAACATTTATTAGCCATTCAGTCTTTCTCTAAAGCATGAATTTAATATAACGGCTACATATTAGATCATAAATTAATAACAGTAATAACAATAGCAGTGTTATAAGTTGTGGTTGTAGAAGCAAAAATAAAGCAGTAAAAGCACCAGTTGGCAACAAATCCAAATATATATTATGTACTTATTGTATGCAGAGCAAATTCCTAAAGTACTCTGTATATATTATCTTATTTTAATCCTCTAAATGATACTATAATATGGGTATTATATGCCATCCACTTTATAACTGAGGGAACAGACTTTCAGAGGCCAACTTATTTGTAGACTTAGGCGTGTTGTTAAACATATCAATTATCGACCTTAACCTAGACCTATTGAATTAGAATGTGTAGGGTCAGTTCCAGGATCCATATATTTAAGAAGAAACATGGATGACTCTAAAACTGTCCATTTAGGGAAACACTTGGCAATGTCTTTAACAGATTTACCCAAGATTTAAATGTGGTCTAATGACAAAGTCTGTGGCCACTATACTCCAACGCATCTCAAAGTGTAGATCAGCAGGATTTAGCCAGTCTCATATCTTGGTGTATTTAGCCTGTTTGAATGTTTATTATAACTAGTGCTGAGATGAAAATCTTACACATTAGGATTCTTTTTCTGATTATTGTTTAGTATCAAATTCTGTAACTAAAAAAAATAAAAATAATAAACATTACAATTTAGCTCTCTGCCATAGTAATCAGGTGAAATATCAGGAAGTCACCATAGATTCTACTAACATTAACAAACTTGAAAGTTACAGTGATGACAGAGAGAAAGAGATTTAGCTCAAATAAGAATTTGACCCCAAAAAACAGTGTTAGGTCAGTTATGTACATTTTATCATACTCTGAGTCCTCATCCTTAAAGTAACTATTTTTTCCCATTTTATTTTATGAATGAAAACTCCTTCAGAACTTTTTAAACTTTACATTTTTTTAATCATACCATTTAAAGCTGGCCACAGTTTTAACATTAAAGATGAGATGCATGAGAAAACTAACAGAACACTTAGAAAAAAAGTAGGTAGCTTTTTCTTTGTCTTTCTGAAAATAGAAATAGCAAAGACAAAAAATCATGGAACATATTAAGATGCCCAGAGGGGCATCTTTGAATAACTACAGTAGAGTCATCCTATATAAGAGAGTAGAAACAGAAAATTATTTGTAAGGTACTTATGGTATAAAGCTTATAGTAAAAATTATCTTATAAAAATGTATAAAAATAAATTCTGGAAGAGGTAATAATGGCATTTCTCTCTACATTTATTTTTTGTCTCTCTTTTTAAAACAAGTTATGAATTATTTTGGATACTTTGTTGGCTCTTATTATTTACTGTCTATATTATAGAAGTTGAATTAAAACATACCTTAAATTGTATCCACTTCCAATCTAGGGTACCATTGTATTACTTTGTAGAATATATTGTTTGTGTCTGTCCAGAATACTTCAAATGAAAATTTCAACATAACAGTTTTGTCGTATATTTTGTTATAAACGATGACACAAATTTGCCTGACCTCTGACAATGCCCCCACAATTTTAGACTTATGATGTAGCTACATTATAACTTGATCTTTTCCTTAGTTAAAAAAAATCTATACCCAAATAGACCCCCACTTCTTCCTTTATTTCCTCTTGTATAAATTTTAAGGAAATAAAATTTTGTAATTTAGAAAGTATTTCCCAGGGAAATAGTTGGTTTTCATAAAACTGAAGTTTTTAAATCTCATGATATAAATATCAAGCCAGAAAATAGCCAAGTTCAACAAATTTTGCAAATATTTTTTGAACACCTACCGTGTGCCAGAAAATCATCTAGGCTCTCGAGTCCCTTCGGTAAGCTTCAGGAGGAGCACTTAGGAATTTCTGATGGATTAGATGTGGCAGAAGAAGGAAAGAGGAATGAAGATGGTCCCTCAACTTCACTTGAGCAGGTAGTGAATATTCAGACTCATTTATAAGACGGGGACATCTCAGAGAAAATATTTGTGGAAAAAATCCGTTGTTCTAATTTAGACACATTATTTCTAAATGTCTGTTACATTCAAACAGCCATAGCTTGTGCATGCTTATATCTTCTAGTAATAAATTTCGAGGAAAGGTCAAGGCTCGAGAAATTAATTTAAGATTCGTCGTGTTAGAACTCTTCGTCTCATTACACTTCTTACTATTTGAAGTCATGGCACTAAGAAGATAGCATAGAAGAAAGAGAAGAAATCCAGTAATTCCCCCCTAGATTACTCTAACATTCAGAGGTCAAACAAGGGGTGGGGGCCTCAACAAATGAACTTGAGATGGTGTGACTAAGGAGACAGAGGGAAATTAGGAGAATGTTATGTCACAGGAACAAAGATAAGAAAGCATATAAGACAGACTAGTTTTTTTGAATACTGTTGAGTTGAAAAATCCAGACCCATTGAGAACACTAACTTAGGTAACATGGAGGTCATTGGTGATTCTTACAAGAATAGTTTGGAAATACAGTTTTCAGAGAAAATGGAAGATCAGGAAGTGGAGAAAGACATAAGAAACCCTAAGACTAATGTTTCAGGAAGAGGGGAATGATTAAATTCATATAGACACCTACTTTGTGTTTAACATTTATTCACTGTTATACCTTACAGATGTTATATTTTTCAATTCAATTGAGAAGTGACTCTCAGGAAACCTTCATCACTTTATGTTTATTGAATATATTTATATCATATAAAGTCTTTCAAATTTGGCTTGGAAATCCTGTGAGAAAGCCAGTGTTTCTCTTTTCTCCATAAGCACTCGGAGCCCAGGGAGGTTAACTTTACACTTGGGTGCTGTTGTAATAATGCTGCTCTATGCTTTTAAAGGCCCAAATATATACCTCCAGTTGAATTATTAACATTCAGAATTGTTTTTTACAAGCAATATGTCCATTTTGAACACATAAGTTTTTATACAAAAGATTTCTAAATGAAATGTTACTGTAGTCTTCAATTAAAGTAGTTTTATCACAAATCTTTCAAAGAGCAATATTTACAACTTCTTTAAAATGTTGGATAGCATCAGAGAATTTCTCAAATGCATAAAAATGCATAAATTGAAGTTTCTCAATTTGTAATGACTTATGGCAATAAAATTGAATCATAGCTTCTCAGGAAATGAGAGCAGAATAAGAGTATGCATATATTTTATGAATGCCATTTACACAGAATGCTGTAAACATTTTTTTTTCCTGAATGGGCTTTTTAAAAAGTGAGCTAAAACTTTCAGTTACATCTATTTATTTGCTGGTCCATTACAAGCATTTCTATTTGTTAAATCAGTACATGTTTAAATGTAATATTTACAAAGTAGTATGTAGATGCTAATTTATAATTAAACTTGGTGTCTTGGGGAAAAGATCATTGTTTCCTCATGCATAAGCATATTTTCAGGAACCTAGAAGAAGCAATCACAAATGTTTTTTTATGAAAACAGTTTTGGGGCACCTGGGTGTCTCAGTACGTTAAGCATCCAACTTAGGCTCAGGTCACGATCTTGCCATTTGTGGATTTGAGCCCAGCCTCTGCTCTGTGCTGACAGCTCACAGTCGGGAGCCTGCTTTGGATTCTGTGTCTCCCTCTCTCTGGCCCTCCCCCGCTCACACTCTGTCTCACTCTCTCTCTCAAAAATAAATAAACATTAAAAAAAAATTTTAAAAAACAGTTTTCCAAGCTAGGCCTCTCCCAAATTTTACTACCAAAAATGTTAGTACCAAAGAGCAGAAGTTCATCCCTCCCCCAAACAAAATCTCTAAACTCATAAGGAAACAATGAATAAGAATCATCACAAACAGAAACCGCAAGATCAGATCTCAAATATTATAGGTGTTAGAATTACCAAAGACATAAAGTGAAATAAGTATGTTTAATAGATTTTTAGAAATAAGAAAGAGAGTTGATAGTTTGACAAGAGACAGTGAACATCAAAATTTACTTGGCAGATTTTTAAAATAACCCATAATATTTCTAGAAATAAAAATGACAAACCTTGAAAATAGCAAATAAATGGAGAAGTAAAACATTCTATTAGATACTATTAAAAAGAGAATTAGTGAACTGGAATATAGATATGAAAAATAATCCAGAAAGCAGACAAAAAAGACGAAAATACACTATTGAAATTAAACAGTAAAAACAAAACAAAACAAAACAAATACCTGTTCTCATGGAGCCTCATGGGGTAGATACCAACAGAAAGCAATAAACATAATAAATACATATACATGCATACTAATACATGTATATATGGTGGAAAATATTGAGTGGGAGTGTCTATGGAAAGGCACATGCATAATTTTGTATTTCAATGGGTAGACCTCATTGAAAAGTGATACTTGAGTAAAGCCTTAAAGTTGGTGAGGGAGTTAGTCATGCAGATATTTGAGGGAAGAACATCCCAGAACAATCTTCATAAAAAGAAGAGGGTAAGTCTGACATATTTGAGAAATAGCCAAGAATCCAAAATTGAAGGAGACCAAGCAAGAGGAAAATTGTAAACAGTTAAGTCAGAGAGGTAGCAAACATCTTACCATGTAGGATCTTTTGACCAGTGTAAGGACTTTGGCTTGAATGCTGCATATACTGAGTAACCATTGGTGAGTGTTGAGCACAAAAGTAACATGACCCAAAGTGTATTTTTAAAGGATCAATTTGGTCCTCTATTGATTATACACTGTAGTGAAAAAGTGCAAAAAGTCAATAAACATAAGCCATTATTACTGATTTTATTATTTCATAGTATCTTTTATAGAACTGCCATGGAACATATCATGAACTTTTAGAGTCACTTGGTAGAGGTACAGGAAAAGTTCAAGGTGTCCTCTAGATTCCTTTTATAACAGAAGGTCTAATGTCAATCTTGGACGTGGGCAGGAACATGTCAATGGTGCCAGGTTGAGGAGCTGAGATGGGAATAGTGGAGGCAAGGTATAAATTATTCATTTTCCAAGGCCAGCATAGAAGCTTAGCAGATGGGAACTTGCTATGCACTCAGACAAAAGTGGTTCAGTCACTAGCTCTTTCTATCTGTAACACAGGACGAATCTCTGAATTTGGATCTGCCTTTGTTTCCTTTCTATTGTTACGTATTGTTATGTATTGTATTGTTATGCCATATATACAGAGCAGTATATGAAATATAAATAAACACCTATTTAACTTCCAATACTAATAAATAGTAGTACTTCAAAAGCCCTATCAGGAATGGTTCCTCAATCACCTAATTTAGTCACCCTCTTATCCCTAATTTTTAATCACTCACCCTCAGAATGACTTCTATTCAAAATTTTGTGATAATTATACCTTTGTTTTCATTATATTTTATTTTACCACCTATGTATAAATCCCTGAATGATAAATAATTCTTCTTTTTCCCCTCTTAATTCACTGATTTATTCAATAAATACTCATTAGTTCAATATGTGTTCTTCTGTGATTTACTGTTTTTACTCCATGTTTATGAAATACATTTATGTTAATATAGGTCATTATGACTTACTTATTTTCACTAATATATAATATTACATGGCAAGAATATACTATAATATTTTGTACAACTACACATTTGTGGACACTTGGGTTGTTTCCAGAATTTTTTGCTATGGCATGTACATATATCCTATAGAAAACATTATGGAATGTAATTTCTGGATCACTATTACTAGATGCCAAACCACTTTCAAACCACTTTCAAAAGTTTTTTCTGAAAGTTTTTTCAAAAATACTAATGTCCCCTCCCAGTGCAGACTGTAAGAGTTTTCTTTCTTTACCATGCATACCAGCAATCAATATGTCAGAAATTTAATTTTTTTTTGCCAATATGGACTTCATATTTTTATTTTGCATTGTGTTTTAATTTGTATTTTTCTAATTTCTATTAAAATACAATGTTTTCATATATGTCTTGATCAATCAGGTATTCTCTTTTATTCTGTTATGTCTTCTGTCCTTTTCTCTTTAGTTTGTTTTACTATATCTTATGATTCTTTTGAAAATAAATTCAAACGTAAACTTAAACCTTGCTTAGTCCATTCAGGCTGCTATAACAAAATGTCATTGATTGGGCTGCTTATAAACAACAGAAATTTATTTTTCACAGTTCTGGAGGCTGAGAAGTCCAAGACAAAGGTTATGAAAGAGTCAATGTCTGGTGACAGCCTACTTTCTGGTTTATAGACTGTCTTCTCATATAGTGAATGGTTGCAAGGAATCTCTCCAGCATTTCTGTTTTAGGGCACTAATTCCATTCATAAAGCCTCCACCCTCCTGACCTAATGACCCCTAAAGTCCTTCCTAATACTACCACATTGGAGGTTAGGATTCAGTATATGAATTGGGGAGAAACACCAATATTCAGTCTATAGCAAACACAAACATAATATAAATTAAACACACACATACAGTTATATGTACACACATTCTAGATAATAGTCCTTTGTCAGCTATATATGTAGCAAATATTTTCTCTCACTCCATAAATTATCTTTTTACCATCTTTAAAATAACTTTTAAGTAAACGGGACTTATAATTTTAAATAACCAGGTTTACCAACTTTGTGTTATGTCTTAAGAGTTCCTTCCTTTTCCAAAGTGATGAAAGGTATTACTTTTCTGTATTACCTTTTCAAAGCTTTAAAGTTTAACTTCACATTTTTAGACCACCTGTGACGGATTTTAGAGTATGATGTAATGTAGGGGTCCAATTTTATTTTTTCCTTATAGGGAACTAATTATCCTAACATGATTTAGTGATTATTATTCCCTATCTTTACCACAAAATATCCTTAAAAAATTAATTTTTGACATTAGGTAGGACACCTACTCAACATGTTCTTTTTCAAGTGTCTGCTGTCTAGTTCTTGACATAGTCACTTCAATAAATATTTTACAATCATATTTTAAGTCCATCAAAAATGTAGTGACATGTTTATAATTACATCAAATCTACAAATGAATTCAGGAAAAATTGATATCTTAATATTGAGTGTTCAAATCTATAAACGTGACTTTTTTCAAGATACCTTTAAGATTTTATTGTCTAACTTTTTATCGTTAAATAGGAATATAATATATTTTGTATTTTTTAATCTACTTACCTTGCCAAACTCTGTAATTCTAATGTTGCCGTGGGTTCCCTTTGGAATTTTCTATGTACAAAATCTATAAATAATAGCTTTTTTTAATTTTTAATCTTTGTATCTTTAATTTCTTTTCCTTCTCTCTTACAGCAGTGGGTACAAACCTCGGTGCAATATTGGGAAGAATTTATATTATCAGACTTCCTTCTTTCAGATCTCAAATACAACACTTCTGACATTTCACTGTTAAATGTGATGTTTGCTATATGTTTTTGTAGACACTCTTTATCTGGTTAAGAGTATTCCTTTCTCCACCCATACTGCTATATGTTTTCAATCAGAAATAATTCTGACTTATATCAAACTTTTTCTGCATCTATCCTGATGGACATATATTTTTTTCTATCTTCATCTACTAATTCATCTATTCATGTATTCTTTGGATAGACCTTGATAATGGTGAATAATCTCTTTTAAAATACATCATTGAGGTCGGTATGTTCATATCATACTTGAGATTTTGCATCTTTTTCATGAAACACGTTAGCCTACATTTTTCTTTTTTTTAATTTTCCTTTTTAATGTTTATCCTGCCAGGTTTATTTTCAGGGTTCTGCTAGCCTCATAAAATGAGTTGTATTTAAATGTCTTTAACCAAAAGAAACCATGTATAGCAATAATAATAGCTTCATAAAACAAAGGGCTGAATATGTCCACTTTTATATACTCCTTCAGCCAATAATTCAACAAATACGTATTAACAACCTACTATGTGTCAGGTATTCTAGTACTGGAGACACAGTGGCGAGCAAAATTGGCCAAACTGTTTGTCTTTGGGGAGCTTATATAGAGGGAGATGAGACAGAAAATAAATAAATACATAAAATGTATAATTTGACAGATGATGATAAATACCACAAATAAATATAAAGCAGGAACAAAGGGAAATACGAAATACTGGGGAGGGACAGGGATCGCAATTTTATTGGTATTAACATACAGTACCTCTGTAAGGATAACCTTTGTAAAAAGGCCTGAAGGAAGTGAGGGTGAAGAGTTAGATATTTCTAAGAGAGGCATTTCAACTTCCCACTCTTCAACAATATCCTTACCCTTTATATATAATCCCTTTGTAATTTAATCCTGACCCTTTCTCCACCCTGCCTCACTAGAATCTCCCTCCTGTACCTACCCCATACACACATTGAATCTTTGTACTTTTTCTCAGGAGCTCAGTAAAGTTTTCCCTACCTAACTTGTAAAGTAACCAAAACATTTTAAATTCCTTACAACCTTTCATAACAAATTTTTAAAAACAAAAAAAAAATAAATAAGAATAAAAACCAAAACCCACAAGTTTCTTCAGTTGAGATAAGACTCCACATAAGATAAAGAGACACACTGTGCTGTTCATCAGCTATAGATTTTGGTATATTATTATTATGGTCCTAAAGAAGGAAATCAAACATATTCCATTTTCTCTGGGTTCAGCCTTAATGAAGCATTGACATTTAATTATTGTACCAAATAATTTGGGTAAGTCAGACATTAGGACAAGCTCGGGCCCATACAGCCATTTGTGCATTATCAAACACTCAAAATAAGTCTCTGGGCACAAAATTGGCCTGAGTGCTTAAAATTCAACACTCCTCGCCATGACTTTTTGGCTGTTGAGGGTAGGGGAAAAAAAAACCATAAAGAATGCATAATATATGTGTACTTTAACATCTTGAAAATAACTATTTTAGCTTTGTTCTTTTATGAGATCATATATATATATTTTTTTAGATTTTTCTCAGTTTCAGGCTACATGGCCAAGCACATTTGTCATTTCCTATTTTAATCCTGAGAGAGAAATGTTAATCTAAGTGTATTTCTCCTGTGATGAACTTTTAGGGCATCTGTCTGGGATCAGAGATTTACCAACACATTACAAGACTGCCTGATGAACTGTGTTGGGAAAATTTTTTCTCCTCTTAAATATGTTTGAAAATGGGATCTTGAGTGGAAAATCCCTGTGTATGCAAAAGCATTTATTAAAATTAATAGGATCTGCTTACAATGTTTGTAATAGTGCCAGAGGAAAGGCAAATAATAAAATAAAATTTTGTTCTTGCTACATTAATTCTCTTATTTGGAAAGCATAGTTCTGAGGCTCTCATAGTACAATACAGTCAATGAGAATAAATGGGATTTGGAAAAAATACACCGAAGCTTATATCCTACCTCTCCTCATTATTATCTGTGACCTTGAGCAAGCTGCATGTCCCTCTTTGAGTTTTTATTTTCTTCTCCTATAAATAGGTTTAATAACACTTACCTTTAATAACACCACAGTGTAGCAGTGAGGACCAGAATTAAGATATACACCTGACACAAGTAAGTAATCAACAACTGATAACAACCGTATTTGACAAAGAAGAAAGAAATGAACATTTTGGAAAATAGATATTATAAAATAATTATTTTGCCTTCCAAAAGAATATTCCACTTTGGTAAAAGTTTTATTTTTCAACAGTAAAATTGGCATAATTATAGGATGACCCCAGAATTTTGTAAGAAAGTAGTGGAATAATAGACTTCAAGTGTTTATGACAGTGTCTGGTAAAGAGCATCTACTCCATAAATGGTTGCTGTTATTAATGTTATTACTGGTAAAATCATTATTAAAAACAGATTTCTTTTTTCAACAAGAAACTCATTCCTTAAGAGCAGGTGAATTTTGGTTATACATCTTTTCATAGTGTTACAGACAGGCTTGCTTAAAGTTGTGAGCAATGCTCAGCCATCACCAGGTGGTAACCATAGATAACATAAAATGAAAAATACAACTTAAAGCAGATTAATGCATGAAATTATGAGTGATTTATATACAACTTAACTCAAATTTCCAGGGATAAAACATTTATAAAAACTAGATGTATAAACCAGTGACTGGAAGATACTCCCCAACATTGAGAAGAGGACAATGAGATGAGAGGTAGAAGTAAAAAAAGACTTTGTTTTTTTTTTCTTTTTAAATAATATATGCCTTAGAGAAACAAACAAAGAAGACTGAGCAAATATGACAAAATGTTAATAGTTGGTAATTTAGAATAGAGGTGAATTATAAGATTTTTTGGGGGGGGCATTGTTCTCTGTACTTTAAATTTCTCAAGATAAATTTGTAAAGGTGTTAAAAATATGAAAGAAGAAAAGCCAGGTGTATCGATGGATACGTCCATGACTGAAATCACCATGGTGTCATGGGAATGCTCTTGATATAGAGGCAAAGATCTATTTCAAGACAGATCTTGTTGGGAAGATAGCATTCAGACTGAGTAGCAGGCTGGCTCAGCAGTGAAAAGGAAAATTGGGTGTTCTCAAAACTTGCCTACTCCTAGTAGCTGACTAAATCTGCTCAGAAGCCATGCCCTTGGGTATCATTTGCAGAACTGTTTTAAATACACCCGTCATTAGGGAACCAGTTCACAGAGGTGACAGCATAAGGGAAATCATCTCTCTCTGCTCTCATGTCCTGGATCTTTTCAAATAGAAGAGGTCAGCTTCGGGTCCTTTTGATGACAGCCTCAATGCTTCATCAGATATAAACTGAATTCCTAAATGCTGAGGGGAAAATAAAGTGTCCATCTGCCGAGTGTGACCCTGACCTTTCCTCTGAGGAGATTTCTTTGGACAGTACTCAGCTCTGCAGTTTGCCTTGAATTGGACATAAACAAGCAGCTGAATGGTTGTCTAAAAGAAAAATAATATGTGGCAGACCAACCACATTCTATGTATTTCTTTCTCCAGGAATTCTAGTGTTTTTCTTGAATGCTATATTGATTTCCCTTCATTTTAGCAAATGAAATTCATATAGTCACACTGTTTCATTTTCTAGTAGCTAATACAGATTTTGTGCTCTAACAAAATCCTACCATATCCCATTTATTTTTCATTTTGGAGTTGAATTATTTGATTTCTAGTAATTGCTTCAATAAAATGGCTCCAGGCCATCTGTCAATTCTTTCTGTTGCTTTCCTAGGTATTTAAAGATGGAATCTGTCTGTAAGTTAGGCATTTGTAGTTTTATCAGCAGCTTGCTGGTATTTGCCGCCAAAGGCCTTTACCTTCCACTCTTAAGATGAGAGGGCTGATAGGTAATTCCTTTCAGCATATGAACAGAGACTTTGTTTAAGGAAACTCAACAAAGAAAATAATTTACTCAACAGGTATATTTAACCGTGATTACTTGTAGTTTCTTGAGGAATTCCTGGTAAGAGTCCTAAGTAGGTAGGTACGTAGGGAGGTAGGTGGATAGGTAGATAGATAGGTAGTAGATATAATAGTTAAACAGGTAAGATGATAGATAAATACACATATATCATCTAGATAATGTTCCAATACATAGACGATAGATGATAAATAGATGATAGGTAGATAGATAGATGATAGATAGATAGATAGAGAGAGAGATAGGTGATAGATCTAAACAGAGTAAAACTCCTTTATTATTTAAAAATACTGATTTGTAAAATTTTACTGGATTTGTTCTATGAAAATATCTACTTCATAAAGCAAGGAAGACATGTGTATCAGACAGGTTTCCTGCTATAGCTGCTCTTATATCTTCAGCAGGAAGCATTCCTGCAGAGAATCAATACTTTATTTCGGGGATAGCCTTTTAGAAATATTAACAAGTCAGGACATGATGCTCCAACAAAGATAATTAACACCTCTGTTCGGCTCCGAAATTGTTCTGTAGCAGTTGAAAAATAACATGATATTGTGTGAGCTGACAGAATTTAATTCCAAAATGATGTTGAGTGCGTTCAGAAAGATTTGGCTTTGTTAAAAACTCTCTTTCGTTGGTTTTTGTCATGCTCCTATAGTACTCTAAGTGGATTCGTTTACTGTAATACTAAGACAAATCCTAATCATTATAAATTCACACCTTTCCTAGTGTCAAATATAGTAGATTCCAAGCCCTTACGTATTATATGCTGTTTTGCGATTCTCTCTTCTACACAATGTTTAACAAGATCACTGATCATATTCACATCTAACCAACTAACTCCTTAGCTTATATTTTTGCTGATTGCTTTTCAATAACAAAAAAGTGCTAAATGATCTCCAAACAAATCTCTCTGAGACTATTTTAAACATTCTCTGTCAGTTCATCAAATTCATTTTCAACTTTACAGTGAAGGTATTGACACTGAAAGAAATGTCCTCTTTGTTAACATTTTACATTATAACCTCATGAAGAGATTATATTGACATAGGGGTAAAGGGGAGAGCAGAGACTGAGTAAGCAAGGCATCGGGAGGCAGGGAGATCAGAAAGGAGGCTCACCTGGGCGTATATTTTTATAATTGTGCAGGCATAAGATTAGCAAAGAGATATGTGAGATACCATTAGAGAAATTCAGAAGATAAAATGACAAATCACCAATGGTAGGAATAAAAATCAGGCGGGCAGCAACAAAATGGAAAAATATTATCAAGCAAAGTCAGTTTAGTTCCTAAACTTACAGGTTATCCAAGATTGATTTGCCAATCTTTTGTACACTCATTTCTTCCTTCATCATTGATTCATATGAACGTTAGCCAAGAGGATACTAAGTACAAACACATGTCTGGGGAAATGTCAGAAATATTAACAAGCGAGGACATTTCTTTCCATGTCAATCTCTTCATTGCAAAACTGACAATGAATTTAGTGAACTGGTGGGCATTACTCCCTTTAGCTACTCTAAGCTATTCATGGGGCAAAATAGACTTAAATCAAGTAAACTGACCCTTGTTAGTATCATAGACAGCTAATTACCTGTACTTTCTGGTGAGATTCCATATAATATGAAAGGGCCTCAGGAGAAAACATTTCAGAGATATGTTTCCTGTCAAATCGTGCTGCCTGGCAATACCCTGCACTGTTTATGAGCAGAACATGTGTTGTTGTGTTTGGCTAAACTTTTATTTTGAAGTTTATTCCTTCCCAAAATGCATGATAGGCAACCTTTAAGAAGAAATACCAGTGTGCCGTGGAATGGAGGGAGGAACAAAGACTTGCTCTGAGATTTGAAGTCCATTGTGAGTAGGTAAGGCTGTTGGATGCTCTGCTATCCTGAGTCTTTTGAGCATCACTAAAGAATGGGATGCCTGTTCCTTCCTATTGATTTTAGGGAAATGGGATATAGCTTTCTGCCAGCATGTTCTGGACACAGTCCTTCCCAGAGACAGAGGGCTGGATTGCATGACCTCTCAAGGTCCTTTCCGAATCTGTAATCTGATGCCATGACTAAAACTTGGTGTTCTATTCCAAGACAAGGAATTAAATATTTATAGGTAAGTTTTTCATCTAATGATCTTGTTTCCTTTTATATTTAATTCCAGCAGTTGGTTTGAGAAAGCCTAAAGGTTCTATTCAAAATTTTATGAATCCCTAGGCCCACCAGGTTGTTAATTGGATGGTATATTACTATAAAGGAAGTGAGAAATGCCTGGCATAATTGTATAACGTTTGTTTTCTCTACTCTGTGGGAATTCTCAGGGGTTTCATTAGCAGATGGTTACTGAAAGCCAGCATCTTGGAGTCTGGACTAGTGAATATCATTCTTCTTAATTATTCAACAACTAGCCTGCACAGGTCAGGTCTAAAACACAGATATTAAATTCAGAGCATCCTCAATAATAAATTGCCTTCTCTAGAATTAGATTTTTATTCTCTTCAATTAAGTAATGCTAGGCGTGTGAAACACTAATTTGTCAGAGATGTTGAGTGTTATTTACTTGTGAGTCACCATTAGGTTAGATTTATAAACTAGATCTTTTTCAAAGGCCAACTAGTCACTGTTCATATACTTAACTCAGCAAATATACTAAAAAGCTAAACTAAGGCATTTCTCCAAAAACAACTTTTAGAGACAGAGTCTTTCCCTAGGGTTGATACAGTGATTGAATAAATAAATAAGATAAAGCAGCAAATAAATAGTAGCTATCATAAGTTTCTTGGTGACATTCCAAGCCCTGGAGTTCACCTAAATTGATGGGTTTGCTAGGCCTCCATTGGCACCCCAAACTGATCAAGACCATTATACCTCTGCTTGCATCCTGGTTCTGACTCTTTACAAGTTAGAAAAGGATAAAATAATTCTGTAAACAGTCTTTACCATGTGTTGGTCAATGTTGAAACTTAGTGGTAGATATGTGAGAGTTCATTATTCTGTTATATTTTTTTTGTATTTTTTAAAGTTTCCTATCATAAGTAAAGAACAAAGATTTAAAATTTATAACTAGCTGTTCCTTGATCATGTAAAATGGAAAATAACAAATATGGTAAAAAGTAGTAAATATTTGTTGTAAATGTCAGATATCTAATCCAGGCCTTAGCTGTCATGCTAGATAATGTCAATTTAGTAATGATCTGTCTAGGGGCGCCTGGGTGGCTCAGTCAGTTAAGCATCCAACTTCAGCTTAGGTCATGATCTCACTGTTTGTGGGTTTGAGCCCCACGAGGAATTCTGTGCTGACAGCTCAGAGCCTGGAGCCTGCTTCACATTCTGTGTCTCTTTTTCTCTCTGCCTCTCTCCTACTTGCGCGTGCTCTCTCCCTCAAAAAACAAACAAAATAAACATTAAAAAAAAAAAAAAAAGATCTGTCCCTGAAGTTTTATCACATTGATGCTGAAGTTGATGTGGATTTCCACCTGGCATAGCAGACTGCATTCCCAAACTCCTGAACTCAAGGGATCCAGCTCTTTCAGGTTCCACTGTGGCAAGCAAATGTTCTAGAAGCAATTTTATCCAGGTTAATATGATTTAACAGCTCTCCTACTTAATACAAAGAGACAACGAACCAGATGATGCATCCTTACATTGACTCTTCCTTTTCCCCTTCCTCATTCCACTTGTCTCCACTTATGCTCTTTGGGATTGACTCTATTAAAGACTAGCATACAGTCTTTGTCTCAGGCACTTCAAGCTCTATTCACAGCTCTGTTGGAAATTTAAATGGGTGGAGGTACCAAAGACAATTTAATGTTAAAAAACATATTTTGTTGGGTTTTGGGAAAACATCTGGACAATATGTGTCCTTATCACACATGTGTGGAAAGAGAAATAATAAATGCGAAAAAAAATTGCATCTCATTGGAAGATGAAGATGCTGTTTCAGAGTTGTCCTGTTGGTATGGTACATAAATTGTTATGATGAGAAAAATCTAGCAGTATTTTTCAAAATATGATCCTAGATAGGCACCAAGATAGACCATATTCTGTCTCATAAAACCTCAACAAATTTAAAAGAATAGGAATCATACAACATACGCTTTCAGACTACAAAAGAATTAAACTAATGTATGTCTTAGACAATATTAGAATTAAATTAGAAATAAATAACAAATATATAGCTGGAAAATCCCAAAATACTTGGACATTAAAGAACACACTTGTAAATAACACATGCATCAAATAAGAAACCTCAAGAGGGCTGAAAAAATGTTTGAACTAAATGACAATGAAAATATAACTTATCAAAATTATGGTATGCAGAGAAAGTAGGGCTTAGAGGGGAATTTATATCATTGAATGCATATATTAATAAAGGATAAAGATTTCAAATCAATAATCTAAGCTCCAATCATAGAGAATAGGAAAAGAAGACCAAATGAAATTCAAAGTTAGCAGAAAAAGGAAATAATAAATATTAGAGTAGAAATAGATGAAATTGAAAATAGGAAATCAATAGAGAAAATCTATGAAATCAAAAGCTCTTCTTTGAAAAACAAACAAAACTGATAAGCTGAGAACAGAGATTAGTAATATCAGAAATGAAAAAGGAACATTATCATAGATCCCATGGAAATTAAAAGCATAATAAAAAATATAATGGGCAACTCTATGCCCACAAAGTTGAGAGCCTAGATGAAATGGACCAATTTCTTGAAAGATCACAATCTGTCAAAACTCACAGAAGAATAACTGAGAACAAACTGAGGGTTGATGGCGGGTGGGAGGGAGGGGAGAGGAGGTGATGGGTATAAAAGAGGGCATCTTTTGGGATGAGCACTGGGTGTTGTATGGAAACCAATTTGAGAATAAATTTCATATATTAAAAAAAACTCACAGAAGAAGAATAGGCCCATAACTATCAAAGAAATTGAATTAATAATTAACAACCTCCTAAAACAAAAAGCAACAGACTCCTAAGTTTTCTCTGTTGAATTCTACCATTTAATGAAGAAATTATACCAATTCTCTATAATCTTTTTAAGAAGATAGAAACAGAGGAAATACTCTCTAACTCATTCTCTGAGGCCAGCATTGCCCTAATACCAAAACCAGACAAAGTACTAGAAGAAAAAAAAAAAAAAAAAAACTACAGACCTAGATCTGTTATGAATATAGATGTCAAAATTCTCAACAAAATATCAGCAAGTAAAATTCAACAACATATAAAAACAATTATAGGGATGCCTGGGTGGCTCAGTTGGTTAAGTGTCTAACTTCAATTCAGGTCATGATCTCACAGTCTATGGGTTCAAGACCTACGTCAGGCTCTATGCTGACAGCTCAGAGCCTGGAGCCTGCTTTGGTTTCTGTGTGTGTGTGTGTGTGTGTGTCTCTCTCTGCCCCTTCCCTGCTTGCTCTCTCTCTCTCTCTCTCTCTCTCTCTCTCTCAAAAATAAAGTTTAAAAAAAATTAAAAAAAAAATTATATACCATGACGAAATATGACCAAGTGGGATTTATCCCAAGTATGCAAGGCCAGTTAAACATTTGAAAAATCTATTAATGTTATCCATCATATCTACAGGTGAAATAAAAAATCACATGATTATATCAATAGATGTTGAAAAAGCATCTGATAAAATCCAACACCCATTCATGATAAAAACTCTCAGTGAACTAAAAATAGAGGGGACCTCCTCAACTGGAAAAGAAACATCTGGCAAAAAATCTAAAGTAATATTACAGATAATAGATACTTGAAGGTTCCTTGCTAAGATCAGCAGTACAGCAAGGATGTCCCCTTTCACCATGCCTTTTCAACATCGTATTAGAAATCCTAATGCTATAAGATCAGAAAAGGAAATAAAAAGCCATAAGGATTGAGAAGGAAGAAATAAAACTGTCTTTTTGCAGATGACATGATTGTCTACATAGATATTTGAAAGATTAGACAAAACAAACAAACAAACAAACAAACAAAAACACTAAAACCAAACCAAAATAAACAAACAAACAAAACTCCTGGAATTAATAAATAATTATAGCAAGGTTTCAGGATACAAGGTTAACATATAAAAGTCAATTATTTTTATATGCCAGCAATGAACAAATGGAATTGGAAATCACAGACAAAATACCATTTATATTAATACCTCCCAAAATAAAATGTTTATGTATAAATCTAACAAAATATATACAGGATCTATCTGAAGAGAACTGCACAACTCTAGTAAAAAGAAAGCAGGGAAGAATGCAAGATGCAAGGTAGCTCACATCCGAGTTGCACGAGACATTCTACATGAAAGGTAAAGGAAACAGGAGGCCATACCCTCTGCTGAAAAGAAGGATTAATATAACTTCCTTCACCCAAATTAGAATCCAGCAATCATAGCCTATCATAAACCAAAAGATTATCCCCAGAATATTACAGTTTATTATTGTTCTATTTTGAAGTCCAAAATACTTTACAATTCTGCAACTTACATTAAAAAAAAGAAATCAAAGAAGAACTAAATGAATTGAGAGATATTCCATGTTCACAGATAGCAAGGCTCACAACCAAGATGTCAGTTGTTCCCAACTTGATCTATTTATTCAACACAATCCCAACCAAAATCTCATCAGGTTATTCTGTGGATATGGACAAACTTATTCTAAAGTTTATATAGTCTGAATGGAGAGGCATAAGATCCATAATAGCCAATATAATATTAAAGGATATGAACAAAGTTGGAAGGCTGACACAGCCTGATTTTAACTCTCACTAGAAACCTATAGTAATCAAGCTGGTGTGGTATTGACACAAGAATGGATAAATAAATCAATGGAACAGAATAGAGACCTTAGAAATAAACTCATATAAATACAAACAACTGGACTATCCACAAAAATTAACTCAAAATGAAATACAAAACTAAATGTAAAATGCAAAATGATAAAAACTCCCAGAAGATAACTTTTCTCCCAGGTAGGAGAAAACCTTGAAGACATTGGATATGGCAATGACTTTTTAGATACAACGTCAAAGCCTGGATTCATGAAAGAAATAAAGAATTACCTGGATTTCATTAAAATTTAAAACTTTTACTCTGCAAAAGATAATGCCAAGGGAATAAAAAGATAAGCCACAGACTGGGAGAAAATATTTGCAAAAGACACATATGATAAAGAAATCGCAATTGTCAACAATGAGGAAAGAAACAACTTGACTTAAAAATGGGCCAAAGTCCTTAAAAGACACCTCCCACAAACAATATATATACAGACAGCAAACAGGCATATGAAAAAATGTTTCATGTCATATGTCATCCAGGAAATGCAAATTAAATCAATGAGCTATCACTGCACATCAACTAGAATGGCCAAAATTTCGAACACTAATAACACCAAATGCTGGTGAGGATGTGAAGCAATAGAAGCTCTCATTCACTGCTGGTGGGAATGCAAAACGGGACAGTCATTTTGAAAGACAGTTTGGCAGTTGCTTGCAAAAGTAAACATACTCTTACCGTACACCCCTTGATATTTACCCACAGTAGTTGAAAACTTGTGTTCACACAAAACCTGCACATGGATGTTTATAGCAGCTTTAATCATAATTACCCCAACATGGGCACAACCAAGATGTCCTTCAGTAGCTGGACAGGTAACCGACAGTACATCCAGCAAATGAATATTTTTTAGCACTAAAAAGAAACTCTCAAGCCATGAAAAGACATGGAAGGATCCTAAATATATACTACTATGTGAAAAAAAGTCAGTCTGAAAAGGCTACATACTGTATGAAATTCTGGAA
Organism: Lynx rufus; assembly: GCF_022079265.1. Lineage (NCBI taxonomy): Eukaryota > Metazoa > Chordata > Mammalia > Carnivora > Felidae > Lynx > Lynx rufus. The sequence goes on from NW_025814845.1 coordinate 27,561,046, forward strand.
AAGGCAAAGCTATGAACAAATAAAAAGTTAAAAGATTGTGTTTTCATGTTAGAAGGGAAGGAGAAATGATTAAGTGAAGCAGGAAGGATTTGGGGGGCAATGAAACTCTATTCTACCATAATGGAGGATACGTGTCATTAACACTAGTCAGAACCCACAGACTGTACAACATCAGAAATGTACCCTAATGTAAACTATGCACTTTGGGTTATAATGTCTCAATATAGTACCATTACTATTTTGTGATAGTGGGTTCATCAACTGCAACAAATATTACACTTCTGTCCCAGGATGTTGACGGTGGGAGAGGCTATGATTGTAAGCGGGGCAGAGGGCATGTGGGAACTCTCTGTAAACTTCTGCCCAATTTTGCTTTAAACTTAAAACTGCTCTAAAGAACACATTCTATTTAAAAGAAAAAAATTTAAATAAAAATACATGATTCTCATTTTAAAAAATTACTTAAGATGATTCTCAGATGCACCAAGCATTGAGAACCACTGTCCTTTATGTCGGAAAGAAATCACAAAATAAATTTTATGCCAAGCTTTTCACAGTGTAAGAAGCCAAGAGTTGCAAGTCAGTCTCTAAAATATTCCTTTTTAAAAAAGAAAAAGGAGCATAATTCACAAGTCCACAGGCCATGGGTAACTTTTTTGGCTCTACCCTTGAAAGATAAGCTAATGATCTAAACTTCTATCCTAGCCTGGCTATGATATGAATGGAAAAACGTTTGGATGAATCAATTAATTAATAGACACTTCCTCCTACATAGAGTCCATTTCTAAAATTTCAGCTGTGTTACTTAGGAAAAAATAATCCACAGCTGTGGGAGCTGGATTTCTAATTCCATATCTGTTAAAATTTTCAACATGATCACTTTATTCTATTTATGACCACTGCATTAGTCACCTCATGGAAGAATATTTCATAAACTCTTAAAAAGCCTTTTAACAATCCACATTAAATTAAAATTATTTTAGTTTCTGGGATTTCCTATTTGTGTTAGAATTAAATTTGCTAGGGGTGCCTGGGTGGCTCAATGGGTTAAGTGTTCGGCTCAGGTCATGATCTCAGGGTTCATGGGTTCGAGCCCTGTGTCAGACTGTGCTGACAGCTCAGAGTCTGGAGCCCACTGTGGATTCTGTGTCTCCCCCTCTCTCTTCCCCTCCCCAGGTCGTGCTCTGTCTCTCTCTCAACAAATAAACATTAGGGGTGCCTGAGTGGCTCAGTCGGTTGAGCATCCGACTTCCACTTCAGGTCATGATCTCGCAGTCTGTGAGTTCGAGCCCCGTGTCGGGCTCTGTGCTGACAGCTCGGAGCCTGGAGTCTGCTTTGGATTCTGTGTCTCCCCTTCTCTCTGGCCCTCCCATGTTCATGCTCTGTCTCTCTCTGTTTCTCAATAATAAACAAATGTTTTTTAAAAAATAAACATTAAAAAATTAAAATAAATAAAATTTAAAAGAATAAACTTTGCTATAAGGAAGTTCTTATTTTATTAGAAGATGAATCTTTAGATGTTAGAATATTCTTTGAAACTGTGCAATTTAAATGTGATTTTTTAAAGATAAATACAGTTGATTTTAGACAATGAATTCTTTCCACAAGACTTATACCGACTTGTAATTTTCTGATTTTAATTAATTGTTCTCTCTCCATTTTCCAAGAGCCAACACATAACACTGAAGGAAAAATTCACCCTACTATGTAAAAGTGTTTCCATTGTGAGGTTTCATGTATCATGACAAATAGTAAATTTGCATACCCAGGCCTAATTTTAGCTTAACAAGTTCTGCCTTGGTTAAGGAAACTGAGCAAAGGTGTGCTCCTGATCTATATAGGAACAAAGAGGGTTTAGGATAAAAGAATATGACATTAAACCTGTCTTTAGGGAGCTTCTGGGCTTATCTGTCGTGCCTGACAGAATGTTCACATAAAAGAGATGTGGTCTCAAGGTGAGCATGTAATAAGGAAGACTCAGGACACTTGTTCTAATATAAAATCAGCCATGGGAAGTATTCATTTGACAGCTCACCCCAAGAGAGTAATTCACAAGATGCAGAGTGCATGATACATGAAAACTAACTTTACTACATAATTAAGGCTGACAAAAGAACCAAGAGAGAACATCGTATGGATATATATTAAGTGAGGCCAAGAGCAAAGTGAAAACAATCACACTGAGAGAGTTTGTGTGTTTATATACACATGCACACCCATGTGTACATACACTTTTGTATATGTATACACATGCATGTACTATTTGGCAGGTGTACACATATATATTATTAAGTATACATAACCATATAATGATATAATGTTATACATTCAATGACTTTACTAAAATCCATACGGCTGAAGAGCTAAATTCCAATAAAGCAATCTCTCAATAAAGGATGACTAAAGGAGTAGATAATTCACAATAAATAAATAAATAACAACTGAATCGTTAATAAATAGATGCTGAAGTTCATCAGTAATCAAAAATGGGAATTTCAATTTCATCAAAAATTCAATTAAAAATGAGATTTATTTAACTGATAACATTGGTAAGAAGAAAAAGATTGCCGAGCGATTGGAATTCCCGCATAAGCTGCTGGGAGTAATAATGGACCGAACACTATGGGAAGCAGTTTGGAAGAACTAGTAGTAATTATACCCTCAGCCTAGAAATTGTATTTCTAAACCCCCCCAGAGAAACCTTACTGGAAGTTATATAGAAGGATGCTTACTGCAGAATTACGCTTAATAGTTAAAGTTGTAAATATTCTAAATTCCATCCACAGGGGGACAAACAAATATAAATATTTTTATGCTAGACTTCTGACTCAGGTCCATTTAAATGTCTATATTAGATGTCAAAAACATAATGTTAAATGAACAAAACTCGTTGCAGGATACGTACACTATACACAATTATATGTAGATTTAAAAAACTATACAAAGCAATATTTTCTGTGTGTGTATGTGTGTGTATGATGAAGACATAGATTTAGTACGTATCTAAACATCTACTAAATTCATAGTAGTGGAGGGCTCTAGGTTGATGGAAAAAGGGGACAGGAATGTAACCGGGATGAGAGATGTCATCTTTATTTGCCAGGCTTTGATTCTTTTATTTTGAGAATGACAAATATTAACGAGAATATTCATAAGAGTTAACTCTGAAGGGTGATTACATGGGCTTTGATTATTTTATATGTTATACTCTGTCTTTTTAAATGTCTTTTCAGAAGAAGTAAGTTATATTTGGGGAAATATAAGCACCAATGATGGTAGATGAAGGAAGTCATGGGCTCATCCAGGGATCTATGTATCTTATAATTATCTTGATTATTTGAATAATTATCTCAAAAAATTGAATGTTTGCTCAGAACTATAAATACAGAGAACAAACTGATGGTTGCCAGAGGGGAGGGGTGTTGGGGGGAGGTAGGGCAAAACAGGAGAAGGAGAGAGGGAGATACAGGCTTCTAGTTATGGGATGAGTAAGTCATGGGAATAAAAAGCAGAGCATAAGGAATATATAATCAATGACATTGTAATAGTGATGTAGTGGGACAGACGGCAATTTACTTTCAGTGAACATAGTGTAATGTATAAACTTGTCAAGTCAGTAAGTTGTACACCTGAAACTAATTTAACATTGTTTGTCAACTATGCTCAAATAAAAACAAATTGATTTTTGTCTCAAAATATGAATTTCCATTTCAGTGCTATGGATAATTCTCATTAATTTTCTTGGAAGAAGGCATCATGCATATTAGTAAATTTACATTACTGAAACTGCTAATATGAGACTATAGGTATAGTCTTTGTATTAATTGGGAAAAATTGTGTCCGGTCCTGTGAAGCATATAATTACAAAAAAAAAGGATGGGTGGGGGGGGTGCTAATCTAATAGGGCATAAAATCAAAGAACTACTACCCAGGTTCAATTTAGGGAATTACAGAATAAGATTTTAATCCCATCGCCACTCTCCTATGTTATTAATTAAGGCAATCATTTTTTTTTTTTAACCTGTGCATCTAATCAGTTAAAAAGTAAACTAAAAAGAATGCACTACCAGGGGCTTAATCTGTTTGGGCTGATATAACAAACTACCATAGTTTTTGAGTAGCTTGTAAAGAATAGAAATGTATTTCTCACCATCCTGGAGACTGGGAAGTCCGAACCAAAATGTCACCAGTTTCAGTCTCTGGGGAGAGCCTACTTTCTGGTTCATAGATGGGATCTTTTTCCTGTGTCTTCACATGGCAGAAAGGATTTAGGATCTCTCTAGGGTCTTCTTTAATAAGGGCACTAATTCCATTCATAAGGGGTTCACCCTCATGATCTAATCGCTTCCCAAAGGCCCCCACCTCCTAATACCATCACCGTAGGGATTAGAATTTCAACAAATGAATTTGGGGGTGGGAAGACATAAACCTGCACTTCATTGTACCCATTTATTTATTTAATTTATTACGTGTTTATTTATACATGTATTTATTTATAATTTATATACCTGAACTGTCATATTAGATGCATTAATTTTTATTAATACAAATTGTATTAAATGTCAGGAAAAGATTAATTTCTCTATTACCTTTATACATAGGAAGTTAATCTTCTCTTGAACCCGCCAATGAAACATCTCTCACTCTACTTCGAAGACAACAGGACTACAGAAGCATGGAATGAAATATAAATCTATTTTGGTCTGTTATGCTCTCCAATCTGTGTCTATGAAAATTGTTAAGCTGTATTTCTTTACTTGTCTTATTTCTATTGCTACTTAGTTGCCACTTCCTGCTCTGCACCAAAGATGGTGCTTTTAGCCACTAGTCCGTCCAGCCTCATGTAATCCCAACATGAACCTATGCCATAATCAAACCTTCTCTGGTGCCAAACAGTTCATCCCACCTAACGTATTGAGACCCTGCTAAATCTTCATCCATCTGTGAGCTGACTTCCTTGATCCCCCTTTTTATAAGAATTCTTGTCATGGTGTTTAATTAATGAATGTAATCCATGTTACTTTGTGTTGACTCCTACTTCTCCATGGTATCTGGAAGTTGTGGTTTGTACAGTTTTGAAAAGCTGCTTTCAGTGGTCCTACCTCAGTGTAATCCCCCAGCATATGGGCATGTCAGTTCTATGCAGTATTGAACTGAGAGCGTGCAACACAGGGGTTAGGTGATCCTTAAAAGATTCTTGGAAGAATGAATGAACCAAAAATTCTACGTTTACAGGGAACATTTTAAAAGTATGGAAGGATGAGGTTTTTATTTTTTTATTAAAAAAATTTTTTTAACGTTTTATTTTTGAGAGAGAAAGAGCACAAGCAGGGGAGGGACAGAGAGAGAGAGGAAGACAGAATCCAAAGCAGGCTCCAGGCTCTGAGCTGTCAGCACAGAGTCTGACGCGGGGCTCGAACCCACAAACTGTGAGATCATGACCTGAGCTGAAGTCAGACGCTCAACTGACAAGCCACTCAGGTGCCCCTGGAAGGATTAGTTTTCTAAAAATGGACTTTCGGATTTACTACAACATGAGTTTTATCCTTTGAACATCTCATGCCCTTCTAGGTTACCTTTGGACTCATTTAAGCTGAAGATAGCAATAATAGGAAAAGTAGTAGGATATTTAGTCTAGTGAATAATGGCTGGCCCCCCAGGCAAATTCAATCCCAAAGACTGAAATCTTGAGGTCCAGGTGAAACAAACTGATTCTTCACAACTTCTCAAACCCTGAATTCCTGAGTCCAGACCACAGATGACTCAAAGCTATTCCAGGACCCTTCTGACCCTCTTTGGTGACATTTGTATGCTTATAACTGTGCCAAGGTCAAAGTTAGATGAACAGAAGTATGTTCTGTGATGTAGGGTTTCAAGATAGTCACTCCTACAAGAAATATGGCAGGAAAGGTGCACTCAACACTGACATTTGAGTTTGTTTTACAGTGTAGATGGAGTAAATAAATAGTGAACTCAATTGCCTCTATAAAAACAAAAAAAGAGTAAATGGAATGAAAAACCACTATAAAGGCTGCTATGACCAAATCTTCAATTTAATTTCAGAAGAAGAACCCAAGGATGAGGTTTATAGGCTTTTTAATGGATTAGAGTATAGATTTTTAGAAAATTTGTGTTTTTTATCCTCTAGGATCAGTTTCTTTGGTTTTAGTCAATAATTACTTTTTTCAAGACATGGTAAATTCATTTGATGTGACCTTTAGTCCCTAAGTACCTATAAGAAGGAAATAATATTTCTGAATAAACTGATCGTAATTATATGTAGTCTGTTGAACAAGAAGAAAAGTATATCATCTTGATGTATATCATCTTGACAAAAAACAATGATTTTTCAATTATGATTAACATATTTTTAAAGTTTATTTGTTTATTTGTGGGGGGAGGGGCAGAGAGAGGGAGAGAGAAAGAATCCCAAGCAGGCTCTGCACTGTCAGCCCAGAGCCCAAAGCAGGGCTCAAACTCACGAACCATGAGATCATAACCTGAGCTGAAATCAAGAGTCAGGACGCTTAACTGACTGAGCTACCCAGGTGCCCCTGACCAACACAATTTTATTCTTCTTTTTATGATGACTGCAGGTAATAAAGAAAACAGTGTATTCTTATTTTTATTTCTACCATTTATTTACATTTTTGCCATCATTTAGTTGGTACTTTCAATATAGATGATCTAATTCCTGTTTACTCCTGAAGTAACTGTAAAGTGAAATATTCAGGCAGGGCGGGATGGTGGTTAGATGGAAAGATACATGATATGGGTGTATAGTCCAATGAAATACTATTTTGACTCTAACTTAGAGATTGTATGATGGAAAACAGGAGCCAAACAATGTACAGACAAAGCTAAGAACCTTGTCACACAGTATCCACTTTCTATATTTCATCCTCCTGAATCTCTTTATTATTCATATATTTATTTTACACACACACACACACACACACACACGCACACGCACACACACATCACTGGGAAGTCAAACCCAAAACTTTCACTATCACAGCTCTGTGTCTCCTGCCTCAGAAAATACTTCCCCTCCTTAGGCAGGATTACTGTACTCAATAGCAATACTGGAATCTATCTCACCCCTTACTGTCTCCAGATAGTCGGTGGTAACACATAAAAACAGCAAGTGAGTGGGGCGCCTGGGTGGCGCAGTCGGTTAAGCGTCCGACTTCAGCCAGGTCACGATCTCGCGGTCCGTGGGTTCGAGCCCCGCGTCAGGCTCTGGGCTGATGGCTCAGAGCCTGGAGCCTGTTTCCGATTCTGTGTCTCCCTCTCTCTCTGCCCCTCCCCCGTTCATGCTCTGTCTCTCTCTCTCTCTGTCCCAAAAATAAATAAACGTTGAAAAAAAAAAAAAAAGCAAGTGAGTAAACATGTCATTTTCTCAATCAGCCTTCTTCCCCTGAGGCAGTTCTGAGCTTGGCAACACATGGGAAATTTACTAGATTTACAGATTTTTTTGCCTAAATGTCATCAAGGTGAGAGGTACTTTTTCTTTTTTGTGCGCTGAACTTTGTCCAACAGAACGCAGGCATGAATCCATATGTGCGAGGAATTCTGAAAATCTTGTGTCAAAAATATAATTGTATATATTTTGAATGCCCTTATATTTTTATGATCATTCAAAACTCTAGTTGGAACATTTGATCCTACAGTTTATGCTTTTCTGCTTCTAGCCTCAAATTCTTATATGAGCATCAAAAAGATTTGGGGCTTGTGTATTGGATAGAACCACCAGCACCTACATACTTGGCTACTCATGCCTTCCATGCTATTTATTGATCCATAAGAATGAGCTTTATTACACCAAATTTGGCTTATCAGCTGATATCAGCTATCAGATAGCTAGTGATGAATTGAAGATCTTACATGGTAAAGCTTTCTGCCAACCCTTGCCCCTGGGGCTTCTCTTAGGAGAGAGTATTTATGGGTGAGCATTTTCTTAGAGGATAGGCATCTTGGGGCGCCTGGGTGGCTCAGTTTGTTAAGAGTCAGACTTCGGCTCAGGTCAGGATCTCACAGTCCGTGGGTTTGAGCCCCACGTTGGGCTCTGTGCTGACACCTCAGAGCCTGGAGCCTGCTTCAGATTCTGTGTCTCCCTCTCTCTCTGCTCCTCCCCTGCTCACACTGTCTCTCTCTCAAAAATAAATAAACATTAAAAACAATTTTTGTAATGCTCTTAGAGGATAGGTATCTTGAAGAAGAGAAGCAGGGCATTACTGGTATTCCCGGATAGCTGTTGTAGTTGCCTGCTCTCAACCCAAACTAATCATCTAGAATGTTTTCTTGCTCGCCACAGTAAACAGCTCAGGGATAGAGTACTGACTTCAGCCAGGCAAGGAAGATGCAATCACAGCCTGGCACTCTGGCCAGATCTTCTGGGAAATAGACGCTGCCCACTAAGAGATAGACCTGGAGTTCTGGTGGCCTCTCTCCACCACCTGAGGAAGAATGTAACTTAGAGCAAAGGACACAGGAAGGAAAATCAGAGCCAAAAGTTAAAAAGGGTCAGGTTTCTGACTTCACTTAAGCATCTGGTCCACTTGCCAGAAGTGAAATAGACCACTGGAGCTTTCAGTTACATTATCTAATAAATCCCTTTTTTGGGATTTAAAATCCCTTTTTGTAAAAATCCCTTTTTGTAAAAATCCCTTTTTGAGTTGGGCTTCTGTCACTTGTCACCAAGACCGGAAATATACACCAGCTACTGTCTCTAGATATTAAAGGGGGCCACTTAAAGATTTCCAACTGCCAGGAAGCCTAGAATTTGGCCACTAACTCAGGACCATCTCGAGGTTTTCCCAGGAATAGCCTCCTTCTATCCCTCTCTCTCAAGGTTCCTCCCACTGGGGTAGTTAGAGGGAGGGGGGAAGTTTCCAGAAATGATCACATGTGAGGAATTAGTGAAATATTTGAACTTCTCCTGAATCATCATGGGTAGAAAAGACAGAATAAAGTATGCATATGCATATTAATAGTGAAAAAAATGGCTTGAGGACACTCAACTCCAAATGAGTCTTGTCTTCTTGTCAGATAGTTTGGGAAAAGGTGAATGCCTTTCTTATTTATGACTATAACTAACACTTATGGAGAGCGTATCATTTGTCAAACATTGTTTGAATTTGGTTAATCCTGTTAAATTAATCAAACAAGGAGACCATCAGATTGATGTAGCTCTAATGTTTCAGCAGCCTATGCTGGCAAACTGAAATCTAAGCCTGTGAACGCCTCAGAATTATGCAATCAAAACACTGAAGACAACCAGTCGTAAACAACCAGCTGAGCTTTAAGCTATGGCCAATCAAACATTTTTCTTTCTTTGCTTCCAAACTTTCTGTATTGTAGTCTTTCCCCTGGTTCCCTTGTGCTGCCTGATTCAAATTGATTTTCACTCAAATAAACTCTTGAAATTTTTAATATGGCTCACTTTATCTTTTAACAATCCTCATACAAATCCTTTGAGGTGGGTACTATTATTATCCTCATTTTGCTTATGAGCAAGTTAAGGGCTTAAGTCTCATGCTGTTAGTGAATTTGCAGAGCCTTGAATTGAATCCAGTATTGCTCCTGAGTATGAATGTGTTCTTGCCTTGTCTCCTAGGAATTAATTGTTAAAGACATAGGAGAGGCACAACCCTTATTATCAATTGAAAGAAAGGAATGGACCTAAGTATCTGCACACACACACAAAAGAAATTCTAAAATAATCATTAACAAACCTATGTCAATGAGCTAATATATGCAGAAAAAGTACCCATTGAATGAAATTATTTTGCATTATAATGGAAAGATTCACCTTTTCCAAAGGATTCACCTTTTCCAAAGGCCCCTGCAAAATGATACCTGCAAATTCAGTAACTTTTAAGTTTAAATTGGACATACTTACTGGCCTTAGCTCACCTCTCTTTTTCTCCTCCTGCCAGCCAGAACTTGGAAATTACAGATAAGACAGCCCTGATCGCATGCATGGTGAAAATGAAACAGCCGAGAAGGAATCTGGTCCTTAAAGGACCTCAGGAAGCAAAATAACCTTCTCTGGACCACCAGGCATCCTTGCATTTGGGGACCCCTTTTCACCAAATCTTAGCTAGTATCCTAATATAGAGCCTAAACTGAGACGACTTCATTTGCCATAGAGAAGAGTGATTTTATGGTTTTTAAGGAAATCGAAATAACAAGAATGAGTGACTGATGGCTTCTGTCAGTAAAGGGAGATGAGGGAATGGAAAATGACCCTGAGGATTTTAACTTAGAGGATAGGGATGGGGATAATGTCATTAATCAAGTGAGAGATGTTTTTGTCAGGAAGGAAGGAAGGGTGGAATAATGAATCATGTTATGAATATGTTAAAATGGGGCTGCCTCTGACATCAGGGTGAAGATTTCCAATAAATGTGCCATCCCCTGCTTCAACCAGAATAGGTACAAGTAGATCTATGATTTATACATTGGCCTTCAATGTAAGATTTCATGGTTCTGTACCTCAATATAAATGTTTAGTTCACGGTGGAAAGCTTTCTCATGCAATCAGAAAGAGAAGATCACTGACAGATAGATCAATCGATAGATAGATGATAAATATAGACAGATAAACAGATATATCTTACATTTATACACAAATAAGCAATTAATATAGCTACACTATTTTCAATATGTGTCATGCCTTTTCCTTAGAGGAGGTATTCATACTAATTACCATGTAATTTGAATAAAGAATGCACATTTTAGGAGCTACAACCATTTTGAAATGTTACTTAATATCCATCACTGTAATTATAGGGAATACATCCGTTTCCCAAGGAGTTTCTAAAAATCAGTATCTCTTCTCTTTAAACCTTGCCATGGAAACATCTTAACACATCTTTAGTTGTTAGACTATGTCTACATAAATTTTTAAAAAGTAGAGAAGTTTGTCCTTAAGATACCCTTTTATAATACAAAACTAGTGAAATATTTTTTGCTCCACAAATTTTACCTCTAAATGTATGCACTTCCAGACATTTGCACATGCACACACCCCAAAGCACACATGATATCCCTTGAATTAAGCTCTCTAGTATCAGAAACTTCAGCCTGAAAGTATCATTAGCAAGAGAATAAATGTCTTTGGGAAAACTTGCTTTATAGTTCTCAAAAGTGTTGTAATTCAGCATAAGTTAGCTGAGTTGATTGTGGCCCACCAGGCAAGGAACTTACTGAGCCAACTTTGTGGGTTAATGGCCGTCTTTTCTCTGCTATTCTTCTGTTAGGGGCAAGAGGAATGAAATAGCAAGAGAAGAGAGGCAAGGAATATCGAGAAAGGAAAGTCAGAGCAGAGTAGATTTCTCCAGACTCCCAAGATAATCACAGTCGGAAAATAGAATCTCTATATCCCATCTGGGAAATAGGTCCTCAACAACTGAAGTCCCACTGTATTCTCTGTGAAGAGGGGGTTACTTTTCATCTTTACAATGGAGCACAAGGGGGCGCCTGGGTGGCTCAGTTGGTTAGGTTTCCTACTTCAGCTGAGGTCACCATCTTGAGTTTGTGAGTTTGAGCCCCGCGTCAGGCTCTGCGCTGATGCCTAGGAGCCTGGAGCCTGCTTCGGATTCTGTGTCTCCCTCTCTCTTTGCCCCTCCCCTGCTCATGCTCTGTCTCTCTCTGTCTCTAAAAAACAAATAAATGCTAAAAAAAATTTTTTTTTAAATGCAGCACAGGAATGCTATAAAGCATTTAGGAATCCTAGAACTGGAATTCGCTTTCAGTGTTGCAAAGGGTGGAGAGATTTTGAAAGAGATTGTGGCATTCTTTTATTGTTCTTGTTATACTTTACAATAAAAATGAAAATGAGATAAGGGTGAGGAAGCTTCACTGTTTTAAGGTAATTTTTCTTTTTTTTTAATTTTTTTTTTCATTTTTCAACGTTTTTATTTATTTTTGGGACAGAGAGAGACAGAGCATGAACGGGGGAGGGGCAGAGAGAGAGGGAGACACAGAATCGGAAACAGGCTCCAGGCTCCGAGCCATCAGCCCAGAGCCTGACGCTGGGCTCGAACTCCCGGACCGCGAGATCGTGACCTGGCTGAAGTCGGACGCTTAACAGACTGCGCCACCCAGGCGCCCCTATGGTAATTTTTCAAAAACATTTGAAAGTGGCACTCAAACATGGGTCGTTATTCTTAAGACCTAGAGCTTGATTTTGGAAATTGTTTCAATAAAGCATAAATGAATTTTTGATGCCTGACCTATCACAAGCAATGCTCACAAGAGAAATTTTCTTTCCTGTCATTTTATTCCATCAATAAATTGCTTTGTTCACTCTTTATTTTGTTTTTTATAAATTGTTTTTAAGTTTTGATATATTTTTGAGAGAGGGAGAAAGACAGAGAATAAGCGGGGGAGGGGCAGAGACAGAGAGGAAGACACAGAATCCGAAGCAGGCTGCAGGCTCCAGGCTCTGAGCTGTCAGCACAGAGCCCGATGTGGGGCTCAAACCCACGAACCATGAGATCATGACTTGAGTAGAAGTCGGATACTTAACCGACTGAGCCACCCAGGTGTTCTGTTTTATTCACTCTTTTAAATGTAGAAATCTTTTATTGAAAAGATTTATTAAAAGAAATAAATCTGTTTATTCATTATTTCTTTATCATAGACTACATGACTGCCTCTCCTATATTATATTCCCCTGGAAAATTAGTTTATTGAAGCATGCTGGGTTTGAGATTTCAAATATAAAAATAATCCATTTTAAACAGGACAAGTAGTTTCCCCCTTTAAAGTATACTTATGAAGTATTTGAATGTATGTGAAATTATGAATACACAAGAAGTACCCTTATGATGATACCATTAATTATGTAAGAGAACACATACGTATACATATGAGCATCCTTTATGTTGTAGGGAATCCAATTGCTCAAGTTGCAAATGAATCTTCGTTGTAAAACAAAATAGATAGGAAATAAGGATGAGTAAAAGATCTCTTATTCCTTATCAGGCTTATTTCAATATTCAGCAATAATCAGTCAGTACTTATTCATTGAGAATTTCACAACCATGATGTGGACAAATGTCAATGGTGTGTTGAGACTGACAATGAGACCAGAGATTCCAGCCAAGTGACTGGATCAAATGTTGGTTACTTGACAGTTATGTACGGAAGTCAACACAATCAGTATACGTGGTAGATATTTTCCATCCTCAGGTGGAATATAAGCACTCAGGTTCCTCCCAAAAGGATTACATAACAGTGGACACACATATTTGTGAGTGAAGAGTGATCTCAGAACTGCTGGTTGCTCAGTGGTCGTTCTGAGTCCACAGCTGCATATGTAAGGTGGGAGCATTTCTGTACCCAGGTTAGCTGACCTGGAGATGTTGGGGACCAGCTCACTTAGCCAGTCCTTTTCATCTACTTTAGGAGTATGCAATATACAATTTGAATTCAGAGGCGGGTACATACATTCTGATATACAGTCTGTTCTCTTTTATCATCCTCAGTCTTCCCAGGCTAATAAATTTCCTACAAGCACCTACCTGAGCTAAAAGCTACAGCATAAATCATAGGTCACTTATGGGATTCTTTAGAAGCTGCAAAGCCCTTTGATCAGTTTGAGGAACAATCGTGTAAGTATTCCGGGTACTGCACATAAGATACTACTTGGACAGTTTTGTACAATGAGAAAAGCATGAATTTAGGAGCCAGGGCCAAATCTTGGGCCCACCACTTATTTACTTGTATGACTTAGGGAAACCTTCTTAAGTTTATGAGGTTCAGTTTTAAAGTTCGCTAAGGGTTTTAATGGTATTTACTACCCAGTGACTTGGGAATGAAATAACCTATGTAGAAAGCCTGGCCAGGAATAAAGTAAGTATACCAAAAACATTTGTTCTTTTCTTTTCTCCATTTCCTAACGTAAATTAAGGTGCACTCACCACCTTTGTCCTCCAAATGCTTAGTGTCTTAATTGTGGGAAAAAAGAGCTTTCTTCTAATAATGTTAACTTTAGTTGATATCACAGATAGGAGGTTGCTATTTGCCAAGCACTGACCCGAATGTGACATATGGAATCTCTCATTTAATCTTTACAAAATGTAAGGAGTAGGTACTTTTGTTGTCTTGGTGTTTATTTAAAAAAAAATAAAATTTAGGAGCACCTGGGTGGCTCAGTCAGTTGAGCATCCAACTTTGGCTCAAGTCAATGATCTCACAGCTCATGAGTTCAAGCCCCACGTCAGGCTGTATGCTGACAGCTCAGAGCCTGGAACCTGCTTCAGTTTCTGTGTCCCCCTCTCTCTGTCTTTCCCCACTTGTACTCTGTCTCTGTCTCTTTCAAAAATGTCTCTGTGTCTCTCTTTAAAATTTTTTTTAATAAAATTTGTGTCTTGTTTAGCTCTGCTACAATAACAACACCTGGATTTAGTGACTTTCGATAATAAACAACAAAGGGATTTTTTTGTTTAAAATAGCTGGTGAAGTTTCATACAGTGTGCTTTTGCCTAATAAAAAAGTTGAAGCTCAGAACCTGTTAGGGACATGCCATTCTCATGGCAAAAGGGAAGAGCCTGAGAAAGAAGGAATGGGAGGAAAAGGGACTGAGAAAGAGAGAGAGACTTGAACTCTTAGACTTCTGTTTGAACTCTCATGTTATTGGCAAAACAAATCTTATGATCAATACTGACAATAAGGCAGAGAAATATACTCCAAATACAGGGAAAACATGACAGTCACACTGTTATGGGCAGAGAGATTTATAGTCTACACAAGGTTAAAAATAACATAAGTCCAGGGGCGCCTGGGTGGCGCAGTCGGTTAAGCGTCCGACTTCAGCCAGGTCACGATCTCGCGGTCCGTGAGTTCGAGCCCCGCGTCAGGCTCTGGGCTGATGGCTCAGAGCCTGGAGCCTGTTTCCGATTCTGTGTCTCCCTCTCTCTCTGCCCCTCCCCCGTTCATGCTCTGTCTCTCTCTGTCCCAAAAATAAATAAATGTTGAAAAAAAAAAAATTTAAAAAAAAAAAAAAATAACATAAGTCCAAAGCTGCATTCTAATAAGTGGGAGTGTCAATGTAGAGTCTTAACTAATAATTCTAAGCATCACATGACCGGTGAGAAGTTACTCCTGGAGACAAGAATTGATAAAGAGAGAGAAAAGCAATTGGACAAAAGCTTTGTTAATTACTTGACTTCCTTCTTATAAATAGAGGGATAGGAATAGGCAATTTTATTTGGACGAGAGTATAGTGAAAGGAACTAATGGGGCATATATACAGAAAGAAAGGCTGTATCCTGACTTGCAAAGATTAGAAATATAACCTGAGTGGTTATTCTATGTCCTATAGTCCAGGATAAGTGTTTGAAGATGGTTTCATATTAGAGGGGTTTTATTAGCATCAGTCTGTATCTGTTTGTCAGCGGATATGCTCAAATGACAGTAGCTGGAGGGACGGCATTGTGGTCATTCTAAGTGACACATGGAAGAAAGAAAATTTTTGTAGTGGAGAAATGCTTTAATTAGGGTTACTGAGAGATGCTGAATTTCAGCCATTCACCTGACTTATACAAGAATAACCTCTCTTAAAGTTCCTTTGTTGATCTATGTATTCATTCCCCTAATTTTTTGAGAGAAACATCAGTTTTTTTAATCAACAAAGTTAGTGTTCCTTCTAATTTCAAAAGCCTTAAGGACAAATTCCAATTCTTCAACTCTGGTATGCAGCTGCAAAATTCACATGTGTGCTATTTTATTTAAATAAATCATTGTAATTAACTGGGGCTAAGGAGAAAGGCCAACCTAAACAGAAACTTACATTTAAGAGACAACTGAGGGGGAGAACACCTGAGGTTTTACATATAGAACCATCCCTTCAACCTTAACATAGGTAAGGTGTAGACTCTATAGTTACATCTCCAGTCCCTCTCAGAAAATAATTTAAAATTACAGTACTCTTGCCTTCTCCATGAGGATAAAGACCCCCAGAGGATGCCTGTACTGCAGATAGCATCAAACCCTATATGCTCTTGGTGTTTTCCTATGCATACATACCTATGATAGAGTTTAATTTATAAATTAGGCACAATAAGAGTTTAATAACAATGACATCAAATAGAACAATTATAACAAAAGTCTGTAATAAAAGTTACGTGAGTGTGGTTTCTCTTTCTCAAACTATCTTACTGTACTGTACTTACCCTTTTTCTTGTGATGATGGGAGACAATAAAATGACTATATGATGAAGCGAGGTGAGTGATGTAGGCACTGTGTCATATAGCTAGGCTACTATGGACCTGCCAATTAGTCAGAAGGAGGATTTTCTGTTTCCAGACCATTGTTGACTGTGAATAACTGACTATGGAAAGCAAAACTGCAAATAAAGGGAGCTGGGGGGTTACTATAAATATGACTATAAATATATGTTCATGTTGATTCAGGAAACAATTCATATGTAAAGGGCTGAAACTCAAAATCTGTGATGACTGTGCTATTCCCCTAATAAATATCACAATTCCGAACTGCAGTTAGTAGTCAGTCACCTTTATTTGGATAAAGTCTGCACTATTGCTCTGTGTGCCACACAAATTTTGTATCCAGAATATTCTGCATCCTTACAACAAATAGGAAATAGATTGTTATAGTGAGAGCTTGAGACTTTTGGTTATAGAATCGGGCTATAACCCGATTGGGGTTTCAGCAGGAGCTCCTTAATTTTGTAGTTCAGTGGATATCTAAGCCCCAGTGTCTCATTTGTAATATGGAATATTAAGAGTATCTATTTCATAGAATTTTACAGCTTTAAATAAAGTAATGCATTTTTCCATGGCAACAATTTCTAATAAAAGCCTCTCTAACCATATATTTTTAAATAACTACATATCTTATTCCTACTGAGTAAATTTATAATTTGGATTCTTTTCCCAAAGATAAGAACCATTTTCCACCTTCACTCAAAAACCATGGAGTGAGGCCAAACATTTTTGAGACAGCTGCCATGGAGAAGGGGCTGAAGCACATTTGATCCCTGACCTTATGGATTTTCAACAACGTGGAACTTCCAGGCAGAACTCTGCCCCAGTATATTGGAAGGTGCATTCATGAGCCATTACTAAGTTTCTTTATTTAGTTTCTTCATTTGGGAAAGTGCCTTTTCTATAGGGAGTCTATACTTCACAGCTCAGCTCTTGGTTATACACTTTCATAACTAAATCCCAAAGTTTTCATGGACTCTGCTATTTTTTTGAAGTTTTCACACAACTCAAATGGTGCCAAAGTAATTAGTACATACTCCAAAACCTTCCATACTTATCTATACACGTAAGACTGATCTGGAGAATCTGGCCCCATTGCTCTTGCTATATCATTATCAGTACTTCTAAGATTTTACCTCTTCTTTTTTTTTTTATTTTCTTCAAGTTTTATTTATTTATTTTGAGAGACAGAGAGAGAGCGCGGAAGGGCAGAGAGAGAGAATCCCAAGCAGGCTCCACACTGTCAACACAGAGCCCAACACAGGGCTCAAACTCACCAACTGTGAGGTCGTGACCTGAGCCAAAGTCAAGAGTAGGATACTTAACGACTGAGCCACCCAGGCACTTCAGGTTTTACCTCTTCTAAGCTTGACACACACAACATTTAATCCATTAGATACGCTCATTAATTTTCTCATGTATATGTTGAACGAATAGGTATTGAGTGCCTCTTTTACGTCAGGCCCTGTTCCAGACACTGGAAATAAAATAGTGTGGAATACACAGATACTTTCTAACCTTAGGAAGTTGATATTCTACTGAGAAAGATACAATAAAAACTAAAGCAAAAAGAAAAGATTACCTTAAGGACTTAGAAGAAAACAAAGAATTATATGACAGATGACAGAACATGGCAGGGTGGCACAACAATTACATAGGATGGGGGGGAAGAAGGCATTTTTCAGTTGAGACCCAGAAATGAGAAGGAATCATTCATGTAAAGAACCTTCGTGGGGCGCCTGGGTGGCGCAGTCGGTTAAGCGTCCGACTTCAGCCAGGTCACGATCTCGCGGTCCGTGAGTTCGAGCCCCGCGTCGGGCTCTGGGCTGATGGCTCAGAGCCTGGAGCCTGTTTCCGATGCTGTGTCTCCCTCTCTCTCTGCCCCTCCCCCGTTCATGCTCTGTCTCTCTCTGTCCCAAAAATAAATAAACGTTGAAAAAAAAAATTAAAAAAAAAAAAAAAAAAAGAACCTTCCAAGTGAGCAGATTGACAGATATAGGACTCTGAGATGGGAGATAACTTAGCATGTCTGGAAATATGAAGACAGCTGGAGTTATTGATCAGAAGAAGTTAAGGAAAGTAGCATGAGATGAGTTGAGGGTAATCAGGGGCTAGGTGATGTAGGGCCATATGAGGCATGTAAGGAATTGGGATGGTATATTCTAAGGGTATTAGGAAATCACTGAAATGTTCGAAGCACTGAAGCACATGATTACTTTTACAATTGCATAAATAATAGCTAACATGGCACTTACCAAGTATTATTCCAAATCCTTTTGCATCCATTATTAACTCATTTAATTTTC
The DNA here is from genome assembly GCF_022079265.1 of Lynx rufus. NCBI lineage: Eukaryota > Metazoa > Chordata > Mammalia > Carnivora > Felidae > Lynx > Lynx rufus. The sequence goes on from NW_025814845.1 coordinate 27,579,594, forward strand.
ATAACAACCCTTGAAATAGGTACTATTATCATTCCATTTTATAGACGGAATAGTTATTGTGAGATGAAATATCTTGCCCAAGATTGCAAAGCTAATAAGTAGCAGAACTGAGATTCAAACCTAGTCAGTTTAGCTCCAGAATCTGTATTCTGTATCTTACCATGTTGCATTAGTTTGTGGGTTTTGTCCAAACACCAAATCAGAGATATTCAGCAAACATCCTGTGCCCTGGGATCAACAGAAATGGCATACTTATTTGTACTCTGTGGCAACATAGTATAGCTACTAAAAATCATAGAATTGTAGAATTTCAGGAGACATGAAAGATTGTTATGTAATATTTATAATGAGACTCTAAGAAGATAACTAACTCATCTCAGATTGCAGAGCTAGTTACATAGCCATCATAAAAACTATTAGGAGTTCTGTTGGGGCAGACACAAATAGTTAAGCAATGAATACTTGACTTTATTTCAACATTTTTATGAAAATCAGTTTGGGGTTATGTAAAGTAATCAGAATCTCATGAGATCTTTTTAATAAGAGATCATTTAAATGGTTGCATAATAAAGCATGGCTTTAAACTGTGGAAAACGGACAGAATTCTCTTGAATACTATACTGTGTAAACTTGCAAACTGATGAAAATTCTGAAATTGATTAAATAGATTAAATAGATGTTAGAGAAAATGCAAACAAAGATAAATTTTCCCTCATTTCTTCTAAGATCTATACATTTATAATAGGGAAAAGGGTTGCAATAGTAGCAAAGGTACTGTGACATCTAAGAAGACAAGTCTAATAAAGTTCAACTGTCAAGATATTGTGAGGCATTTAATACATAGTGGAAGACAATTTTTAATCATAAAAATACAATAATAGGTAAAGCATTGGTTAGATAGAGCATGCATTTATGAATCCCAAACATTAACTGAGCACTCACTCTGAGCCAAGTGGCCTTGCAAAATGTATATAAAGTTCCTATCCTATGGATATCCAGGGGAACCGGCCAAGCAAAATATCAAATAAACAACAAAACATCAACTACCAAGATAAATAAAAGTTGTGAATTCATAAGTACAAAAACTCACAAACTTTGCCAGTAAAGAAACTAACTCAGTCCTACTCAGGCATCTTAGGAATAAATAATGTCATGGCTACTAATCTACAGCAGCTAAACAGGAGTCAATGGAAACAGTTTGTCTGCAATGGACTTCAGGAAGCATGCGGTACACCAAAGATGCATTCATCTGCCATATTTCAAAACCCATCTTCATTACCATTCACTGTCTAGTGAGGACCTCTCTCAATATGAGGACAGGTGGGGTCTTCTTCAGAGTCCTCAAGAGACTTACATAAGTGACAGGAAAAACAAAGAAAATTAAGTTATGTGAAAGATGTAACAGAAAATTAACCAAGTAGAAAAAAAAAAGAACATGCTTGACACAGGCACTCACAAAATAGGCTAAAGAAAGTGGTGTCACTTTGGAAGGGAGTGTTGAGGGGAAATGATGTGCATGCTTGGCAGTTTGTTCTCACATCCATTTTTCATGCCTTTGCCTCTTCTTTGTATCATAGTGCCACTGAGCCGTCTAGGCTGTGTTTTCCTTCGTTTGTTTGTTTGTTTGTTTGTTTTGTTTTAGGCAGCTTCCACTGGTTTTAACCAACAGGAGGAAACAGCAGAAGAAAGCCCCTGGGAGGAAAGGGAGAGCCAGAGTATGTCTCCCCTGTCCTTCCTTTGTTTATGTTGGTGTCTTTTCAGTTGCTGGGATACTTCCCTTGTTCCAGCTCCTTCTAGACAGCCCTGTTGCAATTCCAGCTCTTACCAGATGACTCCAAGCTCCTAGGTGCCAGTAACACTATCCCTTCACTTAGATCTTCTAGTCTAAAAATAGTAGCCCCTTCCTGATGTGACTCTGTGTTGCCTCAATGGCCCTGGTTAGCTCTCCAGCTTTTCCATGACTGTACTCAATGCCCTATAATAAATCCATCTGTTTTAAAGACATATAGGTTTCCTTTTTTATTGGTTGGGTACTGATACAGAAATGATGCAGAGTAATGTAGAAGCATCCACATATATTTCAAGTCCTTAGTTAGAATCCTGGTCTGTGATTTAGGCTATCTAAACTTAAGAGAGAGAGAGAAAGAGAAACATTATATGCCTCCAGTTCCCATTAATTCCTCCCTCCCTTCATTCACCAATCTACAAAGTGAAAATTCTAATATCTACATTCTAGGATTATTGTGAAGATAAGATAAAGTCATGCAGAGGAATTTCTTAGCATTGTCCCTGTCTCATGCTCAGTCTTCATTAATAATACGCTACTTCCCTCTATGACTTCCTCTTGCCTCCAGCCATTGACATCACACTTATACTCTCCACACAGTGGTCTTACTATGTGTAGTGCCTTGGCTAAAACCTTTGTGTGTGTGTATATGTATATGTATATATATATATGTATATGTATATGTATATCAATGTGTGATGTATATGTATATGTATATATACATGTATTTTTAAATGTATACATATGTATATATATGTATTTTTAAAATGTAATCATTATAAAGGTCCTAAGAGTTAGTTGCCATTATTATATCATTTTTTCAGATAAGGCAACTGACACTTAAAATGTTAATTGACATGTTTGAAGTCATATAGTTAGCAAGTGGTAGAGCCAATATTCAAATTTATGTCTGCCTGACTCCAAAGTCTGGGGCCTTTACTCTTCTAAATGACCTTCCATCACTATAATGATGGGTCATACCTGGTCCTCAGATACTCTGAAAACAGGGAAAACACATATCCCCCAATATTCCCAATATTCCTTCCCATTTTGAACCTAAGCTTTTGCTTAGGGTCACCTATGGATTTGGAAATGAGGCTTTTACCATTACTGAATAATTTTAGAGTGGTGGATAATGTAGCATACGAAATTGAAGTGGTAATATTCAGATCAATCAGAATGTCATAAAACATCCATATAGTACATAATACTTAAGAAAAATAAAGCACCTAAATATGGAAGTGTATTAAAGTATTTTGTAATAGTATATGAGGATGTAGCACAAAGGTATATACAATTTTTTAAAAGGACAGGCAAAAAAAGACATTTGTTTTTGAAATTATAAGATTATAGACATTTCTTGAGTAGTGATCAAGTAATAATGTCTGAATTATGTATTTGTGGAAAAAATGTGATTAGAACCATGAGAGAGGAATATTCTGTGTATATAGCTTTGTATCATTGTACATATATATTTGATAATTAAAGGAAAGATCACCAGAATCAGTTACTAAGGACGGTAATAGTGTATAATTCAAGAAGACCCCATAACACATTTAACATTATTCTATGAAATTTTTATTTTAAAAAGAGTGTTGACCATAAACATTGCTAAGAATTATTATCAGCTTTTATTTATGTCTAACAACAAAAAAGGAATTTTAGAATTGAAAAGATATTCAAAAGCATGTCATGACAAATTAATGGCATCTATTTAAAATGTATCCTACCTCAATGTTTAAGTCTTGAGTAACCACCATACCAAAACTCAGCGTGGAAAAAATCATTTTTTAATCACACTTTTAGTATTTTTTCTTATAACTGACACAAAAAGATAAGCATAGTGAATCATTCCTCATCTGCTGTATCTAAAGGAAGTCGTGCCTTATTACGATAGAAAATTACTACTAAAAAAAAAAAACCCTCCTTAAGTTGTTCATGAAAGACTTAAGAAAGTTTAATCAGCAGTATTGATCAGAGGGGGAATCTATTGTAATGCAGGAGGGGGAAATACCAAAAAAGCAAATTGAAACAGATGGAAGACTATCTGTGAAGAAACAGTTAAAAGGAGAAACGTGCAGAATACCTTCAAGCACAGAAATGAAGTGAATTAAGAATATACTGGGTTTCTCTCCTCTGCTTTGGATGTAGATAGTGTGAAAGAATGTCACTACAAATTTACAACAAGAAAAATTGGAAAGCCTACAAATTCACAACTTTTCTTGAACCTATAAAATGGTGAAAGTTACAGAGGAACCAACTAACGAAAATCTAAGTAAAGACAGATGTTCCCAAGAAGAGAAAGATGTGATTACCTGCTGACCTGGGGCAAACACTGAGCAACACACAAGCAGGTAAGAAAAACTCACTAAAATTTCTTTTTAAGGAATTGCCAACAGCCAAGCATTGGCTAGCGTGAGAGTGTAGAAAGACTAGGATTCGCAGATACAGGGAAATAAGCAACTCATAGGAGCTTCTTCAGTGAGCCTCACTGAGTGCTTACAGAAAAGATCAGGGCTGGCAAGAGACCTAAAAAAGCTTCTAGCCTGGTGCATGCAGGGGAGGGGACAGCAGAGGATGTGAACAAGGCATGAAGTCCAACTGAGGATCCTTCTCCCCGATCCCTGCTCTAGACCAAAAGCAGAGCAGCAAACTGTTGCCTTCCGGGTGTGGTAAAGAGCCAGTATAGCTGGAGGAAGGTAGGAGACAATACCATCCTCCCCTGGGAGAGAGCCAGGAAACTGCACTGGGTCTAGACCCTCAGAAATCCCCTACCACTGAGGAGGGGGAGAATCATTAAGAAGTTCCCAAGCCCAGTATCTGCCAAGATTCAGGATCCAGGGAAACAATCAATACCCCCCACCTCACCCCTCCCACACCCACCAGGACTCTACTACTGGGGAAAAAAAGAGAATGTGGAAAGAAAACTTTGAAGCACAGACTCAGTGTGGTTTTGCTACAGTATTTCCCTCTTTGATTTAAGCATCAATCAGATATACCAAAATAATACCTTATGATATTTTTTAAGTTTTTATTTATTTATTTTGAGACAGGGAGAGGGGCCAATAGAGAGGGTGAGAGAGAATCCCATACAGGTCCCACACTGCCAGCGCAAAGCCTGACTGGGGCTCCATCCCAGGAACCCTGAGATCATGACCTGAGCTAAAACTAAGTCAGACATTCAACCGACTGAGCCACCCAGGTGCCCCATGCCTTGTGGGGCACTGTATTTAATTAAAAGTCATATTTATCAATTGTGTGATTGAATCATAACCTCAGTGAGATTCTAGGATAACTTTTACTCAACTAAGTCTTGTTTTAAAAATAGGGCCAAAATTCCATCTTGACTCTCAGTTGATTTCATGCTGAGTCGCATCCCAATCTTCAACTGAGTTGAGGAGGTGATTTAGTGGTGTCTTAGTCCCATGCCCACTCTTCTATACTCTACTCTGCACCAGAGGATGGGTATCTGCCAAGTACATTCACTATGAACTGCTGCTAGCTGATTTCCTATTGGCTGGTGAGAGATCAAAAGATTGAGAGAAAGTAAAGCTTTCTGCTTCCAGCTACAATACGATGGCACTCGGTGACAGTTGATGGGAATTGTGGTGTCTACAGCAAAGGTAAGATCATTTTTGGTTCAGCGACATGGACAGAGGTAGTATCTCTTCAGAAGTTCTAGCCCTGGTCAAAGTAATCCCCGTTTACCAGATCCAGAACGGCAGGGATGGGTATTCACCCACTCAGCAGCAGGAGTTGCAAGACACTAGTCCACAGTTGTTATCTGCTTCGGCCTTTACATTATCAAATTTTTTCTCTGCAGCTGCCTTCCTTTTCTCTTTTATAATTTCAGCCCTTCAAATATCTTTGTAACCAATTCCTTTCTTTTAATTCCCTCCGATTGACATTCCTGGAGTGGTTTTACTACTCCTAATCCATGTGTGTCTGAACTTCTAGGCATTCAAGAGAAGTAGTGGAGTAGCTGGGACATCGTGCTGGGATTCACCTGCCAATGGAGGCAAAGAGCCTTGAGGCTGATATATATTATCTGACAAAGAGAAGTTCTCATTGCACTTATGCAAGGTGAAATTTGAAGCGAAAATCTGAGTGTTGATTTCGTGATGCCATTTACTAGACTGTTGACCTTCCCTTATCGATCTGCCATCAATAAAGTGGAATTAATTTGGCTACTTCTTTTTTGTTTCAAGTTTAATTTTTTTAATGTTTTTTATTATTTATTTTTGAGAGGGAGAGGCAGAGCATGAGTGGGGGAGGGACAGAGAGGGAGACACAGAATCTGAAGCAGCACCAGGCTCTGAGCTGTCAGCACAGAGCCTGATGCGGGGCCCGAACTCATGAACCCTGAGATCATGATGTGAGCCGAAATGGGACACTTAACTGACTGAGCCACCCAGGCGCCCCTAATTTGACTACTTCTTAACAAAATGAACATTCCCCCCACATATTTGTGGGAATATCTACTCTCACTTGTATCCAGGCCTTTGGACATGGGACTTCAATCTCTTCCTTCTTCCCCTATGCCTTGAAGATCAACAGACACTTCATCTGTGAAGCCATCTTTGACATACATCTCCCCGTCGTGAGCTTTCCTAGTACACTCTACTTTCCTACCAGAACAATTATGATCTTTGCTTAAGTGTTTTTCAGGTAAGTTCCATGAAAGAAAAAAACAAAACAAACAAACAAAAAAAACCTTCCTTCAACTTCCTACCATGCTACAGTAATATTCCCCATTGCTTCTCTGGAACAATGCCCATCTAAGTGGCTCAAGAATAATTGTTGAACAATAGGATTACTCCAAATATTCATCAAGCTACAATGCCTCCTATCTTGGACAGTATAGAAAACACAAAAAGCATAAAAGATACATTTCTAAGCCCTAAAGAGCTGAGAACTGCTGGTGAGGTTGAGGCATAGAGAAGGGAAACTGAGGAACAGCTGTCATGAGCTGCAGGAGGACTGTGCCCCAAACCACAGTCCTTCCTGACCCCAGACACTTCTGTCATGAGTAAGCCTTCTGGACTTTTTCTCTTCACAGAGAGAGATGTGAACGTAGGATGCCAGGTCCCATATGGAGCGACTTATCTGCAGCTTTTTCTTTATCCTTTTAAATGCATAATGTCCCCAAGAGGAGTTTATGCAAATATGCCAGAGGTATTTTGTCACCATTGATAGTTGCATGACAATCTCCCAAGTGGTAAATTTCTACTTTCACTTACAGAAGGACTAATTACATGGTTTCCTTTACCATTAATTTGTTCTTTCCCAATGTAACACATGCTGTCACAACAGCACTTTGGTCTGGCTACGACTTACAGAAGCTTGTAACGTTTGACTTGTTTTTTTTTTAAATATGGAACAATGGTTGGGAAGCTTTCTAACCACAAAGCAAGAGTGCAGATTGTCTTTCTCTTACAATCTTTATGTCTAGTGACAAGAACATTTGCCAGAAGCTGTTCCAAAAAAGCCAACTCCCACTAGATGTAGTAAAAGTATAAATATAGGCTGATTTTATTTGGAAATTGACTCATGCTTTTTACATAATTGCAAGTAGATGAAATTGAAGCTTCAGAGATTTGAAATTCCAATCAAACAATCTGATGTGAAATAAATGTAAATCCTGTAATAAGTGAATAAATTGCACATTTGCAAAATGATAAATGTCAGTTATCGAGTCCAACTAAGCAATGTTAACCAATAAACTTTAAACACATTTAGAAAGGTGAAAATTACATTTGATTACCTATCAGCAAATCCTAAGTGGGGAAACTTTTTTTTTAAGGTTATGGAAATTACACAGCAGGCATATTAAGTTATCATGGATGGGAATGTATTTCTTACTTGAGTACTTGGTTACTTGGTTACTCTGCCTTCTTGTTCATGTCAAACGAAACTTCCAGCTTCGAGTTGTAAAGTACTAAATTCCATCTCCACAAAATTTATATGACAGGCTTGTCACTTCTGATGACAGTTGTCTTCAGAAATGAGCCTTTCTACCAGTATTTGACATGTGACTAAAAATTTCCATGAAATTTGGGTCTTTGTGCTGTGGGTTTTTTTTAACAGGCTTCTATTCACTGGAGAAGTCTACTTTGACATAACAAAAAATAAACACGTGGAAATTCTTTAAGTGAGAATGTTCCTTCTTGATGCAAATACTGCTTGCTTGCAAATATTGGTCAATAACACAGTGGATTCATCTGCAACAGTTTTACCACACGTTATCCTGGCCAAAGTCATGCTTTTGGACTGTATGTTTTATGAACAAAAAGATTTGGAATTATAGCTCTCGTAGGACTACCCTAATAAATACAAATGATAATTCAACATATTTGGTTACAAGCATTTTTTCAATGAGTATTTGCAGACACTCCTTCCTGTAAGTCTGTTTCAGACTTTAACTGGATAAAGATGAATCAAACACAATCCTTAAAGAATTTATCATTTATTAGGAAAATCAGACAGATTTGCAAATAATTTCAACTCAGGACAGAACTTGACAATCACTTAAGTAAAATAAAGATGAGGCCATAGGAAAATTACAGTTATAAAAATAAAACTTTTGGCTGAAGAATGAAAGAAAACACCTCCAACAGGTTGAATTCTGCCCCTGAGAAAGATATGTCCAAGTCCTAACTTTCAGTACCTGCAAATGAGGCTTGATTTGGGAATTTTGACTTTTTAGATGTGATTAAGTAAAAGATCTCTAGATTAGATAATTTTGAAGCTAAAGTGGTCCCTAATCCAATGAATGCTATTTTTATACAAGAAAAGAGAGATTTGAGACACAGAGACACAAGGGAGAAGGTCATGGGAAGACAAAGGCAGAGATTAAAATTATGCAGCCATAAACCAGGAAAGCCTGGAGCCCCAGAAAGTGGAAGAGGCAAATGAAGATTCTCCCATAGAAACTTTAGAGAGAGTGGGGCCCTACCAACATTCTGATTGTGTATTTTGTCCTCCAAATTTGTGACAGACGATTTCTGTTATTTTAAGCTACAAAGCTTGAAGTAATTTGTTATAAAAGCCCTAGGAAATGAATATAACACTATGACAGAGGTGACATTTGAGTTGGATCATGAAGGATGGATTGTATTTCGACATTTAGAGCCTATCTTGCAACAGGATGCATGGCGTCCCTTGCAGAGGGAATATTTGAATAAAGACTTAGAATTGGGAACGCTTAAAGGAAAGGGGAAGTAAGGGTTTTTTTTAACATACTAGAATAATAAGTGAATGATGTGGAGAAGTAGAAGAAAGCAAAAGAGATCAGAGGCTGGGGCATGGGAAGGGAAAGAGAATGTCTTGTGAGAAGGAACAAAAAGATTGAAAGCAGCATGGAAGCCATTGGAGAAGAAAATGGACCAGAATGATGAAAAATACTACTCCAGTGGCCAAGGAGCATGAGACCTAGAGAATGAGATTCCTGATCACTATTGTCCCTCCCAATTACAGACATGTGAGAGAGAATATTTCTGAGAATAGCCAGTCACTATATTTGCATGCATAGGTATTCTAATAACATAAGAAATAAATTAATCTTATTTCAAGTTTTTATGCACTTTATTATTTTTTTAATTTTTTAATGTTTATTTTTGAGAGAGAGAGAGAGACAGAGACAGAGCACAAGCAGGGGAGGGGCAGAGAGAGAGGGAGACACAGAATCCAAAGCAGGGTCTAGGCTCTTAGTTGTCAGTACAGAGCCAGATGCGGGGCTTGAGCCCACAAACCATGAGATCATGACCTGAGCCGAAGTCAGACGCTTAACCAACTGAGACACCCAGGTGCCCCAAGTTTTTATGCACTTTAAAATCAGAAAGTGTGATGCCTCCAGCTTTATTCTTCTAGCTCAAGATTGCTTTGGTTATTTGAGGCTTTGTGGTTCCATATGAATGTCCAGGTTATTTATTCTATTTCTTTAAAGAATGCCATTGGGATTTTGATAGAGATTGCATTGACTCTGTAGATCACTTTAAGTAATATGGAGATTTTATAACATTAAATCTTCTAATCCATGAACACAGATGTCTTTCTATTTATCTGTGTCTTCTTTAATTTCCTCTATCAATGTTTTATCATTTTCAGTGTACAGGCTTTTGTCACTTTACTCCTAAGTATTTTATTATTTTTGCTGCCATTGTAAATGGGATTGTTTTCCCTCTCTTTTTTTTAATGTTTGTCTATTTTGACAGAGAGAGAAAAAGCACAAGCAGGGGAGAAGCAGAAAGAGGAGAGAAAAAGGGAGAGAATCCCAAGCAGGCTTTGTGCTATCAGGAGAGCCTGACATGGGGCTAGATCTCATAACCCTTAGATCATGACCTGAGCTGAGATCAAGAGTGGGAAGCTTAACTGACTGAGCCACTAAGGCATCCCAGAGTGGGATTGTTTTCTTAATTTCATTTTCAAATAGTTTGTTGTTTGTGCAATGAAATGTACACAAATGTAAATGTTTGTCAACAGAGGAATGGTAAGGAAAATGTGAATATATATTCTATATATAATTCAATCTTAAAAAATAAGGAAATTTTACATGAATGAACCTGGAGGACACTATGTTAAGTGAAATAAGCCAGACATAGAAAGACAAATACTGCATGATCTCATTTATAAGCAGAATCTAAAATAGTCAAACAGATAGAAGCAGAGAGTAGAATTATGGTTGCCAGGAGCTGGGGGAGGGGAACTGGAAAGCTATTAATTAAAGGGTACAAAGTTTCAGTGATGTAAGATCAATACGTTTTGGAGATCTAATGGACAGCAATGTGACTATAGTTAAGAATGCCATATTGTATATATTTGAAATTTGCTAAGAGGATAGATCTTGAGTATTCTCATCCTACACACATACACACGTGAAAATATAACTGTGAGATGAAGGACATGTTAATTAGCTTAATTATGGTGATTATTTTATAATATACATCAAAACCTCAAGTTGTACACTTTAAACATATATAATTTGTATCTGTCAGTTATACCTCAATAAAAGCTAGGAAAAAATGTCTTTATATGATTTAAAAGTTTCTGTAAATGGAACTGTGTTTGCAGTGATTAGTTTCCCGATCAACTTCCATTCTGTTTAGGAGTTACTACTTTATGCTTTCTTCTCTATTAACCTCAATTCATTTACCTTTTTTATCCCATGTGGATTTGTTTGAATTGTTTCATATCTTCCAAGAGATAAAAATCTATTACTTTATTTTCTTATCTTTCCAAAGATATTATTTCAGAGATAAACGTTTTAAATTTCAAATTGTCTTTCATAAGACTTTTTAAAAATAAAAGCAGACATTTTGAATTTATGGATTAAGTAATAATTAAGAAACATTTGACACAATTCAATGATAAGTCTCTTCACCTCACTACTTTAATTTTTAAGCATAGATTTTTGAAGATTACAAAACACTTCTACATACATTATCTTATTTGCTCATTTGCTCTATATAATAGCAAGCAGTGGTATAGCAATAAACTGGACCTTAAAAAAAAAAAGCCCTGATTTATAGTGTATAACAATTCATGTGGCATAAATACTCCCACTATGGCCAATTTCAACCTACCAATGATTTAAAAGTGGGCTTATAAAATTCACGAATATTTAGCAATCTGCTCTTTCCAGTCAACCAGCTCCAGCATACTACTGAATGTTGGGATTTGTGTCCCCATTTTATCAAAGAAAAACAGGAGCCAAGACAGACCGAGTAACTTTCTTAAAATCACACAGCTAGCATGGCACTCAGGCCATCCCATTCTATGCAATATGTTTTTTATTCCATGACTGTAACTCATTCATGACAAGGCAAGATTTCATCAACTGCATTATCGTAGGGCTCTTGCCTATTCATAAAATAAGCTGAGGTATATACAGATTAAAACATATCTTTAAAAAAAAGACATTTATAGATATAACTAAATGATAATTTTTAAATGATGCAAGAGAACCAACAGCAAATAGTATAGATATTCATGTATGCCATTTTTCCCCCAAAATTTGTCATGAGGACTATTGTTTGGAGAACTTTTAATGAGAGTAAAGTATAGTCCTTTAGCAGCTTACATTATAAAATATGCAAGCCAAATGGTTTTCTCATAGATATTCAAAGGCATATCATCTTACATTTATACAAAACTCGTGGAGGCAGTTGTGTCGAGACTGAGATATAGGAGATTAATAGGAGAAAACCCAACAACCTAGAGAAGAAACCCTTGTCTTAGACTGGCCTCAAATACGACATGTCTCACAAGCAATTTTTATCCAAAACAAATTGACAATCTAACCCTTTTACAGAACCATGAGGTCACTAGTATAAATTTCTCAATAAAATGATAAGGAAAAGCTTTAATACAAGACATAAAAAGCAGGGGTTATTTCATATTTGGAAAGTTGAACAGCAGGAATATATGTTCAGAAGATGGTCAGAGTACTTTAGTTAAGAAATATGTAACAGATTTTCTCATAAGGAAAAACTATTATTTTCTGTAATTCTGAAATAAGCCTGGAGGCTTCTTCTTTCCTACCCACCTTCCCAAACAAATCATCATTCCATTTGTCATTCACTTATTTATTCATTTGTCAACAAACACTAAGGGACCACCTACTATATTATGAGGTATCCCGTTGGCAGCTGATGAGAAAGTTCACAGTCTAATCATAACAACCCTGTAAGAAAGAAATATTTTCCACTCAAAAGAGGAATACATTGTTTTAAAAACTGTGGTGCGATACTTATCTGATTGGATTACAATTTAAATAAATGTTTCAAATCAATGTTTACCAAATAAATTTAGCACAGAATTTAAACCCAGTGTTGCCCATATGCTGCTCTCCTCATTCAGTCATTCCTGTCAACCCAGCTGTCCCAGAGGAGGACAATGTCCTACCATCTACCAGATTGACAGTTACTGTCAGGGTGGATATTTTGGACCCTACCACTTTCACAAATCAGAATGGAAATGAGAACACCTCCTTGGCCATGGTGCTTAGTCTGTCTGGCTTTTCTCTCTGGAGCTACACTAACAAGGTCAGTTTCCTCCATCAGCCACCCCATCTTAAGAATGTGAAGCTTAATACTCGTTGCCTGGGAGTTGGAATGCTTTGCACTCAAGCCAGCCTGAACTATGACTGCCTCTACTTGAGTGTCTCCTTCTCTTTTGTAATTAGGTTTGGTCTTTGGGGGTGCTATTGAATCCCTTGTTGCTTTGGGTTCCAGCTACTTTTGATTAATAACACATCCGGATTGTATTATGATAACCTGCTGTGATCAGGATTACTTTGTAAGTGCACCAAAACTGATAGAAAATTCATCAACTAATTGCATAGCACCTAGAAAAAGTTAAATGTGGTTTTGCTTTTAAAAAATAGATCAAATGTGTACAGAATCATTACAAATAATATCAAAGAAAGCCAAATTAACTCAGTCCATAGAAGGTCCATTGAAACAATCACAATATGATTCAGTGCTTTATAAAATTAATGGTATACATAAAACACTTTTTTAAATGGTGGTTCTAATGACCTACAAACCAATTATGATATGGCAAAACAACTTCTCTAAGCACAAACTGCCAGTATGGGGAGTTATCAGTCCAAGAGTAGAGACTTGGAAATACTTCTATGTGCTAAATCTTTTGAGAGAAGTAATATATTTATTTGACACTATTTTCTTTAAGAAAAGTTTTTATCTTAAAGGAAACAAAATAGCTAGTAGTTAAAAATATAGATTTGAAATAAAATGCCAGGATTTTACTGCTGTAACACAAAAGTTGTGCAACTTTGGGCAAGTTACTGTAATGTTTCTATGCCTCAGTTTTTTAATCTTTATTTTTTTAAGTTTACTTATTTATTTTTGAGAGAGAGAGAGAGAGTGAGCAGGGGAGGGGCAGAGAGAGAGAGAGAGAGAGAGAGAGAGAATCCCAAGCAGGCTCCTCAGTGTCAGTATGGAGTCTGATGTGGGCTTGAACTCACAAACCATGAGATCATGACCTGAGCTGAAACCAAGAGTCAGACGCTTAACCAACTGAGCCACACAGGTGCCCCAAATACTTAAATGTGGATACATATAGACCATGCTTAATAGATTATGTGAGGACTAATGAGTTTTATATATATATATATATATATATATATATATATATATATATATATATTTGCAGTGTTCATTGTGTTCTAAGAAAAGAAGAAATGTTAGCTATCATTATTATTGTCTGAGGATTATTCCCAGGGCCAGTTTCACAGGTGTGTGAACAGTACCCATGCTCTGAAGGGCCCATGCTTAGTTTAATGCTCTGCTATTTGTCTTAAAATTATTTTTTTTAATTTTTTCAACGTTTATTTATTTTTGAGAGACAGAGACAGAGCATGAGTAGGGGAGGGGCAGAGAGAGAGGGAAACACAGAATCTGAAGCAGGCTCCAGGCTCTGAGCTGTTGGCACAGAGCCTGACGCGGGGCTCAAACCCATGAACTGTGAGATCAGGACCTGAGCTGAAGTTGGACGCCTAACTTACTGAGCCACCCAGGCACCCCTGCCTTAAAATTCTTAATATTTAAACAGGGTACTTCACATTGTCATTTGGCCTGGACTGCCCAAATCCTGATCCCTACCCTCAGGATCTTGATAATTATCAAAGTGATCTTATCTCTGGCCCCAATTGTTTTCTTTCCTATCACTAATCTCTCAGTTTCTAGAATCCAGGGTAGGACTATTAAATGAACTTTTGCAGATTATAGAATGATACATACATAAGGCCAACCTCATTGCTTCCTGCCCCCTCCTCTTATATTCTTATCTTTCCCTGCAGTTAGGCATAATTCAAGCCATTCTGGTAGACACATTTGATTGCACAACTTTACTTTATCACCCCACCCCAAAAAAAGAACATCCAAGGCAAAAAGCATTTTTAACATAAGTTGTTTCAAGAGCAGATGTATTTTTTCACATTTTACTTAAACGAAGAAATAGATTTCAATGTTAACCAGTCGTTCTGTTTGGAAAATCTAAATATGGTTCTAATATACTTCTAATTATGTAGTATTATGCATTGGTGAATTCTGAGCCATGACAGCAATAGGTAACCAATGTTCTTTTTCAATGCCATTCAGGTTGTGTGTGTGTGTGTATGTGTGTGTGTCTGGTGTGGGAAGGTGTTAAAGTCTATGTATGTGAGAAGTGGTAGGGGAGAAAGGCACAACTAAATACCAGAGGGGGGAAAAAAAGACCATTAGCTGTTCATCCTCTAAACTTGGAATGTTCTTTTTAGTGCACGAGCATTCAACATGAGATATTTGTTGTCAAGCCATCTGGAGTGATATTGTCACCATACATGGTCAGTTGTTAAGGCTTTCTGTCCATATATATCTATCAGGAATACAAAATATCAGGAGTCTATTTCCATTAAAATAAGCTTTTGTGTAAAATATCAACAAATGTTAATCAACCAACTACAAGAAAACTGTAAGAAATTAAATTATAAAATACAAATAAGAGGAAAAACTTTCTTTCATGAAGCTACGAGTAATTGAATAAAAGCACCAGTTTAAGAGTGACTATAACCTGTCAATCACTGTATTCTGTGGAAGAGACCCTCTTGTTATGTTCCTATTTGGTTGGTATTATTGTAGCTCTTGAACATTAACCATACTCCAGGCACTATGTTATACAGGACAGTAGATTAAATAGATGATAGATAGACAGATAGATAGATAGATAGATAGATGATAGATAGATTAGTTTGCCTTAACAAAGTACCACAAATTGAGTGGCTTTAACAACAGAAATTTATTGTCTCACAGTGCTGGAAGCTACAAGTGTATAATCAAGGTTCAGCAGGAATGGTTCCTCCTAAGGGCTGTGACAGAAGAATCTATTCCAGACCTCTTTCTTTGGCTTGTAGATGGAAGTCTTGCCCTTGTGTCTTTTCTCACTGCCCTTTCTCTATGCAGGTCTAAGTTGGTTTTTCTTTCTGTAATGCAAGTTCCTGAATTCCTGTTTGATTTTTGATGCATCCACTTCAAAGATGGCTCTCTCCAATAAACACATTACCAGCCATACACTAGAGAGTCAGACTGCCCTTGCCCCCAGACTCCTTCCTTTTAGAGATCTGGTTGATTTTGATAACTGGCCACTTGAGTTGCTTGGTTTTTATTTCCTGTGCTTTAAATTCCTGCTTTAATGTTTTAAATTCACCAACAAAAAATGACCTCAAACCTAAGTCTCCACCCTTGGCCCTAATAAAAGCAGAACCCCAGGCTTGTGCTCTCCTTCTCTCTTTCTACCCAAGACCTTACTGTGTAGCCCCGGGTAAGTCATGTAATTTCCAAGAATTGTAAGTAATAAACTTTTCTAAGAAGTTTTCTGGTGGTTATTGCAGAGGATGCCTTGCAGTCATAATAAGAACCACAGGGCCAGTTCAGCCACAACATTGGTCTCCAATAGGCTGAGACTGGCACAAAAAAAATGCCTGTGTCCAAATTTCCCCTATTTTATACAAATATTAGTTATATTGGATTAGGGACCCACTTTATTCCAGTATGACCTCACCTTAACTAATTATATCTGCAATATATTTCCAAACAAGACCACATTCTGAGGTCCTAGGGATTAGGATTTCAATGTATTAATTATGGGGACATAATTAAACTGAAAGGAGGAAGGAAGGAAAGAAGGAAGGAAGGAAGGAAGGAAGGAAGGAAGGAAGGAAGGAGAAAGAACTTTATTTAATTCTCAACAAGCCTATGAGTTTTAAGGAGGTTAAGTGGCATGCCTTAATAGTGTGCAGCTATTAAAGGTAGATCAGAGGAAGCCTCATGTTTAAGCCTTGTGCTATAATCCATTAATTCATTTAACAGTTATTTAATGGGCACCCATAGGTGTCAAGCACATTATTATTCATATGTTTTCAAAGCTATGTTTCATAATAATGGAACTTTGGACACTATTAACCCAACTAGCCCAAATGACAGATATAGAGATTGAGTCTAGGTCCCCACTGGGGAAGTATCTCACTCCAGGCCATTAAACAAGTGACAGAATCATAGATTGCTTTTTCCTGAACTTCCTTTTATTTTTCAATTTAAGAAGGGAGAGGCAAAATAACTATGTTTTCTAAATATAAATTATTTGTCTGTTACTTTTCCAGGCATTCAAATGCCTTCTGGCCTTCTTTGAATGAATAAGCTACCATTTCAATAAAGTAGGTTTAGAGGGAACATACCTCAAAATAATAATAAACATATATGAAAAACCCACAGTTAATGTCATACTCAATGGTGAAACACTGAGAACTTTACCTCTAAGATCAGGAATAAGACAAGGATGTCCATTCTCATCACTATTATTCAACATAATATTAGAAGTCCTAGGCACAGCAATCAGACAAGAAAAAGAAATAAAAAGCATCCAAATAAATAAGAAACAAAATTTTCACTTGCAAATGGCATGATAGTATTACAGAAAATCCTAAAGATTCCACCAAAAAACTACTAGAAATGATAAATGAATTCAGTAAATTCATAGGATAAAATTTAATATACAGTAATCTGTTGCCTTTATATTTACTAATAATGAAGTAACAGCAAGAGAAATTAAGAAAACAGTCCCATTTACAGGGGCACCTTACTTGCTCAGTCAGTAGAGTATACAACTTCCGATCTTAGGGTCATGGTTCAAGCCTCATGTTGGGGGTAGATACTACTTAATGAGACAAAGAAAAGAAAAGAAAAGAAAAGAAAAGAAAAGAAAAGAAAAGAAAAGAAAAGAAAACAATTCCATTTATAACTACACCAAAAAAGAAAAAAATACCTAGGTATCAACTTAACCAAAAAAGTGAAAGATCTGTACTCCAAAAACTATAAAACATTGATGAAAAAAATTGAAGATGACACAAACAAATGAAATAGATGTTGGTGCGGATGTGGAAAAAGAGAAACCCTCTTAAACTGTTGGTAGGAACACAAACTGGTACAACTACTCTGGAAAACGGTATGGAGTTTCCTCAAAAAGTTAAAAATAGACCTACCCTACAACCCAGCAATTTTATTACTAGGTTTTTACCCAAAGGATGCAAAAATGCTGATTAAAAGAGGCACAGGCACCCTAATGTTTATAGCAGCACTATCAACAAAGATCAAACTATGGAAACAGCCCAAATGTCCATCAGCTGATGAACGGATAAAGAAGATGTAGTATATATATGAAATGAAATATTACTCATCCATCAAAAAGAATGAAATCTTGCCATTTGCAACATGAATGGAACAGAGTATATTATGCTAAGTGAAATAAGTCTGCCAGAGAAAGGCAAATACCATATGATTTCACTCATATATGGAATTTAAGAAACAAAACAGATGAGCACAGGGAAAGGGAAGGAAAAATAAAATAAGAAAAAACTGAGGGAGGCAAACCATAAGAGGCTCTCAACTACAGAGAACAAACAGGGTTGCTGGGGCGGGGGGGGGGAGGTGGGTGAGGCAACAGGTTAATGGGTGATAGGCATTAAGTAGGGCTTTTGTGATGAGCACGGATGTTATATGTAAGTGATGAATCACTAAATTGTACTCCTGAAACCAATACTATACTATATGTTAATCATCTTTAATTTAAATAATAACTTGGAAGAATTTTTTTAAAAAAGATATTCCATGCTCATGGGTTGGAAGAACCAATATTGTTAAAATGCCCATACTCCCCAAAACAATTTGCAGGTATAATGTAATGCCTATCAAAATACCAACAACATTTTTCAGAGAACTAGAATAAATAATCTTAAAATTTGTATGAAACCACAAAGGACCTGGAAGAGCCAAAACAATCTTGAAAAAGAACAAAGCTGGAGGTATCGTAATTCCAGATTTTAAGATATACTACAAAGATATTACTACAAAGTAGTAATCAAAGAAGTATGCTACTTGCACAAAAATAGACACAGATCAATGGAACAGAATAGAGAGTTCAGGAATAATGCCATGCTTACATGGTCAATTAATCTGTAACAAAGGAGGCAAAAATAGACAATGGGAAAAAGACCCTCTCTTCAACAAACGGTGTTGAGAAAACTGGACAGCTACATGCAAAAGAATGAAAATGGACCACTTTCTTACACCATACACAAAGGTAAACTCAAACTGTATTAAAGACCTAAATGTCAGATCCATAAAACTCCTAGGCAAACATAGGCAGTAGTTTCTTTGACATTGGCCATAAAAACATTTTTCTTGGGGCTCTGGGGTGGCTCAGTTCATTAAGTGTCTGACTCTGGATTTTGGCTCAAGTCATGATCTCACAGTTTTTGAGTTTGAGCCCCGCATCGGGCTCTGTGCTAACAACAAGGAATCTGCTTTAGTTTCTCTTTCTCTCTGCCCCTCCCCTTCTCACTCTCTTTCTCTCTCTCAAAAATAAACATTAAAAAAAATTGTCTTGATACATTCTTAAGGCAAGGGAAATGAAAGCAGAATTAAACTATGGGAACTACACAAAAATAAAAAGCTTTTGCTCCATAAAGGAAACCATCAACAAAATAAAAAGGCAACTGATAAAAAAAAAAAAAAAAAAAAAAAAAAAAAAAAGGCAACTGATTGCATGGAAGAAGACATTCACAAATGATTTATCTAATGGAGGGTTAATATCCAAAATATATATAGAACTTACATAATTAACACTAAGAAAACAAATAATCCAATTAAAAATGGGCAGATGAGCTGAACAGACATTTTCCAAAAGATACAAATGGCCAACAGACACATGAAAAGATGCTCAACATTACTATTCATCATCATGGAAATACAAATTAAAAAAACATAATGAGGTATCACATTACACTTGTCAGAATGGCTGAAATCAAAAACATTAGAAGCAATAGTTTTGGTAAGGATGCAGAGAAAAAGAAACCCTCATACCTTATTGATGGGAATGCAAATCAGTACAGCTATTATGAAAAACAGTATGGAAGTTTCTCAAAAAAATTAAAAATAGAATTATCACAGTAATTCCACTACTTGGTGTTTATTTACCCAAAGAATAAAAAACATTAATTCAAAAGGATACATGCACCCCGATGTTTATTGCAGCATTATTTACAATAGTCAAGATAGAAAAGCGACCCAAGAACCCATAAAAAGATGGATTCCGTTTATATAATGTGTATAATCCATTTATACACACACACACACACACACACACACACACACACTAGAATATTATTCAGTCATAAAAAAGCATGAGATCCTGGGGCACCTGGGTGGCTCTGTCGGTCAAGCGTCTGACTTGGCTCAGGTCATGATCTAGTGGTTGTGACTTTGAGCCCTATGTCAGGCTCTGTGCTGACAGCTCAGAGCCTGGAGCCTGCTTCAGCTTCTGTGTGTCTCTCTCTCTACCCCTCCCCCGCTTGCTCTCTGTCTCTCACAAAAAATAACTAAATATTAAAAAAAAAAAATTTTTTAAAGCATGAGATCCTGCCATTTGCAACAAAATGATGGAACTAGAGGGAATAATGCTAAGTGAAAAAAGTCAGTCAGAGAAAGGCAAATACCAACTGATTTCATTCATATGGGAAATTTAAGAAACAAAACCAAAGATCAAAGACAGAAAAAAAAAGAGAGAGAGAAAAAAAAAAAAAAAAGCCAGACTCTTAAATACAAAGAACAAGCTGGTGGTTGCCAGAGGGGAGGTGGGTGGGGAATGGGTGAAACAGATAAAGGGGATTAAAAATACACTTATTTTGATGAGCATTGAGAAATGTATAGAATTGTTAAATAACTGTATTGTACACCTGAAACTAATATAACACTGTATGTTAATTATACTTCAATAAAAAAGAAATAAAAAATAAAAAAGATACAGTTTCTGCCTAGAAAGAATGCTTATCTGAGATATGATCAAAGTAGTGCAGGGTCCTTGGAAGATGTAGAAAAGGGTTGTTCACAGGAAAAGTGACATGTGAGCTGGGTCTTGGAGAATGAGTAGGAGATTGCCCACAGCAGAATGCAGGGAACAGCATTCCAGGCAAGCCTAGAGCATGAGCAAATGCAGCCAACCATGAGGGTACATCTCTCCTGGATAACACTTAATTACATTGGCTTTTGTTAACTCAGTGGGTGATGTGAAGAGGTGTGAGGGAATGTCACTGTCTCTTCTGAGACTACCTCCCCAGACTCCAAAGCACAAAGCCATTATTGTTTTTAAATGTTTTGTTTTATTGGGGCACCTGGGTGGCTCAGTTGGGTAAGCGTCTGACTTCGGCTCAGGTCATGATCTCACAGCTTGTGAGTTTGAGCCCCACGTCCAACTCTGTGCTGACAGCTCAGAGCCTGGAGACTGCTTCAGATTCTGTGTCTCCTTCTCTCTCTGTTCCTCTCCCATGCACTCTCTCTTTCTTAAAAATAAACATCATAAAAAATTTTTTAATGTTTTATTTTATTTTTGAGAGAGAGAGCACATACAAGCCGGGGAGGGGCAGAGAGAGGGAGAAAGGGAGACAGAGGATCCAAAGCGGGCTCCAGGCTAACACCAGAGAGTCGAATGAGGGCCTTGAACTCAAGGACAGTGAGATCATGACCTGAGCCAAAGTCAGACATTCAACCTACTGAGCCACCCAAGTGCTCCAGCACAAAGCCATTATTAAACAGATTTTTCCCTATGTTCCCTTTGGGAAATATTCCCTTTTGGGAAAAAAATTGTGAACACTCTGTAAATTAGATTATTGACTATTAGTTTTGAATTAGTTCTCTCTGCTCTCTGTGTGACGCATTCACTTCAAATAGAGAAGTCTAACTGTGATCTCTGTTAAGTCTCCAATTCTGTGGAGATTGTCTTTAATTTATTGTCAGATCATCTTGAAGCGGTAACTTCACCATACGAACATGTGACACTGCTTTCAAAATTGTATGAACCAAGAGGGCAGAATCTCTTAATACTCAGTGGATGTTGCTGGTGCCACACCAAAATATCTGCTACAAACCCAAGCCCAGCCCAAGTAAATGCTGGCTCACAGCTGCCCCCCTACAGATGACCTTATGCAAAGGAAATCCTCTACGCCCACATAGAGCTGACCTCAGTCCATTACTGACTGGCACAGGGGTTCAAACACTGGGGGTGTGGTGGACAAAGTCTATGCTACAAATGGTACTTGAGAGCTTCCCTAGGATCAGACCAAAGCTAATGCCTTTTGAAACTACTTCCTGCCTTAACTTTGCTCTATCCTCATACCTCATTTCCTTCCCCTGAGAACACTTGAACAAGAATCCCTGTCTCAGGCTCTGCTCCTAAATAATAACTTGGCACATGGAATATTTTGCAGGTTTGTTGAGAAATATTTTTGGGACTGAAATCCAAAACATAGTCATCAAAATTACTGGTCTTACCAAAATCCATCTATACAACCAGGCATATATATCCTTATGGTTCTCATATGATTATTTTATAAATAATCTACTTTGCACTATAATCAACTGTGGTTAATGATCTTGCCACACTTAATTGAAACAATTTGTCTAAACACAATGAGAAAAGTAATATACTGTTTTTTTTCAACAAATAGTGTACTATGCATTGCCAGAAAGTATAGTTTGACTCATGTTTAAGCATACTCTTTCTACCTTCTAAAACATTTACTAAAATTATTTAGTATTTATCACTAAATAATTTATAATGAAATGAAATGAATTTTTTGTATTAAAAATAATCATTTTAATCAACTGAAACAAGTAAAAAAGGAATAAAAAACAGTTGGATTCTTTGCAAATCTTATTGTCAGCAAATGAAATAGAGTTCAATTTTATTATTGGACTTTATTATGGAAAAGATTTCAGAAGAATAACATATTCTGAAATTTAATCATACCAAAATCCTCAGTAACTTTTGCAAAAGACAATGGTAAAAACAGCCGTGAAAAATCAAGATTGATTTCTCTAATATGACTACCTATTGTTTAATTATATTCCTGGATGAAAGTTATTAGTACAATATCAGCATCATCTTGAGCAATTTTCATTGTACAGAACTATGTCAAGGACAAAAGTAGGAAAGGTGAGAAAGAATTGTTCTTTTTTTTTTTTTCTTTGAACATCCTTTCAGGACTTAACCTGAATATAACATTTAGCCCTGGAATATGTATATCAATCTTTGTGTAAGTGAATAAAATAAGAAGCTCTTCATACACACACACAAGGTGCCTCACATCAAAGATTTTTCCTATGCCTCTGGGTCATTCATTGTCTAGATGTTCTTTTATAAAAAAAAAAAAAAAAAAGAGGTAAGTAAATGAGCCATCTTGTTCTAGATGCTTACATTCCATAAGTTTCCTCATTCTCATCTGTAAAATGGGCATGATACAAGCCATGTCTAGATCCAGAGTTATTGTGTGGGTGATATACATAAAAACTCACTGTGAATTGTAAAGTACAAGACAAATACAAGTTACTACTTCTCATCACTTGCTCTTCTCCATTATCAGATAGCCTCTCTTTTTAATCTGGAAGGAGCTTTATATTTTATTGCATTTTCTATCTTTTTGTTGCTTACACATTCCAGGCCAGAGTCTTTCCAAAGAGCTTCCTAAAGAATCACATGCTTTTTAAAAAATAAAAAAAAAAAAGAAAGTAAAAAGAAAGAATCGCATGCTTTTTGGAGCCAATACATAATTTGCATTATGATGTCTAAATCACTATGACTTTTTCATTTTAACTCCAAGAAAAAAAAATAGAGGTGTTCAACTTCAAAACCTGAATAACCACCGAAGATTCTCCCCAAATGCTGACATCATTAGAACACATCTGTGTGGGTGATTTTACCAATTGGTTTACCAAAAGTCTAGATTTATTATATACTCTCTAAGGCATTAATTAACACCATGAAAGTGACCTACATTTGGATAATTTCAGTCTTGATCATCTTGTATAGAACCACAATAGAAACATTGGAGTGAATATCACAACTGATTTCTCATATCCTTAGAATATCCCTTTATATCAAGTCAATATGAATGAGGTGTGACTATAAAATGAAGCTTCATTTTTTTATTGAACATAATAGAATTTATATGTGTAGATGAATATCAATCATCCTACATATTAAAGTTTGTGACCATATTTTCTTATCATATGACAATAGCTTTAATATTATTATTATTTTACTTTTTTCTAGATATAACTTCAGTGATTTGCTCAAACATTTTAAAAATATACCTGTTAGAACTGCCTTTTTAAAACATGTGCTACTCCTTTATTATTAGACATTTTTGCATTTTTAAAAATATAACATTAAAAAAACATTTTTGGAAATGTTTAGCTTAATAATATAAAGCTAACACTCATATACCACAATTACATGAAAATTATATTTTCATCAGCAAAATGATGGTAACATAATCCAGATTAAGAAATAAAATATTACCAACCCTTCCCAAGGTCCTACATGTGCCTGTACAAGATCTCAAGATCCTACAATCCCCTTAAAAGCAACTACTCCCTAGAATATTGTGATAATTGATTCCTCACCTTTAAATTAATAGTTTTGGATATGAGCAGTGGAAGAAAAGCCCTGAGGCAGAGTCCCAAGTCCTTGAGGAGGAATGATAAAGTAGGCAGTTAGTTAGACTTGAGCTGGAGGCAACGACAAAGATAAGTAAGTTACACATTAGAAGCCTGAGGGGAGCTCAACCTCCGGACCTTGTGGCTTGCAAGACCTTGGGGCTAACAGACCAGGAGCCACAGGTACAGAGCCAAGAGTTCTCCACTTCCACCTCTGCCCCAAGGTAACCCCCATACTCATTATAATACATTTGCTTTGGGGTTATAGCCCACCTGCCTAGGGAAAAAGGCTCTGAGAAGGGTTCTGTTACACATCTCTTAGGGTCAAAAACTCCCCCTCCCAACCTGTGGGAGGAGTCCCCCAAATGACTGGAAGCAGCCCCCATTAGAGACCACCCCACTGTATGTGTCTGAGTCTAAAGAAGCCCAACAAATGTCTAACTCCCAGACAAGCTAGCGGCAAGTTCCAGCTCACAGAACCTGCCTGCTCTCCCAACTTGAGAGTATACCCTGCTTTGGTCTTGCTACTTTCCCTCTAGCTGTCTTTACCCCAGCATGGATCCTGGTAAATCTTCTTGTGGAGAATCCGAGAATCTATACCTCTATTCACACAAGGGCAGACTCTCCCTCTGGTAACAGTCTCACCATCTCTCTACCCATCCCAAAGTAATAGGATTTATTTTAAAACCTGTAAGCGTTTATGCATTGTATATATTCTCTAGGGTTTTGATTCCTTGGCTCATCCTAATATTTGTGAGATTTATCTGTGTGCTCTGGTTTTGTTTTGGTTTTCTCGTTTTCATTGAAGCGTAACCACACCACAATTTGTTTATTCATTTTCGTGTTAATGGACATTTGGATTATTCCCAGTATTTAGATACTATATGCAAGAATTCTATAAACATTCTGTTTTTATCCTGGTACACATATGCAAGAGTTTCTTTAGGGTATATATGTAGGAGTTGTAATTGCTGGTGTCATAGAAAATGTATTTCTTTAATTCACTAGAAAATGACAAACTGGTTTCTAAATTGGTTGTTCCAATGTATAAAACCATTAGCACATTTCTTCACACCAGCACTTGGAATAGTTATTGCAATTAACACTTGCAATTGTCACTGCAACTTTTTCATTGTTGCCAATCTGGTGTATATGGAATATCATCTCATTTTGTTCTTAATTTACACAAACTCAAAGAACTCATAAGATGTGAAATCTAATAGGGATATCTCCCCCGATTGAAAAATCCACACCGAGATACATCTTTTTTGCCTGTTGCATTGTATAGTAGTTATTCAGTGTTGAATAGAAGGGGCTAGAGTAGATATCCTTGCCTTGTTCCCCATCTTAGGGGAAAAGAACTCATTTTTTCACCATTAGGTATGATGCTAGCTGTGTCTGATTGTTTTCTTGTTTTGATTTGGTTCTGATTTCATTTTTGGTAGATAATTTTTTATCAGGTTGAACAAGTTCCCTAATATTCCTAGTTCGGTCAGAGTTTCATGGGAAATGGGTGTTGAATTTTATCAAATACTTGCATTTTATCTATTGACCTAATTATGTGGTTTGGGTCTTTATTTAGTTCTTTAATCTATTAAGGTGATCTATTCCATCCACTGATTTTTATATATTAAAGCAATCTTGCAATCCTGGGATAAATTCTGCTGTTTAATTCTTTTCTAGATTTGACTTCCTAACATTTTGTTAAGGATATTTGCATCTATGCTCATGACGGATATTCATATTGGTTTATAGTTTTCTTTTCTTATACTGTTTTTGGCTTTGTTACCAGTGCATTACTGGCATTATAAAATGAGTTGAAAAATATCCCCCCGCCCCCACCCACTATATTTCCTGAAACAGTTTGTAAAGGAATAATGTTATTTCTCCAAATATTTTCTAGAATTCACCATAAATGTCAACGAGGCTGGGCTTTCTTTGGGAGAAGAATTTGAATTTTAGTTATTTTACTTATTTCAAGTCTATTCAAATTTCTATTTATTCTTGAGTCAATTTTTGTAATTTGCATCTTTCTAGAAATTTTTCCATTTTACCTGAGATGCCTAATTTGTTGATTTAAAATTGTTTATAATAAATCCTTATAATCCTTTTCATTTCAATAGGATGGTAGTAACGTTTCCTCTTTATTACTTTGGATTTTGTTTTCTCTTTATTTCTGGTTTCTTAAGATGGACGTTTAGGTTATTGACTTGAGACTTCTTTTCTGATATAGGTGTTGAAATCTATAAATTTCCCTCTAATTGATATTCTAGCCACATCCCATAAAGAGAGAAAGAGAGATAGAGTGTGAGTGGGGGAGAGGCAGAGAGAGAGGGAGACACAGAATCCAAAGCAGGCTCCAGGCTCTGAGCTGTCAGCACAGAGCCCAATGCAGGGCTTGAACCCACGAACTTCAGCTCATGACCTGAGCTGAAGTCAGATGCTTAACCAACTGAGCCAGCCAGGTGCCCCCATGGTGCTTTCACTTTCATTGAGTTCAAATTATTTTCCAATTCACTTATGTTTTCTTCTTTAACTCATCTACTGATATATTTTGTCTGAAAGTCTATTTTGTCAGGTATTAATATCGCCACTCCAGCTCTTTTTTGGTTACCATTTGTGTGTGTGTGTGTGTGTGTGTGTGTGTATATATATATATATATATATATATATATTTTGCATTCTTTTCCTTTAATCTATTTATGTCTTTGACCTAGGGTATGTATCTTGTAGACATCATAGAGTTGGATTTTGCTTTTTATATCTCTTTTGACAATCTCTGTTTTGTTGGGATATTGAAAAAATTTATATTTTTAATTATTGATATAGTCAGCTTTATATTTGCCATTTTACTATTTTCTATATGACTTCAGTCTTTTCTCATCTTCTTTCTTTCCTCCATTCTCTGATGTTAAACATTCTTTAGTGTACCATTTAAATTCACTTTTTTAAAACTGTATTTTATGAGTCGTGTTCTAAGTGTTTACCCTAGGGATTGCCCTATGAAACTTAACCATCACAATCCACTTCAAATTAATTAGTGTCAGCAAAATGTAGAACTTTGCTCCGATGTAGCTTTCTCCTCCTCCCTTGCGCTATTACTATTGTCTATATATTACATTTATATGTACATTATAAATCCAACAAGATAATCTTATTATTGCTTTAAACAACTTTATGCCTTTTGAGGAACTTAAGAGATAATGCAAAGTATTTCATAGTCTTTTAGGTCAGCACACATAGTCCCACTTCTGGCATTCTTTATTTCCTCCTCTGGAATTGAGTCACAATCTAGAATCGTTTCTCATCAGCCTGAAGGATTTCCCGTAGTATTTCCTATAAGGCGGTCTGCTAGCCATAAATTTTTTCACGCTTTATTTGAGGTTCTAAGTGCTTTTTTAAAATCTGTGGCTTAGTGTCCATCATCAGTGTAATGATATTTGCATGCACTTTATAATCCCTAAAACGATATTTTAAAAAATGCAACGCAGTACATATGCCGGGTCAATGTATTCTTTCTTCTCCAGAATTTTGGCAACATAGTTTTATTTACTGTGTTGGAAATTTCTTGTCCAATTAAGGAAACATATATGGTGTATAATATAGTTCTTTATCCTCTGTGGTCAATTTCTAAACACAGAGTTTAGAAAAGTATAGCAAACTGAAATCTCAAAATAGAGAAAACTATATATCCTCGGAGAGCTGAAAAAGCCCTCAAATCGGAAAGTTTATCTAAAGAAAGAAACATATTAAATAAGGATGTACTATAACAAGGACAAGGTATGATATATGAAATAATAAACACAAACTCTTTAAACATTTCTTAAACAGGAGTAAAGGGGCTTTATTTTTGACCTTGTTTAAATAACTTTAAAATGCTAATCTTTCCTTTTATGTTTCATAGAGCATAGCAAAATCCATCATCAAACAGCTTTTATCTATCCTTTCCTTGGTCTCACTAATAAAGAATGGTTTGTTAAAGGCCAAGTTCTATAGCTTTTTGGTAAGCAGAATTCCCACTGACCTCTACTGTGGGCTGTGTAGGCATTTATCTCTATAAAGTGTGCAGGGCCAAGTGCATCAATATTCATTAGGGAAATTACTTCCAGCGTAGAGAGGTCAGCACAATTTTAATGGTCATTTACGTGCATCATGACTCTAAGTCACAAAGGAAGGTAATCGTGATTTTAAGGAAGAGTCCAGAAAATGATTTCTTGGACGCTCTTGAACCTGGCCTAGTTGACCTAGCGACTGTATTTTTTTGCAAATACAGTATACATTGCAGCACATGCACCTTCCTGTGTGTTTAATCATGTCATTCCGCCTGCCTGGAATGCCCTCTCTACTTGCTACCATTTATCAAAATGCTTTCTGCTCTTCCAGTCCCATTCAAGTCCCATCCCTTTCATGGAGCCTCCTACAATCCATCCCACACCAATTAACAGGATTTCTCCCCAGCCCTGACTCCAACTGCACTTGCTATCATATCAGTATCATTTGGTTTGAGATACTTTGTTTCCTAGTTGTTTTATGATTTGTTTTGTCTCCCTTAAATTGCAATACTCTATTATGTTTGCATAAATACTTTATAGGTTATAAAGTATTTTATGTCCCTTTCTTCATTTAATTCTCAGAATGGAGTGGGGGGACAACAGAAAGCTTTTGTTTAATATTTTGATTCTTGAAATAAGAGCTTTGGAACTTTAGGAAATGTATTTAGTCCATTTTAGTCCTAGCGTTCTTATCTGTAAAGTGGGGAGATAAGATGCATTTTTAACTGTGTTGTAAAGAGTACATGCGAATATGTAGCTAAACGACCTAGACAATGCCTGGCTCACAGAAAACACTCAACATACATTCATTTCTGTGCTCTCGAAAAGTCTATGCTAATGGTATTATCAAAATGTATTATCATACGCTATGTCTATAGCATTCCAAGGCAATTTCTATATCCATGTTAGCTATTTGTAGTCAGATTTTACAGATGAAGAAATTGAGACTCAGAGGATTGAAGTGGCCACACAAGCTCTGAAAGTCTGATTAACTCCAAACCTGGTGTCATCCCATCTCCACGTACTGACCAATCTCTACTGAACATAATTTGATGACCAAATGCAGCACAGTAATGGGCATATAATACTGACAAAAGCAATAATTGATGTAGACATATGTCAATGTTAGACTGAGCCCCACTGGCTGCCAGGGCTTCCAGAGAATCTGAGGGAATCCCAGGGTGGTTCCTTACCTGGAGTTGCAGCCCCATCCAGGAAAAAAAAAGGTCACCAGGGCAAGTAAATGGACCATGATCATGTTATATAACACCAGTTATCAACGTCATGCTCTTATTATCTCATCCTGTTATTTTCTATGTAATCCACCTCCTTGCCTTTTCTCATTCCATCTTCGTATCTCCTCCCTTCTACACTCTCCTGGCTCAATAACGTCAACATTTACTCATTTGTTCAGTCCTTCAATACAACTAAAATACTTTCAGAATGGCTTTACCACACCACTACAACAAAACAAATCCACTCAAAAGAGTTCAGGTTTGTTTGCTCTTTTTATCCCCGAGTAGAGGACTGAGAGTAGGTAGTCAAATTCCATGTAAAAAGCTATTTGGATCAGTCCATTTATAACTTAGCCTTCTTTTAGTATGACTTATGTAATTCACTTTTAAAAAGTGGGGTTTATTTTTTTAATTTAGTTTCTCAATTTTTTTGCCTATCCTTACACTTTCAAGTTCTTTTATGAATATGTGGAACATAAACAACCTTCCTAAGTCAAGGGTATGCAAAAGCTACACTCAGAAAATATGTCCTTTCCTTGCCTCTCTCTCTACCTTGCCCTTCCTTCATTGTTTTCTTATCTATCTTCTTGGGTTAATTTTTGTAAAGACATCATGTCTTATTTGTGCATATTTCTTAAACAAAATATAGCGTATTATATTTACTTCTTTGAACCTTGCATTTTTCCCTTTAACAATTGATCTTGGGTATCTCCTAAAAGTCATTCTGAATCGGTACACAGAGAAAGCCCTTTTTTATTTCTACGGCTGTATAGTGCTCCATTGTGCCTAAGTACCCTAGTATATCCAAACATCTCCTGCGCTTGGAAATTTGGGAAGCAACGAATATTTTGTAGTTATAAGTAAATAAAAAAATACTCATATATATGCATTTTCATATTTTTGATACAGATCTCTAGGATAAATTCCCAGAAGGAGAACTTCTGAGACAAAGAGTAGTGCATATAAGGGCTGTTAGCTATTGTCAAATATCCCTGGGTAGACTTCTTGGACCTTTTATTCTCACCTCCACGTGTACCCATGCTTATTTTCCTATAGTTTCCAAAACAAAAGCTGGTTTTGAGTTTAGAATCTCTACCAATCTGTTGAGTAGTAAATAGTGCTCAGTGTAATTTTAACTTGTGTTTCTCTTATTATGATCACTAGATATGTTTCAATATGTTTAAGGACCATTTTAGATCCTTTTTTGCTCGGTATTCTATAAAATTTGGTGTTTTCCCCTATATTTTTATAAGTTCTTTGTCAAATGGTTTGTAATGTTTGTTGCAAATATTTTCTCCCAACTTGTCATTCCTTTTAGACATTTTTGAATTTTTTTTTTCATACAGAAGTTCTTTGTAAGTTAAACAGTCAAATTTACATGACTTTTCTTTTATTGTCTCTGGATTTTGAATCATATAAAGCCATTCTTAATCCCCATTCTTAACCCCCATGTTTTCTCATAGCATTTTTATAGTTCCATTTTCTTAACATTTAGCTTTATCTATTTATCTATTTATTTATTTATTTATTTATCTATTTATCTATTTATTTATTTATTTATTTGAGAGAGTGCATGGTGCCCATGCAAGCAGGTGAGGGACAGAGTGAGAGAGAGAATCTCAAGCAGGCTCTATACACAGCACAGAGCCCAACGTGGGGCTCAATCTCACAACCATGAGATCAGCACCTGAGCTGAAATCAAGAGTTTGGATGCTTTACTGACTGAGCCACCAGGTGCCCTGACATTTAGCTCTTTTTAAATAAATTTTATATTTACATTGTATGTTTTCACATTTAGGTCTCTTTGGACTCTATTCTTTCTGATGGTGTAGGAAATGGATTTAATTTCGTCTTTTTCAAAATAATGCTACAGTTTTCCCAACATCATTTATTAAAAAGCCCATTTTTTCCCGAGTGGTCTGATGTTCTCATTTTCCAAATATAGTTGGGTTAATTTGTGCCCTTTCTGTTCTGTTTCATTGGTCAATCTGTCTATTCTTATATAAGTACATATTGTTTCAACTGGAGAGGTTTTGTAGATTGTTTTTCTATCTGCAGAGTTCATTTCTAACCATTTCTAATCATTACACGCTGTGTGAGATGGCATGCACAGGTAGAAAGCTCAATTCTTGGGAAGGAAGAATATTATAATTTTTCATCTTTTATCAATAAGGTATTTGTGGTGCTTTGTACTCATCAAACTTTATCTTTTGACCTGGATTATTATCAACACTCTAAAATAGAATCTGAGAGAGTACCACTTGCCACTTATGATTTTAAAAAGTGGCAAGTAGTTTAAAAGGTTAAAAAGCATTTTGAAAAAAAAGGAGGTTAAATATTATAGACATAACAAGTAGCCTTTTACAATTTGCTGTCATCTGTCCACATTGCAAATAAGAGTCCAAAGGTAGGTATGAGGCTCTTAGTATGAAACGTGCTCCTAGTTAATGCAGCTAGTGTAGGTCCAGAAATAAATAGTCAGAGCTTTGGGATGGAAATCCAGTTGGAAAGAACAGTTAGGGGGCTGGCATTGCAGGTATACAGTTATCATACTGTTTTGGTTAACTATGAATTTTCACCTAGGCCATATGTTAGTGTGCGGTAAGGGAGACTAATAGAGATCACGGGGTGGTTGAGGTTGCTGGGAAGAAGGCTTCAACTTCACTCTCCTCGTCCCACACACATAACTTGAGCACCACCACTAAAACTGGAAGGTTCCCTTGAAACTTTGGAACACAGGAATCAAGGTGAAACAAGGCGATGCGACAGGTAATAATACACCATTGGAATACTGCTATTGTTTTCAGTCACGAGTGAAAACACTTGTACTGTTCAACCTGGTCTCCTCAGGACAATTTTGCCATTCTAACTGTATTTGTTTATTAGACCATAAACTGTTGGAAGGCTGTATTCATTCAGACACTTTGGATTGCCAGTGACAGAAAGCCAATTCAAATGAGCTTAAACTAAAAGGAAATTTATTTCCAAATATTCCTGGGAATTCTGGGAGTGGACACTTTAACAAAGAAATTCTCAACTTTCTTTTTGAATTCATTTTGCACAAAGTCAAGTTAGCAGGCAGGATTGCTGTCGGCAGCTGCAGGCTCACATAATCTTGGTTTAACAGCTATAGCAGAAAATGCTTCCTTGTTTTTCTTTCCATGTGAATCACTGGGACTCTGACCTTACTTGGCTCCAATGCCTATGCTCGGCTGTAGTCATGGTCATATGTTCACCCTGTAGCCTGAAAGAGGATTTCCCCAAGGAGAAAGGCTGACAGACACAAACAATAGGTCTACTTCAAAAACTGAACCAAAATCTAAGTCATCTTTGTATCCTCCACAGGTCTTTGACCTACCGGATTTTCAGTCATTAGATACCAGAGGAGCAAGGTACTTTGCTAAGAAGAAAGAGGCAAAGTGGAGGCAGAGCGGATGGGCAGGTAAGAAAGTGGATAGAAACAGAAGAGAAAAATATACAAAAAGCCGAAGGTAAGATGAAATTTGTCTTTGCTTTATGTATTTGCAGAGAGTTAAGAAAAGCTATGGTAGCCTTCTTTATGAGAGAAAGATTTTTTTAAAAACATGAATAATTATTGGGATCATTTTTAGAGAGCCTTTATAAAATGCCAGGGAGTCTATCCAATTCTTCTCTGGATTTGGTTGTTGTTACCAGTGTCATGTCTGTTACATTGTTAAACAACCAGAGATGCTTTGATGGGAAAGCCCATTGGGTTTTGGGAGCATCTGCTAACCGTAATCACTGGTGTTTTACATATGAAGGTCCTGAAGATAATTAAATTGAAATCCCAAGTTATTTAACAAATTTGGGCAAGAATGGTAGTCTACTCTGTCACCACCAGTTTTATCACCGAGTGCCAAAATTCTATCATTGCTGTCAAAGAAAACATGAATCAACACTAAGGATATAACCTAGGGATGGCATCCATACACTTCTCTACCTAAATCCACCATTTGGAGTCTCATATCTTTCAGGAGATGGAATACAGGCTACATGCAAACACATGCACTCACACACATTCATCCACCAAAACAAAGCACCAGCAAGCAATAGAGAGGTTACTGCTGATTTGGAAATTAAAAGGGATGTCACATTGCACAGTATATAACTATATATGTATATATATATTCATATTCTCCCCATATGTTTGCTCCCTCCTCTATCTGTGTCTTTTTCTCCCTTTTCCTTCTCTTACCTCACAAATTGTTGTATCTATGTTGCTAAAGAGTTCTCCTTCCCGAAAGTCTGGGCACTCTCCCTTACATGCCCTGCAGCTCAGGTCAGCCACCCAAGAGGCTTGTCAAAAATATTTCAGCAAAGGTGAGACTTTTGCTACAAGAGATTCTAGTACTCAAGTCAATGGAATACAACGTTTACAAATAATAATAATAAACAATAATAATCTCCTATATTTCCTGAGCCAACCACATTTATGGCCACCCATTGCGCTAAGTACTTAACAGGCTTATTACATTTGATTCTTAGACTGCTGTTTTGATATTGGTATTGTTATCTTTGTTTCTCAGTTGCCTAAGTTCACACGTTAAATAACAGAACTGCAATTTCACCTATTGTGTGATATAAATCCAATGCCCTGTGTTTGTTTTGTTTTGTTTTGTTTTGTTTTTCCAAAGAAGAGTGCTTTGGGGTATACTGACATTTAGTATTTGCCATTTAGAAATCTTAATTTTAGGGGTGCCTGGGTGGCTCAGTTGGTTAAGTGTCTGACTTTTGATTTCAGCTCAAGTCATGATCTCATGGCTCCTAAGATCAGGCCTTGTGTCAGGCTCTGCACTGACAGCACAGAGCCTGCTCAGGATTCTCTCTTTCCCTCTCCCTGCCCCTCCCTGGCTCATGTGCACATGCTCTTTCTCTCCCTCAAAATAAATAAATAAACATTAAAAAAAATAAATCTTCATTTTATATGAAAAATCAGTTTCCCTGTGCAGTTCATTTGAATCCCTGGAATATTTTGGTTAAAGTAAATAAATGGTAAGAGATCTAATTTCTTAATGTCTAAATAACAAAGATAAATTTGGTCATGATACTTCTTACATATTATTAGTTTATTTAATTATCACGAAGGGTGCCCGGATGGCTTAGTGAGTTAAGCATCTGAGTCAGCCCTGAGTCGAGCCCTGGGTCAGGCTCTGTGCTGACAGCATGGAGTCTGCCTAAGATTCTCTCTCCCTCTGTCTCTGCCTCTCCCCTACTCATGCTTTCTCTCTCTCAAAATAAATAAACTTTAAAAAAATATCACCATAGACTGTAAAGAAGAAAATTTGTAGTGCATTTTACTGGACAGGAAGCTAGAGAGCAAGATCTTCTGACTTCCAAACCCAAGCTTATCTTATTCTTCCATAGAAGCTAAAGCACCTGAAGATATCCACTGAAACTGAGAGATGGGTACAAAAAGTCACCTGGAGTTTGCACTCACAGTTACCTGCTAAGTCATCTAGAAGACTTCTACATCTGCCTCAACTGGATCAAAAGAACCTAGAAGGGAAAGGAGTGGAGGATGAAACAACACAAAGAAGCAATTCTCAAGAACCATGCAGGACAGAAAAAACAATCTCTATTTTTTTTTAGCATATTTAAACCTCCCATTTCAAATCTCTGTCTCTTCGGTACAGTTTATGTGGGTGAGGAGATACACATTTACCAAAGCAACCCACTACTTTTCCAATCTCTTTTCCTACTGTGGGTTACTCTTCCTTCTCAGAGTCAGAAATTCATTCTTTTTGACTAAAGAAACAAAAGCCAAAAGGATTAAATTGTTCAATTTCCTTTCAACTATTTGTTAATATTATTATGTTAACTTGTGCCCTTTTCTTTGCTTTTTTGCCCCAGCAAAAGTCAGCATGGTCCCCATTGCTATTATAATTGCTCCAGAGTTCAGATCTTTGAGACTTTAGGATTTTTGATACTGTTATTAACAGTTCTGGGCAACTCTATTTGTGTTTTGTTTTGTTTTGTTTTGTTCTGTTTTGTTTTGTTTTGCTGGTTATGAAATTTATTGTTTTTTTTAATATGAAATTTATTGTCAAATTGCTTTCCATACAACACCCAGTGCTCATCCAACAGGTGCCCTCCTCAAAGGGCAACTCTATTTGTTGTAAAAGCGGTAAGAGACATGCCCATGTCCCCTTTTGCCCATGTCCTTTTTAAATTTTGAGCACGTCTTAGAGTTCCCTGTGCAACACTAATTGTTTAATGTAATTCAAATCCTTCTTCTTTGCCTAGATCATTGTCAAATAGAAATTAAAAGTCTCTGAGGACTAAAAATATTTGGTGAAGCTTCAGCCAGTTATTTGTAGTGCTATGGGCTATAGAGATTGAGATCAAATATGGGTAGAGATCAAACTTTATTTAAGGAAAAACAGTATAAAGATAAAACAAGTAATATTGAGCAGTAAAGTAAATATTATTGCTATCCATTAGGAATCAAAAGCCTGAGTTCAAATTCAGGTTTCACACTTAATATCTATCTGATTTTTCTTAAGTGGCTAAATTTCTCTCATCCTCAGTTTTTTGATCTCTACAATGGAAATAACAGTAGCACCTATCTTCAGAAGTCTTATGAGGATTAAATAAACTAATATATATGAGACATTCAGAACAATACCTAACACATACTAGGAGCACAATAAAAAAATCAGGTATGTGACTAAATATTTGTAGCTGATTGGACCAGAATCATAAAGGATAAGGGATCTCTACCAAGAAGGTATCCACGTGTCACTCAACCCAAGGGGATAGTTACTGGGAAGGTCTCCTGGCAACTGGGTTAGACATTAAGTGCTAAAATCTGGATCCTATATGTATTTGGTTTACTCTCATGATCTCTCATTGCGTTATAAAGCTTTCCATTTTCTCATGAGGAAGACAAAATTCTTGTGTAGAACTGGAGCATAAGAGACATAGGGAATAAATTCCCCCCTGCAAATAGAGAATGTAAAGGGACCTGTTATGAAGAAGCAGAGACAAGAACAGAAGTGGTTATTTGGAAACCTTCCTCAAGATAACCAAATTCAAACCTACAAGCGCACTGCTTCTCAGGATCCCAGGAGAGCGTTGCATCAAACTGCACATAAAGATTCTGTTTTAAAACCTCTCTAGATGGAGGTAAATTATTAATTCTGACTTTTCCTTAAAGGTAGCTAGCTAGCATAAAAAGTGTACTTACAACATTCCTTCTCTAAAATAAGGTCTGAGGAACTGAGTTGAAGCTCCTCCCTTCAGGGCTTGAGTGCCCTGACACAGTACTTCTCACAGTGGTAACATCACGCTTTGTTCACGAACATTTCACCACTGCCTGTATCCCCACTCAACCAAAGTACCACGAGAGCACAGAACCCCATCTGGTTTTGTTTACCATTTTATCTCCAGTACCTAGCGTGGCTGCCTGACACATACTAGATATTCAGTAAATATTTGCTGAATGAATTAATGAACTAATGAAAGAAGAGAATATCATATTCTTTCTCATCTATGATCCCCAGAGGAAATTAGTCTGACAATTGTGCATATCCAAAAATGTGGATTTTAGGTGACCATTGCTGAAATGTGCCAGAAATAAAATAATCATATGATGATATCGTATCAAAATCTTAACTTCGTAAGAAATTGGAATATCATGTTACCCTTCCTGGCATGGCAACCATCTACTCAAGCAGAGTCACTGCCATCGTTTTTTCAACAGGTCACATGTTCTCTAGTGTCCCCGAAGTCCCCTCCACTTATTAGCTCATCTACAGCAACGCTAACTTTCAGTTGCAATATGAAAAACTAAAAAAAATAATACAGTTGAAATATCAGAACCATTATACTTGATGAATTCATTCATTTACCCCCACATTCTCTATTGGCATTTGAATTTATGACCTTGAGTTATGTAAAAAAAAAAAATTAGTGAGTCAGACATATTCTTATCAAACTACATAAGATTCAACATAGAAAGTGTGGGGAAACTTTAAGGTTAAGACTTTAGGCATACCTTCAAGGAGTTGAAAACACATAAATTTCACCACTATGGGACAATACCCATCCAAAGAGACAGGTGGTTATACCTCCCACAGCAAAC
The DNA here is from genome assembly GCF_022079265.1 of Lynx rufus. NCBI lineage: Eukaryota > Metazoa > Chordata > Mammalia > Carnivora > Felidae > Lynx > Lynx rufus. The sequence continues at coordinate 27,617,315 of NW_025814845.1, forward strand.
ACCTAGCCTCCTGCCTGTCCTCTGCCAGGCTTTAAACAGTTCACCTGGCCTTTCCAGATGTAAAACATGAGCATATAGTGGCTGTACATTTTTTATAGGAAGAGGATTGGAAAGAATGGAGTAAAATCATCCTGGCTATTTAAAGAGTCAGGATTTTATTATCAGAAGAAATTTTAGAAAGGTTTTAGTAGAGCTGTCTTTCCTTTTTCATTTTGTGTCCATCTTCTTTGTTTTTACTCTTCACTTCTTTCTTTCTCATCCCAGAGAGCATGAAGTGTCTTCTCCAATGTGATTCAGAGGTATGACTAAAAGAATGGCTTTAAGATGTCCCAAGAAAGAGTAATGGAGCTCTGTCAGTGGCTGTTGAGTATCAGTCAGGAGAGAATAACCATGCATTTCAGCATATATTAGGAAATAAAAATGTGTTAAAATCAGTGATCAAAGTTTCCATCTAGAAAGCCGAGAAAACAAAAGCAATTTAAGTTCCCTGAAAGTGAAATGAAAGAAATAATAACTATTTGGCCAGAAGTCAGTGAAATACCTTCTAAATGCATAAACAACAACAAAATGGCAGAAGTTTGGTTTTTGAAAGTGATAAACTTAATGAAAGACTAATGAAAATAAATAGAGGAAAAACACATTGCTGAATCCAGAAGGGAAAATGGGACATCAATCCAGATATCACAGATATTAAAAAGTTAACAATAGAATATTATTTTAAAAGCTATGCCAGCAAATTATATAACTAAAGTGAAACGTTTTAGATGTTTTGAAAATTATTAAAACTAACCAAAAAAATTAGGTTATCTGAATACTCATATACATGGTTTTTTAAATTTTTTTTAACGTTTATTCATTTTTTGATAGAGACAGAGCATGAGTGGGGGAGGGGCAGAGAGAGAGAGACACACACAGAATCTGAAGCAGGCTCCAGGCTCTGAGCTGTCAGCACAGAGCCCAAGCGGGGCTCGAACTCACGGACCGTGAGATCATGACCTGAGCCGAAGTCAGATGCCCAACTGACTGAGCCACCCAGGAGCCCCAAATACTCATATACTTGTTAAAGGAACTGAATCTATAATAAAAATAAACTTCTTAAAAACAGAATACACCAATTAAGAAATTATTACTAATGAATTCTGCTGAATATGTAAGGAAAATATAAAACAAAATATTTTGTAGAACCCTGAATATGACACCAAAACCTAGGAAAGATATTAGAAATGATTACAGAGTAATATGCCTCGTAACCATGGGTGCAAAACTTATAAGCAAGTATTTATATATTGAATCTCAGGTTTACCTCAGGAAGATAAGTCTAAATTAACATGTGAAAATCAATCATGTAATTTACTATGCTGACAAAATAAAGGAGAAAAAATGATATGATTATCTCAATAGATACAAAACAAGAATTTCATTTTAAAAAAGTTCATGAAAAACTGGGAATCGGAAGAAACACAAAACCTATACTAACACCATACTTAATGTAAAATTCTAAAGACTCCTTTTTGAGATCAGGCACAGAATATAATGTCACTATTGATACTTCTCTCAACATTGTTCTGGAAGTCCGGTCACTGCAATAATGCAAGAAAAAGAAATACAAGGCACGAATATCGGAAAGGGAAAAATAAAGCAGTCTTTATTCTCAGATGGCATGATTACATACACAGAAAATACAAAGTTCTCTAATATTTGATTTGGCAAGATGGTATGACGGTCAGTAGATGCAAAATTCAATGGTATTTCTGTATCCTAGGAAGAAAGAATCAGAAAATGAAAGTGAAACAAATACTATCTAGAAGGGCATCCAAAAAAAAATCAAGACACAGATTTTTAAAAAACGTGTCAAAGATTTCCATACAGAAAACTGTAAGACACTGCTGAGTGAGATAAAAGGGGACTTCGTTAAGTGGAGAGCTGCATCATGTTTATGGATTGGAAAACTCGGTATTCAGGTGCCTATCGTTCTGATATTGATCACTGCATTATCCGTGTCAAGATGCAAAGCAATCAAAACAAAATCACAGCAAGCCATTTTGTAACAATTCATATCCTAACTCCAAAGATGCATATAAAGTGCAGAGAACCTAGAGTGGATAGTATGATCATGAAGAACAATCAGAGGACATCTATTACTTCAAGACTTTAAGACACACTCTAAAATGTCAGTACTTACGACAGGAGAATAGTGCTATAAAAATTAACAGAGAATGCAGACTAGACTTCATGGAGAGCATAGGAAAATCTGAAGGTTGTATTGTACTAAAGTTTATAAATATTATACTGTATGGAGGCCACTGAATTGCCATAAATTCAATGAGGAAAGAAGTCAAGTGTACATTTATTGAACATCTGCTATGTATAATGTGGAATAAATGTATAAGGAAGTTGAATAAGCCATAGTCCCTGATCTCAAGGAATTTATATTTTAGATATATTTGAAATTATCTATGACGTAATAGAGTAACATAACAAGGCATATGGAACACACATCAGTTTTACCTAATGGGCACCCTGGAAGGCTTAAGAGAGGTAATTTTGAAAAAATGAATAATATTTTATCAACAGAGAAGCTAATAGAAATCAAATCTGCTGTCACCTGGTATTGGTCCTGAATAATATTCACTTTAGGGGCATGTGTTTTAGAAAATGTGATTTAGAAATCAAACACTAGAGTATGTAAACAGTGAAAATATAGACTGCCAAGGCTAGGCAACTTAATTTGTTAAAATTAAAATACGAAGTTCACAGTAATACTTACTATAGTAAATAATTTCCATTTAATAAGCTGCTTTACCTTTTTCATTCAGGCCCAAGATTGATATGGTCTGCTTGGGTTCATATTACATTGGGGGGAAATACAACGTTGGATGACTTTACCAGAAAAGACTGACAGATGGTATCAGTGGTATTGAAAGCTATTTGCCAAAGTCATAGTTGTATATTAGCAAGATCTAGAAGGTAGATTAATGAGTCATTACTCTGCTCTTTGAAAAGTTCCCAGATGCTCGTTTGAAATTGGTTTGCCTAAGTAGTCCCAGGGAAAATTAAATTTCCCAGGGAAATTTTACCAAAACATTCTTCCTATTTCTAAGTAAAAATAAACTGAACACATTTTATTCAGCACGGCTTGAGGCCAAATTTTGTTTGATGAATGCCAAAAAAACCAAAAGGAGCACCATGCGTCCTTAAGGATTCAGGATGCAAAAGAACCTCTCTTAACAATGTATCCTTATCTGTAAAACAGAGCAACCTAGCTACATGACCCCTAAAAATGTAACGTAGTTTGTAGTTTCTAAGTTTCTTCCATCCCTAGCCTCACTTTCAAATGTTTATATTTCAGCGAAAGAAAAAGAGAATAACACAAATCAATTTTTAATCAGATACGTAAGATAATGCAAGGTATCAGAAGAGGAGGTCATTTTATTTATGATAAACATGGGTTGACGTCTAGACTCCAGCAAGTCATAGAAACTTGGATAGAAAAGGAGGGGAATGAACTTGGATGTGACAAGGAGGGGGGGAAAAAAACTGCCTCAATTCTGTGGAGGATCTGTGCTGGAGATATTCTCAGAATTTTGGTTAAATAAAATAGAGGCATTAAGAAAAGATTTTAGATACAGTGCTGTGAAATTAAGCATAAAACTAATAGACAATGAATTCTTCACAAAGAGTGTGACATCCAGAAAGTTGTGTTTGAGAAAATTAGCGCTCCAGAACGTATCGATCTACTAGTTGTAGGTTTATGCCCTTAAACAACATTTCTTCAATTCCCCAGCCCACGCCCAGTAACTAGTAACCATAATTTGACTCTGGTATTATGAGTTCAGCTTTTTAAAATTCTGCACATAAGCTCAAATATCATACAGTATTTGCCTTTTTCTGTCTGACTTATCTTAGACTTGAAGACCATAATGCCTTCAAGGGCCATCCATGTTGTCACAAAAGGCAGGATATCTTTCTTTTTCACTGCTGAATTATATTCCACTGTATACACATACTGCAGTATAGTTATTATAGTCCACAATACTGTATTTACAAATTTCCAAGTTGCTGAGAGACTAGATCTTAATTATTTTCACCACAAAGAAGAAATTATAATTACGTGACGTGATAGAGGTATTTTGCAATACATAAATATACCAAATTAACACATTGTACATTTTAAACTTATACAATGTTATGTGTCAAATATATTTCAATAAAAAATAACAAAGAGTTAAATTTTAAAAAGCGCAGCCCTTTAATATTGTGGGTTGCAAGGAAAAGTAAATAAACTAAAGGTGAGCTTCTTGCCTTAGGCTTGGGCTAGCAAGTTCTTAGGCCATGTGGGGACAGTAAAGAATTAAAAGAATTATCATAGCAAAAACTGTGGGGACTATACTGGCATATTTTACATACTAAGAGAGGATGCATAAAAGAGAAGGGCATTTTGTAAATGGACATAAAAATCAAGCAAGGACAAATTTGTTACATTTAAAGTGGTTGTAGATTATCCCAGTGGAGGGGTCCTGTAAGTCAGACTGGAAATGGATGAAATAAAGTTTAAGACCATAGATTGAGAAGGAAGAGAGTAATGAGTTCAGTTCTCATCTGTGCCATTCTAGCTGTGTGTCCTTGGGCAACTTTTATTATAAACATAACTGAGCTACAATGATGGCTGAAGATATTTACTGGTGAGGAAACAGTGAGAGTGACAGAGGAGACCAGGAGAGCAAGCTGGCAGGGAAGCAGGGGTATAGGTCCCATGAACGAACTTTTAAGGGCGTTTAGGAAATGAAAGCACAAGAAGCAAATACATAAATAGATGAGAGGAGCGCTGAATGAGCAAAAAGATTTGAGAGTATATCGATGTAGGGAAGGGAAGGAATCTAAAAGGAAGAACAAAAATGGTACCGTGTCATTGAGGAAGACAGAACCCGCTCAATGGGACTAAAATATTATCATTCAATGTATTTGTAGAAGAGGCTATATAATTTTTGGTTCAAATGTAGTGAATGATAGAGAAATGGAAACTAAAGTCAGTAGTGTAGATTTGAGGAAGTCAGGCCCACAGTGTAGACTTAGAATCTTGGAAATTTTAAGCATTTGAAGCTGCACTGTTGGTCACATTGCTTGTATCATATTCTAGGTTTAAGAAAGTGGATGGTACTTCAAGCTTGCTCAATTTATAACAAATGGTATATTTGATAATTATAAAACTTTATCCTAAAGGAGACAAAAGAATAAGGAAAACACAGTTTTTGCATGCTTACTTTATCTGTTGTATTATACTCATGTCACTTTAGTGTAAGAAACACCATTGCTCATGACTGGTAAAATGAGCAATGAGCCAGATGGCCAAATTTCAGGATTTGAAGCCTGGCTCTGCCACCTTCCAGATGCATGAGCTAGAAAACATCAGGGCAGTGCCTCAGTTTTCTCATCTATAGAATGGGAGTAATAACACTGCTTACTTTACAGGATGCCCTGAGCATCCTAAATTTTTTTCAATGTTTTTTTTTTTTTATTTTTGAGAGACAGAGAAAGACAAAGAATGAGCAGGGGAGGGCAGAAAGGGAGAGAGACACAGAATCTGAAGCAGGCTGCAGGCTCTGAACTGTCAGCACAGAGCCCGATACGGGGCTGGAACCCACAAGCCATGAGATCATGACCTGAGCCAAAGTCAGATGCTGAACCAGCTGAGCCACCCAGGTGCCCCTATCCTGAACATCCTAGAAGCTAGTTAATACATGTTGAGCACTTAGAAATGTATATTGTATACACTAAGCTCTCAATCAATGTTAGCTATTATTATCAGATACTTTATTTCTTATAGTAATTTTTAGGCTATAAATGTCTTCTGACTTTTCTCAATATGGCTTATTTAAAATTTTGAGTCCATATATCATGTAAAAAAAAAAAAACCACTTGTTTGTAGATTTGCAAATCACTCTCTGAAATTGAAGTCCCTGAATTGGTTTGTCTGAATTTTGGCTAAAATACACCTAAATAACACCATAATAACCATTATATATACTATAACTTTGAATGACATTATTTATATAATGATGATGCCAGGCTTGTGGCCAGGTGTTTCTACCACCACTAACAAAGTAGATAAATTCTCCACTGTCTCCACTTCTTTGGGGAGCTCCAGGGGAAGACACAACTAACTGGGCAAACTGTCCTTTATGCTGCCCACACTTTAGCTCCCCCAAATGCTAGAAAACCTTTATGCTGCCCACACTTTAGCTCCCCCAATTCTAGAGAGTGGAATCAAGCTCTTTATCAATGAAGGAAAGAGGTCATATCCTGGACAACATATAAAAATGTCCATTAGACCTCTCTGACATGGAATTAATTTTGTTGAAGACATGTGGAAAGGGAATGTTGATGTAAGTGAAAAGGAGTTTTCCAGAGACAAATGTGACCATGAGAATATACATCCTCCTGGGAATCTGTGGAGATCTGGGAAAGGACTTTGTAGACACCCGGGTAACAGAATTGAGGCTTCAAAGTAATTCCCTCAATAACAAGTTGCAGAGAGGTCCTTACTTACATTTGGTAGGCATGTAGGGGGAAGCCACAGATTTCAGAAACAAGCTGGAACCTGTAAGGTATAAGCAAAGGGTAACTTTATTCATTTGACTATCCTGCTATGTGAATCTGTCCCCCTCTGTCTTTTGTATGAATTTCAAGGTTTCCATGGCTTTCCCACTAATTTCCAAGTAATAAAGCATCCAGTCCTATCTGATAGCAAATTTTCCCACTCTCATCCAATATGAAATGTCTCTAGTTACTCAGCTTAGACCTGCCTTGTAGGAAGAGTAAAGGAGACGTGCAGTAAGGGAAAAGGGTTGTAGAGAATCTCTTCCTTACTTCTTTCTCTACCTCTTCCCCTTGGTAGCTACTGACATAGGTCCATCTAGCATAGGAGCAGACATGATGGAGAAAGAACAACGATAAAATAAATCTTGCCATTGAGTAACGGTGTCACAGTAGTGGGAGTAGTGCCACATGGGTTTTCGAGACTGGTTCTTTCTCACAAGAGATGTCACTGGGGGTCTCTTAGGGATATTTACCCCCACTGACTATGTGAGACCACATGTATCTGATCCCATTGATACCTTCTCTTCTTGGACACTGGAGAGTCCCTATAGAGGTGGCCTCACTCCTTTAAAAAGATCTGCTCAGGCAAGGTGTTTTCCAACACAACGTGTAGTTGGTCTGCTTATGACTCATTTCCCTGCTGTCCAAGCCACAGCCTCACCACTTGGACTTATCTCGGTATGAATCAGGTACCAGACCTGATGTCCCACATGCCTATTAGGCTAGTTCCTTAAACGAAAGCTTCAAGTGGATTTGAGAAACATTTAATTTATTCAGGGAGACTCTCAGAAGAAAGGGAGTAAGTAAAGCAGGATAGTGTAAGAAAGGACATATTTATAACTGAAGTATCATTTCAGCTGATCCCATGGAGCAAGAACAGAACTGGTATCAATGTAAAGCAAAGGAATACACACATCCTTTGTATCAGTTATCCTCGGCTGCAGGCATAGGGGGCATGGGGGCTGAGTCTTATACACCCAGTTACTGGACCCTGGGCAGGATGCGAACAGCACCTACTACATTGGTCAAGCTTTTGCTAAGTGTCTGTTTCTAGACTCAAAGTGGTAGGAAAGCACTCTCATCCTCTTTCCTCACATGGAGGGGCTAAGAATTAACAGTATTCTATTCTCCAAAGAAATTAATATTCTTGTCTTCTTTGAACTTTCTAATGAATCTCTAGTCTTCTCTTAGAGTAGTCTTGAGTGGCTGATGAGTCAATACTGGTAGAACTCATTTCACACCCTCTAGCATGGTCCACTTTGATATGCAAGCAGCTTACCATGAGATCTAGAATATTTGAAAACTTTTGTATTGTTCTTGGCTTTCATTGAAACTCTGAAAAATAGATAAACTTACATTTATTCTCCTAACACAAATCTCTCAGAAATAAGGAACGGTAAAATCCACTGCTCTGGGCATTCGGATGGCAAAGGGAAGTGCAGATAATGATCTATGGTTCAAGAAATTCCAGATGTTTCCAGTAGACCTCCTCTGCTACATAAACCAGAGAGCCTTGTGTTCCAATACTGATGTCTGCATCTTTTGGGTATTTCTAGAGCTATGTAGAGCAGTGAGATTTGGTTAGGATTAACTGAGACCATTCTGTAACAATTAAGGAATTTCTTCTGAAAGACTTATCATTTCTTTGTGCTTTCTGTGGAATTGAACTGAATAGCCTTCTCTTCTCAGGGGCAAATGACCACAACATTATGACCTTAGAACAGACACAGGCATAATCAGCACTCAATATCAACATTTGGCACCAAAGAATTTCTTCTCGTCCTACCTCTGTCTTCTCTGAACAACTTCTCTGACCATAATAGTAAATCTTACTTAAGGAGTGGCTCAGTTGGCTAAGTATCTGACTCTTGATTTCTGCTCAGGTCATGATCACAGTTCATGGGTTTGAGCCCCATGTTGAGCTCTGTACTGACAGCATGGAGCCTGCTTGAGATTCTCTCTCTTTCTCTCTCTCTGCCCCTCCCCTGCTCATGCTCTTTCTCTCTCTCTCAAAAAAATAATAATAATAATCTTAAAAAAAAAAGAAATTGTTCTTAAATTTTTCTTTACAGTTGTTGGTTAGGAATGACAAAGGACACTTTTGCACCATGCAAATTAGTCACCCTTAGGAACCTTTGTGCCAGGATTAGAACTAAAACTGACCATGGCTTGTTACAGAAGAAAGACACAGCAGCCTTTTTGTAAGAGAGAAAGTCATTTGAGGCAATTTTCACTTTAAAGGCACCTATTGAAGAATAATTTGCTGATGCATTTTTAATAGCGTTAATCTATTTTCACTCTTAGATGTTTGCTGTTAGCGGCCAATAGCTAATGCATTTCAGAACATTCTCAGTTTGTGAAACACGTATATTGGTTTTCGATGAAACCATGACAGGCAGAAAGATTGCTTGAACATTGAAATCATTTATAACTGACTAGATCTCTACAGAAAGTGGAGTATGATTTGTTGAACACGTGGATAAGTACAATCAAATTTGCAACTAGGAGATGGATAAATTCTGAAGATCTAATGCACAGCATTGTGATTAGAGTCACCAACACAGTAATACATACTTCAAAGTTGCTAAGAGACGAGATCTTAAATGTTCTCACCACAAAAAAGAAATAATAATTATATGACATGATAGAGGTGCTAGCTAATGCCAGGGCGGTAATCATATGGCAATATATCAATTTATTCAATCACCACTTTGTACACCTTACACTCACACAATTATAGGTCAATTGTATCTTGATTATATATAGTATAATATTTATACATAATATATTATAATATATATATTCAAAGAAGAATCATTGCCAAACTCTGAGATTTTCAAACCTATATGTTATTGTATTTACCAATAAAAATAAGATATTCTTGAAAATAATTAACTTTGGGGCACCTGGGTGGCTCAGTCGATTAAGTGTCTGACTTCTGCTCAGGTCATGATCTCACAGCTTGTGAGTTTGAGCCCCACATCGGGCTGTGTGCTGAGAGCTCGGAGCCTGGAGACTGCTTCAGATTCTGTGTCTCCCTCTCTCTCTCTGCCCCTCCCCCCCCTTTCTCAAAAAACAAATAAGCATTAAAAAATTTTTTTGAAAAAGAAAGAAAATAATTAACTTTTATATTTTCATTTTTTTAAAGAACTGATTTTTTACCAGTTTTTAAGTGACTGAATGATAGGGGTGCCTGGGTGGCGCAGTCGGTTAAGCGTCCGACTTCAGCCAGGTCACGATCTCGCGGTCCGTGAGTTCGAGCCCCGCGTCAGGCTCTGGGCTGATAGCTCAGAGCCTGGAGCCTGTTTCCGATTCTGTGTCTCCCTCTCTCTCTGCCCCTCCCCCGTTCATGCTCTGTCTCTCTCTGTCCCAAAAATAAATAAACGTTGAAAAAAAAATAATAATAAATGACTGAATGATAGAGACAATCTGGAATTGAAATTCCCATGTGACTGTACAAATATAAATTCTAGTTAGGAGAAAAGTTACTATCCTAAAAGGATTTCTAATTAAGAGCTAGCTGAATGAAAAAGTTCTCCTCAAGTTTTCTTTCTATTCTATAAGCAAGCAAAGAGGCATTTAGACAACTGTTCTTTTCTTCCAGGACATACAGGAAACTTATAGAAGTAGGATATTGGCAATGAAATATCATGTAATGAAGGAGAACTGGGAAGGAGTGCATAGACAGCAATGGAGTTATCTTATATTGTGAAGGAATTTAACCAAGGCAACATATTGTCTTCCAGATAACAGTAATAAAATAAATCCTTCATTTCTCTCTCATGGCTGAGAATATTGTTGAGGAGAGTGCTGACAAATAGAGGAAATAAAGAGGGTTTCCAAGTAAAATTTCATTATAATAAATCAATTGTATCACACAAGTTAAAAACTACCTTTGCCAAAAGTTAGACCTAATTTTCAGACTCTACACAGAGCCTCGGAAAGACCTTGAGTTTATATTTAAAATCTTTGAGTTAGCACTGAGATTGAGCACTAAGACTGACACCATAGCAGGTGTCATTGAAGTTAAGCTATAGACATTCATGCAATCTTTCTAACTTTCATTGGCTCTTCCATAGACAAGATAAAATACAGTATTTTTCAATACCAGATGTCAGTTAACAGGCCCAGCAAGGAACAAGAAGTGATAAGCAAGAAATTTAGAATTGGGTCACCGATTTGTATTTCTGTTTTCTGGAGGAGGATGACCCCCTAGCTGACTAAAAAAATGGTTGATAATTCCTAGCACACAGCAGGTATGCAAGGGGCTATGAGGACATTTGAGTGGGGGCAGCATGGCGAAAGAGAATGATATGTCAACAGGCTGCAAATAAGAATTGCTACGAGTGTCTTCTTGATCAGGAGCTCCAGGACTAAGGTACAACAAAAAGGCCACTTACCTAGCAGCTTACAGGGAAAATGTTCATGGTGAGAGGCAAAGGGAGGTAGACCAACCTGGGATCTAAGACCTTTAAAGACACTAATATAATCAATAAGTTGCATTTGCTTTCCTACTTGAGCCTCGGACAAATTATGTTTGCTCTAAAAATGGTTACTTTCTTTGCTCGAGAGGAAGAGAAAGACCTTGAGCAAATTATTAAGCAAGAATAAGTCCTCAAGGAAGGATAAAAATAAAGGACGTCATACCAACAACAACAAAAATAATTGCTTTGGAGCAAAATAAAATTAGAACTGGTAACAGAACATGACATGTGACAAAGGGAAGGAACTAGATGCCACTGGAGATTTAAATAACAGAAGAGACCTCTATCCTGAACTTACTATGTCAGACTTGATCTCCTGCAGAAGTTCCCACAAAATTTAAAAGAAGGATTCACAGGAAGAATTCTGGGGCCGGTCTTCGGAGTAATAAATCTGTGGTGATGGTTTCTGACAGCTTGCTGAGCACATGTTTTGCACCCAAGGAAAGTCTTAGGTTCTAACTGGGATACAGGGTCTTCCTAGAGCAATAAATAAAGTTAAATTTACTTAAAGTAAATAAATTAAATAAATTTACCATGAGATACACATGCAATTTAAAATTTTTGAACAGCCACATTAAAAAGAAACAGGCCAAACTAATTTTAATGAAACAATTTTTTTAACCCAGTCTATCTGAAACAATTCCGTTTCAATATGTATTCAGTAAAAATGATGAAAGATTTTTTTTTAATTGTGCATTTTATAATTTCAGCACATTTCGATTGGGATCAGCCACTTCTCAAGTGCTCAAGAGCCACATGTGGCCAATAGCTACCATATGGGACAGTTCATTCTTAGAGTGTGAATTTAAAATATGGCAGTAGGCCAAATGTGTCTTGTCAGGCTGGATAATGACTTTCTAAGTCATAGCCTCTCGTTCTCAACTCATTCTTCCTCCTCAGCAACCTCACTCAATCAAATGTTTCCTCTCTCATCTTTATATACAACCATCTCCCCTCTGCTAGCTCTTCTTTCTTGGGCCAGAAAAGCACTCAAGTCTCTCTTGTACTTAAATGCAAAGCAAACACTTAAACTATTCATTCTCTTCTCTTTGCTTTCCTCCAAGGGACAATCCTTATTACCCTTTCCATTTCCTCAAACCTCACTCATGTCCTAAACCTGAGCTGGGGCATTGCGCAAGGTAGGGTCTTTGTCCCCAGAGAATGCGTTAGAGGAGATTTTCCCCCTGGTTGTTGCTCACACCATTGAAATTTTCCTTCTGTTTCCAACAACTTCATAGAACCTGCTTTTACCACAATAGCAACTTACCTCTTCATTGCACAAGACAGTGACACAATTTAGTCCTCTCTTGCCCTAACCAGTAATCAGTAGCAATATCTGTCCTCCTGTCTAGGTTTTCCTACCGTCAACATGGCTTGTTCTGAGTCCTCCCTCTCATTGCTTCTTCTTGATCTCTTTTCAGACTTCAGTTTTGGACCCATACTTTACATGCTGGTGTTTCTCGGGGCCCATATTTATCTCTTTCCTATCCTCACACTGAAAACTACATGAGTGCTTTAATTCACTTTTGTGTTATCAGCCAGGACCTATTCTTCCAAATCTGCATCTTTACCCTGGATTTCCATTCCTGGACAACAAATCATATAGCCAACTTCTTAATTTACATCTGCCTAGATATCCCTCAGGGATTTAAGACTTGACATATCTAAAACATTGTCTATCATCTCCATCACTAATTTCTGAATTCTCTGGCTAATCAAGAGCATGCCTCTTTAGTCACTGGAATCAGTCACTTCGCACCACTGCTTATTCTTCTAGCTCCTTTTATTCAGTTATTCAGCCAGAGTACCCTGTTATTTTACTGACTTTATATTTCCATTCCTCTTGTTGCCACTTTATTTTGACCGCTGTCAAAGAGACACAATGGAAGAAGCTTCTGGTTTTGAAACAAGTTTCCTAACCTTGCTGAATATCAGTTCCTTCATATCATGCATGTAAAAAACTATGTAAAATAACATATTATGGATATTCAGTATTCCACTACTAGCCTTCCCAATAAATACTAGTCTTCACCATAAATACAGTTCTATAGTATGGCCCACAAAAGCACTTATGATCTGGTTCCCAGTTTCATAACTTTCATAACAAATTTTTATTTGTTAATACAAGCCAACTTATTTTTTTTTCTAGGTGCACCTGTGTGTCTTTCTCATCTTTCCCCCTCTATATTGGACATGTTTCATTGCAGTCATTCCTACCTGATAGTTGGCCTTAATCGTTATCTATTTCCAGACTTTGCTGAGATATGAACTCCTATAAGATTCTTTCCTTGACACCACTCATACTCTGTCTTTACATATTTAATTGTAGCACTCAGTTAATAGAACTATAATTATATGTTCAATTATTTGACTCAGAGGCCTTATCTTAGTGGATACTAAGCCTCTCCCATGAGCAGACTTGAGAATATAAGAAAAAGTGAATGAATGAATGAAGGTAAATATCCTATCTGTGACACAAAACAGTTTGGGAATACAATGGAAAGTCATGGCATTAAAAGTGAAGAAAGAATGAGAAGAAAACAGATGGTTCTATTGATGACGTGAAAAGACAGGATTTTGGTTTCTTAGCCAAGATACATTACTGTACAATGATAAGCAGGCTCTTGGCAAGAATCTAAGAGGTCCTCTGGAGAGTTGGAAGTACATATTTGACATGTACTTATACACAGAAGTTCAAACCAAAATTTAAAGGAAAGGCTGACTTGGGGAAAATTGAGAAAACAGCAAAAATCAACAGACTAATCGCCATTGTTGGCAAAGCTATGTAATAATTATCTGGAGAAAATAATAGGCATAATGTTACTTACATGTGGTTATGGGCTCAAAAAATCAATGTAATAAAATGATTAAGTTTAAAATTAATTCTTGGCATTTCATTTGGAGGTTCTAGTCATTCATCAAATTATATTAGACTTAGAAATTTCTATTAAAGCAAGAGAGGACTAGTATGGCAGATAATCTGAAAATGTAGTTCTTCAAATATAAAAGAATATAGATTTGTAAGCATTAATAAATATCAAGATATCACACACTACATAAAAAAATGTATAACTAAAGACAGAATAAAGACATAAAGAACAGAAATGTTTTGTGTCTGCTGAAGAAATTTGGGGAATGCAGACATAGGGACCGTTATCCCTCTTTATTTGAGTTAAAGTCCAGAAAGGAGGCAAGATTCCAAAATGTTTCAGATGTCTGCATAGTTCAAGAATAAAAGATACATACTAGAGATTCTAAGAAAATGGATGTAGGTCAGCATCATAAAGGGCCTGTCTTATGAACAGGACTCATGGAAAACTGAAACATTTTCTTCTACAGAGTGCCGATGCTCCAGAGATCTAGGGCACTTGAAGGCCACTAGGAGTTGAGATCAAGAGGATGTAACATTGACATTCATGAACCAAACACCCTATAGGAATACAAGGGTATCTTTGGGCATCGGTGGGGGCTCCCCGACTCCCAGAGCCTTCACAATACTTATGTCCCTCAGAACACAGAAAAACCAGTGACGGTGCCGAATTGATTGAGATAAAGTTTCTGCCATTTGACACCATAAGAGTTTGTGGTAGAAATTTACTGCAGTTAAAAATAAAGAGAAAAATAAAGGAAGCTACCTTTTTTACCTACCACGGTTCTCCAGTGACAGATTCTTGGCAAATAAAAAAAAAAGTTATATCAATGAGAGTCTTTTAACAATGGAATGAATTCTTTACTGATGTACTAAGCTCTGGCATTGGGAGCTGGAAAAGCACCAATATGGAGTGCTACTGAGGCAAATCGTCAGTTTAACAACACTCCACATGCTTTCTAATATGCTGTGATGATGACATCAATTTCGACAGTACATCACAGCTTCAGCACATCAGGTAGGGACAGTGACTCTGAATGGGAAAGGAAAAGGGTGTCAAAGCAGCAAGGGTTTAAACCTGCACCTTAACAAAAATTCAACCATAAAAGGACTTGCAAAAGTATGTAGAAACACTTACAAGCTTACCAAGTGTTGTCTGAATGGTTGTGTCTCTTACACGTTGTCTCAGCTTTTATCCAACTCTGAGACTAATCAATGATGATAAGACGCTGCCGAGGATAATGAGATTTGAAATTATGTGAATGCTCCTTGTGGGGAAAATAACGGCAAGAGGAATTCAGTGTTCGCATTGGAAGAAAGTTTCGTGAAAGGAAAAATTGTCATTCTCACCATGTTTTTCTAACCGTGCTGAAGACATGCAGGTGACAGAGTTGTGACTGAAAACCTTACTTGTTTGCATCTTATCAGCTTTTGATGGATGATTAAGTGCTTGGCTAATCGCGAGTTATGTAATGAGAGAGTTTCCATATGATTTTTTTCACTTAAAAGATGTTAATTAGGCGGCGCCTAGGTGGCTCAGTCGGTTAAGTGCCCAACTTCGGCTCAGGTCATGATCTCGCAGTTCGTGGGTTCGAGCCCCGCATCGGGCTCTGTGCTGACAGCTCAGAGCCTGAAGCCTCCTTCGAATTCTGTGTCTCCCTCTCTCTCTGCCCCTTCCCTGCTCAGTCTCTATCTCTGTCTCTCTCAAAAATCAATTTAAATTAAAAAAAAAACTGTTAATTCGGTAGTTGTGGGATCATTTTATGGGGTAGTTGATTTAAAAATGTTTTAAAACCGCTGAGACATTCACAAGTAACAATTATCCATAACTTTGTGTCTGCAGGCATTATCCTACCCTCTATCCTATGGACACTGGGCTGGGTAATCCTGGAAATAATTAGTTCTATAGTATTGGATGGTAGGCTCCATTAACTGAAATTGTTGATGTAGAACAGCATCAATATTAGATCTACCAGTAGGAAATCTAATATACTCAAGCAAATAATTAATAACCACAAACACAAACTAACAAGTATAAATAGGGAGAGAGATACTAACAATCTTTGTTTATCACATTTTAGTTTATTAAAATTCCTGACCACAAAGTTGATTTTTTTATATATAATTTACTTTGGTAGGGGAAAACAAGATATAATAGAAAATTTAAAGATTACTGGTAGAGGTTTTCAGTCAGTCATTTGCAGAATTTAGAACCATGACTCAGAGCCTCAAGCTTGGTGTAACTGATGGAATTATATTTCAAGTGACATCAATAGTTTGTTATGAATCTGGCTATGTTCGTTATTTGATATTTTGTATTAAGTGATTCTTAAGCCGTACACTATCATAGATATCCAATGTTGCTAATTACTGCAAATGGAAATATCATAGTAGCTATGTAGAATTACATAGAATTCTACAGCTACATGGAACTATGCAGTAATTCCAGAAAGCTGAGTCTTTCAATATCTTTTTAGTGCTCTCTTGTCATATTCTCCACTGTGCTATATTATACTATACCATATTTGCCATATACTATGTTTACTGTGCTACTCTATACTATAGTATACACTTTACTAATGATACATAGTATTCATTGAGTGCATTTGCTAATCCAAATACTGTTTTAAGTGTTTTAGATACTACATCTTATTTGATCCACACAACACATGAAATAGGTACAATTTTATTCCCATTTTACCATAGGGAAACTGAGGATCAGAGAAGTTAAATAACTTGCCTGGCTATCTAATAAGTGGGGGATCCTGTTTCTAACTTACTGGGACTAGGACTTTGAAGTTATACATGTTACCACTAATTCTATGCCACCTCTTATAGGAGTGTACCTGTCATGATGAGCACCAGGTGATTAAAATAAAAACTTAAAATAAATAAATTGATTATTGATAAAAAAAAAACTAACAATCATTGATTTAGCCCACAATTTTCCAGTTAAACTATTGGGACTGCACTCAGGTGGGCAGTCTTCTGGTCTTGGCTGGGCTCATGCTTCCGCATTCAACTGTCCCATCCGAGGCAGACGGCTGATCTAGATCAGAAGTGGGACTTCAGCCAAGATGGCTCATCTAGTTTCCATGTGGCCTCTCATCCTCCGGCAGCTTAGCCCATGTTTGCTCACATGACAGCGAGGAGAGGGCTCCCATGTAGTCGAGTACAAATGTGCAAGGTCTTTTGAGTTGGAGCCTTGCAACAGCCCCAATTTTGCCTTTCCCAACCCAGGTTAAGTTTGCAAGTAAGAGTGGAAAGGTAGACTCCACCCACTAATGGGAGGAGCTACAAAATCACATTGCAAGTAGGTAGGTACAGGAATAAATGGAGAATCTGGGGCATTTTGCATTCGACCCCATCAAGTGAAGCATACTCTGAGAGAACCGCCTGAAGAGTGTGGCCTATATCTTTTGAAATGTTGTCAATTCAGAGCCTGGCACATGATTTACAGATGACAAGAATAAAATCAAGTCTACAGAAAGAGGAAGAGAAAGGGCTATAGAGGAAGAAAACTGTACTATAATACATGTGGGAAAAATATTCATGTTTCCTGAGGGATATGTGTAAACTTTGCAGAGATGCTGAGTTATGCTGAAATGTCTCTATCCAGAAGACTTCCTTCAGGTAAGTCTGTTGTGGAGTGGATTGCTGGAAAATAGGAGCAGAGGGGAAAATATAAGTAGCCAGATAGCAGAGGTTTTGGGATCCCACTAGAAAACTATAGTTGGAGGAATCTGATAGTTTGGTCTTGGAAGAATAACAACCAAAAGAATAAAAATCGCCCATATAGAATCTGAGCATTGATATCTATGGAGCACGGTATGCCAGATTACGTTTCCAGGAGTCAAGCACCATTTTTCTGACTTTTATGTATCTTTTCTCCTTTAACTTAAACACTTGAGGATCTGAAGCAGGGAAATGATTGAGGATGAGGAACAGAATAGACGAGCATAGGTAAGTATTGAAGAATCCAGAGACATCGCTGAGCGGATATATGACATTTTGCATCCAGAATATGACCGTTTCTTGCCACCTCTACCACCACTGCCCTGGTCCAGGTGTCCATTACCAGATATGGATTATTTCATTAATCTCCTCCCTGCTTCTGTCTTTGCCCACCACAGTCTATTCTCAATACCACCGGAGTGACTCCTTTTTAAATTAAGTCAAATCATATATTCCTCTGCTTGGACCTCCTTTCTCTTAGACTTAAAGTCAAAAGGAAACAATGACCTATAAGCCTAGAGGAGACATGAGGGTGTGCTGCTCAGATCTTCAGAAAGTAAGTAGACATCCAGGTGCTCAGACTACAGTTAGCTGGTAGATTCTAGTCACACTGTCCTAGTGTCTGCTACAGGATTTGTGGATGCACCCTTTCCAGACAGCCCCCAGCCAATGACTTAAGTAGAGTGAGGGTCCTAGACCCAGCTATTCCTGCCAGTACAAGACTCGTCTTATAGGAAATCTTTGCTCTGAACCATTGGTTTGGCCAAGATGATGTCAAATAAGAATCAGTGTTAAGATAGTCCCTGCCCAGTTCTGTCTCTTTTCTTCTTGCCTTCCACAGATAATAGATCTGCTTTGCAGTGTAAAGGTTTTCCCTAACCAATTTTCCCTCTCCTAACCTCCTTTTGCTTTTATAGGATGCTGCCCCCACCCTGACAAACTTTTTGCACTCATAACTTTATCTCAGTATCTGCTTACTGGAAGACTCAGACTGGATGTGATCTGGCTGTTTGTACTTCTCTGACCTTATCGCTCCTACTCTCTACCTCACTCACCCTGCCTTACCCTCCCTGACCTCCTCACCATGCCTTGAATATGCCAGCTCATTCTGTTCCCTCTGTCTAGAATGTTCTTATCCCAGATATGAGCACAACAAACTCCTTAACATTACTCAAAGCTTTTATCAAATATCAGTATTTTTACAAGGCCTGACAAGACCACCCTATTTAATGCTGCAATTTGATATTCACTCACCACCATGCTGAGTACTTATGCTCTTTCTTACTCTACTCAGCTATTTCTGCTTTCCATGACATGTGAACTGCACATAAACTCTCCATAGGCAAGATCTCTGTTTAGATCACTGCAATATCTCTAACACTTAGTATGTGCCTGCTGTGTAACTAGTTTTGTTTATGTTAAATTGCCTCTTCTGTGCTATAACTTTAGCCTTCTCATTTGAGACAGGCACAAAGTAGGGAAGAGAAAAGCTTTGAACTGATTAAAAGATAGGAACTTTGATGATAGGTTGTAATGGATTTTTAATTTTTTTTTCAAGTTTATTTATTTATTTAGAGAGAGAGAGAGAGAGAGAGAGAGAGAAAGAGAAAGAGTACAAGCAGGGGAGGGGCAGAAAGACAGAGAGGGAGAAACAGAATCCCAAGCAGTGTCCACACTGTCAGAACAGAGCCCAACTTAGGTTTCAGTCTCACAAACCGTGAGGTATGACCTGAGCCAAAATCAAGAGTTGGACGCTTAACTGACTGAGCCACCCAGGCACCCCTATAATGGATTTTTAAACCTGGAGTTGAGGCCTAATTTACATGAATGTGACAGAAAAGACTGTACAATTACCAAGGTATTGCCAAGGCTGGATGAGGAAGAATCAATAGGACGATGGCTGTGGGCATGGTGGTGTCCAGAAGGGATGGGTAATTTTCTGCTTGCACCCTGCTGAGTCCAGTTAATCTAATAAAACATTTCATACACAAAGCAATTACATTCTAATGGAGATCTGTGGCACACCAAGGAAATAAAACAGAACACAAAAACCAAAAAGACTAGACAAAAAACTTGGATTCAAGTTCTGTCAGAGATGACTGGTTGGGTGATCTAAACTGAGTCTCTTTTTCTCTGACAGATTTCTCATCTGTAAAATGGGGATAGTTATACTTAACTCATAGAGATTTTGTGTGACCCTGATTTGCTCAAAGTAGGTAAGTGTAAAAGTGATCTGGAAACTATGAAAATTGCTATGTGGTTATAACTGGAACCTACAAAGAAATGCTGATCTTTCCATGATCATTGCCTGGCAAACATTTTGGCTAATTCAGGTCAAGAGCATGACAATTCATTAAAAATTCTGGTCAGTAGATAGAAAAGAAAAAGGGATAGAAATAGAAATAGTCTCCTTTTTTGGAAATCTGTTTTCTTCCTCTGTCACCCTTTGTATTCCTTGCAAGTGGTCCCAATCTGCCTTAAAGATAACAGTGGAAAATGAAGGGGAAAAAAAATCTCACAGTCCTAGAAGGGATCAACTCAAAACCTTGTATATTCATTCAAGCAGAGCTTTTGAAGGGCATGAGATTTTTTTTTTATTAATAGAGAAAGAATCTAAAGACTAATTGATTAGTGTTATGTTATTTAGAAGACAGTAATAAGAAAGGTGAGTGTCCCAAAACACACAACTTATCACCACTATTTACAAAATATTTTAACTAAAAGGTAAACTCCAAATTTAGGTCCTATGTAGGTTAAGCCAATGATAATCATTTGAAGAGGAATGAACACTTTGATAAGTTTCAAGGGTGGCTATAACTCTTTTTTTCTTACTTACTTACCCTTTGAAGATTGGATGGGTCTGAGTTGATGATAAAATAGTATGAAAAAGCACAAAGTGAAAAGAAATGACTACATTAGTTTGCAGCAATCTATTTTGGTCTCTTCTGTTACCTTAGTAATAATCTTGAAAGGTGTTTAAATCCTATTCTTTGCCAAACACAATTTTCTACTCATTATAAAACAGATACATTATTTCACACATGAATTCTTTTCATTGTTTGACATTTTACTAATATTCACATTCCTAAACCCAAGTTCAAATGATGAAATGGCAAAGAGATGAAAGAAAAAAAAAATTGTCCATTGATGTCAGCTGATTCACCTAGTGACAGTCGTCAGTATAATTGACTGATTCTTTTCCTGAATTAACCAATTGTTAATAGACAAAATACAAGTCTCAATGGTGATGAATTACCTGACTCATCTTGCACCACGCCATTTTTAAACCAATATATGATTCATCATTAACATTAGCACCACAGTGGACAGGCCTAACAGCATTTTTATCAGTCCTGGAAAACAACCAAATGGTAAGGAGTGTCAAAATAGTCTGAGCTCAACCAAATTCTTTGAGCACACTATTTACAGTAACTTTTTTAACAAAACAAATGATGTCAAGGCCCCATAAGTATCATCCCCAATAAGGACAAATAATAGAAAGTCATGAATACTCAATATATTTTCAGAGGAGTTCTTATGAATATATATTCAATGATAGTCATCAATGTTTCTCCACAGAACAGAATTTATATGCTTCAGTAGTTCTGCTTGAATGATCTTATGCAGTGTTTTGATTTGATTCATTTTTATAGTCCTAAGAGCAAGTGAGCGAGATCCATGAGAGCACACAGTAAATTTCCCACTACTTCCCTCTCTGAGGTTTGTCTCAAGTCCCACATCCAAAAAGTCATTCCTATTCATTCCAGCCAATTGAAGACCTCCTACTACATAGTAGATATGACTATCTACTTTCAGGATAAATGAATTGTGAGATAAATTGCCTGCATCCAGAGAACATCTGTAACTTGGGCCTCAACCGTCTTGCAGGGTATACAAACGTGAAACTTTGAAAGGGCATCTAACTCGGCAGTGAAGAGAACGTGTCAAGGAAGATAGTCAAGAGGAAATGACTGTAGTGATGTGTAATCAAGAGTAAGGTGGGCAGCAGAGGTTGGTATCAAGGTGGAAGGAAAGGATGGAAGGAGGGAGGTGATTTACATTGTGCTCCACCTTATTACTGATGTACAACTCTCCCTTCACTGGATTTCTGCTTTTCCCCTTAAATTGACACAAACAGTTATAGCTTCACAGTGTTATAAAACTGTCCCATACTCTTTCACAAACCATATTGTCAATTCTTGATTTCTCCATCACTCTTACCCCACGCCCAGCACAGTGTTGTGCAAAGAGCATGATAACCAATGTGTTAAATGAAAATGGAAATTTCAGGATAGGACTTTCTTTTTGTTAATGTATTTATTTAAATTCAAGTTAGTTAACATACAGTGTAGTGTTGGTTTCAGGAATAAAACCCAGTGATCCGTCACTTATATATAGCACTCAGTGGTCATCCCAACAAGTGCCTTCTTTAATACCCATCACCCACTTAACCAAACCCCCCCCACCTCCCATCCAGCAACCCTCAATTTGTTCTCTGTCTTTAAGAGTCTCTTATGGTTTGCCTCCCTCTCTGTTTTTATCTTATTTTTCCTTCTCTTCCCCTATATTCATCTGTTGTATTTCTTGAACTCCACATATGAGCAAAATCATATTTCTTTCTCTGATTAATTAAAAAAATTTTTTTAATATTTATTTATTTTTGAGAGAGAAAGAGAAACAGAGCATGAGCAAGGGAGGGGAAGAGAGAGAGGGAGACACAGAATCCGAAGCAGGCGCCAGGCTCTGAGCTGTCAACACAGAGCCTGATGTGGGGCTCAAACACATGAACTGCAAGATCATGACCTGAGTCGAAGCTGGATGCTTAACTGACTGAGTCATCTAGGCACCCCTCTGATTGATTTTGTTGTTTAGCATAATACACTCTAGTTCCAAGTTGTTTCAAATGGCAAGATTTCATTCATTCATTATATATATATATATATATATATACACACACACACACACACACACACACACACACAATGGAATACTACTTATGTATATATACACATATATATCACATCTTCTTTATCCATCCATCAGTCGATGGACATTTGGACTCTTTCCATAATTTGGCTATTGTTAATAGTACTGCTATAAACACTGGGGTGCATGTGCCTCTTTGAATCAGCATTTTTGTATCCTTTGGATAAATACCTAGTAGTGCAATTGCTGGGTCATAGTATAGTTCAATTTTTAACTTTTTGAGGATCCTCCATACTGTTTTCCAGACTGGCTGCACCAGTTTGCATTCCCACCAACAGTACCAGAGGGCTCCCCTTTCTCCACATCCTTAGCAACATCTGTTGTTTCCTGAGTTGTTAATTTTAACCACAGAATAGGAATTTCTTGATGATCTTACAGTGTCACCTTTAAATGGCCAATATGAAGATATACTTAATCTCTGTCTTTATACAGATTTATCCCAGTAGGTATTTGACTGAGTTCTCCATTTCCCTTCCTTTCTTGTGGTCACTATAGCGTGTGGACGTTGCGGATACTGACAGAATTGAGTCCATGAGGCTGATTTCTTAAATAAAGTTTAACAGAAGGCAGTGCTAAAAACTGCCTTTGCTGCCTCCTCACAAAGGGAAAGGGCAATATGGCTTAGAGATGAAACTGACCATTTTTCACCCCAAAATTGTTCTGTCATTCCATGCTGAATTCAGTAATTCCGTTTTATGAAAAGTTATTTATAGAAGCTTTTAAGAGAAAAGGTGCTGCCAAAGTATGTTAACATCGATCATATATATATATATATATATATATATATATAGGCATAAATCCTGAAACTGGAAAGGTAGATATTAAAAAAATAGACATTCTTCAGATTTGATTTCTGACTTTTTTTTTGAGGCTCTCTGACATTCAGCTTTTTTCAAAGCAATTATAGAAATAAAATAATGTGCTTACTAAGAATATGTTCCTTTTAAAAAGATGGATGTTTTTGTAATTTGAAGAAGGAAAAGATTTAAAACAGCAAATCCAGTGCATAATATTTTAAATTAGAATAAACACTTAAAAAGAGAGGTGGCCGCATTAGCAGTTTTCGAAATTATGCCAAAACATGAGAGCATGTTGTAGTTCTAAAAAGTCAGGAATCACTGGCTTAAGGATATGCAAATAGGTTTACCATTAAGGTATTGCCTTAAATAACACTCATTTCTCTGAAACTCATCATTAGGTCAAGTATACCATTATAATTCACCTTGAGGTTGGTTAAGAAAGTACAACTTTAGAGAAAAAATTAACATAGGAAGTTACTCTTGGAGCAAAAAATGGGAGAAAAATCCCTTACATTTATATTGAAAATAAATGTATCCACCTGTTATGAGAAATTCTCCTTTTCCAGGCAATCTCCTCAAGGCCAGATTCATCATTGGTAAAATCAGGTCACTTTTAGCTTTTCAGAATTTTAAAATTCTAAGAGTAATGAGTCTATGCCCTTTCTCATCCTATGACTTTGTATTAAGACCCAGGCTTGGTTAATAATGAAGGGAAAGAAGCACATAGCACTTTCTTAACTTCTCTCACTCTTTGCTTCCCTAAAGCGGGGCTCTGCCCACAGGCTGGTTGATGGCTGTCCTTGGTAGCAGCCTTAGAACTGATTCTCTGCTTATTCAAATGTGGACGGTTGTATTGGCAGAATAGACTCTCTTCTGTATATGACATGACTGCATATGATGGGACTGCCTTACTCACCAAACACAGAGAAGCTGAAATAGAGCACTTAGGGATGATAGAGCTGCCTCGAAAAGGCCATCCATACCCAGGTTGTGCTTAAAATGAAATTGACCTCTATGTGTAAGACATGCTTACCCAGCCTGATGATATAATGAGATCCAGGGACTAGACCAGCAACTTTTGCTTCCTTGGAGGAAGAGTTAGAAAGGTAGATGAGCAGAGGGGTAAAGACTTCTCAAAAAATAGAAAAGCAGGACAAAGAGGTATGTTTCCTACCTAATATTCAAATGTTAGTTTAATCCAGCATTTCCCAGTATGTGTTCCACGTATAGTAGATATATTTCTGATAATATTGATTCATGGATTTTTAAATTTCACTTCAATTGGTGGTATTAAGATTTTAAATCAATGTTTTTCTAGATTTCAGGAGAACAGTAAATATTAGGTAGAACAACAAAGCTGTTGGTCATTTTTGACTCTCAATTTAGATAGTTTGTTGTTATTGCTGTTGTTTTTCCAAAGCAAGACAACAGCCTGGAGAGCTGGGCCAACCTGTCATAGCAGTTTGCTGTAAGAAGTGATTAGAAAGAATTTCAAATATGAAGTTGCATCTTTGTACAAATAGAAACAGTAGGCTCTGGCCAGAAAAAGGGAGACTCATAACATCAACAGATAGCTTTGATTGAGCAGCGCCATGCACAGGTGCTTTTCAAGTACTTAATACACATTATCTATTCAATCTTTACAGCAACTTTCTGGCATTATCTTCTTTCTGCAGATATGGACATATGGAAGCTAAGAGGGTTTGAGTAACTTGTCCAAGTTGACATAGTCTTCAGTGGTGGAGGGTGGTTTCAACTTAAGAATGCTAGGTGCAGAGCTGATGCTTTTGAAACTACACTCTACTGCCTCTGTTATTCTACAGAGAGTTCAGTTTTCCTCATTTCTAACAACCTCACCTCCACAGCGTCAAAGTTTAGGTGAAGAGGTAGGAAATGGGGGTGGGGAGGGGTTGGTGGTGAAAGGAGAGAAGGTGATACAATAGAGGTCTCAGAGAGAGTAAAGAAGCTGCCAAAAGCTGCTGAAGCCATACACCTGGTTTCATGTTTGGAAATCTGGAAGATCAGCTGAAACAAGAGCCCCTGTGCCTTCACGGGCAGCCACAGTGTTGTGTGAATGGTATCATCGGTGTTTAGGCATAGAGACGGCTTGTGTTACAATTCTCGGTGGTGTTAAATCAGTCCAGGAAACCCTGCATGTGCTGGAGAGGAAGATAAAGTCAGCCGAGTTGAAAGTTCAGAAGAAAGCCACAGGATTGCTCTGGCATGAGGGTTGGGAAACCAATTGCTGGCTGAGAGCCAGAGACCCAGAGAAGAGTTCAGAAAAAGACCATAGGACTGCTCTGATACACGGATTGGCAAACCAAATGCTGCCTGAGACCCAGACCTCTGCAATGTCACTGAAAACCAAAGTAAGGCCAAGTCATCAAGGATTTTCACCACACCAGTAGGACAGACCACGGGTACGCCAGTGCAGATGACAACAGTAAATTCTAGCAGACAATTCCCTGGAGAAGCTTCAAAGGAAACAGCCAAGACAACTGCTCAAGTCCACTGATGGGTCTGAGGTCACAATCCCCATCCCTAGGCACCATGGGTAACAGTAAATTTCCAGTTGATTCCAGATTCATCTAGGATTGCAACTGGAGGCAAGAAGAGTTCTGAGCTTCTAAGCATTTACCAAAAACAGTCTACGTCTGCCAGAAGTTTCTTTAAACTGGAAAGGGCTAAGGTACGGTGCATTGGCACTTTTAAATTGGTTTCTCATCCTTACCCCATCATACCCCACCATCCAGCAAAGCACAAAGATTATGGTGATTAAAACAGTTGTTTAAGGGGCACCTGGGTGGCTCAGTCAGTTGAGTGTCTAACTTGGTTTCAGCTCAGGTCATAATCTTATGGTTTCATGAGTTCGAGCCCTACATCAGGCTCCATGCTGACAATGCAGACCCTGCTTGGGATTCTCTGCCTGCCTCTCTCTCTGTCCCTTCCCCACTTGTGCTATCTTTGTCTTAAATAAATAAAGTTAAAAAAAATGTTAAAATGGTTGTTTATAAAAAAAGAAAATGGAAAATGTTTTCCCACTCTAATTTATAGAGTGTTCCGTTGCAAGCAGCAGTTACACAGAACACAAGTTCTATGTGAAGTTAATAAATATTCAAAAATATTTCCTTGCAATATATGATTGGAAATATGAGTTTGAAAATTAAACCTGTGTCTATGGTGGACAAAATCTCAGAAACTTCAATTAGGGTCATTAGCTTTGGGAGCATAGGAGAGCAGGTTATACAATGCCAAGTATTAAAATGTACTATTCCCCCCAATTTTTACATGTTAAATTCCCCATATTAAATCCTCCATTTAATATAATTAGTATTTCACAAATCACTCTTTGAGAAACAATGATTAGGCTCAATATAAGGTATCACTGTGATTATTAAACAAAAACAGGAGATCCTGATCTGGGATATGTGTTGTTAGTTATTCACACATAGTCTCTTTCACACACACACACACACACACACACACACGCAGAGACAGAGAGTAAGAGAGATCTATATCTCCTTGGATGTATTATAAAATTACTTACTAATATTTTAGTGAAAATTATCAGCTGGAAATCTTATTCCACTAATCTGTATTATATATTCATTTTGTGCTAGATAGTGAGACAGTGAGATTGTATTTTCCCCTTGGAAAGTTGTGTCACATATGGCATCTGAGGGCTATTGATTCTAGTAAGATGTTCTGAATTTTGTGTTAACATTAGGTGAGAAAAGGAAGTAAGCTTTCCTCCCTGCTCAAGCTCAATGTTCACTTTAGTACAGAGAAACAAAGGCTGTGGTATCCTTTTCCCAGTGTAGACTATCATTTATTAATTTGTACTACAGTTTTATCTGAGTAAATATTTTCTAGAAATATCTAGATAACCAAAGTAGGAGCTATTGCTAAACCCATATATTTTGATTCTTTGTTTTTTAATCTGAGTTAATTGCACCTGAAAAACTATAATTTATATAAAATAATGAACATTGTGCTTTCTTGACACTGTGTTTGAAGACTTTTGAGGTTGTTCCATTGTACCTAATCAATCAGGGATATCACATTTTTTTAAAGATTTATTTATTTTTGAGAGAGAGAGAGAGTGGGGGAGGGGCAGAGAGAGACGGGGAGAAAAGATCTGAAGCAAGCCCTTGCTGAGAGCAGCAAGCACCATGTGGGGCTCAAACTCACCAACCATGAGATCATGACCTAAGCCTAAGTTAACGCTCAACCTACTGAGCCACCCAGGTGCCCCTCACTTCTAACTCCCACGACAGCTGTTGTAATACAACAGGTAGAAAATCTAAAGCACGTCATAATCAGTTATTCTGAAATGATCCTAATGTTGTACCAACAGAAATAAGCTGTTTAAATTCATGTTTTAGCAGCATCTGTTGCTGGCAGATTTAATACCTGATTGTCAGATAAGGATTTCTAAATCCTTTCATCCAGAAAATATTAGAAGCATAGTTTAGCTAAAACTGTGTCTGATAAATCTTTACCCTAAGAGTCCAGGTTTAGTTTGGGGAAGTCATGTTTCTCCCCTTTGTTAGCTTGTCTCTTTCCAGGTAAATGAGGCAGAAGCACATTCTGGTTACTTTCAGTCAGGGAGAGATATTAAAAGTAAACATAGAGGAACAAGGAAAATCACACCCTAGAAGCAAGTTTACTGCTTGGGAATTAGCAGTTTCCCCAGGTGTCCAAGAGCAGCTGTGGTGTCCTTGTGGAAGAAAGTGGCTATTAAAGATGCATGACTGTGCCTCCCCATCCTAATGCTTATCCAGTGCATCTGTTAGCCTATGCACCACGCCAACGTTGGTGTTCTTTCTCTGTCTCACAGTCATGTCTCCAAAAGAGAGGATTATATTAGGTCAGATGGACGCTGACAGCTGGGCAGCCTTCCCATATTAGGCCATGTCATAACTTGTGCCAGTCCATGGGTGTTTACATATGGCTGCTCATGGGCATAAATTCATTCCTGCTTCAAGCAACCAGTGTCAGGAAGGGAGGGTCACATCATTAGCTTTCCTTAGAGATAGGGGAGTTATAGGCATTATGAACCCAGTAAGTCCCCCTTTAGTGCCTCTCAAGAACTATAAAGGATCTACTTCTAACTGATAGTTAGCCTGCCACGGTTTCATGGTTGCCAGCAGAACATAAGAGATTCCTGAGTCAGAGACAATGGACAGTTTATTACGTACAGTAGTAGTAGTAGCCAGAGCGTTATTTTGTACCACTGTGCCAAGCCACAATTCCCACAGGGCAACAGGAAGAGTGCAAGGTGTTACCTGCACAAGAGGAGTCCAAAGCTTAGGGAGCCTGAATCTCTTTAAATGGACTGTAAACTTGTCTGAACTTTTCTCCAGAGGGAGAAATATGATCTTTATTATAACTGCTATGGTCTGAATGTATGTGCCCCCCCTCATTCATATGTTGAAATCCTAGTGCCCAATATGATGGTAGCAAGAAGTGGGCCTTTGGGAGATGCTTAGGTCATGAGGGTAGAGAGACCATTAT
This sequence comes from Lynx rufus, assembly GCF_022079265.1. NCBI lineage: Eukaryota > Metazoa > Chordata > Mammalia > Carnivora > Felidae > Lynx > Lynx rufus. Next base: position 27,646,303 of record NW_025814845.1, read on the forward strand.
AAAAGAGATCCCACAGAAGTCCCTCACCCCTTCCACCATGTGAGGAGACAAGATGGCCAGAGGGCCATCACCAGACCACAACAGCACCCTGATCTTGGACTAGCCTCCAACACTGTGTTCTGCTATTTATAAGCCACCCAGTCTGTAGTCATCTTATTATAGAAGCTTGAACAGACTAAGACCACACTGGAGAGCAGATGAAGGTGAACTTTGCTCCACAGAGAAAGAGTATCTCTGTCTTCCGAAGTTGCTCACCAAACAAACATCTTCGAAGGACAGTCCAGCAAAAAAGTCAAGCGGTGCCTTTCATTGCAAGACATACAGAAATATAGGAGAGTTGTCTCCTAGAAGACTCCAGCTGAAAAAATGCTAAGCATGATTTATATGAATAGATATAATTTTAAAAAATAATATTGCAAACATGAAATATTTGAGTTGCACGTGAAAATTGTAAACATCAAGTGTGAACCGTTCTCATCACTTACAGTCACCTCTCCCCATTCCAAGACCTCTACCAGACTCTGTCTTAAACTCATTGCTTCTTTTCTTAGTGACTTCATGATAAAACACTGAGAAAATTGACAGCTTGTCTTTCAATCTTCCAAAATCTCCATAGACAGAAAGCATTTCTGGTCCATCCTAGTACTGTAATTTCCTTCCTCATCTTGTTTTCCTAAAACATGAAGAGATATGAATAAAAACTTTACCACTCTCAAAAACAGAGAAGTCACTACCAGATCGCACTGTCCCAAGTATTAGCTACTATTTTCCTTCTTGGAAAACATGTTTTCATGGCTCATAATGGATACCTGAAAAAAAAATAATTTCCAGAAAGTAGTGAATATCATGAGGGTGTTTTGCCTTGCTTTTCTTTTTCTTTTTTTTCTTTTCTTTTTCTTTTTTAAGTGTTTATTTATTTTTGAGAGAGAGACAGAGAGACAGAGAGACAGAGAGAGGATGAGCAGGGGAGGGGCAGGAAGAGACAGAGACACAGAATCAAGAGCAGGCTCCAGGCTCTGGGCTGACAGCACAGAGCCCACATGGGGCTCAAACCCATGAACCATGAGATCATGACCTGAGCAGAAGTCGGACACTTAACTGACTGAGCCACCCAGGTGCCACTTTTTTATTTTATTTTTTTAATGTTTATTTATTTTTGAGAGACAGATGATTTTTCTTACATAAACATGCATATCATATATTTCTGATTGAAAAACAATAATTGATTATGACAGAGACCCTATGCTTCTCAAACACCTACTTTTCCTTTCTTTCACTGTAATCATATCAGACTTATTCAGACCACTAATATGACAATTCACAAGAGTACGTTACTAACCGTTTTTTGTCTAGATATAGTTATGAGACTAATGTGCCAGAAAATGACAATGATATAAACAGATGTTTTGGAGGTAAATTGGGGAACACTCCATGCAGGTTCAAGCTGATTCTTCATGGAGATGTGCCCTTTTTGTCTTTTCCCCCTACTTCACTACCACTGCCTGAAATGTGGATGTGATGGGCTGGAGCTTTAGCAGCCCCTACTAAGGACTGTGGACTAGGTTAGAAGCATCCTGAGTCCCTAAAGACTTCCTGAAACCATTATACCAGCCTCCGTACCCTCTATGTCCAAATTTCTATTACATGAGACCAAAACAAACAACAAACAAACATCCCTAATGTGTTTCAGCCATTATGCTTTTTTTGCTTATTTTGAGGGATGAAGTATGCTTTATTCTTTGCATCCCTAAGTAATTGCAAACTATATAATGATTTTTACAGAAAATTTGTAGAGTACCTTTAAAAATCCAAGAAAAGCAAAACCATCTCATAGTTTTGCTTTAGTGGCAAAATTTATCCAGATTATCAACACGTTATTAATAGTGAATCTAAACTGTCTCTAGTATGAAGAAACAAGTATTTATATTTAGGTTTCTATCTCCAATATTTATTTTTAGTCTACTCTTTAAATCTATCACATTCTTGGCTTTAAAAATTTAGGATCTAATTTCTGCCCTTGAAGTCTTCAACAACGTCGACGGGTTAGAAACAGCACACCTGAGATTTTCACTAGGTCTCAGGGTTTTGGTGGTGTGTCTAATGTATTTCATTCATGTCTATTTTATTATTAATATAATGCAGGCACAAGATAAATTCCAATGGTACAAAGGATAAAAAATGAAAAGCTCCCTTCTTTTTCATTAAGCCTCTTTTCTTTTTCATCAAACTCTAAATGGTAAACAACTTTTACGTATTGTTTCTAAAAATCATCATGTCTCAAAATGAATATATACACACAATGAACATCTGTTTTATGCAAAGCACTACAGTAAAACCTTGGATTGCTAGTAACTTGTTCTGTGAGTGTTCTGCAAGACAAGAAAACATTTCTAATAAATTTTAACGTGATAAATGAGCAATGTCTTGCAATACGAGTAGTACATGAAACCGAATGTCACATGATCACAACCCAAGCCAATGGTTCTTGAAATTCACTTTGATATACAAGTGCTTTGGATTACAAGCGTGTGTCCAGAAAGAATTATGCTCACAATTCAAGGTTTTACTCTGTTCTTAAATCCTAGGAATTCAGCAGTGAACAAAGCAAATATTCTAGCCTCTTGGAATTTATTTTTTTCATAAGAAACTTATTTTTCGTGGAAAGGAAGAAATAAAGAAAAAGGCAAATAAATGTTTAATATGACATCAAGTGGTATGGGATTCACTGTGAAGGAAAAGACCAGGACTGGTGGTAGAAAGTGACTTGCACAAAGGGTTTGGAATATTTGTATTTAATATAGTGGAGTCAGAGACAATTGCTCTGATGGGGTGACATTTGAGGAAGTACATAAAAATGTGGAATCTAACAAGTAGGTAATGATTTTTTCATTTAATGAATATCTTGAAGATACTTTCATTTGCCTTGCTTGTTCATTTCAAACATAACACAGTTTATCATTTCATAGTATAAAGCCCAATATTTCAGATATTCCTAAATTTATTTATTTATTTATTTATTTATTTGGAAAGAGAGAGAGCATGTGAGCAGGACAGGGGCAGAAAGAGAGGGAGAGAGAAAATCCCAAGCCGGCTCCTCACTGTCAAAGCAGAGCCCAACACGGGGCTTGATCTCATGAGCCATGAGATCATGACCTGAGCCCAAATCAAGAGTCAGACACTTAACTGACAGAGCTACCCAAGTGCCCCCGGACATTCCTAAATTTAGCAAGTGGCATGTAAGATTAGAAAGGTGTAAGATTAGAAAAAAACTTATATAGTCTAATTTCCTTATTTTAAGATTAAAAATACTGAAACACAAATATGTTCAGCGACTTTGCTGAGGACAAACAGGTAGAAGATATAGGATGGGTCTCAAACGTGGGACCTGGCATAATTTCACACATTATTAGCATTTTCAAAACTAAAAACTAAAACTCAGATGTCTCAACTCCAAAATACCACACTTCCTGTTTAAGTAAATAAGTAATACTGTTCATCATCATTTGGAGTACCTGTTCAGAGCTGTGTTTGGCATCATCTTTACTCAAACATAAATGATCTGATAACTAAGTTATGAAATTAATTGCTAGCTCCATCAAAAATAGATCCCAGTAATGGTCAGAATCCAAAAATTCTATTGTCAATGCTACATTGTTTGAATATTTATATTTATGGATTGTGTATATGTGTGTGTATGCCTGTGTATGTGTATGTAAATATATATTACTTACTTATATGTGTACAATGTAACTCAGTTTAAAAAATCTGTGTTCACATCTCAGTTCCAGTGGGCTAGTTGGCTGAGTTGATGTTTTGGGCATCTTCATTAATCTTCCAGATAGACCGGCTGAAACTTTAATCTCGTACTGGCTAAAATGAATTTTGTAGTCAGGGACTTAATTCTTGATTATTAGGCCTAGGTTCTTTGCAAACATTTAAGGATATTTTCAGTTGCCTTGTGACGGGACCACAATACTTTGAAACCCATAACTTTATTAAGTGAATAACTGGATATTTCTTTTGGAAAACATAAAAAAAAAAAAAAGAAAAGCGATATGATGTGACCAGACTAAGCAATATCAAGGCAGAAAGAATTCTCTAGTCTTCTAAAGGAATGCATAAAATTTGGTGTCTTGCTTAGAAGAAACGTGAAAGACCTGGAGATTGTCTAGAGAGCAGCAACCAAGATTTCCAAAGCACAGTGATTTGGAAGCCTGGGAAAATGCACGTAAAAGTTTTAAATTAATCTGAGAGTGACTACATTTTGTTTCTCTAGCTCCCCAAATTGAATGGGAGAGAAATAATGTTAGTTTCTAGTGCACAAAACGAGAGTAAGAGCAAGTTGATTTTTGCTCCAACGTGGATGTCCTCACCAGCAGCATGATTAACATCTCACCTTGGCTGGAAGACTGTGAGGACACAAAGGTTGAAGTTCAACATTGATCTGGGTGATTTAGGGGTTTGCTTAAATCGAGGCTAAATAGTCTAGCCATTTGAGTCCATCCAGCTTCATCCTTCTCTCATATTTTACCCTCTTAAATACATTTCCTCTTCTGGCATTTTGTCCCCTGTGGTGGTAATCCCAGAAATGAAATGGCATGCTATAAATAGTTTCAAAATACAAACTGCTATTCAGAACAAAATTTAACCACGGTAGGTGTTTGAGATTTAAATTACCTGCAACAAAGGCAGCTTGTGTTGTAGCTTCTTGTCAGCACCAAAAGTGAAGAGAAACTGCTCACATTTCTTTCTGAGCTTTTGAAATCTCGACATTCCACCCCCACCCCTCCAGTGATTAATATAAAGTTTGCAATTGAATAGAGTGACAGCAAAGCACAAGTCAAAATGTTAAGGTCATTTTCCAAGATATAAATTTCTTCATGATGATGTAGAAGTTTTCTTATTATCATTGAGAAGCTGAAAATGTTTAGGTAAATTGGATAAAGAGGAAAATAAGTGTAGGGGAAGAAAAACAGAAGTGCCATGTCAAAAAGCAGACATGAGGGCATAAAATGGATCAGAAATACATAATGAAGGAAGATAGCACTTTTCATATGACAGAACTTGTAAAATGAGTCTTTATAAATAAGAACAAAAAGGGTCAAGTTAATGTTCATGCTCAGTAATAATTCAGTGTTCTAGATATTTTCCGTTCAAAATCAAAACTTAAATAAATGATACAGATTTATTTTTAAAAAAGAATATTGGGTGTCTACTAGTTTTAGTCCTATCTTGAGTGCCATGGAGGATTCAAAGATTAAACTAATATTTATTCAGAAATCTAGTGTGGTTAAGATCATAGTGACAAGTCATTATAGTAACAAATGTGAGAAGAAGAAAGTTAAGGACAGTAATTAAAAGGAGCTACTCTTCCAGAAATTTGCTTCATCATGTACCATGTACACGTACCCCAATCCTCCAGGTTTGAATATAAATGTAAATGGTATATTTCTGTTCTCAAGAAGTTTTGAGGAATTGAGCATATGTGGAAAAAGAAGTAACTTCCTTACACAACAGAACAAAAGTAGAATTTTAAATCCTATTATAAAATGTGATTGGTGAGATTTACTAACATAGTAGATGTGACTGATGAAGTTGAGAGACTAAGAGAAAAATTACCAGGTGTACTCACAACTGCAAAGAAAAGACTCCCCCCCCCCTTCCCGAAACCAGCCAGGGCGTACCGGTTGTAGTCTGACATAAAGGCGGGAACCAATCAAGTTCTGCTGAGCGTTCAAATTTAAATGTTAACCAACAACAGCTCTGTAACCTCTAAAAAGTATCCCTAACTTGTTTGTGCCTGTCTATAAAAGAAGCTGTAAGATCCTTACTCGGGGCCTCTTAGCGTCACCGGCAACGAGTGCGCGGAGGACCGGGTTCGAACCTGCAATAAACGACCCTTGCCGCTTGGCTTTGATTCTGGACTCTGGTGGTTTGTTTTCGGGGGGTCTCTCGAATCGGGGCATATCAAAGTTTTGGGGTGATGGTAGGGTAGTCTGGAGCCAACGGCCAAGAAAGAATTCTTGAAGACATCTTTGGTGCAAAAAGGTGATTTTATTAAAGCAGGGGGACAGGACTCATGGGCAGGAAGAGATGCACTGAGGTCATGATGGTATCTCATTATGTACAGTGAGGTTGGGAGGGAGTCAGGAATAAAGTAAATCTTCTCCAAGGAATTTTGGAAGCAAGGTTCCCAGGACCTTAAGGGGTTAGCTGTTGCTAGGGAAACACCATTTATTACCCTTTAGTAAAACCTCAGTCATGAGATCCTTCAGATGTATATTAGGGGCCATAAACTTGGACTATGATTGCCAGCATATATCTTGGGGGAGTTGAGATAAAGGAAGTTTCCAAAGGAATCTTTCTATGTTAAAGCAGACTTACAGGTTCCTCAGGGGTCAGGATAATGATAAGCTAAGATTCTCTTTTGCCCCCAGCAAAGTGTCATCATCCAGACAGCTGAGCTCCTAGAGGGAGGTCACTCTGCCTATTTTAAGGACTTGTCAATGGGCTGTAGGCAGTAAGGGAATTTATCTTTTCATCTGCCTTTGTTTCCCACATCACCATGGCAAGCACTTAAAACCCTTTCCTTTGTTCTTGGGTAGCCATGGGTGTCCAAGGAATGTCACACATATCCCACCTGGGGCGGGAGTAGGGGTGGGGTGGGAGTGCTGTAGTATGTACTTTGCTCTCAACTTGCCCCATGCTCCCTCATCACATTTCACTCTTAAAAAAAAAAAAAAAAAAAAAAAATATATATATATATATATATATATATATATATAGCAGCTATATATATATATTAGCAGCTAGCATTATTGAAATATGAGTGTGAGTGTGATAAGTGAGTGTGCTAGGGGGTGTGTGTAAGGTATGAGATATATATATATAGATAGAGAGAGAGATATATATAGATATAGATATAGATATATAATATATATATGACATAAGGCAATAGAACATATGCAATATACATATAAATTAGGAAGGGTAATTATAACATGAACATAAAGCAATACCTGGAGTTACTCATATGCATTAATTGAATGAATGAATGAATGAATGAATGAATAGTTAGAAGACTGTGCCATCAACTCAGCCCAGTAAACTGTGCTATTTGCTAGGACTCAATTCAGAGAGCCAGCTTTTGAAAAGGTGATCATTCTTTTATGAGCATACTCTACCTTTTGTATTTTGTGAACTGGCTCTAGTTTGTATATATCTAAATTTAACTCTAACCAAAGAAACTTCTGCTCATATTCAGATATTTCTTTCTAGTCAAAGATAATGTTCTCTTCCTTATGCCTTCTTTAACTGAATCTTAGGAAAAGCATGCACACTCAGAACATGGGTATTCCCTGTACATCACAGTCTTTAGTTGGAAACTCATTCTCAAAGGCAAGATTCCCTTGAGAGGATAAATAACCACTCTTGGAGTATGGATCATCCCTTAGAGCCTGGAGATTTTCCTTTCTACCTTGGTTCATAGGCTTTATACCTCAACCCACTCGGTAACAAAAGACTTTCCATACTCCCACTGGATGGACCAATTTTTTTTTTCCATTAAGTTAAAAAAATACAGTATTTGTAAGCCATTTCAAGAGGCAGTATTTCTCTGTCATTTCCAAGGTAGAAGCATATTCTTTTCTTGACTGATTTAAGGAGTAAAAAGGATTCCCAAAGAGGAAGTGGTCTCACACTGATATGATGCCCAACAGGAGAGGCAAAGGAGATTAGAACCTTTCTCACTAAAGGCTATATGTGGCTTTGGATGTCTCCTTACCTTGTGAATGTATGTTTCAACTGAAGAAGTTCTGATCCTGACTCCCGTCTGCTGAGACTTTAGAAATCCATGATCAAAGGAACCACTTTCAGAAACACTTCTCATGCTTCTACTGCTTTATGTTAAAGGACATGCCATATTATTATAATAACCCTGGAAGCATTCTTAGATAGAGTTTCTATTTTCCACCCAATAAAAGAATTGAAATTGCTCATGTATATGAAATTGGAGCTCATTGGTCAAGTGCAGATTTTATTTCAATACAACCATTTAGTGCATATTGATATTCACAGAAAATAACATTCAACTTATAGATTCCAGATGTTTCTTTTTTTTTAATTTTTTTAACGTTTATTTAGTTTTGAGACAGAGAGAGACAGAGAGAGAGGGAGACACAGAATCGGAAGCAGGCTCCAGGCTCTGAGCCATCAGCCCAGAGCCTGACGCGGGGCTCGAACTCACGGACCGCGAGATCGTGACCTGAGCTGAAGTCAGACGCTTAACCGACTGAGCCACCCAGGCGCCCCAAATTCCAGATGTTTCAATTGGACTTCTTAAAAATTATCTAGCACACTTTTTTGATTACAAGATACAGAACAGGTATATGTTTGATATGAAGAGATCTTTAATACCAGGAAAAGCATGTGCAGTCTTAACATCTAAATCAAAGAGCTTTGAGAGTTCATCCTTTATTTTTATCAACTATCTGTTAATGCTTCTTTATCTCAAAATCCTGTCTCCTCCCAGTAGCTGAATCAACAACTCTTTATTTTCCCCAATGTCTTTGTGAACAACTACTTATTTAAGGTTGCAGTCTCTGGGATCAGCAGAATTTTTACTAGGTAGGGCTAAACCAAAGAAAATAGGGGCTTATAGTTTTCTGTTTCAATGCAAAAAATATGTGATGTGAGTTTTAATGACTTTTGCAGGAGGAAAATACATATTTTTAGTGTCATAGGGAAACAATATAGATTTCAGATTTAAGCTGATAGCTGAAAAATAAGCAGGAATTCATCAATGAAGAGTAAATAAATGGTCATTCCCTGGCAGTAAGATTCATGTGTGCAGAGACCCTGTAGCAAGAAAGAGTTTCAAGTGATCAAGAAACTGAATGTTAAAAGATATTGTAATGGAAGCTTATTGAATTTAGAATAAAAAATCCAAATGCTCCAATAAATAGCATAAAGTCTCAGCAACTTAACCTAATGAATGTTTATTCTTTGCTTCAGGAATCTCACCTCCAGGTGGTGATTCAAACATATAGACTCTTCGCCTTGGGTGTATTTATCATTTCAGAATTGTCTTCCAAGGGACAAAGCAGATCAAATGGGAAAAGTTAGTATTGCAAGTGGGGTACATCCCTCCCAGTCACATTCTGTTGATGCAAACTGTTCATTTGTTCCCAACTTAGCTGAAAAGTGAATGAGAAACATAATCTTCCTTTTATGCTTAGAAAAGGTACACGTCTACACAGTCTTTGCTACAAAAGGAGAAGAGAGATAAAAGCTAAGGCCGGAGACAGCTAAGCAGGTATCACATGATATAAAGTCTCATAGTCTGCTAATATATTGTATTATACCCCAAAAATAGGAAATCAATGGATGACTTTAAATGATGTAATTTAATTTGTACTTTTGCAAGATCACTCTAATTATAATATGGCTATCAGGAAAAGACTTGGATGTATTGGTCTGCAACTCAAAAAGAGAGGACAATTTTGCAACAAAATTTGGAATCCATTGCCCTATAAGAAGTCACTGAAATGAATGGGAATGGATGAGTTTGTTACAGAGGGAAAAAACAAAAGCCAGCTCAAAGTAATATTTTTTTTAATTAAAAAAAAAACTTTTAACGTTTATTTATTTTTCAGAGAAAGAGACAGAGCGTGAGGGACAGAGGGACTGAGAGAGAGGGAGACACAGAATCAGAAGCAGGCTCCAGGCTCTGAGCTGTCAGCACAGAGCCTGATGCAAGGCTTGAACTCACAAACCATGAGATCCTGACCTGAGCTGAAGTTGGACGCTTCACCGACTGAGCCACCCAGGCGCCCCTCAAAGTAATATTATTTTTTATTGAATTCTTGTTTTCAGAACGGCTAAAGGTGAATGAAATATTGTTGACTTTCAGATCAATAACCATCATTATACTGTATTTTCAGAAAAGGGAGAAGAAGGGGGGAATGTGGATCTGGCACTTTATTTTCCTTTTACCATCTGGAGAATGCTGATACATGCAGCTTTATTGTACCTACTTCTCGGACTAATTTTGGAAAGAACACAAATAGCCTACATTTTTATTTCCAGAACATTTTTTTTTAATGTGTGAAAAGATTTAAGTGTATGGATGAGTCAAAGGATAAGTTTCTGTGAGTCACTGGGGAGTAAAGAATAGAAATGCCAATTTCAATCTCTAGTATCTGACAGTTTTGATAAACATTTATAAAACAAGACTATCTGTACCATAACATGCAGCAAGATGAAAATGCAATGTAGAGTTTGCCCTTCATTAAAAGTTCCTGAATATGAGAATTTAAATGACTGATGAAGGGTCATCCCTAAGGCATTATGAGTAGGAAGGAGAAGGGCCCAGAGCCAAGTTATTCTAGGTCAGTTACATTTTCCAGAGGAAGCATTTGCTTACAGGCAAGATCTGGTTTCAATGACCACCAGGGCTCATTTTACACATTCCCGTCTATGGGTCATTTGGTAATACAATAAAGAGAAGGTGTAAACAAATATGAAGTGCTCTTTGCCTTCTGTAATTACCAGTGAACACCAGAGCAAGGGAATGGCTTAGGAGGTACATAGACAGTAGAAGACTCTTAGAAGTTTTGGATGAGAGTACCTGCAAAATCAGTTGCATATAGATAATAATTTCATTTCTTACCCAAAGTCAAATTGTGTCGAATCTAATCGCTCCACCGCCGGTATGCCTTAGTTGACATGCCCCTTCGAGACTGGAGTAATAGAAGTTCTATCCCTGAAGTAATTTGTCTTTAAGCAATAGGAGAGTTGCACTGAAACCAATATTTCCTAAATCCCAAAATATTTTCTAAATTCCACAGAATTTTAAAAGTATATGTATCTATAGTCTCAAATAGACTTCAAACCTTTTTTACATCACAACAATTCTTTGAGAATCTGATAACGGCTATAGACCTCTACTCCAAAAAATAAAATATCACACATATACTGACACAATTTCTGGCTGCTTTTTTGACCTCTAAACTCAACCATGTACGAGAATTTTGTGGTTTAGAGGGAGGATTTACATTTCCAAATCTGGAACTTGTACTTGCTCTTTCCACTCTTGGTTCACTCATTTAGCCACATTTAAATACTATCTCAATTCCATTTTTATGAGCATGCATTCATTCTGTAGATTTTTACTGACAGGAGGGCTTGCTGATTTTGCAATGCACTCGGTAATCAAATTCACATAGAACTTGTCATCTGGTTTTAAATTCCCTCTTTAATAGTGTAACCACAGCATTCCTGAGACCCTCTCAAATGGAGATGCGTCTTTCCAAAAGTTCTATCTTCTCTACTTTTCATAATTATGCACAGTTCCATTTCCTTAATGTGACACTCCGTTCCAAGACATTATTTCGGCTGGGTTTTCACCATACTTACTAACAAATTCTAGAGTCAGCTCTTTTGATTTATGAACTTTCTTTCTAATAATACATCCTTATTTGGCATGGTCACAATGACTGCATCTGGACCAAAGACAGAGAGAAAGAAACCAGTGCACAGCTGATACCACTTTAATATATTTTCTCAATCCAAAAAGGGACAGGTTTTTTTGTTTTTGTTGTTGTTGTTTTTTAATGATGAGGTTTAGGATGGGCTCGAGTGACAAAGGCAGTTGTTAGAGATTTTCTTCTAACCTACTTTATAATCTCTCTCATCATTCCTAATGGTTTGCCTACACATGAATTATTTTTAAGCTTATTCTATTCTGGAAAGTTAGTTACAATGAACAAATGCAAGAGTTTTGTCTAATCACTTGGCATGTGTTTTAGAGAACTGTTAGAAAAATAACTAATAATCTTTTATTCTATGCACATAATACACAAGCCCCAATCCAAACTTTGTAGTTAAAGCCTTATCCCAAATCTAAACCCTCATCATTGGAGCCTAAACATTTTTAACTATAGAGATTTCATTGGGCTTTCTTTCTTTCCTGAACTTTCAGAATGTTTTCCCCTTGAGTGGGAGGAAACAGAATGAGTATAGAATAAATTGACAATGAAAGAAACCAAGAGTCAGCTGTTTCAAAAGGAAAAATACACCACCACCACCCCCCTCCAGCCAAAAAAAAAAAAAAAAATTGCCTATCAGGAGAGGGTCCAGGGCGAATTCTAAGAATACAAAGGAAAGGAATTAAATTAAGTTGCTTCCAGACAATGGCTTTAGCCTTAGTCTTTGGATTAGGCAGCACCGCATAAGGAAATGGCAGACAATAGCCAACAATGAGAATCACAGGATGGAATGAAACAGTGAAAAGGCCACACAATTATCTCTATGTCCTGTTGCGGAAGGTTAGACCTTTACTATGGGCATGGATGCTCTTCTCTCCAAGGGTTCCTTATCGTTATGGGACAAGAAGTAACAGGAATACTTCTTGCAATAAGTAAAGGATCCAGCTTCACAAAGAATATAGTTTGATATCAATGTGCTTAAAGACATCTCTGCTTTAAGGATAAATTTGACATTTTTAATGTCTCCTCTAAGTTTTGTGTAGCCCAGAGCTGATGCTATAAGGACATTCAATAGGCAGCAAACTCTCCAGTAGAAATAATGAAGCCTGAGTAGGCCTGGTTGCTCAAAATTATCTTCTATCCTTTTCAATTCCTGAATGTTTCACAATGAATCATACCCTGCGTTAAGTGCATTGCCTATGAATGTCCTCTTTACAATACAAATTTTGTTATTGTTTTTAAAAAGAAATACATTAACCAATTAGTAACCACAGATTAGGATAGATTTGGGTATAGACTCTTTGATTTATAAAATTTAGAAAAGAGACATAGGTAATGGGTCAAAGTGGTCAAAATGTAGAAAATTCCAGTTAAAAATGAATAAGTCATGAAGATGGAATGTACAGCATGGTTCCTATAGTTAGTAACAATGTATTATATGTTTGAAAGTTCTAAGAGTAGACCTTAAAAATTCTTATCACAAGAAAAGAAATTCTGTACTATGTATGGTGACAGATGTTAACTAAACTTATTGTGGCGATCATTTTACAATATGTACAAATATTGAATCATTATGTTGTACACCTGAAACTAATATATGTCAATTACATCTCAACACACACACACACACACACACACACACAGAGGAGATATTCAAGGCACAATTATTCTTCTAAAACAGCTTTCCATAGTCCAGAAGAGGAAAACTAAACTCTCAGAGTTTAGTGTAGCACCCTAAGAAGAACCAAAATGTGGAAAAGTAGGTGAGGAGAGCACTACAGACAACAAATACCCAATACCCAATGTGAATACAGCCAAAGATATGTATGGGCACGTGTTCAGGTTTGCCCAGGACAGTCCAGGTTTGCACCTGTTTTAATTATCATTAATTCCCATTTCACTCTCAGAAGGATCCTAATTTGGTCCATAAATTTTATGGTCAGCCTATCAAAGGCTTTCCCTTCTAGGTTTCTCTTCTCAAGAGAAAAGGAAGACTTGGAAAGGAAAAGTTTTACATGTGGACATGAAAAGAAATGTCTTAGACTGTTTGCCAAGCTAAAGCTTTAGAAAGTTATTCTTTGAGGCCCAAATCTATGGTTCAGAGTGAATTTGTCTTTCCCTGTGTCTTCTCTGTAAATATAGTAACTTTCCAGCTGCCCACGAGTTTACTCTCTTAAAGGAATGTGTTTGAACACACCAGACTACCTTCCTTTTCCTACAGCAGCCATGTCATCTCTATTGCTAGTTTATCACTCTAAAACCAAACTTGTAATGTTCTGGTTCCTCAGGGCTCCATCACAGGTGTTGTCTTACCTGTTTACTCTCTTGACTATCTCTACCAGCCCATAGCTTTACATACAGATTAATGGGACATCTACCACATTTAAATCTTCAGTCTGATCTTCTCCTTGGAATTCCTAATAGAAACACACAACTATTTGACTTCAATACTTAGAAGCTTCACAGACATCTTAAAATGGAAATTTTGAATGCTGCTCATTATAATTTCCATTTAAGTAATTGACAAATCTGAAACCCATGAGGCATACTCTCTTTCTCTCTCTTTCACCCTTGATAAACAAATCCATCAATGGCTTCCATCAGATCTCCCTCTGAAACATACCTGGAATCCATGTCTCTTCTATTCCATTTTACTCCTTTAATCTGGTCACCATCCCCTACCGGCCACCCTTCTAACTGCTCTCCCCATTTTCATTCTTGACCCACCAATACAATATCCACACAGTGGCCAAAATATCTTAAAACACATAGCAATTATGTTACTATCCAACCTTTAAAAGAAATTTTTTAATGTTTTTATTTATTTTTGAGAGAGAGAGAGCATGCACGCACATGAGTAGGGGAGGGGCAGAGAAAGAGGGAGACACAGATTCCTAAACAGGCTCCAGGCTCTGAGCTGTCAGCACAGAGCCCAAAGCAGGGCTGGAACTCACAAGCCGTGAGATCATGACCTGAGCCAAAGTTGGACACTTAACAGACTGAGCCACGCCTGGCGCCCCATCCAACCTTTTAAAGGCTCTCTATTACACATTGAATAAAACTCCTTACTATGGCCTATGGGATTTTGTTTGTCCTAGCCCCCAGTTATTACTCCCACCTTAATCCCACCACTTTCCTCCTTGGGCCCCAGGCATCATTCTCCTTGCTCTTCCTTGGAGACATCATGCTTTCCCCCACTTTCTGCTGAAATGCTTTGCCCTCCAATATGCACATAGAGTTCCTTTCTCTAATGTCAGAATTTCACCTTTTCAGGGACGACTTTTTTGGCTCATTGTAATCCCTTATTTCTATAAAACATTGCAATTTATAATCATTTCACATATTTACTCTTTTACTAATGCATTTGTTTTTCAAATATAAGCTTCAGGATAGCAATGACCACTTCTGTATTTTTTACCTGGTGATTCCAGGGCCTGTAACATTATAAATACTAAATAAAAATGTGTTCAGTCTGTTAATTCATTATTCACAAGTAAGTTAATATTAATTAATATTTCATGAGTGTCAAAAAAAAAAGAAGCTCATAGGGGAAAAATTAATTAAAGGGCTTTATTTCTGGTCCGCTGAAAACTTGATGTCCAAAGTTTGTTTTCGAAAGCAGTCCTTTCCAGGGATGATTTAAGGGAAAAAAATGATGCGGGGAGAAGTGTTTTCTCTGTAGGCCACAAAAACACCCCTCTTTAGGACTGCTTCTGGGATCTATAAGCTAGTTACTAACATACAAAAAACTAGTCCCACTGTTAACTATGCAGTAGCCACTTTACTGACTTAAAGTAGATATCTGGACTTTATTTGATGGGCACCCTTACCATTTAAACACTCAATCCCACATTTCAAACATCCAATTAAAATGCATGGGGGAAGTTCACACCTTGGTATCTGCCTACATAGCTATCTATTTATGTAGCAAAAGCTGTCAACATGACAAGAAGAGATAAAATTTTTTCCTCCTGTTCAGGAAGTACACTAACAACATTAACAAAAGAAGTCAGAGCAGACTGAATCTGTGTACTTCTCCTCATTCCAAGGTACACAAAGATGAGGACCGTTTTCAGTTGCTCGAAGTGTAACTACAAGTGTATTCCCCGGTTTACAATTTTAAAACTTTTTACTCCATAATTCCTTGTACCTTTTTGTTCTTCTTCCCCATCCACCCCTAGAGTTGCACACATGGAGAGATGCAGTGGTAACAATATTTAGGTGGCCAAAATTCTATCTCTTCCTCTCCTTCTCCCTCTCCTTCCCTCTCCCTTTCCATCTCATATACATGCATATATGTATTATATATATATATATATATACACATACATATTTATATATATATATACATACACATTTATATATATACACACACACACACACACACACACACACACACACACATTTTTTTTAACCCTTTCAGAGTTGGTCACATACATTAAGACCCTTTACTCCTATATACTTAATACATATAGGGGAGTAATGATAAATAATGTTCAGGATAAATGAACAATGGTTTATCATTTTGAATCTATGTGTAAAATATTAAGCATTAATTAAGTATTCAGGTGACTGGTTGTTCCAATTAGGACATGGGCCAGAATATGAATAAACGAGAATGTAATCAAGGAATTTAAGCAAGCATGGTGTTGGGTAGCTTTTTCTGATAACTAACCACCCCCAAATTCAGTGGCAAACAACAACATTCATTCTTAACACTTGCAAGTCTGCTCTGCTTCACGTATATTTGTTCTGGCCCTAGGCTGAAGGAACAACAGCCTCTCAGGGCCATCTTCCTCTTATTGGAAAGTTCTGGAGCTCCACAAGGGACTAGCAGAAACATCTGGTGCCTCCTAAAGTCTAGGTCTATAACTCGTACACTGCCACCTCTGCTTACATTCTTTTGGCCAGGTTGAGTTACAACGCCAACTCCAACAGTGGTAGAGCAGGGAAATACACTTTTCTGAAGAAAGTGGGGTGAAAAGAAGTGAATATTTACTAAATAATCTAATTTGCTGTACTCCACTTTCTTGTTCAAAAATATTTATGTGCTTTCCCCATGCAAAATACCACTGTAGAGCAAAAAAGAAAAGAGAAGAGAAGAGAAGAGAAGAGAAGAGAAGAGAAGAAAAGAGAAGAAAAGAAAAGAAAAGAAAAGAAAAGAAAAGAAAAGAAAAGAAAAGAAAAAGACACCTTGAATGTCACAATCCAATTATGGCATCAGACCTCAAGTCCAGAATGCTGTAAGACACACGCACACAAATACACACAAGCATTTTTTTGAAATATATATATTTAAAATCCAAATTCAGTTTTTCTTGATCCAGAAGCACAGAAACTAAAGGGGCAAGTGATATGTCTCCATAATCCCAACATCCAGTATGGAAGACGGACAGAATAATTATGATAATATTTGCCATTCAAAAAGCGGAAGACTCCCTTGTTAGCAATCTCCACTCCCCAAGACTTCTAAAGTACTGCCGGAAAATGTAAGTTTCCTCTACTCTTAGCTGGGTAATTTTCCTCCATTAGGTGCCAGTTATTCTACCCGGGATAGCTCCCGGGTCCATTGTTCCCATAGTTCATGGCTCTGCTCTCCTTTTTCCCCACTCTGGACATCTACTTCTGAAGAGTTCACGGGAGAACATTTGCCTTTTGGTGGGAACAAGAAATCCTTTTGTATCTCAAATACACCTCTGCTTCTCTTGGTGTAAGCTCGCAAAGGTTTTGCCACAACAGCTCTCTCCAACGTTTGTGTCTCAAACACAGTTCTCCACATATTTGAATCTAGTCAATGATATGCAACAAAATATTCCCCACAGTGGTTTATCAGGCATGCCTCTTTCTGTAGATTTAATTAAGGGTACTTTGGACACTTTTCCCTTTTGTGTGACCATATCCTTAGTTTTTCTGGAAGTTTAAATTTTCTCCAATTAAAAGATTCTACTAATTCTTTAAAAGAATCTACAAATCTAGTCTCAAACTCTTCCCAGATCCTATAAAAAGCTATTTCAGCTACACCTTTGATTTGGTCTTTAAACTGAGACTGTCATAAGGGCCACATTTTGGATTTGTTGAGAGGTAGTGTCATTTACAATACTGCAATTTCTGAAATATTTATGTTTCCTCTAAATTTTTTCTCTGATCTTATTTTTTTGCTTGAATACCTTGTCTAATGCAGTTAGTTGCAACCAGCTATCACTTTCATTATTTTGCCTCAATAGCACCTAGATCAAAGTTACAAGATTATTCACTATATATACTGTCTTTCAAATAAGAGCAGGCCCAGTTTTACCAAATATTTTGCCACTTACTAAAATAGCTCACTGTTTGTCCATAACCAGTGAAAATCCCTTCCTGCACACTTGCCCCACTTGCCCACTAGCATGGCTATAGGCAATATTCATTTCCTTATATCTGTAGGATTCATAGCAGCGGGCCTCTGCAAAGACAATGATGGAGAAAGAGAATCCAGCAAGACAGGTACACAACCTCATGAATCATGTAAGTGTAATCACATATATTCAGTACATTTTACATTCTACTCCACATCTGTCTTCTGCTTTAGCTTTAAGCTACACCTAGGGCAGAATTCTGTATTTGCTTACCTACCAGCCGAGAGTACAATTTTGTTGACTTGTTTGTTCAAAGTCGAGAATTCCTGCGTGTGTTGTAGCTTTCTCTAAAATCAACAATTTAGTGTTTATATGCACCAGAGGAGATACTTCAAATAAATTGGTTTCTTGATAGTATAGAAATTTAGGTGTTAAAAATAATATAATAACTTATAGGAGCCACCAACGGAAGTGTGTTCATACGAGATCTTATTTTCTAGGCCCACCAAAATGATAACTTTGTCTAAGAGACTAAATAAGAGATTTTAATCACTTATTTATCCTTAAACCATTTCCCTGGGGCTACCACTAGCTATTGCATTTTATTACCTGAAATTTTTGTGGTACCTCATTAATAGTATATATAACAAATGATAGAAGAAATGAGGATAAAATTTAAAAACCTCTTCTTATTCCAAAACAAAGGAAATGAATGCTTTATGCTGTCAATCAATTAAGATCTATTGAATTCTAAAGAATTCTAAAATTCTGTCTTTTACCAATTTCCTGGCTTTTGTTTTCTTATGACCTCCTCTGTCTTTAATATAATCGAGATGGTTAGTCTATTCAATGGAAATTTTCTTTCAGGGGAAGGTCTGTTCTGTGACTCCACTCCACTTTTCTGAGTTTACAAAATATCCTTTATATCTTCATTGCCACAGATGTTGGCTTTGTTGTAATGCAATTAAACATGAAACAATTAAATGATGCATAAAGAACATCAATGTCAGATTAGGCTCTCAGACTCATTAGCAGACAGCCCAATGATTACCCCAAGAGAGTATATTTTTGAGGAAGCAAAATAGTCAATGTACTTTCCACTTATTTCCTATCTCTTTTTAGAAGCAAATAGGATAGTACTTTATTTGCTTCAGTAGTCATGTTTCTAAAAACTAAAGGAAAAGGATCTCATCAACACCAGGTTGTGGTCAAACTCATTTTCTAAATTGAGAAGAAACTTGAAATTGACGGCACATCAAGCTGTGAAAACTAGTCAGGTGATAAAGGAAAGCATACAATGAAGCTTGTTTCTGGACACTGGGGAATAAAGAGACAATCACTGATCTTGAACAGATAAGGATGTACCATACAGGTAAACAACATCTTTGCATTGTTTAAGGTTATATCAAGCAAAGAAGTAAAAAACAGACAGACAAAAACAATAATTAAAATTAAGTAAAAACAAGACAGGATTTCGGAATATGAAACTTCTAGTTAGCTGAAATTTCCCCTTTGGGATACATATTTAGTATCAGTTAAAATGGGCATTGAAAGAATCCAGCTTGATTTGCATCTTAACGTCTGTACAATGAGGCACCACAATGAAATTCTGGTTTTCTAAGCACCTGCTGAGCCCCATTACTTCATCTGTTGATTAGAGTATCCTCCCAAAGGCCAATGTACTATATGATTCCTCACTTATTGTTGTTAAAGTACACTTTATTGAACCTTTAAACAGTGTATCTTACTTCTGGATCAGTGGTTTGATGAATCACTCTCACACTGAGATTTAAGTTTATAAGACTTTTTGTCAAATTTCCAAATTCTATAACAAAAATTAGATACATTTTAATATTCTATTTATTTTTGAGAGAGAGAGAGCACAAGCTGGAGAGGGGCAGAGAGAGAAGGGGACAGAGGATCTGAAGTGGGCTCTGAGCTGAGAGCCGTGAGCCCAACGTGGGGCTCAAACTCACGAACTGGGAAATCATGACCTGAGCGAAGTTGGACTCTCAACCAATTAAGCCATCCAGGTGCCCCCCAAATTAGATACATTTTAAAATAACACTTGTAATATATATAGCATCTGAGATTACAAATTCAGGTGTTCTTTTGATCAAAAAAAAAATCTAGGGCATGTTTTGAAAGTCTGAAACATCGACATTTGCTTTAATATCAGTGCTTAGAATGTAGTCATTTGGTTACTTTTAAGCACAAGGGAGGCTAGGAAATGCAGTATTTTAATTGCGCATTGACACTGTTAAGTTAAAATGATGAAAATTTTACCATATGTACAAGCTATCAAATTATCTTGCCCAAGCTTTATATATAAGTACTGATAGGAGCTTCAAGATTTCTGTATTATAATTTCAGACCGTTAATTACTTACACACTGTCTCAGTTCCCTAGGACCCAATTCCTTACAAGACAATATGATTAAGAATTAAGATAACATCTGAATATGCAGTGCATTTACATCACAGGAGAAGAACACCAAAATCATGAGGCTCAGAGTTTATGTAAAGAATTCTGGAAAATTTCCAATCTTCTCCTTCAAAGAGAAATAGACTTTTACTCTAGAATATAAACCAATATTCTCTGGGGAGGGGAGAGATAGGGTAAATCTCTCTAGGTTTCTTACCCTGGAATGTAAGGGTAATCTTATCTCTGAAAAGATATATCTGTAAATCTCTCCTAGGAGATAAACTATTGCTAGCTTTCAAGACTTACAAGCTCTTTGATCATCCTTTAACAAACCTTGTCAGTTATTACTCAGAAGTCTCTAATCATGCAGACATATAAAAATATTCATGGACAATTGTCTTCCAACAGTTGAGCACAGACAAAAATCAGAGTCCTTTTAGGATGAAGATTGGAATGGCTATTTTGGTAAACAAATAATGGTTTCTGTGACAACTAGGACTTGAATTAAAATTTTAAATATCCTTTTTATATTGCATTATTTTCAATAGTTACAAAAAGTACTTTTTTAAAAATATTGCTTTTTATGATGAAATACTTTTAGATAAGTCACACAAGTTTTTCTCGACTCCAGTGTCATCACTGATACAGTGAGAAGGTTTAATTGCATAACAACTAAGATTACTTCCAAATTGGATAATTTCTATTTCAAAAAAACTACAAATGAAACATATCTAGTTTAGGAACAGAAGGCCTTTCATAACGCATTTTTGGAAAAATAGATACTGAATGTGCCAAACTACAAATATGCATTGTATTATCTAAAAATGTTTATTATGGTATGTCTAGAAATGTTTTCTTAAATATTTACCCTGCTTCCAATTTATAGTATGTCTCAATTCTGTGAATTGGGATTTTACTTAATTAAAACAAATTTTGGGTCATCATATAAAATATGCCTCTATCACTTTTCTCTCTTGCTTCTTCTTGGACTCCAGTTATACATAGCTAAGACATTTTTACCATGTCTCATTTGTCTCCTATTCACTAGTCTGAATTTTCTTCCTTTATTTTTAGTTCATGCTTCAGACTAATATTTTTTCTATATATCTTGTAGGTAGGTCACTAGTCCTGTCTTTAGTTCCTCTGATCTGTTGTGAAACTTCTCCTAAGGTATTATTACATTTTTGAATTCTAGAACTTACATTTGATATTTTCATAGATTTTGTTCTCTCTTGAAATTCTTCATCTAGACATTTATTTTATTGCATAGGTTAATCCCTATATGTAATTGTGTGTGTGTGTGTGTGTGTATCTGTGAGTCTCTTCCTAGTGTCTGTTCATTCTCTTGGTCCTGTCTCCTGTCATGTAATTTTGTACTATCTGATATTTCATCTAGACATTTATTTTATTGCATAGGTTAATCCCTATATGTAATTTTGTGTGTGTGATGTGTGTGTGTATATATATATATATATATATATATATATATATATATATATATATATATATATCTGTGAGTCTCTTCCTAGTGTCTGTTCGTTCTCTTGGTCCTGTCTCCTGTCATGTAATTTTGTACTATCTGATAGACATATGAAAAACTTTTAAGGATTTGGGTGGCATTATTTTCCTTTAATGAGGATTTAGTGTTGCTTCCAGAGAACATTAAAGGTAGGAGCAGACCCTTTCAACCTCAAAATGAAATGTGGTTTTAGTCTTTATGAGGACTTATTTTTGGTTTGTTTGTAGTCATATAATTTAGTTATTCAGTATCTCAGTTGAAAGTTTAGGATGTTTACAAGTGTCTGTTTTCCTTAGTGCATATTAAACTATAAATTTAGTCTCTCCAACCCTTGTAAGACTTCTAACATTTTAGTTCAGCTTCTCACCTGCTTAGATTCTGCTTTCTTTTTTTAAGTTTATTTATTTATTTTGAGAGACAGAGAGGGAGGCAGGGGAGGGGGAAGAGAGAGAGAAGGAGGGAAAGAGGAGGAAGGGAGAGAGAGAGAGAGAGAGAGAGAGAGAGAGAGAGAATCCCAAGCAGGCTCTACATCATCAGCGCAGAGACCAATGTGGGGCTCAAATTCATAAACCATGAGACCATGACCTGAGCCGAAACCATGTTAGATGCTTAACCCACTGAGCCACCCAGGTGCCCCTAGATTCTGCTTTCTGGTTAAGTTCTTGACTTTTGATCTGCTCTACTTAAGAATTAAAAAATACCTCCACGGAAAAAGCAGTCCAAATGTGGGGCTCACTTCTCATTATATTCTTTCTCTTTGCAATTTTCTCCTGCTGTAAGTACTGGTTGCCTTTTCAGTCCTGAATTGAATTTTGTGTTTTTTTGTGTGTGTGTGTTTTTTTTTTTTAGTTTTTTTTTTTTAACATTTATTTCTTTTTGAGACAGAGCATGAACGGGGGAGGGTCAGAGAGAGAGGGAGACACAGAATCCGAAACAGGCTCCAGGCTCTGAGGGGTCAGCACAGAGCCCGATGTGGGGCTTGAACTCACAGACCGTGAGATCATGACCTGAACTGAAGTCGGACGCTTAACCAACTGAGCCACCCAGGCGCCCCGAATTTTGTTTTTTAAGCCTTGTAGAAATGCTGAAAATTCTGCTCAGATTCTTAGACCTCTACCTGCCCCTTTCTGCTTATTCTCTCATTCTCTCAGACTTGACACTTCAAAATAGGCAAAATCCTTACAGAGCAAATTAATGTAAAATGTCAGACTCATTTCATTGCTTTTCTCTTCTCTCCGAAATCTTATGTTCTTTAGCACTGGACTCCACTGTCTTGATAGCACTCTAATTTCTTCAAATATGTATTTTTTTAATTTATTCAAGCTTTTCTAGTTGTTCTTTTCAGAAAAACTGTTCTGATTTAAGTTAATGAGTTATAGATGGAAATCCATTATTTTACATAAATACTTTTAAAAATAACCTTTAAAAAGTAGTTTTACTATACTATATGTGTTTGTTTATTTTATTTATTATTCTTATTTGTACAAAGTGCTATTTCATTCTTATTTTATAGGAAAATTACTTGTCTTGATAGTATATTATACTACATATAAATGGAAAGGCAAATGTAGAATGAGTAATTATTTTCTCCCTAAGCATTTTGAGGTCAATGATAGTGATCACTTGTAAATAAAAGTACTAATTATTTATTGCTTACTGTAGATCGGGCACTGTCCTAAAATTTTATATGCTTTCATTGAATTTTCACAACAACACTATAAAGTGCTTTAATTATACCAATTAAATAGATGAGAAAACAGGCATAATTTACCAAATGTTCTGTACCAGTACTAGGATAGAATAAGAAGCAGGTATGAGGTACGCTTTGTGGGTAGGGATGGTAAATTAAAATAACAACATACTAAGGGTGTTTACTTTTGCAGGGAAGGCTATTAAAAACTAATAAACCCTAAATCACACAGGAATGAGTTTGTAACAATGACATTTCAAGGGTTGATAGACAAACACAGGAAGATATTTGGGCAATTTGACAAACAATTACTGAATTTCTACTTTGTTTCAGGACATAAAAAAGAAGTGAATCACAGTCTGGCCTGGAGGAGATCCTGAAAATGGATTTGCATTGTATGAAATCAACAAAGACTTAGCATTCAGAATATATAAAGCTATAATATCAGTGATGAAAATATTTCTATACAAATGGGCAAAGAGAAATGAACAGTTCACAGATGAACAAAATTAATATTCAATAAATATTTGAAAAAATGCTAAAATTCATTACTGAAAATATAAATTTAGACCATGTGATACTCATTGGACTGGCAACACTCTCAAAGTTTGTTATAAGACATAGGATATAGGACTAGAGAGATAGATGATAAATACAGAGAGAGATAGACACATACATATATACTTAATCCTATGTTTATATGCATATACACGTGCATATACAGACATATACAAAGACACACACCCATATATTTAATCCTATGTCCTGTAACACACTTTTTATTTTTTTAAATTTTTTTTATGTTTATTTTTATTTTTGAGAGAGAGAGAGACAGACCATGATTAGGGGAGGGACACACACACACACACAGTCTGAGGCTGGTTCCAGGCTCTGAGCTATCAGCACAAAGAGATCAATGTGGGGCTTGAACTCACGAACCGTGAGGTATGACCTGAGCCAAAGTCAGAAGCTCAACTGACTCAGCCACCCAGGTCCTATAACAGACTTTTAAATGCATATATAAAGCTAGTGTGGGGGCCCCTGGGTGGCTCAGTCGGTTAAGTGTCCGACTTCAGCTCAGGTCACCATCTCATGGTCTGTGAGTTCGAGCCCCGCGTCGGGCTCTGTGCTGAGAGCTCAGAGCCTGGAGCCCGTTTCAGATTCTGTGTCTCCCTCTCTCTCTGCCCCTCCCCTGCTCATGCTCTGTCTCTCTCTGTCTCAAAAATAAATAAAAACATTAAAAAAATAATAATAAAAAAAATAAAGCTAGTGTGTAATATGAGTACCTTTTAGAGTCAAATATGTGAAAACCTAACAGTTGTACATATCAATTAGAAAGAATGTGTAAAAAGTTTGTAAAAATAATGTGCACCAACTTCAGATACTGAAATCTCTAGAAAAAGAGAGAAAAGAAGTAGAGAAAGAATGAAGGCTACTTTTAACTGTATCGTTAAATATTATTGTTATTTTAATGTTTATTTATCTTTGAGAGAGATAGAGCACAAGGTGGGGAGGGGCAGAGAGAGAGGGAGACAGAGAATCTAAAGCGGGTTCCAGGCTCTGAGCTGTCAGCGAAGAGACCCACACAGGCTCAAACCAATGAACTGTGAGATCATGACCTGAGCAGAAGTCAGAGGCTTAACCAACTGAGCCCCGCAGCCCCCTATTTTTATTATTTTTAAATGAAGGTTAGGAGTAGAAAGATAAAAATGTTTATATCTGTTAAATCTAAATGAGACACACAGTATTATCTGTGTCCTATTCTCTGATTTTATCATCTGTTTAAAATACTCTGTACATGAAAATATATTACAACCATGAATTACAAACCACTTTTAAGGAACTAAAGAAATATTGCATACCTTCTTTTGGCAAAAATACAGACATGGCTGAAAAAATTATTATATAAGAATGCCTATGTCAGTGAATACAATTTAAAAATAAATTCACATTTTTTATTTTATACAGTGTAACTCAAATAGTTTAATATATTTTATTCAAATAGTACTAACTTTTCTGTATCAGAGCACAAAAATTTCCCAAGGCATAAAAATCTTCCCATGCTTAATATTACACACCTTGCAATTAAACTAGAAACGTGAGTATCTTTGGTTTAATCCAGGGCAGCCAAGAAAATATTCTGAATTTGTGGAGACCTGGAAAGGATTTGGACAGTGTTTAGGAATAATATATCTTTGGGAATGAGAAAATATAGCCTCCTGGACAGTGTGGCTGGTTCTGATTTTACCTCCTGTCTGTTTCCTTTTAAAGCCCAGCCTTACTTTTTCCAACAGGGAGGCGAATAGACCTGTGTTAATTTGCACGGCTGATGTAGACTCTAATCAATGTCTGCCAAACAATATGTGAAACTTATTAACATAGAAACCAGGAAATTAATTACCATAGTCTAATTCTGGAAATGGCCTTTAATTCGGTCAATACTTTCCATTTGTGATAGAATTAATTGCCTGAAAACGTATTAATGAGAAGATTCAGCAGGTAGTAATTACCATCAAAGTAAAAATTTTTAACTCCTATGAAAATTATTTAGGTACATGGGAAAAAGTCCAGGTAAACAGCCGACAGAAGCTATAGCTCTCCTTAAAAGTTATCATTTACTGATTTAGCCTAGCATATAGGTTTTATATCATAATGAAAGAAATATTTAGTGATGGTGATTTTGCTATAAATGATGTCACAGGGACATGATTAATATCTTTTATTTGATTCTGTATAACTCAAGGTTAGATGCCAATTAATTTGTAATCAGTAGCAAAACTTTTTTTTTTTTTTTTTTTTTTTTTTTTTTTTTATGAAGTTTATTGACAAATTGGTTTCCATACAACACCCAGTGCTCATCCCAAAAGGTGCCCTCCTCAATACCCATCACCCACCCGCCCCTCCCTCCCACCCCCCATCAACCCTCAGTTTGTTCTCAGTTTTTAACAGTCTCTTATGCTTTGGCTCTCTCCCACTCTAACGTCTTTTTTTTTTTTCTCCCTTCCCCTCCCCCATGGGTTCCTGTTGAGTTTCTCAGGATCCACATAAGAGTGAAACCATATGGTATCTGTCTTTCTCTGTATGGCTTATTTCACTTAGCATCACACTCTCCAGTTCCATCCACGTTGCTACAAAAGGCCATATTTCATTTTTTCTCATTGCCACGTAGTATTCCATTGTGTATATAAACCACAATTTCTTTATCCATTCATCAGTTAATGGACATTTAGGCTCTTTCCATAATTTGGCTATTGTTGAGAGTGCTGCTATGAACATTGGGGTACAAGTGCCCCTATGCATCAGTACTCCTGTATCCCTTGGGTAGATTCCTAGCAGTGCTATTGCTGGGTCATAGGGTAGGTCTATTTTTAATTTTCTGAGGAACCTCCACACTGTTTTCCAGAGCGGCTGCACCAATTTGCATTCCCACCAACAGTGCAAGAGGGTTCCCGTTTCTCCACATCCTCTCCAGCATCTATAGTCTCCTGATTTGTTCATTTTGGCCACTCTGACTGGCGTGAGGTGATACCTGAGTGTGGTTTTGATTTGTATTTCCCTGATAAGGAGCGACGCTGAACATCTTTTCATGTGCCTGTTGGCCATCTGGATGTCTTCTTTAGAGAAGTGTCTATTCATGTTTTCTGCCCATTTCTTCACTGGGTTATTTGTTTTTCGGGTGTGGAGTTTGGTGAGCTCTTTATAGATTTTAGATACTAGCCCTTTGTCCGATATGTCATTTGCAAATATCTTTTCCCATTCCGTTGGTTGTCTTTTAGTTTTGTTGGTTGTTTCCTTTGCTGTGCAGAAGCTTTTTATCTTCATAAGGTCCCAGTAATTCACTTTTGCTTTTAATTCCCTTGCCTTTGGGGATGTGTCGAGTAAGAGATTGCTACGGCTGAGGTCAGAGAGGTCTTTTCCTGCTTTCTCCTCTAAGGTTCTGATGGTTTCCTGTCTCACATTTAGGTCCTTTATCCATTTTGAGTTTATTTTTGTAAATGGTGTGAGAAAGTGGTCTAGTTTCAACCTTCTGCATGTTGCTGTCCAGTTCTCCCAGCACCATTTGTTAAAGAGGCTGTCTTTTTTCCATTGGATGTTCTTTCCTGCTTTGTCAAAGATGAGTTGGCCATATGTTTGTGGGTCTAGTTCTGGGGTTTCTATTCTATTCCATTGGTCTGTGTGTCTGTTTTTGTGCCAATACCATGCTGTCTTGATGATGACAGCTTTGTAGTAGAGGCTGAAGTCTGGGATTGTGATGCCTCCTGCTTTGGTCTTCTTCTTCAAAATTCCTTTGGCTATTCGGGGCCTTTTGTGGTTCCATATGAATTTTAGGATTGCTTGTTCTAGTTTCGAGAAGAATGCTGGTGCAATTTTGATTGGGATTGCATTGAATGTGTAGATAGCTTTGGGTAGTATTGACATTTTGACAATATTTATTTTTCCAATCCATGAGCAGGGAATGTCTTTCCATTTCTTTAAATCTTCTTCAATTACCTTCATAAGCTTTCTATAATTTTCAGCATACAGATCCTTTACATCTTTGGTTAGATTTATTCCTAGGTATTTTATGCTTTTTGGTGCAATTGTGAATGGGATCAGTTTCTTTATTTGTCTTTCTGTTGCTTCATTGTTAGTGTATAAGAATGCAACTGATTTCTGTACATTGATTTTGTATCCTGCAACTTTGCTGAATTCATGTATCAGTTCTAGCAGACTTTTGGTGGAGTCTATCGGATTTTCCATGTATAATATCATGTCATCTGCAAAAAGCGAAAGCTTGACTTCATCTTTGCCAATTTTGATGCCTTTGATTTCCTTTTGTTGTCTGATTGCTGATGCTAGAACTTCCAGCACTATGTTAAATAACAACGGTGAGAGTGGGCATCCCTGTCGTGTTCCTGATCTCAGGGAAAAAGCTCTCAGTTTTTCCCCGTTGAGGATGATGTTAGCTGTGGGCTTTTCATAAATGGCTTTTATGATCTTTAAGTATGTTCCTTCTATCCCGACTTTCTCAAGGGTTTTTATTAAGAAAGGGTGCTGGATTTTATCAAAGGCCTTTTCTGCATCGATTGACAGGATCATATGGTTCTTCTCTTTTTTTTTGTTAATGTGATGTATCACGTTGATTGATTTGCGAATGTTGAACCAGCCCTGCATCCCAGGAATGAATCCCACTTGATCATGGTGAATAATTCTTTTTATATGCTGTTGAATTCGATTTGCTAGTATCTTATTGAGAATTTTGGCATCCATATTCATCAGGGATATTGGCCTGTAGTTCTCTTTTTTTACTGGGTCTCTGTCTGGTTTAGGAATCAAAGTAATACTGGCTTCATAGAATGAGTCTGGAAGTTTTCCTTCCCTTTCTATTTCTTGGAATAGCTTGAGAAGGATAGGTATTATCTCTGCTTTAAACGTCTGGTAGAACTCCCCTGGGAAGCCATCTGGTCCTGGACTCTTATTTGTTGGGAGATTTTTGATAACCGATTCAATTTCTTCGCTGGTTATGGGTCTGTTCAAGCTTTCTATTTCCTCCTGATTGAGTTTTGGAAGAGTGTGGGTGTTCAGGAATTTGTCCATTTCTTCCAGGTTGTCCAATTTGTTGGCATATAATTTTTCATAGTATTCCCTGATAATTGTTTGTATCTCTGAGGGATTGGTTGTAATAATTCCATTTTCATTCATGATTTTATCTATTTGGGTCATCTCCCTTTTCTTTTTGAGAAGCCTGGCTAGAGGTTTGTCAATTTTGTTTATTTTTTCAAAAAACCAACTCTTGGTTTCGTTGATCTGCTCTACAGTTTTTTTAGATTCTATATTGTTTATTTCTGCTCTGATCTTTATTATTTCTCTTCTTCTGCTGGGTTTAGGCTGCCTTTGCTGTTCTGCTTCTATTTCCTTTAGGTGTGCTGTTAGATTTTGTATTTGGGATTTTTCTTGTTTCTTGAGATAGGCCTGGATTGCGATGTATTTTCCTCTCAGGACTGCCTTCGCTGCGTCCCAAAGCGTTTGGATTGTTGTATTTTCATTTTCGTTTGTTTCCATATATTTTTTGATTTCTTCTCTAATTGCCTGGTTGACCCACTCATTTGTGAGTAGGGTGTTCTTTAACCTCCATGCTTTTGGAGGTTTTCCAGACTTTTTCCTGTGGTTGACTTCAAGCTTCATAGCATTGTGGTCTGAAAGTATGCATGGTATAATTTCAATTCTTGTAAACTTATGAAGGGCTGATTTGTGACCCAGTATATGATCTATCTTGGAGAATGTTCCATGTGCACTCGAGAAGAAAGTATATTCTGTTGCTTTGGGATGCAGAGTTCTAAATATATCTGTCAAGTCCATCTGATCCAGAGTCTCATTCAGGGCCCTTGTTTCTTTATTGACCGTGTGTCTAGATGATCTATCCATTTCTGTAAGTGGGGTGTTAAAGTCCCCAGCAATTACCACATTCTTATCAATAAGGTTGCTTATGTTTATGAGTAATTGTTTTATATATTTGGGGGCTCCGGTATTCGGCGCATAGACATTTATAATTGTTAGCTCTTCCTGATGGATAGACCCTGTAACTATTATATAATGTCCTTCTTCATCTCTTGTTACAGCCTTTAATTTAAAGTCTAGTTTGTCTGATATAAGTATGGCTACTCCAGCTTTCTTCTGGCTTCCAGTAGCATGATAAATAGTTCTCCATCCCCTCACTCTCAATCTAAAGGTGTCCTCAGGTCTAAAATGAGTCTCTTGTAGACAGCAAATAGATGGGTCTTGTTTTTTTATCCATTCTGATACCCTATGTCTTTTGGTTGGCGCATTTAATCCATTTACATTCAGTGTTATTATAGAAAGATACGGGTTTAGAGTCATTGTGATGTCTGTATGTTTTATGCTTGTAGTGATGTCTCTGGTACTTTGTCTCACAGGGTCCCCCTTAGGATCTCTTGTAGGGCTGGTTTAGTGGTGACAAATTCCTTCAGTTTTTGTTTGTTTGGGAAGACCTTTATCTCTCCTTCTATTCTAAATGACAGACTTGCTGGATAAAGGATTCTTGGCTGCATATTTTTGCTGTCTAGCACCCTGAAAATCTCGTGCCAATTCTTTCTGGCCTGCCAAGTTTCAAAAGAGAGATCCGTCACGAGTCTTATAGGTCTCCCTTTATATGTGAGGGCACGTTTACCCCTTGCTGCTTTCAGAATTTTCTCTTTATCCTTGTATTTTGCCAGTTTCACTATGATATGTCGTGCAGAAGATCGATTCAAGTTACGTCTGAAGGGAGTTCTCTGTGCCTCTTGGATTTCCATGCCTTTTTCCTTCCCCAGTTCAGGGAAGTTCTCAGCTATTATTTCTTCAAGTACCCCTTCAGCACCTTTCCCTCTCTCTTCCTCCTCTGGGATACCAATTATGCGTAAATTATTTCTTTTTAGTGTATCACTTAGTTCTCTAATTTTCCCCTCATACTCCTGGATTTTTTTATCTCTCTTTTTCTCAGCTTCCTCTTTTTCCATAACTTTATCTTCTAGTTCACCTATTCTCTCCTCTGCCTCTTCCATCCGAGCTGTGGCGGTTTGCATTTTGTTTTCCATTTCCTTTAAAGCGTTTTTCAGCTCCTCGTGACTGTTCATTAGTCCCCTGATGTCTGTAGCAAGAGATTCTCTGCTGTCCTGTATGCTGTTTTCCAGCCCAGCGATTAATTTTATGACTATTATTCTAAATTCACTTTCTGTTATATTATTTAAATCCTTTTTGATCAGCTCATTAGCTGTTGTTATTTGCTGGAGATTCTTCTGGGGGGAATTCTTCCGCTTGGTCATTTTGGATAGTCCCTGGTGTGTTGAGGGCCTGCAGGGCACTTCCCCTGTGCTGTGGTGTATAACTGGAGTTGGTGGGCGGGGCCGCAGTCCGACCTGATGTCTGCCCCCAGCCCACCGCTGGGGCCACAGTCAGACTGGTGTGTGCCTTCTCTTCCCCTCTCCTAGGGGCGGGATTCACTGTGGGGTGGCGTGGCCCGTCTGGGCTACTTGCACACTGCCAGGCTTGTGATGCTGGGGATCTGGCGTATTAGCTGGGGTGGGAAGGCAAGGTGCACGGCGGCAGGGGGGGCAGGCTTAGCTCGCTTCTCCTTAGGTGATCCACTTCAGGAGGGGCCCTGTGCAGCCGGAGGGAGTCAGATCGCTGCCGGAGGTTTGGCTCCGCAGAAGCACAGAGTTGGGTGTTCGCGCGGAGCGAGCAATTTCCCTGGCCGGAGCCGGTTCCCTTTGGGATTTTGGCTGGGGGATGGGCGGGGGAGATGGCGCTGGAGAGCGCCTTTGTTCCCCGCCAAACTGAGCTCTGTCGTCCGGGGGCTCCGCAGCTCCCCCTCCCTTTGTCCTCCAGCCTTCCCGCTTTCTGAGCAGAGCTGTTAACTTATGACCTCCCAGACGCTAAGTCGCGCTTGCTGTCGGAACACAGTCCGTCAGGCCCCTCCGCTTTTGCAAGCCGGACTCGGGGGCTCTGCTTGGCCGGCGAGCCGCCCCTCCGCCCCGGCTCCCTCCCGCCAGTCCGTGGAGCGCGCACCGCCTCGCCGCCCTTCCTACCCTCTTCCGTGGGCCTCTCGTCTGCACTTGGGTCCGGTGACTCTGTTCTGCTAATCCTCTGGCGGTTTTCTGGGTTATTTAGGCAGGTGTAGGTGGAATCTAAGTGATCAGCAGGACGTGCGGTGAGCCCAGCGTCCTCCTACGCCGCCATCTTCCCCAACCTCTCAGTAGCAAAACTTTTAAAGAGCTTCAGATCATTAAAGTTCCTTGGAAATAAGCCATTCTTGTACATTAATTATTTTAAATCATAGTTTACTGCAAAATTTGGGGGATGATTCTTGCATTAGTCAGTTTAATTGATCACAGAAAATTAAACTTACCATTGACCCAGCAACTACGTTGGTCAAAATATTAATGACTCTCAGAGGCTGAGCATCCTATTAACTTATTTATAAGTATTCTAACACTCGTGCTGATTTTTGGAATGCCTTTAAATAAGTATGATCATGGTTAACAATAGCGTGGAATTTCTACAACTAAGGGGTTAGGAGTGGCAATTGCTTTTGGAATAGGGGCTAGAAAACTTGTTCTGAGGCTTCATTTGTATAAGAAGTACATACAGGATGTGTATGTATCACACATGTGTGTATGCGTGCATGTACAAGAATGGTATGTGTTATTGAAGTGGCTTGGGGGAGGCCGACGGAGGCAGTGGAGATTAATCATTTTCACCGTTCTTCCAATCCCCCACACACCTGTCTTTGAATCTACTACATTGGATTCATAATATGTCTTTCACTTTAGGTCACAAAAATATATTTACCCACCATATATCCTTTCCATTTCATTTTGAGTTGTTCAAAGACATCAAAACTTATTTGCAGTATTATTTGATAATATTTCCATTAGGAATTGGGACAAAGAAGGCTGGAAGGAATGGTATAGACTTGAGTCAGAAGAGAGAAGAGAAGAGAGTGGGAAGTCACGGGAATTAGCAGGGTAGCCTTAGGGGAGAACAGACTAGCCAGTCAACTTTATGATGCGCTTTGAGGACTCACTGATTCTCCAGTCTGAGAATTTTCTTTTCATTACCCGTTTTTACAGAGCGTGACACAGCTAAAAGGCAAATTATTCCTAAGATGCAAGATAGAGTCACTTTCTATTAGAACCCTTGTATATAATTTTTTATCTGATATTTTATTAAAACCATTGAAATCTGTATTACTCATCTATTGCCACGTAAGAAATTACTTCAGATTCTGTGGCTTAAATAATGGGCATATTGTGAGTTGGGGATTTGAGAGAGTTTTTGCAAGGTGGTTCAGGCTCAGGGTCACTCATGAGGTTGTAGTCAAGACGTCAGCTGGGGCTGCAGTTAATGAAGGCTTGACTGGGGCTGAAAAATCCACTTCCGGGTTGGCTGACCCACATGGCTGTTGGCAGGAAGTCTCTGTTCCTTGCCATATGAACCTTTCCACAGGACATTTAGAGTTTCTTCATGACATGGCAGTTGGACTCCCTTAGAGCGAATGACCTCAGAAAGAAAGAAAAAGACTATAATACTAGTGAATTTTGATGAAGAAGAAGAGGGGATAGGCTTAAAAAACATTTTCCAAATTTTGATCACTGGCACCACACTGTCACTCAAGATGTAAATAGACATTTACTGAGGAAAAAAAGAAAACTGTGCTAAAATAAGTTTTGAAAGAAAAATTTAACCAAGAAACAAATTTAAACAATTTTTTTTTTAACTGAGACAGTCTCGTATACATTATGAATTCCCAAAGGAGGGATGTATTTTGCAACTATTGTTAACTAACCTATGTCACTCTGGCTGTTTAAAATTTTTTAGGGTTCTTTTGATAAAATTCAGTTATGAGAGGTAAGTAGGAGATGCACATTCCTTCTTCACTACCTTAATAGCAAGAGGAACATTATAAGAAATGCAAGTTTGACACAAAATTCTGCCAAACACACAGACATTTATTTGCAAGCTGACCAAATGAGCTACCATCATGGCTTCAGCAACCATCACATCAGATCTGTCGGCAGAGATCTTTATGAAGCAGAAGTACACAGAGCTAAGTCTCTGCATTTTGAGCACTGTTGTAAAGGGTTAGTTGAGCTTGGAAGATTTGTAAATGCATGAATGAAAACATATTTCTAGTACAGTTTTGTTTTTTAATGTTTATTTCTGAGAGAGAGACAGAGCATGAGCAGGGGAGGGGCAGAGAGAGAGAGGGAGACACAGAATCCAAAGCAGGCTCAAGGCTCTGGGCTGTCAGCACAGAGCCCGATGTGGGGCTCAAACCCATGAACCAGAAGATCATGACCTGAGTAGAAGTCAGACACTTAGCCCACTGAGCCACCCAGGCACCCCTAGTACATCTTATGCTAATGTGTCAAACCTCCACTGGAGTGTGGGTTCCTGACCAGAGTAGGCTGTGCTCACTAACCCCCTCTAGACGTTGGATTAAAATCAGTTTACACACATCTACGCCATACTGTTTCTGTTACAACAAATTTTCAGAAGGATAACATAGAAATAACATTTTCCAAACATTTTAAGACATCAGCTGTTTTCCTCAGGGCCTTTGTAGGACTAATGTTTTTAGAAAAGATGGGGGGGGAAATCAGTCTTTTGTTTTTTAATGTTTATTTATTTTTGAGAGAGAGAGAGATACAGAGCAGGAGCAGGGGAGGGGCAGAGAGAGGGGGAGACACAGAATCCGGAGCAGGTTCTACGTTCTGAGCTATCAGCACAGAGCCCGACATGGGGCTCAAACTCATGGATCACGAGATCATGACCTAAGCCCAGGGCAGATGCGTAACTGACTGAGCCACCCAGACACCTTGAAAAATCAGTCTTTAGTAAGGAAGACAATCAGGAAGTAAGAGGTCAGATGACCTAGAAGGAATTGGTTTCCAAAAAGAGGGCAATAAAATTAATAAACAATTGATGATGACAGATGCTGGCAAGAGACTGTATCTGCATCTCACTCTCCCATTGAAGGAGCTCTAAGGGTCAGTTTCCAGTAGACAAGAAGATGTTATTCATCAGAGCACATTACTGAAGTAAGGCTAATTAAAAGTCTTACCACCCAATGCCTGGGGGAGGGGCACAACAATGTCTTGCCGTACATGGAAAATGTGTGAATTAAATCAAACCGACCTTTTTAATTATAAAAAGACAGGTAACAGACACTCTAGTAATTTTGCTACCACGCTGATCCTAGATTCAAACTGGCCAAATACCCAGGACCAAGTTTATATTTAAGCAAAATTAATGCAATAAAATACGTTGATGGCAAGACAGGACAGAAAACAAATTGACTGCAAACAGTGCCATCTATAATAGGAAAGTAATGGAACCGCAGGGTGTCTGGAGTGTTTCCTGTAAGCTGGGTGTTTTCCATGAGTAATCTGCTGCTACTTTACACGTGTAACCTACTAACCCTCACACCAACCCCATGAGGATGAAACTGTTACCATTCCCATTTTATAGATGACCAAGGGAGGTGGGTGATTCGTTCAAGTACCAAATGCTGGAACTCTAACCCAAGTGAGCCTTATTGCACAGCCCCTGCTATCTATATTGCCCTCAGCAGTTGGAAATTGTTCCAGAGAATGCAACTTCCAGCAGGAAACCGAAAAGCCAAAATGCAGAATATTGCTCGGGAGAGCTTACTCAATATCTGTTTTTTACAAGGAAGACAATAAAGAGCACAGGATTTCATCTCCCAGAATCGAGAAGAATTAGAGCCACATTAGACAAAGAAATGTGGAATTATGTAATGGAATAAATGTCTCTATTCTGCGCTCCGTGTAACCCCTCACCAGTATGAAACATTTTGTATTATGGATTTTTGGAATATGAAAAATGCTCTTAATTAATTCTCAAGCTCTTTGTGTTTTATTTAAATCCTGAATGTCAATCCTTTATTATAAAAAAGAAAAGTCTGTTTCCTAGAATTAATTTCAACCGGCAATTCTAAGACCACATTGCTTTCTTTCACAGAGAAAAAACATTTATAAGAACAGAAAGAATTCTGAATTAGCAACTCACACCAATAACTATTTTTTCACTATTACTGTGAATTTCCATTCTATAAACTTTTACTGAGTAACTTCTATGGGTTTAATATACTAAGTGTTGGAACACAGAAAGCACGTAAGTGATCATCAGTGCCTTCAAAGAAAGTATACTTTCATGAGAGACACAAAACATCTAAATGTTAAGCTGTTAAATCAGAATTCTGGGCAGCACACGAATAAGTGCCCAGATGAAGACTATAGACCAGAGTCTCCCAGACTGTGATGCAAGAAATATTTAAAAAGAGTTGATTTTTTTAATGTTCTGGTTTTAAAGAAATTGGAAAGCCATGCAATATCTCCTGCTCAAATACTATCTTGGCAAACTTTTTCACTATCAGCAATATTATCAAACGTTTATGGTACCCAGGCAGAACACCAAGTGTCTGATGCATTATCTCATTTAATTCTCCAAATAATTCCATGAAACAATTATTACTATTATCTTCATTTTAGAGTGGAGAAAGGTGATATTTGTAGAGCTAGAATCATGACTGCAGATGATGCTGTATGTGATATATTAACAAACTGCTACACCCAAAAATATGGGCTCTAACCTGAAAAAAGGCCATGCCTCTGAGTTCCCAGAATATGTTTTGCAAAGTAGGCCCGCCTCTCATTTTCACACCACAAACTTGGTTTCCTTTTATAAAGGAAATTTACATTCTAAAATTTGCATTTATTTGTTGTTTACTCATTTCCGTATTTTCTCATTTTACTTATTTTCTGTCTACCCTCAGGAACATGACTACGACTATCTTTCCCACCAACATACCTTGTGCTAACCTCATTCCTGGCACACAGCTGCCACCCAAAACTATTTAGTGGAGGGAAAGAAGGGACGGAAGAAAGGAAGGAAGGAGCTGCCATAGCAGAAGCTGTGCCAAAGTTAAACACACAAGGAAAACTCTATTCAAGGCTACTGCAGACAGGACCAAGAGAAGCCACAGCTCAGTGTGACCTCAGTGAAGGTGACAAGGGCTGCAGCAGTTTTAAGAGCTGGCATGAGGGAAGAATGGTTTTCTAATTGGCTTTACCCAAAAGAAAAATACGCAGTCTCCTATCTTTATAATAGGAGGTACTCGTACAGTTTGGAGCAAGGTGCCCACTGAAGGTTGGCCCCTACCTTCTCACAGAGACAGAGAGATAGGGGCAGGATTGCATTTCAAA
The DNA here is from genome assembly GCF_022079265.1 of Lynx rufus. NCBI lineage: Eukaryota > Metazoa > Chordata > Mammalia > Carnivora > Felidae > Lynx > Lynx rufus. The sequence continues at coordinate 27,683,523 of NW_025814845.1, forward strand.
GGAATGGTCCCAAGGTCTCTGCAAAAGGCATTCCTGGCTTGTAAAACTAGAAAGTAGCTTAAAAAAAAATACATCTCATAGGAGCAGAGCACTAATTTACCATTACAAGTTTTCTAAAGCAAGTGCTCTAAGAAAAGAGAGGTCAGGGGCCTAGAGTCAGGAAGAAACCTGCCTACAGTTTAATCAAGGGGACAAGGTCAGGAGAGAGGAAGAGGGAGGGAAGCAGGGAGGGAGGGAGGATGGCGTCGTAGTCAGGACACTGTGCTGTTCAGGTGTCCTTTCCTCCTCCCCTGCAAAGGGGCCCCTGGGTGGCTTAGTCTGTTAAGCATCCAACTCTTTATTTCGTCTCAGGTCATGATCTCACGGGTTCGTGAGTTCAAGCCCCACGCCAGGCCCTGTGCTAACAGGACAGAGCCTGTTTGAGATTCTCTGTCTCACTCTCTCTGCCGGTCCCCCACTCACTCCTCAAAAATAACCTTTTTTTTTTTTTTTTTTTTTTTTTTTTTTTTTTTTTTAAAGAGAGAGAACTGCTGCAAAGAGGGCAGTTGGCTAATTGCCTCCAACCGCTTCATTTCTGGATGTGCTGCATCGTCCACACCAGCTGGCCAAGCTCTCTTAGCCACTCCCAGCCAGTGATTAAGTAAGGTGGGGATATGACAGCCAGGCCATTACCACCCCACCTAAGCCTCCTCTACTGGGGAGATCTTGTTCTGGGCTCTCCGTTAGCCTGGCCAAGATTTTCCCAGACACCTGCTGTAGTCTGTGGTTTCTACCTCTCATCCGCTCCTCCTCCTTTCCCTCTATCCTGGCGCAGCTTTCGCAAGGTTTTTCTACTAATTCTGCTTCTTTTTGGCTTTATTCTTCCCAAGTGTTTCTCCTAATACATTTCTTGCCATCTAATTTTGTCTTCTGAGAAGACCCAGACACAGGAGGAAGGGGGATGGGAGGGAGGGGAAGGAGGTAAAGGAAAAGAAAACAATAGAAAGAGGAAAGTGAACCGTGCAAAAGGAAAGGAGGCAAAAAGAGAAATATGCAAGAGAGAGCAAAACAGGAAAAAAGCAAATGAGGCCACGTATTCTGCACACGCTCACTGATCTTGGTGGAATTGGAATTTGAAGGTTGGATTTTTGCTTTGACCCTGTCATCACTAGCAGAGGTACTTCAAAGAAAACCAACTCCATACACAGGAAGACTTTTTGCTCTCTGGGTAATGGTCCCCAGATGCCCCTTTATGGCAACCATGTGGCTAATAAAAGTTTGACACAGAGGGTGGCTCATTTGCACTAAAAGAAATGGCTATTCTTAATAGCCCCTCCATGATGGTCTAACTCAATGTCAAAGATAGATAGATAGATAGATAGAGAAAGAGATAGATAGAAATAGATAAAATAGATGGATAGATAGACTTATAAGGTATTTCTACACTTCAGAATCCTGATCCCACAACTGTGTTTTGGTCTCTGAGAGAAGATAAAAGTTTCAATCTCCCAGTGTAAGGTTCCCCTCAGTCTTCAACCCAGTAACTGTTGGTGGAAGTAAAAGTTTATTCACCTGCACATCGGTGTGGACTGACCTACCTACCTTAAACCAGATCATCACAAGACTGCATTGGCCAAAGAATGGTTTATGCACTCTGATATAAGGCCATGGACGGGACAGTAGCATTGCAGACCAAGGTGCCTGTGTGAGCCCTATCTGCTTCTTCCACAGTTTTTTTCTACAGGAGAAGACACAAAGCACATCAGGCATATGTATCTTTCCTGGGGAAATGTGGCCATATAATCACTTCTGAGAAAATCGTTGGATAAAAAGATAAATGCCTCTCCAAAATACAAAGAATTGTTTCCCGGGAGAATTCAGTCAAAATCAATATTTAGAAGAAATAAGTAATATTTTATCTTGCTGCAAACACACAAATCTGCTAAAGGTCACCCAATTTACACTACGTTACTGCTATGCTTACGGCAGGACACCTTGCTCATTCGTTTTGATCACAGTTTCTCCAAAAACAATAGATTTTTGTTCTTGAAACTTAAGGGAAACTTCGATTATTTTTTTTCGACGTAAAAGTTGCGTATTTTAAAGGGCAAAGGATGCCTTCAACTCTAGAGTCAGAACACGGTTAGCAACTTTCAAATACCATCTCCCAGATTCAGAAATATTACTTTAATTGGGATTCCTGATACAAAAAGAAGATCAGACTGGGGCCCCATGCTGAGAACTGAGGATCTGGTACCACGAACAAACACAGACTCCGATGGTACTTTAAGAAACCAGGACATAGTTTGACAAGCAGCAGCAGCAGCCTCCTGTGAAGGCTGGCAAAGCCCTAGAAGCTCTGTGCAGGCTAAGAACATAAAACTACAAAGCAGCACAGGCAGAAACCAAGACAACTGAAACATAACACTGTGCAAAGAAAGAGAAAACTCTCAGGAAAGAACCATGAAATATTTGGCAGAAAATAATGGAAAAGGATAAGAAGAAATAAGGAAGGGAATTTGTAATGTAACACAAGAATTTGAGATATAAAAGTAAACATCGAGAGTGGCTGCCCCAGTCTGCATCCCCACCAACAGTGCAAGAGGGTTCCCCTTTCTCTGCATCCTCGCCATCACCTGCTGTTTCTGGTGTCGTTGATTTTAGCCATTCTGACAGGTGTGAGGTGATATCTCATTGTAGTTTTGATTTGTATTTCCCTGTTGGTAAGTGAAGTTGAGCATCTTTTCATGTGTCTGTTGACCATCTGGATGTCTTCTTTGGAAAAATGTCTATTCACGTCTTCTGCCCATTTTTAATTAGATTATTTATTTCTTGGGTGTTGAGTTTTATAAGTTCTTTGTATATTTTGGATCCTAACCCTTTATCAGGTATGTCAGTTGCAAATATCGTCAACTGATGAATGAATAAAAAAGATGTGATACACACTATGCAAGATTACTCAGCCATAAAAAAGAATGAAATCTTGCCATTTGCAACAACATGAATAGAGCTAGAGAGTATAAGGCTAAGTGAAATAAATCAGAGAAAGACAAATACCAGATGATTTCATTCATGCGTGGAATTTAAGAAACAACAAATGAACAAAGAGGAAAGAAGGAGAGAGAGAGGCAAACCAAGAAATGGACTCTTAACTATAGAGAACAAACTTGTTACCAGAAGGGAGGTGGGTGAGGGAATGGGTTAAATAGGTGATGGGGATTAAGGAGTGTGTTTGTTATGATGAGCACCGGATGTCGTATGGAAGTGTTGAAGCACTTTATTCTATACCTGAAACTAATATTACCCTGTGTTAACTAACTGGAATTTAAATAAAAACTTAAAAAAAATAGAAGTAAAACTTTGAGATTTATTTATGCATTCTACAAATATTTTTTAAGATCCACTGTATTCCAGGCACTATTCTAGGTAGTTGGAATAGATCTGCAAACAAAAAGACAATGAATGAACCCTGCCATCAAGTAGATTAAATGGGGGAGCCATGGGGCACCTGGGTGGCTCAGTCGGTTGAGCATCCGATTTCGGCTCAGGTCATGATCTCACAGCTCGTGAGTTCGAGCCCCGCATCGGGCTCTGTGCTGACAGCTCAGAGCCTGGAGCCTGCTTCTGTGTCTCCCTCTCTCTCTGCCCCTAACTCACTCACATTCTGTCTCCGTCTGTCTCAAAAATAAATAACCATTAAAAAAAATTTTTTTTTTAACAATGGGGGAGCCAGGCCAAGGAGGTGAACAGTTGGAAAAAAAAAAAAGAGAAGAAAAGGCTCCAGCCCACATAAAGGGCCTGAAATCTACATTTCTGATAAGAATAATGTCTATACATACAAAAGAAGGAATCAGGAACTTTTTCCAAAACACTGAAGACTGAAGTTTCCATGCTTCACAACACCTTGTGATTTTACCAACTTTACAATATGGCACAGGTCCTACCTACATAGTGAAATATTTGAATTAATCATTAAGAGTGTGATTATTTTTCAAATATGTATCCAATTCACAGCCCTTTGAAGTAGGATAAATTAATTGACATTTAGCAAACAGATGTTTTATTAACAATCTTTGTAATTTGGGAAAAGTATCATGTTGTCCCTGTTTCCAGATGGTCGTAACTGTCATTTCCTTCAAATTCTCTTGTCATCCCCAAATCCTGAGATCAATCTTCCAGGTAGCTAAGCATCATTAGCAGTAGGTACCCAGACTGGAAATCTTGACTATTTGATTTAGGAATTATTGCCTAATATGAAGTGCACAGGCACACATGCAAACACACACACATATACACACACACACGCAATGGACACACACTGAACAGGCCACTTTTCAGAATTCTGTCTTAGGCAGTGTTATTCCTGCTCTGCTATATCTCACGCTCCAAGGTGTTGCCCCATCCTTCCACTTAGAGAGTCATGTCCAAGGGTCTCCTTACAGATCATGGACAGTCTATCACTTAGAGCACAGAGATAAAGCAGTGATACTTCTGATGTTGGGTCAGCTTAGAAGGTAATTAAATTGCTTGCTCTGCTTTGTAATAATTTTTGAAGTGAAATGCTGCCACAAATCATTTTTGCAGCTGCCATTAACTCGGGTTGTGAATTGGACATTACATAGACTTATCTGTCAGTCATCATAATGCCAGTCAAGGAAAATTTATAAGACAGGAGATCCATTTGGGAAGAAAAAAATAGTCCGCATGTGCTCGATGACTACCTCACTATTATCGCTGCTGGTTTCCAGTTCTTATATAATTTTTTTTTACTTTTATCCCTTCTCCCCATCTCACCATCCTTTCCTCATCTAAATGAGACAAATATGGGTCCTAATTCTAATGCCATAATATTTTAGCTGTGTTGTCCAGGGCCACTGGCCTTAACCTCTCTCAGCCTCAATTTTCTCATCTCTAAAATGGGCATCATGATACTACTGTCTACCTAGAATAGTTTTGGTTTTTTATTTGTTTTGTTTGTTTTTATGAGGATTTACTGATGGAATGCAAATAAAGACTTGTATTCATTCCATCATTTATTCAATAATGGCTTCTTTGCTATGTATGTTCAAGACATTGCATAGAGTCAATGTTTATTAAATTACAGTTACTTTTATTATCACTAATTAGTATTCATGTTTTAATAATACCAGAAACTCTGCTAGTAGTGAAAAGGAACCAAAATTTAGCAGAACAATGTTTTAACTTTCCTTTAAAAGCAGCAGGCATGTATGTATGTATACATACATACAAATATGTACATATATACACATACATATGTATGTATGTGTTTATATGTGTATGTATATGTGTGTGTGCATATATATATATACATGTTTGCATGTGTGTGTATGTATATGTTATATATATTAAGAATCTAAGGCAAGAAGATGAGAAATATGCCCAAGTTTCTATAGCAAATAGCAAAGATTTTATTAAAAGCCAGCTTAGTGCTATTTCTTTTGGACTTAAGCAAATAGTGTTCTGTAATATTACAAGGAAAAAAAAACGTGAACAATTCTAAATTAAAGTTTCCCGAATGACTTTTCAAAACCCACACCACATTAGGGCTATATGAGAGAAACCACCATATAGGAAAATGTCAGTCTAAAACACAATATGTCTTCCAGAGTCTGATAAATTGTTCTCATTACAAACCCAAGCTACTCCCAATGGATTTGTGAGTCATTAAAAATGATAAGAGAGATACTCAATCAGTTACCAGATTCTGCTCCCCATCCATATCCGATTTTGCCGCCAGACATTTGCCCATACAGGAAACAGTACTATTCTCCATAGCAAAAGAAAGGAACGTTGCCAAAACTTGGCATCTATGTCTCTTTATTATAATCTGTATCTGTGCAAGTTAAGAAATCACTTGGTGTACATTTTGAAATAATACTCTCATCCCTGTTACCTCTCATTTCTGCTCCTCCTCAAATGTTATTCTTTTCAAAAAACAAAAAACAAAACACCTTTCATCTCTGTATCTCTTTCATAAAAGGGCACGGTGAATCACTAATGCAATACATCTGCAATACATGCACAGAAGAGAAATTTAATGTGCAAAATTCAACCAAATCCCTTAGGATAAAAATTTGTCAAAAGCTATGGAATTGTTTCTGAGACAAACAACAGACAGTACATAGTTCACCACCCCATCGGATGGGGATTGCATATATGGTGACTTTTGTTTGCTTAGGGATGAGGAAAGGTGTCATTACATTTCAGCAGAAGAGCAGAGAGAAGTGTTGGAGAAAGGTGAAGCTAACTTTTCTCCTGAAATCAAAATTTGTCTCCTTTTTCCACCCTACTTGGGCATTCAGTAGCCCAAGGCTACACAGCAGAGATATTCTAAGGAGGTAAAAGTGTGTCAGAGACCCACTGTGCAGAGTTCATTCCATCCACACAGACCACGGCTTTGGAGAAATCCATATCCTCAACAATGTGCATATAGCTTAAGTTCCCGTCGGACAACCAAATTTATCCTCAGTAGAAGAGGGGAAATACAATTAGAGAGAAATGTGGTCCAAATATATTTTATTCTCTCTCCAATAGCCTTCAGAATGACTTTGCCAGGTATCTGTAATTGGCCACGTTTTTATGACAATTTCTTTCATTAAATTGCAATTCCTATGCTTACAAGTCTTTGTGGTATTTCCTTTTTTTTTTTTTTTTGCTTCAACTCAGACAACTTTCTAGGCTACCTGTACCTCGGACAAAACTGTTTATAAATAGCTCTTTGACTTCAGCACCTTCTGCTTCAGAGTGTACTGCTAGAAAAAAAGAGTAAATTAACTATGACCCCAGACAACCCCAACTCAAATCATCTTTCACCCAACTGGAAGGAAACCAGGGCATAGTGTGTAAACTACACACTTTTTATTTTATTTACCATGAAAATATACCCTTTCTAAATAAAATACTATTTACCTGTGTATTAGCATTACATAGAATTTATTTTGGCCTGATTCAAAGTTCTTTTATCCTTTGGGAGATTGTAAAGGCAATATGGCTCCTCTGTTCTAAACAATTCAGAGGAGTTTGAAGCTGACTGGATATTGCCTGGTTGGGAATATCCAAGACCTTCCTTCTTCAGCTAGAGAAAAAGAAAGGAATCTCTGAAAGGAACAATGTGGGTACTATGGCCCATAGATGTATAAACTTCACTGAGATTTAGGTGCATGGCTCATACTGTCTTCTTTTCTGTCTGAGAGTTAAAAAATTAAAACTTTGTCCTCTTGGGGCACCTGGGTGGCTCGGTCGGTTGAGCGTCCGACTTCGGCTCAGGTCATGATCTCACGGTCCGTGAGCTGGAGCCCCGCTCGGGCTCTGTGCTGACCACTCAGAGCCTGGAGCCTGTTTCAGATTCTGTGTCTCCCTCTCTCTCTGCCCCTCCCCTGTTCATGCTCTGTCTCTCTCTGTCTCAAAAATAAATAAACGTTTAAAAAAAAAAACAACTTTGTCCTCTTTTCCAAAGATTGAAGTTCAAAGATTGAAGTTAACCCAACCAATAAAAATGACACACACCCACAATGATAACAATAATATGAAACATGTCTCCAAAAAGACCCATGCTTAGCAATATTCTTTTTCAAAACTAGGCAAATTCATCTGCCCACAGTGGATATGTCCAAAGTCTAGAGAAGCCATTAGAGACATTCAAAGCCATTAGAAGTTTAATTTAAACTAACATCTATTCAATAGCAAATTATTCTGCCAACTTTCTCAGCTTTTTTTTAATGTTTATTTATTTTGAGGGAGAGAGAGTGAGCAGGGGAGGGGCAGAGAGAAAGGAGGGAGAGAATCCCAGGCAGGGTCCATGCTGTCAGCTCAGAGCCAGATGTGGGCTCAATCTCACAACCGTGAGATCAGGACTTGAGCTGAAATCAAGAGTCAGATGCTTAAGTGACTGAGCCCCCCAGACACCTCCTCTCTCAGCTTTTAAAATAATCTCATGAATGCAATAGTCACAGTTATAAAAATAATGTACAGAACTTCCCTATTCCACACTCTTGTTTTCTAGCCAGTTGGGTCAGCTGTAGGTTAGCCTTTGTTATGTAGACAGGTGATCAGGAGAAGTAGAGCTGAAGACCAACCCACATTCCCTTGGGATTAAGCACAGGGAGGTGGGTTCTGTTTTGATACACAGTGTATGGTGGTTAGGTTGGAGGTGACAGGACCAGAGACCAGCAATGGGACTTCATGGATAAGACAAAGGGAATGTTTTTGTTTTTGCCATAGTGTAAGTGCGAAAGTTTAGGAAAAACACACAGTACCTTATCTATACTTTGGAGAGAACTCTTGGTTAGAAATAGAATGTTTGATGTGGAAGAAATTTTAAGACATTTGCTAAACATTAAGAGTGTATGATAGCTACCCAAACCCCACTCTGTCTCCTCTGGTATTTTCTTGAGATACCTAATAGAGATTCAAACATCTCTTAATCATATTTTTTCTGTCTGATTACTGTTTCTATGAATAAGAACTCTTACTACATGAACCATCCATTATATCTGGTTGTACTGGTAACTTCTAAAGCAATGGTTTCCAACAGTCGCTTCAGCGACTTCTTCCCCTCCAAAAGCAAAAAATGATTAATAACAGGTTCTACCTTTTAAAAGTATTTACAGGGGCACCTGGATGGCTCAGTCAGTTAAGCATCCAATTCTTGGTTTCAGCTCAGGTCATGATTTCACAGTTCATGGGATCAAGCCCCATGTCAGGCTCTGTGCCGAGTGCAGAGCCTGCTTGGGATTCTCTCTCCCCGGCCCCCCCGCCCCTTCCCTACTTGCTCTCACATGTGCACTCTTTCTATAAATACATAAATACATAAATAAATACATAAATGAGTATTTACATACAACTAGTTCTTTTTTTCACACTCAGAAGTTTAATGACTTATTATATAAAGAACTAATGGCAAGTGATAGTAAAACCACTGAAGTTTAGGAGGTAAATAGGGAAAATGTAAACATTTCACAAAAGAGGAACTAACATTCTAAATAAATAGGAAAAATTAATTTGAGTATTGAATTTCTAAAATATTTATTTACAAGATATAAGATTATTTGATATACATTATATATTTACATTTATACATATATGTTTATATGTTTAAACACACACACGCACACACACACGCACACACACGCACACACACACACACACACACATATGATTCAGAGAGTTATGTTTATATCAATATTTGGCTTCTCAACATCAATAGTCCCTTCCCTTGGAAGCAGCCCGATTTCCCACATTCTCCTCTTGGCAGGACACCAGATGCTTCCCTTGCCTTCTACAGTACACCAGGAAGTAAGCACATGACCTAAGCTGGCCAACCAAATGTTCATTCTTGTGAGTCTGGCTCTTGACTTTAATGACAGAAGGACAGAAGAAATGGCTGCAGTTTATTCATTGTAACAATGACTACTGAGTATCTTATGCTTTTAAAACCTCCTGCAGCTGCCAGTCTGTCTTCAGCCTAACTTAGAATCCCCATATATATGTAACAAATTTTCTTTTCAGTTAAATTAGCCAGGCTATTTTTACTGTCCTCATGCAAACAACTATAATCACACCTATATGTTTTCATGGCATTTTAAAACTCACTTTTCTTCTAAATCCTCTGAATCATTGTGCAAATAGCTCTCATGCTTAAATGTCATGAACTGCTGCTTCACATATATGCTATCATAGCAAACAGCTAATTAAGATACAGGAGTCATAATAGAGTCATTCTGAAAATGAATATATACAGAAGGTGGGTGTGTTTGCAACTTCCTCACTGTCAGCCCAAGCTAGAATCACAAATTTTGTTTATTGCTTCATTGAACATTTTGCCAGGGTAGAATTCCTAAAAGATCGAGTAGGCTGAGAGCTTCTTCAATGGGCATGCAAGAAAATGACCCTCGTCTTCTAGCCCTTTGCCAAGCAAAGATTAGTCCATAGACCAACATCATCTTTACCTTGGCACGTACGAGAAATGTACACCCTCTGGCCCTACTCTTGAACTGTTGACACAGAATTTGCATTTAGAGATTCCACAGGACATTTGTTTGCGCATTAAAGTTTAAGAAATTCTATTCTACCTCACTTTGCATTTATCAATTTAGTATTTGCTATTTTAGTCACCACTCCAAACATAATAGTAGACTGCCTCTATTTGGGTCCTTTCCCAAATACTTTAATATCACTTTTCTCATTTAATTTTATAATAACCTTGTGAGGCAAGGAGCAGTAACATTGCTTCCCATTCTAGATGTTAGAACTGAAGCCTAGAGAAGCTGAAGGGTAAGGTCGCCAGGCTTCAGTGGCGTAGTCGGGGTCAGTACACAGGAATCTTCACTTGAAGAAACAGTTGGGTCTTGAGCGATCATCCTGCTCAGTATTATTTTAAGCAGAATCACTTCAGCAATATCTCCTTTAAAAGGTTCGTTCAGGCGGCACCTCAGTGGCTCAGTCAGGTAAGCGTCCGACTCTGAATTTTGGTTCAGGTCGTGATCTCACAGTTCGTGAGTTCGAGCCCCATGTTGGCTTCCATGCTGATAGTATGGAGCTTGCTTGGGATTCTCTCCTCCCTTTCTCTCTGCCCCTTCCCCACTCACTCTCTCTCTCTTTCTCTCGAAATAAATAAATAAATAGGGGCTTCTGGGTGGCTCTGTCAGTTAAGCATCTGATTTCGGCTCAGGGCATGATCTCACGGTCTGCGAGTTTGAGCTCCGCGTCAGGCTGTGTGCTAACAGATTGGAGCCTGGAGCCTGCTTCAGATTCTGTGTCTCCCTCTCTTTCTGCCCCTCCCATGCTCAGGCTGTGTCTCTCTCCCTCTCAATAAATAAATAAATAAATAAATAAATAAATAAATAAATAAATAAATAAAATTAAACATAAATAGATAAATAAAAGGTTTGCTCAGCCTTTGCTTATACCCACCCATGGGTCAGGATCTTATTACTTCAAAAATCAGCTGTTCCATTTTTAGACTGTTCTAACTTTTATAAAATGTTCTAATTTGAAATATGCTACTTAAATCTTTGAGTCCAGGGAAAAAAAGAGAATGTTTTCATCTTTTCCCACAATAGCCCTTCGAATGTTAAAGAAGAGTTAGCTAGTCCTTCTATAAGTCTTTTCTTGTACAGGGTAAATAACTTCAACTATTCACCAATGGCAGATTATCAAATCCTTTATCTTGATCATTCCTATTAAGAACATTCAAGGCATGTGGAGCTCTTATAAAAAATATTGCAAATAATTTAATATAATCTAACCAGCATAAAATACTTTGGGATAATTACCTCCTTTAATTCACACATTCTACTATTATCAAGGCTGGCTGAGGTTTAGTCAGCCTTGGTAACATTAATATGATATTCTTGTCCTATATTGAGTTTGCATCTTTATTTTCATATTAACTTTTCTCATGCCTGCTAGTATTTTTTGTTGTTATTGTTTATGGTGGCTTAATTTTTGTGCCTAAAACAGAACATTAATTCTTGTTCAGTGATGTCTTATTGGTGGTAGATCATCAATCCAGACTCAGAAGGTCATTTGAAATCTTGGTTATATTGTGAAGACCAGCCATTAGGGAAAGATTCTTCTGTGAGACAATCAGAGCCAACCCTTTCCTTGCCTCAGCCTTGTAAACAAGCAGTTCAGGACCAAATAAATCTCTACAAATCTACATAAAACCAGCCATCATCATTCAACTACAACCTTACAGCCTTACGAAAAGGTGTTGAGGATTTGAGAGGCCAATTCATGAAGCTTCTCTTTGAATTCAAAAGCATTTGAGTGATAGTTGATTCAGATAAGTATCATAATATAAGCTTTATTGCTCACAAAACTAGTTGCGGACTATAATTTAAGGCAGAGGCAAAAACTGACTTTTGACTCTCATACCCTTCTCTCCTTGTACCTCATGGAATGCTTCTCTGTGCTTAATTCACGGCGGGGGCGGGGGGCAGGCAGGACAGAGAGAACCTATTCATCCTACAGATAGGTGGTTTGGAAACAGAAGCAATGGGAGGCAAGAATGGACAGTTCAGTTAGACACAGCCCCTTTCCCAAATCTCAGTCATCAGAACAATCACTTCACCTCCTGGGGGAGAATTTCTGAGGAAGGGAGGGACAGTAATGTTCCCTCAATATGTTCTCTGCTGAGGAGGGGAATGGAAATCACTTTCCCTCCAGAAATGGAAAAAACAAAATAGCATGCCCCTCAACCTAGAAGCCCTGGAGCAGGGGGTTGATCCTGTCCAGCTGGCTGTTTGCTGTCTCTTGCATGAGATTTGTTCATTTCTCCCTCTAATCCTTTGCAAATAACACTGCTTGATTAGAATCCTTCCCCTTCTCCATGAAAACAAATCTCCCTGTCTATTTACTTACACGGATTGCATTATTTGAGTCATCAAATGTTGAATCACCTAAAAATCACTACTTTAAATTAGATTGGTTTCAAAGACAGATAATACCAAATTCAAATAGCTGCTGCCCATCCAATGAAATAGGCCTTTTAGTTATCCAGTGATCAAGGCTTTCATTTCACACACATGACATGCATATTTAGAGGCTGTTGTAACTCCCTCTTCAGTCTCCCTGGAAGAAACTAACACTCCCCTGAGACATCAATGTAGGTATTAATCAAGGTATATACTTAGAAAAAATATGTAGGTAGTAACATGTTACTTTAAAATTTTCAGGAATAAAATTCTAGTAGATGTATATTATTGACTATACTGAACTTTAAAAAGGTGTTGCTTCCCTCTGCACTGACAGTGTGGAGCCTTCTTTAGATTCTCTCTCTTCCCCTCTCTCTCTGGGCCTCTTCCACTCATTCTATTCCTCTCTTTCTCTCTCACTCTCTCTCAAAATAAAAAAAAAAATAACCATTGAAAAATAAATTAATTTTTTCAAAAGATACAGTTTTAAAGTAACTTAACCCTGAGTTTTTGTTCTGCTTACATTGCTCTTAAAAATTGAAAATCCACTCAATTTTAGAATACAAGTCAGCAAACTTCTTGTATAAAAACCCAGATCGTAACCACTTAGGCTTTGAGATTCACTTAGCTCTTGTCGGGACCACTCAACTCTGTCCGGCTGGAGTGTAACAGCAGCCATGAACAATACAATTTTGAGATTGTATGCCCCTTACGTGGCCATCTTTGTTAGCTTTTATCCAGAATGGTTTACCAAACCTTGCCTCTTAAATGTGTTCCAATATTTCTACTAAAGATCTTTTCAGCTTCTGACAGCTTTCCATCATTTATGCTTAGCAAAAAAAAATGTATATTTTTTTTCATAAGACAAACTTTCTTTTCCCCTGGACTGTTAATAAGATTTGATTATTTTGGACATATGAAACAGAATGAAATGTAGAAAGCAAGTTTTGTTTATTCCACAACCTGACAGCTTGCACATTTAAACAATCAAGAGACTATTAGATTTTGATAAAGGACTTATCAGATGGAAATTCTTTGGTGAATTAGTTCCATAGGAAGAGCATGAAATTGTGAAGATGCTTTCTATCAAATAAAAGAACCCTGTGGTTTCAACTTTAGATCCTTACAAAATATCTGTTTTATATGCTGTTTTTATTTTGAGGAAACTCTTCTATAAATCTCTTTAACAAGATAACAGATGAAACAAGTAAAATGGGAAGAAAATTAATAATATATTTATTAATGTTAAAATATTACCAATGCATTCATAATGCATTAATGTTTATAATACTATAATACTACATAATGTAATACTGCATTGTTATTTTTATATTTTTATATTATATGTTAGAGTAATAGTTAATATAATAATTATGAATATATTATTATTGCTATTATTATTATTATTATTTAAAAGACTGGCCTAAGGACATATGCATACTCTCTTGGGGCCAGAAAACTAATTGAGATCTAATTATTGGAAAGAAACTTTTGTTGGAAGATAGAAATTCTAATTTGTATTTGAAGGTAAAATGAAAATTAGCTATAGACTTCTCACCATATTTAAAAAAAAATTTTTACTGTTTATTTTTGAGACAGAGAGAGACAGAATCCAAGTGGAGGAGGGGAAGAGAGAGAGGGAGACACAGAATCTGAAGCAGGCTCCAGGCTCTGAACTGTCAGCACAGAGCCTGTTGCGGGGCTCGAACTCACGAACCACGAGATCATGACCTGAGCTGAAGTCAGATGCTCAACCAGCTGAGCTACCCAGGCTCCCCTCTCACCATATTTAAATATTAATATATTTTTCCATTTTCACAATTCATACCCCCAAAGATACATGTGGAAAAGGGAAGAAACAGTAATGTAGGGGAAGGACTGGATTCATCTTTACATGTCTCCCCTAGAGGTTTTGTCATCCTGCTAATTACTTGGTGCCATCTAGTGTTTTCAAACATTGATGAAAGCTCTGCCAGTGATTGATAGCTAATTAAGAAACTTATCAGGATGATCAGGAATGATTTCCTCTGCAATTGACAATGGCAGGCTGAGTTAGTTCAGTCAGACAGTTAGCTATTTCAAGAGGCTATTCCAAGTGAGACATTATATTTTGTTCACTGTGGAAGAGTGAAAAACAAAATTATATTTTGCTCAGCGTGGAAGTGCTCAGCCCAAGTGAGCTCTCACTGGAAAGCGGGACACACAGGAGCTCCAAGTGTGGTGTGCTGAGAGATAGATGCCTTGGTGGCCAGTGGTTTGAAGAAATTCCAAGTGAAGCTTAGACAGTGTTTCTCAAGATGTGGCCTGCATGCAATCTACATGAGAAACACTAAATTTCAAATGCAGATTCCTAGTTTCATTCAGAATGACTGTCAAAATCTCTACTGATTCCTCCTCCACCGGGGATTTCAAATAAAGACCCACTGGTTCTCAGGAAGGTCTTGTTTTTATTTCAAAGACAGTTCTCGGGGCACCTGGGTGGCTCAGCCAGTTAAGTGAACTCAGTTTTGACTCAGGTCATGATCTCTCTCGGTTTGTGGGTTCGAGCCCCATGTCGGGCTCTGTGCTGGCAGATTGTGGCTGCTTGGGATTCTCTCTCTCTTTCTCTCTCTCTCTCTCTACCCCTCCCCCACTTGCACTGTCTCTGTCACTCTCAAAATAAATAAATAAATTTAAAAAGACAGTTCTCCAAATCTATCTGTAAAAAAGCAGTAATTCTTAGAGCTGTTGAGCTTGGAAGATCAAGAATCCCCTAAATTATACATGAAACGTGGAGTGTTTTGCTATTTTTCTGGGATGGAGAGCTGTAGCTTATCAGATTCTCACATAGCTCCCTAACACCCTCCCAAATTTAAGGACCAATGGACTAAAGGAATCAAATGATCCGTCTAATTGTAATTGATTAATTCTACTGGAGCCTTCATTTACCATGATCAGGATAGCCGGTCATTTGCTTGATGAGAAGAATTAGTCCTTAAAATATCTGTGCAGCTCTTTAATCATAAGTTTTTCATTTCTTAAATTATTCGCTGTTTCTGAAGTAAAATGCCATGCACATTCATCATCAACCTGATATCAGAAGTCTGGTTCTAAATGTTCCATCAACTGAATGTAAAAATCATACCAACGATAGGAAATAGCTAAACTTCTGATTATTAAATGTACCCTCTGTTCCGTACCTATTATTTGCTTACCCCAGCTTCTGCCTTGATAAAAAGGAAGAGGCTTTTATGAGTGAATCACCCATGATATTTCTGCTGGCACCATCTCACTGAAAATACTATAGGTCTCCAGTGTTATGTGGTAGTCTTTGCACAAAGAGGTTATACCAAGAGAAGAAATGAAGCTAAATGAAAATGAATAAGGAGAGACATGACAGCTATTTATAACTCTCATTCTGGGTTACTTATAAAAAGTTTTATTTATGTCTGGTTAAAATATTGTGCAAGGAAAGACAACCTCTAGGACAACAAAAGACTTCTCTACGTTGTGAATTTTACAAAAGGCAACACCTTCAGTTAATATGTACCTAAGCTGAAAACAAATAACTGCTATAGGTCAATATTCTTTGACTACAAGAGAGCCAGAACTTGCCAATCTGGGCATATATCAATAGTAAAAATAGTAAATCTAGGTAGGAAAAAAAGTATTCAACTCTCTTCAAATCCAGAGGAAACAAAGCATTTGGCCTATCAAAACTGTCTCAGAACAAAAGCCTGCATCCTGGAGACATTGCAGGAATGCCTAAGCTCTAATGTTAGTTTCCTACCTCCACTTGCCATCTTCTGGTTGATAATTCTAGTTGCTAGCAATGTCTGTGACACGTAGAATATACTCAATAAATACCTCTTCAATGCATGTGTGAATGAGAGATAAGCAAAGGAGATAGTAGAGATTCTAGTTACAGGGTAAATGTATCATCTATGTGAAAAAAAGTTTCAATGGCCTAATATAGTCTACTTTTTTTTTTTTTTAGCTGGTAGAAAGCTCAATGCATGTTCTATTAAGAGAGCAAATCTAATGTAAATTCCATCCTCTTCTTTCCTCAGAGTCCACATCTAGCCAGGAGGCAGAAGACAGAGAATGGTGGAAAAACGTGAGAGGTTTGAATGGGTCACACCTGGATATACCATGATAATTGCACCTACATTTCATTGGTCTGTCCTTCATCACATGGTCCCACTTATCACAAAGGAGGCCAGGAAAAGTGGGTGGGCTATATACCAAAGAGGAAATAATAGTGGGTTTCAATTAGCAATTAGCTTGTCTCTGCCATGCCAGAGTTAGGGCCAACTCTTTTCTTAGGTAGTGAGAACCTATATAAATAATACCCACCAACTTATAGCCAGCTCTAAGATTACTTACGTACATGGTGGTCTCTGCAATGGGATTTTTCTCACTGCCATGTTATCCTGAGTAGTCAACTCAATTCAGTTGCAATCTTGAGAAGTGAGATGCCTGTTAGTCTAACAGCACAAGAGGGACTATTCCAAGATTTCATTTTTACTGCTTACTAAATGACTCAGCACTTTTAATCGCTTAACCAACAAACTGTTATTGAATTGTTCTCGAGTAAGACTGCCGTTGTAGTTCTAAAGCTCTTCCTAATCCTAAATTTTCTAATACAAGCCATCATAATTCCCTTCCCCTCCCTGTAAGTATTAATTAGGCAATAGACCCACTTATTCACACTGTTTTGACAGCATATTAAAAAAGCATAGTGAACTAATGGAGTAATCTGCTTCAATCTCATATATTCACCTCTTTGACCCTATGAGACCATTTCTTAATGAGATTATCAGCTGTACATACGAATAAAATTGGGATTTATACAGTTACTTCTCAAATCTTAGCTACTCATTAGCAAACTGCCTCTTCAGCAGTTAAATGAATTAATCATTTAGCTCAGGAGGGCTTCATTGCTTATCCTTTCTTATCTCTAACTGAAGTGTATTGTAATAATACGCCTCATGTTCGCTATATTGCTGATTTGTTAGGAGCAAAGTTTGCTATATTTAAAAAGATATACTAAAATTCACTTTTTGATTAGTTATAAAGTCTTTCCCATGTGCCTCCTTCCCCCCTCCTCCCATTCTATTTTTTCTGTATTTCTCCAGTATATGTGCTCTGTGATAGTCAAAAAGCAGTTAATCCCAATGCTTGCTAACAAACCTAAAGACATACTATATTTCTTTATACAAGGAAGTCATCTCTGGCAAGTCACATGCATTAGCTCGTAAATTTATTCTCGGGGAAAATAGTATCTTGAGCTAAAATATTCATGTGTTTTAGAATATGTATATCAACATTACTCAGAAAAAAAAAATGAGCAGGAGAGGCTAGCATATTCTATCACAGAAAAGTGCTGTACTTATATAGTCAGCAATATTGCAATAATTTTTTATAGTGACAGATGGTAGCTACACTTATCATGAACATTTCATAATGTATATAATTTTGAATCATTGTTGGACACCTGAAACTAATATAATATTATATGCCAACTACATTTCAATTAAAAAATAAAGCATCATAGGGGCGCCTGGGTGGCTCAGTCCGTTAAGCGGCCGACTTCGGCTCGGGTCACGATCTCGTGGTCCGTGAGTTCAAGCCCCGCGTGGGGCTCTGTGCTGACAGCTCAGCCCCGCGTCGGGCTCTGTACTGACAGCTCAGAGCCTGGAGCCTGCTTCTGTTTCTGTGTCTCCCTCTCTCTGCCCCTCCCCCGTTCATGCTCTGTCTCTCTCTGTCTCAAAAATAAATAAACGTTAAAAAAATTTTTTTAAATAAATAAATAAATAAAAAATAAAGCATCATAAAATGAGCTTGTTATTGAAAGGTTTTATGTATAAGAATCTCATTATAAGGTATTGTACTTCTGAAATATGCTATCTATGTAAAACAGTTTTTAAAATGCTTAGACTCTTTCATTCCTGCCTGCTTACACCAATCTCTTTTTTTATTCTTTTAACTCCTCTATGATATCTAGCTCCTGGGAACATTCTGGGTTTCTTACATTATTGGGTCAAAAAGGCTGATAATAGGATATTTCCGTTATTCCACAAAACCCATACCTTGGCAAATGCCTTGTATATTAATATTTTAAAAGGTGTGGATTGTAATGACAACCTTCTAAGGGCTTTTTTTTTTTTTTTAAATTTTGTTTTTAACGTTTATTTATTTTTGAGACAGAGAGAGACAGAGCATGAATGGGGGAGGGTCAGAGAGAGGGAGACACAGAATCTGAAACGGGCTCCAGGCTCTGAGCGGTCAGCACAGAGCCCGACGCGGGGCTCGAACTCACAGACCGCGAGATCATGACCTGAGCCGAAGTCGGCCGCCCAACCGACTGAGCCACCCAGGCGCCCCAAAGGGCTTTTTTTTTAATTGCAACAGGAGAGAGATTTTGTATCTCTCACCTCGTTTCCTTTCTCCTAACTCCTGATGAAAGTGGAGAGTTTGTGCAAAATTTTATTGATGGTATCCTATGAAAGGCATTAAACACTGACAAATGACAATTTGTCTCACAGATGTTCCATTCTAAAGAATCTACTGTTACATAAGATGATGATCATTATCATCCAAAGAGATCCACTGTTACCATACCAAGATAAAGCCCACAGGAAAGACAATCTTCAGGATGCAGCTGAGACTCCAGGGAACAGAGACATATACAGAGGGGAATTACAAAAGGAAATATTATGGGAGGCCAGACAATAAAGAAATTCCAAAGAACCGAGCATCCAACCAAAGTGACTCTGTGTTGACTGAAATATTACCACCAAAAGAGCAAAAACTTATTTTATACTGATAACTAAAACTTTTCATATTTTTATACTTGACCTCTAATACAATTTGATTTTTATTTTTTGGCAATAAACTGTACTTGCCTACCCTTCCAGAAACTGTGCACTAGGTAAATCAATAATGTCATTTCCAAGACCATTGACAAAATCTATCAGTGGTAAATGTAAATTGGACAGAATATATTCATGTATTTGACAAAATCAATTAGTCTGGAGAGTATTCAGACATTTTCTGCACAAGGTTGTACTTCCTAATAGGATAATCAGTTTTGATCTTCTAGTGGCCCTGTGAACAAACAGATTTAAGATGTTCCTTATACATCTGCTACATGTGTTTCTTATTAGAAGCAACTTTCCCAAAGAAGGATACTTTAATCACACATGCTCACAAAATCTTGCAGGAAACAACAGTGTAAATTCAAGAGGGCAGCTGCTACTTATTCCATTAATATTCCCCATGAGCCTTCTCAAGTTTGTGCCCCTCAGATTCAGAGGATGACGTACTTAGTGGCTCCTTGTATCAGCCTTTCCAACATGTCTTATTTTCCAGCTTACTCTTACCATGCTAACTTCGTAATCAACGCGCTGGGCCCAGGAAAATCAGGGAGGATTTCGGTTCATTCTGTACCTGCGACTTGCCATTAAATCAACACTGGAAAAGTGATCAACTGAGCCTGATCTTAGAACCAAATTGTAAGGAAATTATCTCACGAGACTCTTTCCTTAAGTAAATGTAGCTCTCACTCTTAATAGAATGAAGAATTAATTCCCAAGAAATTTCACCGGAGAAGAAAAATAATGTAACTAATAAACTTTCTTTACATTTTTTCAAGTAGTATATTTCAATGAATTGTTATATTGAAAGAATCTTAGTTGAAAGATACATACCACCGGCAATAAAGGAAGAAAATGTCTCTGTGCTAAATGGTTTACCTACATTAACATTATGTAGTAGGTCAAAATCACACATACATACACTACTCACATGTGTGCACACATGCGGCACTAGGTAAAAATAACATATTATTTGGAATTATATAATTTCAATAATAGCATTTGATAAGTGTCAGGTTATTTAGAGTCATACTCTAAACCAAAGATTAGCAATGTGAATTGCAATCTCAAAGAAAATTTATGATTTTTACATTTAGTTCAACTGTACAAAGGTAAGAATAGTCAGTAGCTATAAATCAAAGTTTGTTATAGAATCCTATCATGCTGGAAGGCTACAGGTCATAAATCAAAAATATAAAAGGAAGAGGAAAAGAAAGGCAGTGAGTTCCACATCATCCACACCATCACAGAAGTACCAATAAGGCAGTTAAACCAAAGCAATAAAGCAATCAGATATCAGAATATGGTAAGAATCTGACCTAAACCCTTCAAAATCCTAGGGCTATCTATGCAGTAGATGCAATGTCTTAAGGTGAAAACAGATCTCTGCAATTAATGTTAGGGTCAGATGCTATACAACTGTATACAAAACAGTTCATCCAAGTTAGTCAAATGACATAAACGTGTCATTCTTTGGCTTACTGTTCATTGAATACACATATTTCAAAAGAAGAAAATATAAAATCAATAATCTAAGCATCCTCATTAGGAAACTAGAAAAAGAGGAGCAATACAAGCTTAAAGCAAGCAAAATAAAAGAAATAATAAAAATTAATAGCAGAAATCAATGAAATTGAAAACAGAAAAACAATAAAATCAATGAAGCCAAATCTTCTTCTTTGAAAAGAACAGTAAAATTTATAAACTTCAAACAAAGCTAAAAAGAAAAAATAGAAAAGACACAATTTATTAATACCAGAAATGGAATAGAGGTCATAACTATTGATCCCATGGACATTAAAAAGATAATATTAACTGTCTGATCTTGATTTCAGCCCAGGTCATGATGTCAAGGTTTGTGAGATCGAACCTCACATCAGGCTCTGTGCTGCCAACACACAGAGCCCTCTTGAGATTCTCTCTCTGCCCTTCTCCTGCTCTTTCTCTCTGTCTCATAAACAAACAAACAAACAAACAAGCAAACAAACAAGATAATAAAAGAATATTATGAACAACTCTATACCACAAATTTGATAACTTGGATGAAATTGACCAACTCCTTAAGAAACGTATTATCAATACTCATAAAGGAAAAAAAGTATAATCTGAACAGGCCTATATCTTTCAAAGAAATTGAATCAATGAATAATCTTCTAAAGAAGAAAGCACCATGTGCAGATGATTTCATTAATTCTACCAAATATTTAAACAATAAATGATACAACTTCTCTACAAACTCTTTCAGAAAATGGAAGCAGAGGGAAGACGTGAAAAAAAAGGGAAACTCAAGACCAAAATTTCTCATGAATATAGGTGCAAAAATTCTCAATGAAATTCTAGCAAATCTAATCCAATTATATATTAAAATATTGTACACTATGGCCAACTAAAATTTATTCCAAGTATGTAACCCTGGTTAAACAGTTGAAAATTAATTAATGTAATCTATCACCTCAACACATGAAGAAAAACTACATGATCATATCATTGATGCAGAAAAACAATTGACAAAATCCAATACCTGTTCATGATAAAAACTCTCAGCAAACCAGGATTAGAAGGGAATGTTGTAAACTTGATAAGAAACATCTACAAAAAACCTACAGATAAAAATCACATCTTCTACTGAAAAACTTCCTCCTTTCTCCCTATGATTGGGAACAAGGCAAGAATCCTGCTGCCCCCACCCCAATTTCTATTCAATATGGTACTGGAAGTCCCACCTAATGCAAGAATACCAGAAAAGAAAATAAATGTGTACAAATTTGAAAGGAAGGAATAAAACTATCTTTGTTCAGAGACGATATGATTGTCTGTGTAGAAGATCCCAAAGAATCAACAATAGCAACAATGACAACAAAACCTACTGGAACTAATAAGCAATTTTGGCAAGGATGCAGGATACAAGGTAAATATAAGAGAGTCAATTACTTTCCGACATACCAGCAATGAGCAATTGAAATTGATATTAAATACAAAATACTATTTACATTAACACAAAAAAAGTGAAATGGATATAAATTATATTAGCTTCAGGTATATAACATAATGATTTGATATATACTACAAAATGATCACCACAATAAGTCTAGTTATCATTTGTCACCATATATAGTTACAACAAAATTTTTAAAAGATCTTAATAATGGGTAGATATCCATGTTCATGGATAAGAAGACTCAATACTGTTAAGATGCCAATTTTTCCCCACTTTAAGCTATACATTCAGTTCAATAAAAATACCAGCAAGTTATTTTGTGGATACTGACAAACTGAATCTAAACACTATAGGGGAAAGTAAAAGACTATAAATTATAAAGATAAAGTAAATGGTATTGGCTAAAGAATAAACACATAGATCACTGGAACAGAACAGAGAGTTCAGAAATTGACCTACATAAGTATAGTCAAATGATCCCTAGCAAAGGAACAAAATCATTTCAATGAAGGTAAAATTGTCTTTTTAACAAATGGTGTTGGAACAATTATATAACCATATGAAAAAAAAAAACAACACATAGAATTTACATGTTTTTCAAAAATTAACTCAAATGGGTCATAGACCTAAATGTAAACTGCAAAACTACAAACTTTCTAGAAGATAGAATAGAAAAAAATGCAGATAACCTTGGTTTTAGTGATGACTTTTTAGATACATCAAAAGTATGATTCATAAAAGAAAAAATGATAAATTGGACTGTATAAAATTAAAAATGTTTGCTATGTGAAAGATACTCATACATGAATGAAAAGACAAGACACGGGCCTGGAGAAAATATTTGCCAAACACATACCTTATAAAGGACTTGTATCCAAATATATAAAAAACACAACTCAACAATAAGAAACAACCCAACACAAAAATGGTCAAGATTCTGAACAGATTTTCTACAAAAAAAAGATATATAGATGACAAATAAGTATATGAAAGGACAATTATATGTAATTGGGAAATTACAAATGAAAAAAACAATGAAATGATATTGTCTGCCTATTAGAATGGTTACACCTAAAAAACTGACAATCTCAAATATTGGTGAGCATGTAGAACAACAGGAAATCTTATTCATTGCTGATAGGAATACAAAATGGTATGTCTTACCATGGAAGATGGTTTGGAATATCTCACAAAATTAAACATAGTCTTACCATATCATCCAGCAATCATGCTCTTAGGTATTTCACAATTGAGCTAAAAACTCATGTACACACAGAAACTTGCACACAAACATGTATAGCAGCTGTATTTATAACCTCGCAAAACTGGACCCAACCAAGATGTTCTTCAACAGGTAAATGGATAAGCAAATTGTTTCTATATCCAGAAATGGGCTACCAAACCATCAAAAGACAGTAACATTGAATGCATATTGCTAAGTGAAAAAATCTACATACTATATCATTCCAACTATACGACATTCTAGAAAAGACAAAACTGTGGAAATAGTAAAACAATCAGTGGTTACCAGGGGTTCAATGGGTGAGGTGGAGGGAAGAAAAGATGAAGTACAAGGGATTTTTAGAACAGTGAAATTATTCTGTTTGGTATTATAAGGGTATCAAATGACATATGCATTTGTCAAAAACTGTAGAACTCTACAACACACAGTGAAATTTAAACGGACACTATGGACTTTATAACAATGTTTCAATATTGATTCATTAATTGTAACAAAGAACTACTATAATGCAAGATGTTAGTAACAGGGGAAACTGTATACAGAGAGGGGGAGGGGGTAAATGGGAATTACCTGTATCATCTGCTCAACTTTTCTGTAAGTCAAATATAAGATAAATGTGACCTCTAAAACTGAGGGGGGAAAAGTTGCATTGATTATATAAGGAATTCCCAAAAATAAAGATGAAAAAATCAGAAAAATATAATAGAAAAAAACAGGCAAATGTTACCAACTGGCAATTCATTGATCAAGGTGTGCAATGGTAGAGACAATGCCAGAGGGCTAGAATTACCACAGAAAATGAGATAAAAGGAAAAGAATAAAAGTTGGAGTTTAAATGAGGCATAAAAGTATAATGGAAAACATATAAATACCTTGATCCTATTTTACAATGGAAATGTCAAGTGCTAGAGAATAAGGCTAAGGATAAACTATACGAGGATCTGAAGGAAATATACAGACTAGCAAAAGTATGTTAAAAAAGATCAAGATAGAAAATAGAGGAATCATCCACATTATTGAAATATAAGATATTCTACTAAACACAGAAGAGAACTCTTCCTATGAACTGTAATATCACAATACCAAATAGTTCAGCAGTTTTGAAGTGATTCCAAACATTTTGTATGTCCCAATTAAATATGAAAATTAACCTTTTAGTGCCAATGTGTGTCAAGCACAATCTTATAATGTGAACAGCATTATCTTGAGTTTATATATAAGAAAATTGAGGCCTAAAAAAGAATTTAAGTTTATTTACTTTGGAGGAAGGCAGAGAGAGAAAGAGCATGGGAGGGGCAGAGTGAGAGTGAGACAGAGAATCCCAAGCAAGCTCCGCGCTGTCGGCACAGAGCCCAATGTGGGGCTCAAACCCATGAAACCATGAGATCACAACCTGAGCCGAAACCAAGAGTAAGACATTTAACTGAGCCACCCAGGTGCCCCAAGAATTTAAAATTTACCTAAAGGTCACAGGGCTTTCTAGCAGATCAAGAGTTATCCAATTTCAAGTTGAGGGCTCCCCCAACTACATAATATACATTTCACCATGAAAAGCTAGTGTTTGACTTTGTTCTTCGTGAACATTTTGCAGGATGCAGTCTTTGCCAGTGCTAGAAGAGTAATGCTATGTGAAGTAGAAGTTTGCCAGGAGCACCAAGATTATTCGCATTTGGATGCGTGGGTGGGAGAATTCAAGCAACATCTGCTGCCCCTCCATGGTCCAGCACACAGAACTATAAAAATGCAAAATGTTCTTTTTTTTAAAAAAAATGAACAACCAGTCCCAAAGGAATCACTGAAGGAGGAAGGCAGACTTTAAACGGAATCACAGAATCATTTCAAAGCTAATTAGAAGCTACAAATGTGGAAAAGAAAATTTCAATGCAGTGCATTTAGAGCAAGAAAAGAATGAATTGGCAGGCTGTGTTCTAGCCACAGCCAAACTAGATTATCTAGCCCAGCACTACTCACCCTTTTGTTCAACTGTTCGTTTGACTAGCATGACCTTTACCGCACTCATGAAGTAGTGCAGTAGTGACCTTTCCTTCACTCATGTGAAGAAAAGAGAGTAACACTCCCGTGTAATCATTGCAAAATGCCCTATTGGTATAGGCAGTCATTACATGAAGAACTGTATTAAAAAAGCTGACAGGTGAAGAAGCCAGAGCTGAGTCCTTGTCTATGGACAATAGGAACTCATGAAGTTAGGGGAGTCTCAGACAAAATCACATGCAGGTCTCTTTTCAGTCCATCCGCTACTGCCCCAGAAGGTGGACCCACACAAAGTTATGAGAGAAAAAGGCTGAAGAGAAGGAGGATGGATAAGTGAAAAGGGGATGTAGAAATACAACAGTGGGAGATGTCTGTGGGATTACAGCCTTGCACACAACCCAGTTTTCTATCCCATCTGTGAGAGCCAATTGCTGACCACCACACTGCTTGAGTTAAAGATCAGAGCCACCTTTAGCATCTACAGAAACATCAATGGAGTTCTGAGGACTCTAGAAACCACAGGGCCGACAACAGTGAGATATCTTCCTACCCTTCAGTAATATTGCTTCCACTATGGATTAAAGAAAACAATCATTAGCTAGTCCTTTCTCTCACTTCTGCATGCCTAACACAGAAACATTACCTTTGCTAAAATCACCCCACCTCACCAACTTAGAGGAGAAAGGAAGAGAGCTTCTCTTGGAAGCAAATGAGTAATTATGTTAAATTTTGTGCCATTAAATTATAGACTACTGGCTGAAATATACAATTTTAAATAAGTAAAGTCACTAGCAAAAATAATGTACCCTATAAAAAGGCAAAGTGAAGCTCTGGAGCAACTGAAACTTTTTTTTTCAGGGCTGCCACAATACACTTATCCAGAGATCAACCTTTTGGCAATTCGGTTTCCTGTAGCATAAGCCAGAAGTCACTGACTTGAGCACTGGAAACAATATTCATCACAAATTTATTGAGTACTTATTAGGTACTTGATGCCAACGAGAAAATATTTAATGAGATCATAGCAGAGACTATCATTGCTTCCTACACCATCTTTCCAATCCTTCCTCCTAACCAACATTTAATGAACGCAATGCTGTCCACAAGAAAAGACTACATTTCCCAGATTCCCTTGCTGCTTGGGATGACCATGTATCTGAATTCTGGCCAATGAGATAGGAGGGAACTGTTGCAGGGAACTGCTGAGAAATGTTCTCAAAAGGGAGAGGCCAGGCATTTCTCCATTTCCCTCTTCCTGCTTTCAATTATATAAAAGAGTGGCTGGAGTAAGAGCAGCCACTTTGGAATATGAAGAGGCATTAAGACCAACGAAACCATTCTTTAAGATACTAAAAGGAAGCCAATCAATAGCATTAGGCTTTATGGGCCACAAGGTCTCTATTATAACTACCCAATTCTGCCATCATAGCAAGAAAGCAGCCACAGACAATGCCTAATAGAATGGACATGTTCCAATAAAACTTTATTTATAAAGCAGGTAGCCACCCAGTGGGCACTAGTTTGCCAACCCATGAAAAAGAGAGCAAAGTGAGAATATGGAAGTTTACACCCTGACAATGGAAAGGATAGTGTATAACCCTAAGACTTCCTAACCTCCACATATCTTTTAGATGAAAAGAAATCTATGTCTTTCTTTTTTAAAGCCACTTTTATTTGGGGGTGTTTCTCTATTACATACAGTGAGAACAAAATTTAAGTATTCTAAAATTAGGATTTCCACATCAAAGTGTTAAATTCTGTGGGTCAGTCAGTAAAATTCCTATATAATACAGAAATTCTTATAACAATGAAATACAAAAATACAGAGAAGAGATGTCTAATCTAGCCAATGTTAGGGAAGACTTTTTAGAACAATAGACATTGAAGATGAGTTTAAAGATGATTGGAAGCTATCTAAATGAAGAACTTGGAACAGAGTTTCCGGAAAGCAGAAGCAGCATGCACAAATGTCCCCAAGTGGTAGAGCATGAGAGCTTGATCATATGCTAAATAAAGGGATCCTACCTTTACTTTAAAGGTATTGATTCATTGAGGAGTGGTTAAGAGGAAGTGATTCTATCACTTGCATTTTAGAAAGATCAGTTTGGTCATAGATATGAGGCTAATAGGAAGTAGGGAAGGTAGAAGGTGGCAAGAACAGGTGTAAAGCTTTTGTAATAATCCACAGAAAGGAGGGTTTAGTTAAGGTAGGTAATGTATCTGAAAAGATGGGTTTGACTTGAGAGAGATTTAGAGGGTAGAATTTCTGATATACAAGGATGGATTGGATTGAGGAAGGTGGTAAGAGACAGAAAGAAGTTCAAAATGAGACTGAGGTTAGTGGCATGAACAACTGGAAACACTGGTACTATTCATGGAGGTCACAATGAATGGTAAAGCAAGAGACAGATAAGGAGTTGAAACATTGGGATTCAAGTTCCAACCTTGACACATACAAGCTCTTAGGACATAAGCAAGCCTCTCAACTTTCTGAGCCTTATCTGAATATACATATAATAACAACTGAATCTCAGGGCTAGTATAAGGCTTAGGTGAAATAACAAGGTATTTGTGTTCCCCCCCAAATTCATGTTGAAGCCCCTACCTGTAATGTGACCATATTTGGAGACAAGACCTTTATAGAGGTAATTAACGTACATGATAAATAAGTAAGCAAATAAATAAATAAATACCCATCTAAATTTGTTTCTAATTAAATGAAATCATAAGGATGGGGCCTTGATCCAACAGGATCAGTGTCCTCATAGAAAAAGACACCAGAGGCCCCATTCTCTCTCTACCATGTTAGGACACAACAAGAAGGAGGCCATCTGCAAGCCAGAAAGAGAACTCTCACCATAAACTGACCCCGTGGGAACTTGACCTGGGATTTGTACCCTCCAGAACTGTAAGAAATACATTTCTGTTGTTTGAGCCACCCATTCTGTGGCATTTTTTTATGGCAGCCTGAACAGATTAAGACACAAGTACAGTAAAACCTTGGTTTGTGAGCATAATTCATTCCAAAGCACTTGTATAATCAAAGTGAATTTCCTTATAAGAAATAATGGAAACTCAGATGATTTGTTCCACAATCCAAATGTATTCATATAAAAATGATTACAATACTGCAATATAATACAAAATAATAAAGAAAATACAAAATATAAAGAAAAATAAACAAATTGACCTGCACTTGCCTTTGAAAACTTTTTTGGCTGGGGTGAAGGAGACAAGAGAGGAGGGTTACTGTGTAGGACAACTTTCACTATCACTATGGAGTTATATCACTATGGAGCCTACTGGCTCAATGGAATCTTTTTCTTTTCATTCTAATTTAACAAGGTACCTATCCAATGACACTTGATTTGGCCTCTTTTTGAGAATTTTGTGGAAATGTGGTATTGCATTGATGATCATCCACAATCCTGCAGTGAGAGCAAGAGAGAGAGAGAGAGAAGAACCACTGACTCAGTTGTGATCATGTGACTTTCGGTATCACATACTACTCATATTGCAAGACATTGCTTGTTTATCAAGTTAAAGTTTATTAGAAATGTTTCCTCGTCTTGCGGAACACTCACAGAACAGGTTACTTGCAATCCAAGGTTTTACTGTACGAAGCATGAGGCCTGGCATATATTAGACACCCAATAAATACTTGTGTCAGTGCTCCTTTCCTCCTCATTCTTCGAAATGTTAGGTCTTCTTACCAAAAATTATAAACTTAAAATTAATGCTTTGGCCAGTGTTGCAACTCTACACCAGATCAGAAGCAGCAAACTGGGAAGGGTGTTGGGAGAGTGTTTAAAGCCTGCTAACCCAATAGAAATAGAGATGGTGTTCTGCTGCTGAGAGAAGGGACAAAGCTGTGTCCACACTAGGAAACTGGCAGGAGTCCATAACTATGATCCTGGGACATCCACAAAGCCAAAAATGCCTTCAATTACCTTCCACGTAAGTGGGTAAGAAATCAAGCTATACGTTTTCAAAATATATCCTAATAAATATATTTAAATGTTAAAAGTGCTGATATTTCAAGAGAAGTGTTCATTTAATTGGAAATTTTCATTTGTCAGTCTATGTTATTCTCCAAAGAAGTTAGCTAAATGAGGCATACATCTATTAATACTCTTGCTAATTTAGTTTTTCAGTTCTCTAGCTGTTAATTGATTGTTTTAAAAATTCTTCCTACTTTTCTTATTAAACAGTAGGACTTTGGGGAATAGTGAAATGAATTAATTATGTTGATGTGCTTAGAAGTGCAGGGCCAGAAAGGACCTTTGGAGGTCGAAGAGTCTGGAAGTTCCTCCCTCCTGCTGCCATTATTCTCCTTAGGTTGGATATTTACCTGCTACTTATTCTTTTAGTCACAATTCTGGTATTACCTCCCTCAACCCACCTAAACCTTTTGTGATAAGGTCTCACATTGCATTTCCCACTTCACTTGTCTCTGAGACCATTTCTCCCACTAAACTAGGAATCCTTTGAGGGAAGAAGAGTGCTTAATCGTCCTTATAAGCCCGAGGTAGCACATGTGTGGCACGAACATTCTCTATAAATGTGTATTAAATAAAGACATGAATAAACCTGGCTTTTCCTTCAGCTGCAATTTTCTTTCAAACTATCAATGAAAAATTAGAACGCGGACTATTTTGAATAAATGGGGTATCTTCATGTTTATGCTTTGTTGTATCCACCACCAAAAGTCAACTACATGAACGATTAAAACATAAACCACAGTTGCCTCCTCAAAACCTTTCAGGCACCTCCAAGTGTCTGGTCTCACAGTAATATCCTGTAGGAAAATTTGTGGAAACCTTTGTGACTTGTGAACTATGAAGAGATGAAGCATATTGTAGTTTTTTTCCCCCCGTTTTTGTTCTGTGTCTTTGTTTTTTGTTTAGACTTCAAAAAGAAGAATGGGGTATTCAAATCTTATTATCTCACATTGTGTCCTTGGTGAGGAAATAATCTCAGCAATGTTTATAAAGATACTAACTCATTGGTCCTTCCATTATTAAGATATTTCTGGGGCGCCTGGGTGGCTCAGTTGGTTAAGCCTCTGACTTCTGCTCAGGTCATGCCCTCACAGTGTGAGATTGAGCACAGCTCTGTACTGACAGCAAAGAGCTTGTTTGGGATTCTCTCTCTCTCTCTCTCTCTCTCTCTCTGTCTCTCTCTCTCTTTCTGCCTGTCCCCACTTGAAAAGAAATAAACATTGAAAACTTCCAAACACTTTCTATGAAGCCAGCGTTACCTTGATTCCAAAACCAGACACAGACCCCACTAAAAAAGAGAACTATAGACCAATTTCTCTGATGAACATGGATGCAAAAATCTTCAACAAGATATTAGCCAACCGGATCCAACAATACATTAAAAAAAAATTATTCACCACGACCAAGCGAGATTTATACTTGGGATGCAGGGCTGGTTCAATATCTGCAAAACAATTAACGTGATTCATCACATCAATAAAAGAAAGGACAAGAACCATAGGATCCTCTCAATAGATGCAGAGAAAGCATTTGACAAAATACAGCATCCTTTCTTGGTAAAAACCCTCAAGAAAGTAGGGATAGAAGGAGCATACCTCGAGATCATAAAAGCCATATATGAACGACCCAATGCTAATATCATCCTCAATGGGGAAAAACTGAGAGCCTTCCCTCTAAGGTCAGGAATAAGACAGGGACATCCACTCTCGCCATTGTTGTTCAACATAGTATTGGAAGTCTTAGCCTCTGCCATCAGACAACACAAAGAAATAAAAAGCATCCAAATCAGCCAGGAGGAGGTCAAACTTTCGCTCTTTGCAGATGACATGATACTCTATATGGAAAACCCAAAATATTCCACCAAAAAACTGCTAGAACTGATTCATGAATTCCACAAAGTTGCAGAATATAAAATCAATGCACAGAAATCAGTTGCATTCCTATACACCAACAATGAAGTGACAGAGAAATCAAGAAATCAATCCCATTTACAGTTGCACAAAAAAAAAAACAACATAAAATACCTAGGAATAAATTTAACCAAAAAGGTGGAAAATCTATACTCTGAAAACTATAGAAGCTTATGAAAGAAATTGAAGAAGCCACCAAAATATGGAAAAACATTCCATGCTCCTGGATAGGAAGAACAAATATTGTTAAAATGTCAATACTACCAAAAGCAATCTACATATTCAATGCAATCCCTATCAAAGTAACACCAGCATTCTTCACAGAGTTACAACAAATAATTCTAAAATTTGTATGGAACCAGAAAAGACCCCGAATAGCCAAAGCAATGTTGAAAAAGAAAACCAAAGCAGGAGTCATCACAATCCCGGACTTCAAGCTATACCACAAAGCTGTAATCATCAAGACAGTATGGTACTGGCACAAGAACAGACACTCAGATCAATGAAACAGAATAGAGAACCCAGAAATGGACCCACAAACATATGGCCAACTAATCTTTGACAAAGCAGGAAAGAATATCCAATGGAATAAAGACAGTCTCTTCAGCAAGTGGTGCTGGGAAAACTGGATAACGACATGCAGAAGAATGAACCTGGGCCACTTTCTTACACCAGACACAAAAATAAACTCAAAATGGATGAAAGACCTCAATGTAAGACAGGAAGCCATCAAAATCCTCGAGGAGAGAGCAGGCAAAAACCTCTTTGATCTTGCCCACAGCAACTTCGTACTCAACATGTCTCCGGAGGCAAGGAAAACAAAAGCAAAAATGAACTACTGGGACCTCATCAAAATAAAACCTTCTGCACAGTGAAGGAAACAATCAGGAAACTAAAAGGCAACCTACAGAATGGGAGAAGAGATTTGCAAATGACATATCACATAAACGGTTAGTATCCAAAATCTATAAAGATCTTATTAAACTCAACATCCAAAAAACAACTAATCCGGTGAAGAAATGGGCAAAAGACATGAATAGACACTTCTCCAAGGAAGACATCCAGATGGCCCAGCAACACATGAAAAAATGCTCAACATCACTCATCATCAGGGAAATACAAATCAAAACCACAATTAGATACCACCTTACACCTGTCAGATGGCTAATATTAACAACTCAGACAACAACGGATGTTGGTGAGGATGCGGAGAAAGAGGATCTCTTTTGCATTGTTGGTGGCAATGAAAGCTGGTGCAGCCACTCGCAAAAACAGTATGGAGGCTCCTCAAAAGACTAAAAATAGAACTACCCTACGACCCAGCAATTGCACTACTAGGCATTTATCCACGGGATACAGGTGTGCTGTTTCGAAGGGACACATGTACCCCCATGTTTATAGCAGCACTATTGACAATAGCCAAAGTATGGAAAGAGCCCAAATGTCCATCAATGGATGAATGGATAAAGAAGATGTAGTATATATATACAGTGGAGTATTACTCGGAATCAAAAGAATGAAATCTTGCCATTGCAACTACGTGGATGGAACTGGAGGGTATTATACTAAGTGAAATTAGTCAGAGAAAGACAGAAATCATATGACTTCACTCATATGAGGACTGTAAGAGACAAAACAGACGAACATAAGGGAAGGGAATCAAAAATAATATAAAAACAGGGAGGGGAACAAAACAGAAGACACTCATAAATATGGAGAACAAACTGAGGCTTGCTGGAGGGTTGTGGGAGGGAGGATTAGCTAAATGTCTAATTGGCTAATGCTTAAGGGGCATTAAGGAATCTACTCCTGAAATCATTGTTTCACTATATGCTAACTAATTTGGATGTACATTTTAAAAAATAAAATTTAAAAAAAAAAAGAAAGAAATGTTAAAAAAAGATATTTCTTGGGGCACCTGGGTGGCTCAGTCGGTTAAGTATCCGACTTCAGCTCAGGTCATGATCTAGTGGTTTGTGAGTTTGAGCCCCACATCAGGCTATGTGCAGACAGCTCAGAGCCTCCTGAAGCCTGCTTTGGATTCTGTGTCTCCTTTTCTCTCTGCTCCTCCCCCACTCACACTCTCAAAAATAAACATTAAAAAAAAAAAAAAGTTACTTCTTCTCAGAAATATTCAAGTAATATAATTAACTAGCTTTTCCTTGAAAACATTTCCAGTATTCCACAAACCACTCCTTTTGTTTCTTTGTTTTGATGAGAACACCAAACAAAAAATTCATCTGCTCACCTTAATTCTTTCTTCACCTTCCAAAGAGTCCCTTCAGAAGTATACATTAATTGCACAGCTGAGCTGACCCTGCAGGTCTAGTTAGCAATTCCATTTGTTCTTTCTGAAATCGACACTGACAGAATTACACCTTGGAAGGATGAAAGGCAACACTTCATAGAGGTGATTGTTAAAATGCAAGTGTCTTAGTAGGAAGATGCAGGTGATTCCTCCCTGAACACTGGATACTAAGGATGGCTGGTAAATGACGCATAACAACAATGTTCCTAATTTCCCCTAATATAATATCTTCTATCTCAGTTTTACTCAGGGCTTGCTCTAGCCATGCTTCAGCCTTTCTTCATAGGTTCTAATCTTAATTCCTCAATTGTTTCTTTTTTTCTCTGGACCTGACAAGAGACCAGGTTAAGTAGTATCTGTGCAGCCCCCATTTAATAGTATTACATGCTGAAAATATAAGGGCGGGGGGTGGGGGGAGATCTTTCTGACCCTTCCTCTAGGTAAATTGCTCACTGTCAAGAAGCATTAAATTGACATTTTGGAGCAACTTCTCATTTTCATTAGCTATTAAAAAAATTGTTGACGATTCAATGGAGTCAACTCAGAGAGACCTAAACTTAGCCAATGTCTGTTAACATTATTTTTTTTTTAAGAGAAAACACAATTTAATTGACAGGTTAGATGGCATGAATGTAACAGTCTCTTGCACAAAGAAATGTCATTTTCATAAGTGCTAAGCATTCATTTTTTGCATGTTGTTAGGTCACCTGGTTCTAGTAACATTTAGGAATCAGTGTTGTATTCACAAAAAATACACATGGCAGCTATAGTTGGGTCTAGCACTAATACAAAGGATGCTTAATACTGCTTATAGCCATTAATGGATGAATCTGATTAATGCTTTAAAAGGTGATAGAACTGGGGTGCCTGGGTGAGCCAGTCAGCTAAATGTCCAACTCTTGGTTTCTGCTCAGATCATGATATTGCTTTTCACGAGTTCAAGCCCCCCATCGGGCTCTGCAGTGACAGCGTGAAACCTGCTTGGGATTCTCTCTCCTGTCTCCCACTCTCTTTGCCCCTCCCCTGCTTACACTCTCTGTCTTCCTCAAAAATAAATAGACACTTAATAAATAAATAAATAAATAAATAAATAAATAAATAAGTGATAACATTTTCATGTAAACCATTAACTCCTCAAATATTTCTTTTAGAACAGTCTCTTCTATGCTTCCAGAAATCAGAGTAACTGTATATTTCACACCCTCATTCTCTTATCCCTATGTCAACTTCTTATATTCAATCTCCTCAGTCTCCCTGACCTGAATTCTGGAAAACTTCTTGAGTTATGTTCTTTCTTCAGCTTTGACTCATATGCTATGAAACGCACTCATAAAATATAAAGTTCTTAACCTCAGTAATCACCTTTTTTTTTTTCTAAAAGTACTTATCTTTACTTCTAAAAGAAGTCTGCTTTCTTCTTTTTGGTGCCTCTTTATTTCCTCTTTATTTTGTTCTTTTCTTTTTTTTTAAATATTATCTATGTGTATTTCAATCTGTATCTGGAGTAATTGGTTTTATTTGAGATACCAAAACAGTTGTTAATTTTTGCACTGAATTTTATTCACGTATACTTTTTCATTTGCTTCACTCCCTCATTTGTTTCTAATTTTTTGTAGATGTTTGCATTTAGAACAATTTAAGATTTACAAAAATATCATGAAAATAATAAAGAGTTCCCTTATGTCCCACACCAGTTTCCCCCAGTATTAACACCTGATCTTAGTATGATACATTTATCATAACTAATAAACCAATACATTATTATTAAGTCAAGTCCATACCTTATTTAGATTTTCTTGGTATTTCCCTAATGCCCCTTTTCTGTCCTGGCCATTTAGTGGTCATGATTCCTCGGGTTCCCCTTAGTTAGGTTAGTTTCTTAGAATCTCCTGAGATTTGATGACCTTAATAGATTTTAGGAGTACTGGTCAGGTGTTTGAGGTTTGTCAGATGTTTTTGTCATGATAAGACCAAGGTTATGGGTTTGGGGGAAGAAGAACCACAAAAGTAAGGTGACATTCTCATCACATTATATCAAAATTACATGCTATCAACATGATTTAACATTGTCCATGTCAATCTTGATCACCTGGCTGAGGTAGGGTTTGTTAGATTTCTCCACTATAAAGTAGTTCTTTTTTCCCCACCTCTCATATTGAAGTCTTTGATCTCAATTTTATGTCCAAGAAAAGTCATTGGTTTTCAGTATGTACAGATTTTTCTTCTTGTAAAAGAGAGAGTGATGACTCCCAAGCTCTTTATATGTTGGAGCTGAAAGTATAGTTTGTTTTTCATTTCCTTCTGTAATGCTATCCTATTCTGTAGTGAGAACAGAATTAAGTTCAATGACTCTCGTGCCAGCATCTGATCCAGGTGGGCATAACTGCTATCTGATCTATGCCTGCTGTCACCAAGTTCTGCCACTGAAGTCCTTGCTCATCATTTCAGAACAGTGTAAAGTCTCCAACATAAATTCTGTGCACTGCTTATGCATGAAGAACACACCCGTGATGTGGTTAAGAATAACTCAGGAAAAGAAGGTCAGATGCCATTAGGTATAAGAATCACATGCAGTGCTTGAGATTGAATCAAAGTGGTAACTATTATGAAAATTAGGAACTCCTCTGTACAGACTGAGCACGCAGTTATAAACATTGATAATACAGGGCCTTGACCTGGAAATCCATACTCTAACAAAATTTAAATCAAAAGCCATGCTGTAAATTTGCTTTTGCTCATCTATGCCTATTTATTTTATCAAAGCCACTAAACCAATTTTTATTAAAACTAACCATCTAGCTAGAAAATAAACTGATCATTAATTTGTGGGCAGGTAACCATATCTGACAAAGCAAATAGGATAGAAATTTCTGTTCTCCAACTCTTACTTTCTCAACCAGCAAGTGAAAATCTGCACTGATGAACTTGAACTACTGACCTGATATGATCTGTTTCTACTGAGAACAGAAAGAAACATTTAACATAATCCGTCTCTCTTTTGGTGGAATAGGATTGCCTTGTCCTAAAGTTTTTATGAGATCTAACTATAGTCTCTCCCCCCACCCAATCCACACCCTCAAAAACATTTGAAAATTAGAAACACAGAAGTTATGGCCTGTGGGATGGCTTCTGTGATGGCCATGAGCCAGACATTCAATAATACTGTGTAGTGTCCACTAAAGTCATATTATGCTAAAAGTTTTACACAAATTAGCAAATGAACTCCCTATACTCATTTTTTTATCTTCATTTTACAGATCACAGTGAAGCATAGGAAAAGAATGTGCTCGGTGTCACAGAACTAACTAAAGGAAAAGCACGGTACGTTAAGTGTACAACACTAATTCTATTATAATATCATTGTTTATAGCATTATTGTACATTATTATATACATTGTTTATTACATGATTGTTTACAGAGTCGTCAGATTTAGCAAATTAAAATATAAAACATCCAGTGAAATTTGCATTTCACATAAACAACATATACTTTTTTTCGTGTAAGTCCCATGTAATATTTGTGGTAGTTATACTAAAAAAAAGTATTTGTTGTCTATATGAAATTCACATTTCACTGGACATCCTGTAATTTACCTGGCAGCCCTATTTGTTGATGTTGTTGGAGATGATGTTATCATCTCCATGTTGCAGGTGAGAAAATTGGAAAAAATAAAAAAGTGTCACAGAACCATTAGCACTGTGCATCACAGGTCCAACATTAATTGTTTCCCAGACAGTTGAGACCAGAGCTGTGGAGTGCATACTTTAGGAGAATGGCTGAAACTTCATAGCCCCTCTCCCCGCCTGAGTTCTCTCAGGGTAGCAGATATTTCCTGGGTCAATGATGATTTCCCACAATGAGGGCCTGTTCTCTCTGCCTGAGAGTTCTCTCCAGCACCTCATGAGTGTCCGGCCTGCACTCAGATGCAACCTGGAAGGGCCAGAAAGGTAATGCCCCTATAGGCAATGTTCAAAAAACAAGAGAAAGGAAAAAAAAAAAAAAGATGCCTAGGTTCCCATTGTTCTAGAAGGTCACCTGCAGAGTTGAGCCATGGGATCCATTGTGATTACCTGCACACTAATACCCTCCACCTTCTCCTCCCTGCTTCAGCACCCCCCCCCCCATTCTCAGTTCTGCCTTCTCCGCACACTAGCTTCAACCTGTGTTAAATCCTGTCCCAAGCACTGCTTTTACAGGAACCCAAACCAAGACATGTGTCTGGTAAAAAAAAATTGCTAAGAGAGAATCAGGACAGCCATATCCCCACTGACAATTCTACTTCATCAAGACCTTGAAGAATTGAAAGAAAGTCATTGCTCGCTTCAAAAGGAAGTATGGTTTATAGTAAACCAGCTTCAGATGGAGCAGAGAAAGCAATAAAGCTGGCCTTCCCTATATAGAATATTGGAGGCTTAGGTTCAAAGCAGAGGCAATTGATAGAAAATATGGGTCATGCCTAGCAGTCTTCTTAACCCTCATCTTTTGTTTTCATTACCACGTTCTCCCCCCAGGCCACAGATACCTGCTTCCCTGTCTCCTGCTCCGGTGTTCCTTTATAACAACAGATTCAATCTTTAGTTTCAATGAAATATTGATGTGGTCTCCTACAAGGGCGGCCCAAACTTTCATACTTTCTTTGAATTATGTGCAGGCCACTGTAGGGCTGCTGTTCCCCCAGGATGACCTCTTATATGCCTCCTCCAGGAAATCAGTTAATGTGCCTTCCAATTTCATGGGGCTGTTACTTTTATTGACATTTATCCTGGAAGCCAAAGAAAGTTACATGATCTCACTAATGACACAGTCACCCCATGAGATTGTGTAGGACATAAATATTCATTAGAACTAAGCCTTGTGTCTTCCTGAAAGTTGACTGGATAAGGTCAGTAAGAATTCATGTTGGAAATGTGTTCATCTGAACCAAATAATGAATCCATTTGTCATAATGATTAACATGGAGAGAGAGCAATTGTAAAGGAAAATATTTTCTTTTTATCAAAGTTTTATTTGCTTACAGTTTTTCTTACCAATCAGCCACTGAATTCATCTGTATGATAATTGCCAGAAATTCAGAAGGAATTTGATACTTTCTCATAACTTATAGACTTTTAAGTTTTTTGATGAACCCTATTTATCACTTGTTAGTCCCATCCTTGAAACATGGTGAAGGGGGATGTTGTGTTTTTATTGAATATTGTCTATTTTTCCAAAGATTCTAAAAAATCATTTTTACAGTCTTTAGCAGTGTTTTATGAGGGAGAAAGGTGATACCAAAATGCCATGTTGAGAACACTTCAGCAGCGTTACAAAATCTAATTAATAAACCAATGTTGAAACTGTATGCTTTTTAACAAAAGAAATGTCTTTCTACTTGAGTCATTTATACATTTCTGCTGTGACATTTTTAAAGTTTTTAAAGTCTAAAGGTTTTAAAGTTTCTTAAATATCTCTAGCCACATGCTTAAATAGCTCGCTCACTGTCATGCACATTCTCTCTCTTGCTTTCTATCTCCCTGAAAAAGCAAAATATGCATCTGACAATAATCAACACTATATCATGCCATTTCGAAATGATCCTATATTTTTGCTATGAAGTGCATATCTATTATTCATAACCAGTTTTGAGACTCTGAAATATGTGCTAAAGCTTTTTGAGCCAAGCTTAACCCTGTTTCAAGAAAAAATATGCACTCGGGAGAAGTAAATATGTTCAGCTGATTTTTAAGAGGGCTATGATTTCCAAGCTTAGAATATATAGAATCAAGACTTAATGTTATCATATGCAGAATCAAATGGAGATTGTGGAGAGAAACAGGAAGGCTTCCTAAATGATGGATATTCATTATCTATATTATGATCCCAAGATTCTCCTTTTTCTCTACATTACAGCATTTGAATTCCGCCATCCCTCAAGGGAATTCTTCCTCTGAAATATGTGACTAATTGTCTGGAAGTGAACAGACAAGTCTGATTTCAACCTCTATTTACCTTAAACTGTATCCATTACCTATTGTTCAAATGTTGCCACAACTATTGGAAGATAGAAACCTGAATTTGTAATGTCATAAAAATCAGTTACTTTTTCCGCACTGGATAGTATACATGATGGGTATTAACATGTTAATATGGATATTAATTATCCCACTAGATACGCGGTGTCCATGACACTTTAAAAGTTGTTTTTCTCCCATCTGATTCAACGAATTAGTGAAATATTCTTAGACGACAGTGTAGACACCACCAGTGCACCAGGGAATGTTGCCCTTTTTCCAAGTCATTACTGATCTGCCCTCTGCTCAGTGTTACATGTACAGCACAGCCACGATTAGACTGGCTCCATTTAGCCACCTTACAGCTAAATTACACACTGGAACTAGCAGAGGACATAAAATTATGCAGGTCACTGCATTCGGGGGAGAGAGGGGCACCAAAGGAGGGTAGTATGTGGAATTCCTAGGAAGACTCACTTCAAGGAGTAGTAACAAAAAATTTGATTTTTTTAAACCAATGAAGAATTTTCAGTCTATGAAGGAGAAAGGAGATGGTTTCCACAAAACAGAATAAGGATTACCCCCTTCCTATTTGTGGAGCTGAGAAAGAGGATCCTCTTGACCAGTGCTATGCTGGAACCAGGTTGGACTTGCTCAGTGAAGTCAAGTGTGTGCCTCTCTTCCCAACTCTACGTTCAATATCATCACACTGGTAGCTGCAAATTAGCATAGTGGGAGTGGAGTAGTCCCCCGAATCTGGGGGATATGTTCTGAGACCCCTCAGTGGATGCCTGAAGCCACAGACAGTACAGAACCCTACACACACTAAATCCTTCCCCATGCAGATGCACCTATGATAAGGTTCAGTTCATAAATCAGGTGTAATAAGAGATTAACAACAATAAATCATAATGAAATGGAGCCATTACAATGATATACTGAGATAAAAGTTACGTGAATGTGGTCTCTTTCAAAACATCTTATACCGTACTCACCCTTCTTGTGATGATATGAGATGAAAAAAGGCCTACGTGATGCGATGAAGCAAGGTGAGTGACGTAGGTACTGTGACTATTGACTTCCTGCCAATTTGTCAGAAGGAGGATCATCTGCTTTCAGATAGCGATTGACCTCTGGTATTTGAAACTGTAGAAAGCAAAACTGTGGGTAAGGGGAGACGATTGTATTTCTACCACGGAAATTGCAAAATGCTATACACATCAAGGCATTATCTCCAGGGAGCTGGTTGTTACACACTTACCAGCACACCTTTGCTTTCATTCAAGGGTTTAGTTGATGAGTTAACTACCTGGCAAGTGTTGGCAGGATGCCCTGGCACAGGTGTTCAAGATACGGTTGTCTGGCACCTGACAGCTTTCAAGTAGCTTTCACATGGGCTACTTATCCATGATGAGGCAGTCATCAAGTAAAAGCACTAAGTCCACCATTATTTTACCCATTCAGAAATTTTATTATGTTTATCAGAACACAACCTCTTTGAGTTCGGTTACTTATGTTTAAAAATGGCAAAGCAGCCATTTGAAATGTATGGTGTCAACAAAATTTGATCTTTTCCCCTGAATTTACAGATAACCATTTGTTTTGGCAAAATATAGACCAAGGTAGAACATATCTGCTCACACTCGTGGATGAAGTTTTTTATCGTTAAAGGATGTTGTGCATTGCTTTTCTCTTACGAATCCGATATGCTTGTGAGTGGTAATTATGGGTGGCAGATTTAATGAACTCAAATGCATTTGAGAAGGTTTGAGAAATGCCCATACATAGTCATACATAGACTGTCTAAAGAACATCATTAGATAACTTCAGCATTAACCGGTGCAAACATCCACCCAGTTCACTCCAGGTGTGACCTACAGAAACAGGAAACATTTGTCCAGAGCAACACTCATGGAACATGATCTAACTTTTATAATTATGAGGAAAAATAAACAGATTTAAAAAGAAATACACTGTTATAACTGTTATAACAGTTTTGGTTCACTGCCAAAGTGAGGCAAGGTACACATACCCCCTGCCCACCCTACCACACGGCCTCCCCCACCCCCATAAACATCCCCCACCAGAGTGGTACATTTGTGACCCTACATGGACACACCATCATCACCTGGAGTCCATAGTTTACATTAGGATTCACTCTGGGGGTTGTACATTCTTCGGGTTTGGACAAATGATATAATGACATGCATCCACCATTACAGTATCATATAGAAGAGTTTCACTGAACTCCAAATCCTCTGTGCTTCACCTATTCATACCCCCTGACCCCTGGCAAACACTATTCTCTTTACTGACCCTGTAGTTTTGCCTTCTCCAGAGTGTCATAGAGTGGGAACCATACAGTATGTAGCTTTCTTAGGCTTCTTCTTTCGTTTGGTAATAACCACTTAAGGTTCTTTCATGTCTGTTCATGGTTTGCTAGCTCATTTCTTTCCCGTGCTGAGTAACATTCCATTATCTGGATGTACCACAGCTTATTTATCCCTTCACGTATTGAAGGATATATTGGTTGCTTGCAAGTTCTGACAATTATGAATAAAGCTGGTATAAATACCCACGTGTTGGTTTTGGGGTGACATAAATTTTCAATTTATTAATATATTTTAAATCAGAGATTGGGCACCTGGGTAGCTCAGTGGGTTTAGTGTCTGACTCTTGATTTTGGCTCAGGTCGTGATCTCACAGTTCGTGAGTTCAAGCCCTGCATCAGGCTCTGCACTGACATTGCAGAGCCTGCTTGGGATTCTCTCTCTTTCTTTCTCTACCCCTCCCCCCTCAAAATAAATCTCTGATTTTTTAAAACTGGAGATATTTGGCAACTATACCCTGCTGAGCACGTTATGCGCCTTATAAAAGATTCTCCTTGAATATATTTGATCCAGATTGTGCAAATACACTCTGAAGAGTTCTATATGTGACACTATTGCTGCACAGAACTCTGATCTTGAAAATTTTATTCCCCATATTCAGTCTTTGTATCAATTCTTAGAAAATACCAAACTCTTTGCTGTCAGAGAGACCTGGAATTTGCCATTTCCTCTGCCTGGAACACTATTCCCTTGACTCTTCCTAGCACTTCAGCCCTTGACTTCTATGTCTCAGCCTTAATGTCTCATTTCTAGCAGAACCTGCCCAGGCAGCTCTAGGAGGTGGTCTGCCCTCACATACTCTGTTATTATTGATCACTCTGCCCTATTTTCCTCATAGCATTCAATTGGACTTAACAAAAAAAGGAATAAACTACACACTTTTTAAAAATACAGATTTAAAATTTGCCCAAAGACTTATTTCTAATGAGGCTTGAGCTAACAAACCACAAAAGCAACTAGTCCAAGATCAATACACTGGTGTCCTATGGCTGATGTTCATCCTGTATACATGAGGACAACTGTAAAGTTCATTAAAGTATTGAGATCTGTTTCTACTGGTTAGTAAACAACTTCTGTCCTTAGCCCCACCCTTTCACACACCTACCACCCTTGGTGCTCCACCCTGCCAGGGACCCCTTTGGCTCTCCCTATGATCCTGCAACTACAGAGTTAATGCCCACAGTCTCAGCAACCTTGAACCATACTTAAAGGACACTGTTCATTTTATTGATGGGTTCCGGTACCTTTCAAGTCCCCAGAGTCTCTCCTCCTGGGCTCCATCGTTGATTTCCTCTCTTCAGGGCTACCAAAGGCCATCCTTTGACCCAGCCACACCTCTAACTCACTCTTAAGACACTTCTGCAAAATACCTCAGGCTGGAAACACACAAGCTTACCTATCACCCCTTTCCAGTGACCAATACCAATCCCCCCATCAACAGGACAGCCCTCCTCCCGTGTAATCTTCTAAACTTTGCAGCACATTAGAATCAGCTGGGCAGCTTTTATTAATTCCAATACCCAAGCCAC
The DNA here is from genome assembly GCF_022079265.1 of Lynx rufus. Taxonomy (NCBI): domain Eukaryota; kingdom Metazoa; phylum Chordata; class Mammalia; order Carnivora; family Felidae; genus Lynx; species Lynx rufus. The sequence continues at coordinate 27,727,098 of NW_025814845.1, forward strand.
ACCCCAGATGGATTGATTCAGAATGCTTGAGGACTAGAGTCAGCCATGGGTATTTTTGTTTCTTCATTTCAAGTTTTTATTTAAATTCTAGTTGGTTAACATACAGTGTCATATTCGTTTCATGAGTAGAATTTAGTGATTTCATTTACATGTAACACCCAGCGCTCATCACAACAGGTGTTTTCCTCAATACCCATCACCCATTTAGCCCATCCCCCACCCACCTCCCTTCCACCAACCCTTAGTTTGTTTTAATAGTTAAGAGTCTCTTATGGTTCCCCTCCCTCTCTTTTTTTCCCTTCCCCTATGTTCATCTGTTTTGTTCCTTAAATTCCACCTTTGAATCAAATCACATGGTATTTCTTTCTCTGAGTCATGGGTATTTTTTAAAGATCTACAGGTGGGGCACCTGGGTGGCTCAGTCGTTTAAGCGTCCGACTTCAGCTCATATCACGATCTTGCTGTCCGTGAGTTCAAGCCCCACATCAGCACTGTCCTGACAGCTCAGAGCCCAGAGCCTGTTTCAGAGTCTGTTTCTCCCTCTCTCTGACCCTCCCCCATTCATGCTCTGTCTCTCCCTGTCCCAAAAATAAATAAACATTAAAAAGAATTAAAAAAAAAAAGATCTACAGGTAATTTCACTCTTCAGGCACATCAAATATGCCTTCTTAACCCAATTAACCTTAAATCAGTTCATCTGTTTCTACATACTTGATGGTTCACTCATGCTTATTCACTTCATTGCGCTTTGCAGATATTGTCTTCACAAATCTAAGGTTTATGGCAGCCCTGCATCAAGCAAGTCTCTCAGTGCCATTTTTCCAATAGCATTGACTCAGATTCTTTTTTGGTAATTCTCACAATATTTCAGACGTTTTCATTATTATTGTATTTGTTATGGTGATCTGTGATCTGGGGCCTGTGATGTTACTATTGTAATTGTTTTGGGGTGTCATGAGTAGTGCCCATGTAAGACAGTAAATTTAATTGATGAATGTTGCATGTGTTCTGACTGCCCCACCAATTGGCCTGTCCCCTTCCCCTGTCTCTCCTCTCCTCGGGCCTCCCTATTCCCTGAGACACAACAATATTGAAATTAGGCTGATGGATAGCACTATGACCTCTAGATGTTCAAGTGAAACAAAGAGCTGCATGTCTCTCACTTAATGTTTTTTTCTTTTTTTTAATATGAAATTTGTCAAATTGGTTTCCATACAACACCCAGTGCTCATCTCAATCACTTTAAATCAAAAGCTAAGAATGATTAAGCAATGATTAGCAAGAAAGTCATGTCAAAGGCTGAGATACGCTGAAAGCTAGACAGTGCCAGTCAGCCAAGCTGTGAATGCAAAGGAAAAATTCTTAAAGGAAATTAAAAGTACTACTCCAGTGAACACATGAATGATAAGACAGTGAAACAGACTTATTGCCAACATGGAGAAAGTTTGAGTAGTCTGTATAGATCAAATCAGCCACAACTTTCCATTAAACTAAAGTCTGTTCCAGAGCATGGCCCAAATTCTCTTCAATTCTTTGAAGTCTGAGAGAGGTGAGGAAGAAAAAGTTTTGAAGCTAGCAGAGGTGGGTTCAAGAGGCTCAAGGAGAGAAGCTGTCTCTACAATATAAAATGCATTGTGAAGCATTAGGCGCTGACATAGAAACTGCAGCAAGTTATCCAGGAGATCTAGCTAAGACAATGAATGAAGGTGGCTGCACTAGACAACAGGTTTCCACTGTAGACAAAACAGCCTTCTATTAGAAGATGTCATTTAGGACTTTCAGAGCTAGAGAGGAGAAGTCAATGCCTGGCTTCAAAACTGTAAAGGACAGGCTGACTCTCTTGTTAGGGGCTAAGGCAGCTGGTGACGAAGTTGAAGCCAATGTGCATTTATCGCTCTGAAAATCCTAGGGCCCTTAAGAAGTATGCGGCATCTACTCTGCTGTGCTCTGTAAATGGAACAACAAAGCCTGTTTACTAAATTTTAAGGCTACTGATGAGAAATAGTGCTCAGGAAAAAAAAAAATTTTTTTTTCCTTTCAAACTACAAGTCTTCACTGATAGTCACCCAAAGGTTCTAATGTACGTGATTTATGTTGTTTTCATGCCGACTAATACAACATCCAATTTACAGCCCATGGATCAAGAAGTCATTTCTGCTTGTAAGTTCTATTATTTAGGAAATACATTTTGTAATGCTATAGCTGCCATAGATAGTTATTCCTCTGATGGATCTGGGCAAGGTAAATTAAAAACCTTCTGGAAAGAATTCACCATTCTAGAGACCATTAAGAACATCCATAATTTACGGGAAGGGGGCAAAATATCAACATGAACAGGAGTTTGGAAGAAGTTGATTCCAACCCTCATGGATGATTTTGAAAAATTTAAGACTTCCATGAGGATGTGGCAGAAATAGCAAGAGAACTGGAATTAGAAGTGAAACCCAAAGATGGGACTGAACTCTAAAAGTGATAAATATAGAAGCACTGTTATCGGTTTATTATTTAGAAATACCTAAAGGGATAGATATAAGACATTAAGGAAAGGACTTCGTTGATAGAAAGGAATATGGCAGGCAGTGTCTCTTTCCTTATAAGTCTTGTAATACTCTATTAGATCATATGAATTATCAATTGCTTGATACTCTTCTCATTAAAAGAAGAATTACATTGTTTTTTAATATATGCTTGTCATGTAAATTTTGGCTACTAACCAAAGTTTCCCAGTTTTGATTATCCTCAGAAATGCCTAATACTAAAGTTTTGGATGTCCTAGAAAGTTAAAGATCAAATCATTGAGCGTAGTAATGGGCTACTAAAAGGTAGCAAAGAAATAACTTTGCCGACAAGTATCTCACACTCATGTTCATCTACTTAAATATAATTGTACTTTCTTAAATGAAGACTGAAATGAGGTACCTAATAAGTATAAATGGATTGATGAGGGAAAGAGAACAAAATGTTTGAAATGGCAATTCTGGCAAAGATTCAAAATGATACCTCCAAGAGTGCCTGACAAAAGAAACTATCGATTGGCTCCTCCTGGGGGTGGTCAATGAATATGGTATGGATAACTGAATAACAGGATGTGAGTCAAAATTTGAATTTGAGGCTCAGCCTTCACAGATGTAAATTATTAAGATCTTGTTTTAGAACAGTGGCCGTGATGAGGTTCAAAAACAAATAATATCTAACACTTGTCTAGCACCGACTATGTACCACAGGATGTTGTAAATTATTAACGCATTTAGTCTTCACAACAAATACATGTGGTAGACATGGTTATTATTGGCATTTTACAGCCAAGAAAACTAAGGACCTGAAAGTTTAAGTAGCTTTGCCCAAATCACATAACCAGTAAGGGGAAGAGCTGGGGAAGGAAAGGGGTAGTCTAGCACTAATGTCTGTGCTCATAATACTTCAACTACACTGGCTCTTGAATAACCAGAGCTTTACCATTCAAGGTTTGTGGTTAACAGGGAAATAAAAAGAGAAATGCCTCCACCACCCAACAATCACCACACAAAAGAGCAATCCATGGTACTTAGGTGGGAGACAGAGGACAGAAAAAGAAAATGTTCAATAGAAGCAGAATATCAGAAAGAGTTATGACTCTCAGGTAGTCCACGGAAGGAAATTCAAATAAATACTCTAAGAATACAAATCTCTGGATTTGGGGCAAATATAGAGCTTAGACAAGGAACAGACTAATAGAGGGTGGCTAAATACAGAAATCCAAGTAAAAATATGATAATTCACACATGTTCTAAATTGAAGAAAGCTACAGTCTCTGTGTACTTTGTAACTGCCAACCACGCTTGTTTACAAAATAGGCCATACAGTGATAATTTCTCATAACCAGTAAAAAAATGAATGCCTTTACAAAACCTGATCTAGGAATATTTTATTGACTTGACAATGTGTTAGAACTGTGGGTTAGGGGTATCAAAAGAAAGTTATTCTACTGAAAAACTTGCAAATATAAGCACAAGTGATGTTTTAACATAGTGGAAATTTGGGCTACACAATAGTTGTAATTCACTTCCGCCAGTGTGAACTGACTTGATTACCAGTGTTAAAGTGGTAATCCATCATTTTTTAAATAAATAAAAAGACAGTTATTAACAGTAATTTTGAACATTTTCCCCTACTTTATCTTTTACCAAAGCATCCCCATAAGTAAACCAAATAATACATGTTTTAACATTTTTTTCTTCCCCTACACTTACTCTTGATGCTAACAGAGAAATAGTTGAGGAATTGATGGTTTGGGGGAAAGGATGGCAGTTACCACTGTGTCTATTAAATGGCAGACACATTACAATCCTCACACATATCCCTGGGGGGTCAACATTAGGATCTCTGTTTTATCATGATCAAGAGGTATAGCCAACTTGAGTTAAATCAGCATAGGGTCACCACCCAGTGTGGCATAAGAAATGAGAAAAGGTCTTCCAGGAAGTGGTTCCATTCAGTTGTTCTGGAGATTATATTGTGCTAGAAGTCTCTGTGATTTATGATACGTGAGTGCCTTCTGTGCGAACCCTGCAAATTCAGAAGGGAAACAAATTTCTTCCCTCTCCCGTTGAAGCCTGCATCCTTCAGATTCTCAGCCTGTGATTAGATTTGGGGAGCAGAGTCCAGTACTTGGGGAGAGAGTACTATTAGGAGCAGGGAGGCTGAACTTCAGAGACCAGCTTTAGACCCAGCAGATGAATCACTATACACATTCAGTAAAAAAAGAAAAATGATTTCTGAGCCTGACTGTGCTTTCATCCCCTTCTTCCTCAGGTAGAGGAAAGGTAAATCCTGGATCCCACATACCAAGGGTTTTTCCTAGCACATCAAGCTTATGCCACAAAAAGTCTATTTATAAAAGTCAGGTCTAAGTTCCCAGCCCTTATTTTCCTTCTATGGCACCTCATTTGTACCATATTGTGTTTTAATTTTATGTTGACAAGTGAATTTGCATTTCCCTTACCAGACAATAAATAAAGGTACGAACCAAGTCCCATTTTCTGTATTCCCAGCATTTGGTACAATGTCTGATAAAGAGTGAGAGCTCATTATGTGTTTGGGGAATGAGTGAATGAATATTGCCAGCTTTGGTAAAAATGAGCTGCAAATTTTGGAAGATTCAGACTTCAAATCATAAGACCTCAGAACTATACTTGTGCAGGTTAGAGGAGACAAGGTGACTGATAAATATTTTCAACACTTATTACACTAGACCCATACCAAGAGGAAAACAGTCTCAGTTACTTCAGTCTACATGTAGAATGGTCTAGGATAATGGTGAAGGCCATGAAATGAATGTTTGTGTCTCCTCAAAATTCATATTTTGAAATTCCTAGCCCCCTGTGTGGTGGTTTTAAGAGGTAGGGCCTTTGGTAGGTAATTATTTCATGAAGATCCAGCCCTCATGAATGTGATCAGTGCCCTCATAAAGGGGCTCCAAACCACTCTCTCCCTCTTCTGAACAATGAGATGTTGGCAGTCTGCAAGTCAAAAATGGGATCTCACCAGAACCTAATCATGTAATATCCTAATCTTGGACTTACAGCCTCCAGAACTGAGAGAAATAAATTTCTGTTGTGTATAAGCCACCCAGTCTATGGTACTTTGTTATAGCATCCTTAATTGACTATGACAATGATCAATAACAATACTCATACCTTTGGCCTAATACTTATATCTGTACCTATCTACATCTGTATTATCATCTATATCAATACAGATATAGATATCAGCATATATCAATGTAGACCGAGATACAAATATATACTAATATAGATATATAGAGGTAGAGATAGAGATAGAGATAGAGATTGGCATGAGGACCATTAAAAAACATAAGTATTTTATGTACCACATTTTTTACCTGTAATTATTTGCATTCTACAAAATACTATGACCCCAAAGTAAATCAGTAATGTTTCATACATTTTTTGCTGGTAACCTGAATACTGTGATTGCTCAAATCTTGATTGTGGAATATTTATTAAATAATAAAAATTAAAAATATATAAAACTAAAAATGATAAATATGGACTATTTGTTAAACCATGATAGTTTTTCTTCTTTTGCAGGATGATTGATTATTCACAAATGGTTTTAAACCACCTGTCAATAGAAATAGCTATTATTACAAATTAGCCAAAATTACAGAAACCCATTATGTTAAAAACAATAATTCACATGTACAACAACAAACCACCCCCAAATAACCTTTTGACCTACTTTCTAACTTTTCTCAAGGTGTGGCACCGAACTCTCATAAGGTAAGATGTTCGTTCCATTTTTTAGCTGTTTTAGGCACAAAATAAGAGTGAGTCACCTGAATTTGTAAATATGTTAAGATGAAAGGTGAGTGGCAAATTTTGCAATTATATTTTTCAACGTTTATTTATTTTTGGGACAGAGAGAGACAGAGCATGAACGGGGGAGGGGCAGAGAGAGAAGGAGACACAGAATCGGAAACAGGCTCCAGGCTCTGAGCCATCAGCCCAGAGCCTGACGCGGGGCTCGAACTCCCGGACCGCGAGATCGTGACCTGGCTGAAGTCGGACGCTTAACCGACTGCGCCACCCAGGCGCCCCGCAATTATATTTTTAAAGGTGAGTAAATACATTTTGCTTCTTAGAAAGTTTTCCATTCTGTGTATGTACATTGTGAACCACATATTAAGCGTTTATAATGGAGAAGTTTCAAGGTCAAAATTACATATTAAAACAAAAGGGAGATGGATTAGGCAGTACACTTGGACACTGGAAAATGATGAAATAGCTGGGAACTGCCTTTGAAACCCTCCCATGGCCCATCTCCAGCTCCTGGAGCCTCCTTCTCCCCACTCTGCAAATGTCCACGGTGCTCTCCAGCTCCCCAGTTCAATTCCATGCACAGTGTCCAGTGACCCCACGTGCCTAGCCCACTCTGAATCTCATTTCAGATTGAACAACAAGACCACTCCTCGAGTTTACAACTTCTCAAATGTGCCCAAAGATGCTGATATATTGATGGCTAGAAAACGATATCAAGTTTCTCGTTGGCATTCTTCTATTCAATAAGATAAACCATTATATTCTACAAAATGATGTCTAATTTTTAAAATATCCATTTTTCCCTACAGGACTCAGTATAGCTATTTTTATCTCAAATGGAAAAAAAAATGTGGCCCATAAAAACATTCACATTTTTTTAAAAAAATTTTTAACACTTATTTATTTTTGAGAGACAGAGACAGAGTGCGAGCAGGGGAGGGGCAGAGAGAGAGAGAGACACAGAATCTGAAACAGACTCCAGGCTCTGAGATGTCAGCACAGAGCCTGACACAGGGTTCAAACCCACAACCCGTGAGACCATGACCTGAACCGAAATCAAGAGTCAGTCGCTCAACAGACTGAGCCACTCAGGTGTCCCAAAATGTTCACATTTTTTAATTGGCTTTCATTCAAATATAGATACAGATGAAGATACAGAAGCAGACAGGTACAGGAATGGGTATATACGCATAGGCCTGGGTATAGGTATGGGCATGGACATAAGTACGGGTATAGATATAGCCATGGCCAAAGGCATGGGCTCTGGCATGGGCATAGGCATGCACATAGGTCTAGGCATGAATATAGGCATAGGCATGGGCATGGGCATAGGAATGTGTATAGGCACAGGCATAGACAATGGTATAGGCATAAGCAAAAGCATAGGCATGGCACAGGCATATGCACAAACATGGACATAGGCATACGCATGAGTACAGGCATAGACATGGGTATAGGCATAAGCATAGGCTTGGGAATGGGTAGTAGGCATAGGCATAGGCCTGAGTATAGGCATGAGAATAGCCATGGGCATATATGTAGGTCACTAGTACGCTACACTATTTTATTTTATTTATTTTTTTCAATATATGAAGTTTATTGTCAAATTGGTTTCCATACAACACCCAGTGCTCATCCCAAAAGGTGCCCTCCTCAATACCCATCCCCCACCCTCCCCTCCCTCCCACCCCTCATCAACCCTCAGTTTGTTCTCAGTTTTTAAGAGCCTCTTATGCTTTGGCTCTCTCCCACTCTAACTTCATTTTTTTTTCCCTTCCCCTCCCCCATGGGTTTCTGTTAAGTTTCTCAGGATCCACATAAGGGTGAAACCATATTGTATCTGTCTTTCTCTGTATGGCTTATTTCACTTAGCATCACACTCTCCATTTCCATCCACGTTGCTACAAAGGGCCATATTTCATTCTTTCTCATTGCCACGTAGTATTCCATTGTGTATATAAACCACAATTTCTTTATCCATTCATCAGTTGATGGACATTTAGGCTCTTTCCATAATTTGGCTATTGTTGAGAGTGCTGCTATAAACATTGGGGTCCAAGTGCCCCTATGCATCAGCACTCCTGTATCCCTTGGGTAAATTCCTAGCAGTGCTATTGCTGGGTCATAGGGTAGATCTGTTTTTAATTTTTTGAGGAACCTCCACACTGTTTTCCAGAGTGGCTGCACCAGTTTGCATTCCCACCAACAGTGCAAGAGGGTTCCCGTTTCTCCACATCCTCTCCAGCATCTATAGTCTCCTGATTTGTTCATTTTGGCCACTCTGACTGGCGTGAGGTGATATCTGAGTGTGGTTTTGATTTGTATTTCCCTGATGAGGACCGACGTTGAGCATCTTTTCATGACACTATTTTATATAAGGACTTCTCTTCTCCTGTCTATTCTCTTCTCAATTAAACCTCTCCTTTTCCTGACTAGCTGTCAGCTAGTAGTATCAGAAAATGCTGTCAGAGATGTTCATTCTAAAAGCAACTTCAGTGAGAAATGGATATTTGATTTGAAACAGCAAGACAAAATAAAGTCAGTCCCTTAGATTGATAGGTAGTGGGGAGCAGATACAGTAATGGGGCAGGTATCTTGCTGTTTAAATCAAACCTCACGATGTAAGTGGGAGCATTGGTGTATTACATAAATCCTCAACCAAGGGCCAGAATTACATCATTCTTAGCGGTCTATTCATTAAGAGCAAGGCCAGCCCCCTAGATTTTAAGAGATTGAAAATGATAGGACATTAATAACCACACCTTAGGGAGAAAACATTATTCCTGCATATCAAATACATCAAGTCACCCACTAGCTTAGACAGGAGATTGCATTTGCAAAAAAAAAAAAAAAAATGTAGTTGGAATTGAGATTTTCATTTTGTACCTCTTTGTGAAAATGCAGATGGATTAACATTCATGGTCACTGAGTCCCGTTTCCATAGATATAGTTTGAGTTGTACCAACCAGGGACAGATTGTGTATTTTATTACTTTGTTTAAAATATCACTCAAACATTTTAAAAATATCCCAGCACTACAGAACATCTCCTAAGAACATAATGACAATATTTCATCTACTTTAAACCATTTTAAGGTCCCTGTGGCATTAAAAAAAAAAAAAAATGTGTACCTAGATTGTGATGCTGAAAGTCTATTAGTTGAGCTCAGCATGCTGGCCTGGCCTCCAGGGAACTCCTTAAAAAGCCAAATTTAAATGAATGTGTAATCCCATTAGCATCCAGGGAAGAGTTAACCAGGTAACCAGACGTTTCATTTACTACAATTCTAAACAGCCTTGGAAAAGATAGGGAGAATAAATGTTTTTGTCTGAGCTCCTGAAAAAAGATACTGTTTTATTTGGTTTTACAATAGAGGATTATAGCTGAGAAGAAATTCAGTGGTCAGATAAATACGAAATTTATGTTTTTCTTCCCTTCTGACTAGTAAATTTCTAGGGATGATGTTTTTATATTATTGTACTTCTCAGAACACAGAGTTTTGAATACTAAATACTTAATATATTATTGCAAATGTAATGGCATATATAAGTTGTTGATCTTTTATTTGGAATCTAGCACTGAGTGAATCTTAAATAATGACAGCGGTGCGCCTTTAACCCATATTGAATATGCATGTTATTTGGAGGATGTTTTGAGGCATCCCCAATGGTCTTAAAAAATACATGTACATAGATTATAACCCTGAAAGTTCAGTGTATGAAGACAAGCTCATTTGGTTCAGCTAGTAATTCAATCCAGTGCGCTTTGGATATGTTAGGGAATAATACAGTCAAAACCCTCTGCTCTCGCTCTTACTGGTGATGGAGTCTGAGAAGATGCACAGAAATAGCACCTTGCAAGGAGAAGGAAAAGGAGAAAGAACAGGCTCAGACCTCAGGTGGCCAAAGAAGAAAAAGTGTTTAGTGTCCACCCTATCTTTATACTTTCAACAACATTTTCGTCTATGGCACCACCCACCTTTCTGGCAAAGAAGCCACCTGCCCATGTGATTGGTAGGATGAAGGTGAAGGCTGGCAAAGATGAGTCTTCTCCATATGCAGTCATGTGGGCCACCCAGGATATGGAACAGAGGTTCAAGAGGCTGGGCATCACTGCCCTCCACGTAGAACCCCAGTACACAGGAGGAAAGAAAATCAAAACCCCTGGGCCTGGATCATAGTCAGCCCTCAGAGACCTTGCCTGTTCAGGGATGAAGATCAAGGAGGACTGAGGATGTCACTCCCAAGCCCTCCAATAGCACCAGCAGGAAGGGGGATGGTCACCCTCTGTGAACAAGACTCCTCAAATTACTGTTTTCTGTAAATAAAGTGACTTCCGGTAGGCTTAAAAAAAATCCAAACCTTTTCTCTCTTATATCTCAGCAGAAGGATACAACCAATAAATAATAGATTTAATAAATGATTGTGTGGCATGTTCGAAAGTTGTAAATACTATGGAACAAAATCAAAAGCAGAACAAAGTAAGGCGATTTGAAATTTTGAATGGTAGGAGTATGGGCTCTTGTCAACTTGAAATATTAAAAGGAGTGGTCAAGGTAAGCCTCACTCATCAAGGTGAAATTTGAGCAAAGATTTGAGGAGTTAAAAAAGTTGGCCAAGCAAGTGACTAAGGGCAGAATATTCCAGGCTGAGACAACATCCAGAGCAAAGGCTCCAAGGTAAGAGCATATCTCATGTGTTTGGTGAAAAGCAAGGGGATAACTGTGGCTCTGAGTTAATGGCAGTGGAGTAGGGTCATAGAAATGAAGGTTGGAAGGGTCACGGGGGAGCAGGCTAGATCATATAGAGCCTGACAAATGCTTGCATGAGCTTTTGCTTCGCTGAGTTTAGTGAAGAGCCATTGCAGAATTCCAAGCAGAGAAACAATCTACTAGGATGTAGGTTTCTGATGATTCCACTGGCGTATATAGGACAGACTACAGGAAGATGAAGATAAACACGGAGTGACCAATTAGGAGGCCGTTTCCATAATGTCATGACAGCTGATGGTGGCTCAGATTGGGGTGGAAATGGTTGAGAGATGCTTAAAATTGGCCAAATTCTGAATATAGTTTGAAGTTAGAACAAAAGGACTTCTCAGTGGACTTAAAAAAGATCAACGAAACCAAGAGTTGGTTTTTTGAAAAAATAAACAAAATTGACAAACCTCTAGCCAGGCTTCTCAAAAAGAAAAGGGAGATGACCCAAATAGATAAAATCATGAATGAAAATGGAATTATTACAACCAATCCCTCAGAGATACAAACAATTATCAGGGAATACTATGAAAAATTATATGCCAACAAATTGGACAACCTGGAAGAAATGGACAAATTCCTGAACACCCACACTCTTCCAAAACTCAATCAGGAGGAAATAGAAAGCTTGAACAGACCCATAACCAGCGAAGAAATTGAATCGGTTATCAAAAATCTCCCAACAAATAAGAGTCCAGGACCAGATGGCTTCCCAGGGGAGTTCTACCAGACGTTTAAAGCAGAGATAATACCTATCCTTCTCAAGCTATTCCAAGAAATAGAAAGGGAAGGAAAACTTCCAGACTCATTCTATGAAGCCAGTATTACTTTGATTCCTAAACCAGACAGAGACCCAGTAAAAAAAGAGAACTACAGGCCAATATCCCTGATGAATATGGATGCAAAAATTCTCAATAAGATACTAGCAAATCGAATTCAACAGCATATAAAAAGAATTATTCACCATGATCAAGTGGGATTCATTCCTGGGATGCAGGGCTGGTTCAACATTCGCAAATCAATCAACGTGATACATCACATTAACAAAAAAAAAGAGAAGAACCATATGATCCTGTCAATCGATGCAGAAAAGGCCTTTGACAAAATCCAGCACCCTTTCTTAATAAAAACCCTGGAGAAAGTCGGGATAGAAGGAACATACTTAAAGATCATAAAAGCCATTTATGAAAAGCCCACAGCTAACATCATCCTCAACGGGGAAAAACTGAGAGCTTTTTCCCTGAGATCAGGAACACGACAGGGATGCCCACTCTCACCGTTGTTGTTTAACATAGTGCTGGAAGTTCTAGCATCAGCAATCAGACAACAAAAGGAAATCAAAGGCATCAAAATTGGCAAAGATGAAGTCAAGCTTTTGCTTTTTGCAGATGACATGATATTATACATGGAAAATCCGATAGACTCCACCAAAAGTCTGCTAGAACTGATACATGAATTCAGCAAAGTTGCAGGATACAAAATCAATGTACAGAAATCAGTTGCATTCTTATACACTAACAATGAAGCAACAGAAAGACAAATAAAGAAACTGATCCCATTCACAATTGCACCAAGAAGCATAAAATACCTAGGAATAAATCTAACCAAAGATGTAAAGGATCTGTATGCTGAAAACTATAGAAAGCTTATGAAGGTAATTGAAGAAGATTTAAAGAAATGGAAAGACATTCCCTGCTCATGGATTGGAAAAATAAATATTGTCAAAATGTCAATACTACCCAAAGCTATCTACACATTCAATGCAATCCCAATCAAAATTGCACCAGCATTCTTCTCGAAACTAGAACAAGCAATCCTAAAATTCATATGGAACCACAAAAGGCCCCGAATAGCCAAAGGAATTTTGAAGAAGAAGACCAAAGCAGGAGGCATCACAATCCCAGACTTCAGCCTCTACTACAAAGCTGTCATCATCAAGACAGCATGGTATTGGCACAAAAACAGACACACAGACCAATGGAATAGAATAGAAACCCCAGAACTAGACCCACAAACATATGGCCAACTCATCTTTGACAAAGCAGGAAAGAACATCCAATGGAAAAAAGACAGCCTCTTTAACAAATGGTGCTGGGAGAACTGGACAGCAACATGCAGAAGGTTGAAACTAGACCACTTTCTCACACCATTTACAAAAATAAACTCAAAATGGATAAAGGACCTAAATGTGAGACAGGAAACCATCAGAACCTTAGAGGAGAAAGCAGGAAAAGACCTCTCTGACCTCAGCCGTAGCAATCTCTTACTCGACACATCCCCAAAAGCAAGGGAATTAAAAGCAAAAGTGAATTACTGGGACCTTATGAAGATAAAAAGCTTCTGCACAGCAAAGGAAACAACCAACAAAACTAAAAGGCAACCAACGGAATGGGAAAAGATATTTGCAAATGACATATCGGACAAAGGTCTAGTATCTAAAATCTATAAAGAGCTCACCAAACTCCACACCCGAAAAACAAATAACCCAGTGAAGAAATGGGCAGAAAACATGAATAGACACTTCTCTAAAGAAGACATCCAGATGGCCAACAGGCACATGAAAAGATGTTCAGCGTCGCTCCTTATCAGGGAAATACAAATCAAAACCACACTCAGATATCACCTCACGCCAGTCAGAGTGGCCAAAATGAACAAATCAGGAGACTATAGATGCTGGAGAGGATGTGGAGAAACGGGAACCCTCTTGCACTGTTGGTGGGAATGCAAATTGGTGCAGCCGCTCTGGAAAGCAGTGTGGAGGTTCCTCAGAAAATTAAAAATAGACCTACCCTATGACCCAGCAATAGCACTGCTAGGAATCTACCCAAGGGATACAGGAGTACTGATGCATAGGGGCACTTGTACCCCAATGTTCATAGCAGCACTCTCAACAATAGCCAAATTATGGAAAGAGCCTAAATGTCCATCAACTGATGAATGGATAAAGAAATTGTGGTTTATATACACAATGGAATACTACGTGGCAATGAGAAAAAATGAAATATGGCCTTTTGTAGCAACGTGGATGGAACTGGAGAGTGTGATGCTAAGTGAAATAAGCCATACAGAGAAAGACAGATACCATATGGTTTCACTCTTATGTGGATCCTGAGAAACTTAACAGGAACCCATGGGGGAGGGGAAGGTAAAAAAATAAAAAAGGACGTTAGAGTGGGAGAGAGCCAAAGCATAAGAGACTGTTAAAAACTGAGAACAAACTGAGGGTTGATGGGGGGTGGGAGGGAGGGGCGGGTGGGTGATGGGTATTGAGGAGGGCACCTTTTGGGATGAGCACTGGGTGTTGTATGGAAACCAATTTGTCAATAAACTTCATATAAAAAAAAAAAAAAAGGTATGTGCTAGAAAGGAGGATTGACAATGACTCCAAAAGATTTGGCCTAGGCACTTCCAAGAATGAAATGTCCCACAATTCCATAGGTAATTGAGGAAAAGTACACGAAGGAAGTTAGAGGAGGAAGATCAGGAGTTTGGCTTTGGACATTAAGTCTATCTAGGATGAACGCAAGTGAATTATTGGATCTGTGAGTCTGGAGCTCATGTGAAAGGTCTAGGCTGGAGGTTGTCAGCATGCAGATAGTCTGAAAGCCACCAGCCTGGAGAAAATCAAGAGCTAGTGTGTGGACCAAGGACCAAGCTTGGTCCTCTTAACCATTAAGAGGTCAGAATGAAAAAGAACATCAACAAAGTTGCCTGGGAAGAAGCAACCAGAGAGCTAGGAGAGAAGCCATGTGTGGTGGGTATTCTTAGAATCCAAGTGAGGAAAGTGCATCAAGGAAGAATGATCAACTTTGTTAAAACGATGGGTCAAGTGAAATGAGCTTGGAAAACTGGCCACTAAATCAAGTGACATGGTGCTCATTGGTTAATTAAAATGTTCATTCTGACAATGTTCACTATTTTCTTTATATTGCCATTTTGCCTTGTAAGTGAAATTTACCTCCACCCAAGAGCTCTGTCCCTGACCTCAGCAGTTTCTTTCTTTCCTTTTTTTTTCTAATTGTGCTTCTCTTGTGGACAAGAGAATATTGGCTTTCTCTTAAATCTCTTATTTAATTCCCTATATTTGTGTTATATGCTCTCTCTGAATGTGCTTTTTAATGCTCACAATTTCTTAGATTTAATTTTTTCCACATTTTAATATAGATCTATGTTTGAAATTCACCTATTCTTTTATTTCTTAGTCTATCTTGATTTTTGTTACTTTTCCAGATTACCTCATATTTGTGCTTTATTTCAGCTACTAAATTTAAAAATTATCTAGCAGTAATCAACTTTGATATTTATTTATTCATTTTATTTATTTTAAATTTTATTTACTACTCTTGAGAGAGAGAGCACCCCCCGTGAGCAGGGGAGGGGCAGAGGAAGGCAAAGACAGAATCCCAACCAGGCTCCAAGCTGTTAGCACAAAGCCCAAAGCTCAGCTCAATCTCCCAAACCCTGAGATCATGACCAGAGCCTAAACCAAAAGTCAGATACTCAACTGACTAAGCCCCCCAGGTGCCCCTCAACTTTGATATTTATTAAGCATCATAGACAGTGCATCATAACTGTTTCTGACAACAAAAATCTATCTCTCCCCAGTCACCATCCTGTTAGTTTGACAACATAGCTCGATTGTTCCTCAGGCATTCATTTAGTCTTCCTGAGAAAATAGATAAATTTATGGCTGAATTTTATTCCTAACTCCTTCTCATCAAAGCCTCTACTTTATATGCATTTCCTGCTCCATTCATTTGTGTGGAATGTAATTGCATTCTGATTTTTATTTTTATTTCTGGGACTTATTGTATTTTTATTTACCAGCTCTGACTTTTATTCTAACTGACCTTTGTAATTTCTTATTTATTCAGATTCATATCATCCTGCTGTTGTAGGTACCTTTATGTATAGTGGAATTGCATTCCAATTTAGTCGGTGTTCCCAAACCAATAAATGTCATATCCCACTGTGAAAATAGAACTGATACAAAATGAGTCTGCATTAGAGAATGCAAAAGGTGGCAGGATAGAGGTTATATGTGAATTGAAAGTCACGAATATTAAAAATAGAGTTAAAGGGGCAATTTTAACTGGAACAGCCAGTGCAAAGCCCTTCTACACATGCAAGTTCAAGGCACTATGTATCTAAGTCGTATTCCTACAGAGTTCTCCAACCCTTCCCATTTGAATGTGTGTGCAACACACGCAGGTACACTTAAGCATCATGAAACAATGATGAGGCACAGCAGCCTCATCATTAATGGTAAATTAATAGATGGTCCTCTTGCTCTGACCATTTCATACTGATTATGTTTATGTGCACAAACATTTTGACTTTCAATAGACCATTTACTTTAACAAGTTGAATTATCAAGCTGCTCAAGGTAGTCACACGGATTTCAAAAAGTTTTTGAATGTCCTCGAGCGCTTTGCTGAACAAATTGTCTTGGATTGTTTTTATTTCCCCCCCCCGCCCCACCAAATAACAACCTATGCGGTATAGTCCATGGTAGTACATATTGTGTTCTAAAATATCAATAAAAGGGAAAATATTTCTCAGAAATTATTAATGCTCCAGAGATCCTTCTAAGGATTTAAAACATTTTAAGAAGTCCCTCTCCTTTTAAGCAAACAAAGCAACAATATTACATTTTGTCTGAATAATGACAAGAAATTCGAAAGTATTCTAACAATAGTAGAAACTCAGAAGAGAGAGCATCTGGCCACTTTGTATGTGGTGACTTTCTGCTAACATCACATTCTTTTTTTTTATTATTATTATTTTTTAAAAATCTTTTAATGTTTATTCATTTTTTGATAGAGAGAGACAGTGCAAGCAGGAGAGGAGCAGAGAGAGAAGGAGACACAGAATCTGAAGCAGTCTCCAGGCTCTGAGCTGTCAGCACAGAGCCCGACGCGGGGCTTGAACTCACGGACCGTGAGATCATGACCTGAGCTGAAGTCGGACACTCAACCGACTGAGCCACCCAGAAGCCCCTAACATCACATTCTTGAAGAATTTTCTGGAGGCCCAAAATGATGCCAGATCCCACCAAATGACAATTTAGTTGTGGAATGTGTTCAAGTATTTTCATAAGATGCTCTAATTTCTTCAGGGTTTATAGAATTTTCTCTGTAGTAGCAGGGTAACAAAGTGCTGGGAGCATTAAATCAAGTTCTGAGACATACATTCTGTCCCTCATTCAACTGCTGATTTTTCCGACTGTCACTTTGCTCCTGTATTATCCATTTACCCATTTTCTGGTAGCCACTCCCTGATCTCTCTGTGGAGAAAACCCACTCCAGACTGAATCTTATAATAAATAGGATTCTTTATGTTGCAGATGAATGCCTATCCAAACTTCCTTCCCCTCTGTTGCTGTCAGGTACCATCAGGTACTTGCTAGCTTAGAAGGAATGTTCTGTATCTTTGGCCAGGTTACTATTGGGAAAGGTCATCAAAAAGATGTGACTGCCAGTTGACCTGTGAGCTGAATGAAGCAAGGTGATCAGAGGCTCCTCACATCCTCCCCTGTTTTTGGGGTGTGGGTTCCACTTGGCTTTCCTGATCTCAGAGGCTGCTGTAAGAAGTCTTGAGATAGTGATGTGGTGTTGAAAACACCTGCATGGTAGACATGACTGAACCCAGTTAACTTTTAAGATTTGGCGGGCAGACGCAGGGATAAGTCTTGCTGCTGCGCAAGACAAGCCTCTTATGGAAGTTCCTTTTGTTTATTAAAACTGCCATTTACAACCTGGAGTGGCTTGCCTCTTTCTTTGGTCTCTCCAGCCCCCCTCTTATGGGATCTGGTTTCAGATTACACCTGAGAAGCTCTCAGGAGAGAGTCAAACCAACACTTACTAAGATTCACTGCACTAAATTCACGTCTCTAGAAATTAATACATTTGTTTTCTTTGCACACTGTTACTTGTGCCTAATTTCCCCCTAGAGATTTGTCAGAAAGTGTGGCTTGGTCAGATACAGGATTTGGGTGTTTCTGGATCCCTGGGTATAATAGCATCCTAATACCAAAACAAAAATTTCATCTTGTTTTCCAAAAGTTGGAGGTAAGGCTGACTTCCAACTTTTGGATACTGAAATATACAGTTTTCACCAAAAACAAAACAAAACATTTATCCAGGGATTGATTTCTCACTCAAATAGGTGAGAAATATTTTTGAGAATTCAGTTCTGAAACTAGAATATCACTTATTTGTGTCACACTCCCTCTGAAGAGACTGCATAAATGCGTAAAGCACTAACACGCTGCGGGAACAACGTGGGAATATGTTTGTAGAAAATAGCTTTGACATTGAAACTTGTTCTTGAAAGCCAGAAAAGTCACATTTAGAACATCACGGATGGATACAAGGACAGGCAGATGGAACACACTAGCAAGTGTTTTATGGAAAGCAGAAAGCATGTTTGAGAAATGGGAGTCACTTCCAAAAAAATTAAAAACCAAATGTCCACCACTTTTTCAACTTCAGTCTGTGGGTAATTCATAAGCCTGTACATTTTCCCAAGGCTTCTTTACTTTGTGGTGTCTCACCCTCCATTTACTATCCCAAACAGAATGGTGAATTGTTTAAATCAACGATATGAGTTGTATTTTTGTGAAAATAAAAGTCTTTGTTATAGATGACTAACTCAGATAAGAAAAACTTTTTTCTTTGATGGTAGAATTCATTAATTACATAATGAGAATGAAATTCAGTCATTCTGTAGAGAGGAGAAATATTTCTGGATGTTAGAGAAACTCACTTCTAAAAAAATTTATACTATTGGAGCACCTGGGTGGCTCAGTCGGTTGAGCATCCGACTTCAGCTCAGGTCAAGATCTCATGGTTTGTCAGGTCGAGCCCTGCATCGGGCTCGGTGCAGACAGCTCAGAGCCTGGAGCCTGCTTTGAGTACTGTGTCTCCCTCTCTCTCTGCCCGTCCCCACTCACACTCTGTGTCTCTCTCTCTCTCAAAAATGAATAAACGTTAAAAAAATTTAAATAAAAAGACCTTATACTAATATTTTGCTCCCCACAATATAGCAAATATTATGGTTTCCCATTTAAAAAATAAAAATAAGTTTTAGTTGAAAACCAGGCTTATACACAGCCTTGAAAAATCAATTAACTCTATGAAATTTTTCAGAGATGATGTATTAGGATTTTTGTTTCCCAATGGTATGAATCAAATGGCTTCTATTTCAAAATCACTGTTTGATCTAGGAATACTAGGAATGTTTATCTGATTCTAAAAATACTTTATCTCAGCAAAGGCCTTGGAATAAATCCTCCAGTCTCAGTATATACTGAAAATTTGAGTGTGATTTAAGCCTGCTAAAATAATGATAGTTACCAGGTTATAACATTCTGAAAAGTTGATTACTCTGCTATAAGGAGAAAGCTTTAAAGGCTGATATGTTCTAAGCTGTAAAAACTCTCCTAAAAAATATTGTGAATAAATCTAAGATCCATCAAGTTTCTTTGAGTTTTCTTAAGGAACATTTTAGGCATATATATCAAACATTTCTCTGGATTAGGTCAGGTCACCTGAAAATGGCTTTCCTCTACCAAAGGTATCGCCCTTTCATATAATGATGCTCGCCTAAATTAAGAAGTTGTATGAGGAAATGGCATGTGAAAATTATTTTATTTGCTCTGGATATATTGTTGAGGGTACTTCTGACTTCATTAAACAGTCTTGTATTTTTGACACCTGCTAAAACTCACTCATCAAATGATACCAAGAGAACACCTGTACTCACAAAAATGTACAAAGCACTTTTGTAAAAGTACAAATTACACAGTTGTTTCATTTAACCTATTATAGCAAGGGAGAAGGCACCCAAGGGACCATTAGGAGAATCTCAGTTAAGGGAAAATGGGAGGGGCTTCTTAAAGAGTTTGAGCAAAGCTGGGCAATTTTGAGGACAGATTAGGAAAGTGAGTTGGATGCTATTCAGTGATTGGGTATTGCAATGATTTTTCTTTTTTGTTTTTCTTTTCTCTTCTTTCCTTTTCTCTTCTTTTCTTTTCTTTTCTCTTCTTTTCTTTTCTTTTTTCCTGAGGCAGAACAACAAGAACTGGAGGAACAAGAACTATCCTGTCGTTGTAAGGAAGCAGACATAACACAAGAATGGGATATAATTCATTTTATGGTTGTAGTACAGTCTTGTGTATGTTTGCTTAGAAACTTTCCTCTGGCCTTGTCTGCAAGGGTGCTTGGTTCTGGTTAGGACCATCACTGATTGTAAATATGGCATATTCTTATTTCCACTGGGAAATTATTTGTTTTGTTTTATTTTTCCTACTAGAGATGTTTTGTGTTTCTCCTTGACCACTGGTTTATTTTTCATCTTACGAGTACTGAAAATTGCATAGCGGACTATGGCTTGATCCTCTCAGTGATTGCTAGAAAGCTTAGAGATTGATTTTCAACCCCTACTCTGTCAATTTCATGAGCTAGCACAGCATTAACACATGCATTTTACACCAATGTAAAACCTTATTTTTTTTTTTTACTCCTCCTTTCTTTTTATCCAATTTTCCGGCTTCTATTTTTTACTTCATACACATTGACCATCATGTCATTTTTTTTTTTAAGGTAGAGGCAAGGAGTAAATAAAAAATAACCTTTAAGTTTATATTGTCTTTAGTTTACTAACCCAGTTGTGGCAGGGAGGAGTCAGGAAGGTGCTAGGGGTATAAACGGGGTCAGTGAAGAATGCTCTAAGACAAAAGCCAGTATCCTGAACTGCACCCAACTCTAGCCTAGACTCCATTGTTAACTGGCCTTGTGATCCAGCATCATGAAACTTCGTGGAACATTATTTTCCTCAACTGTTTTTTAAATTTTTTTAAACATTTATTCATTTTTGGGAGACAGAGATAAAGAGTGAGTGGGGGAGGGGCAGAGAGAGAGAGAGAGAGAGAGAGAGAGAGAGAGATTGAGAGACAGGATCTGAAGCAGGCTCCAGGCTCTGAGCTGTCGGCACAGAGCCCGACGCAGGGCTCGAACCCAAACTGCCAGATCAGGACTTTAGCCGAAGTTGGACGTTTAACCGACTGAGCCACCCAAGCGCCCCTCTTCAACTTTTAATGTAGAGATTATAGTGCCGATATAAAGATAAAATGAGAAAAGTCATCTGAAAGACTTCAGGTAATTTTACGCAACTTCATATGAATATTTTGTTAATGATTGAGAGCCAAATGCTTTGTGCCCAGAGGCATATTTTTAACAAACTTATATTTACTTATTTTAAATATTTCTGTTATTAACAACTTAAAAAATATTAAGCTTATTTGTTTTGAGAGAGAGAGTGCGAGTGAGTGCGAGCAGGGGAGTGGCAGAGAGGGGGGAGAGAAAATCCTAAGCAGGCTCCATGCTGTCAGCACCAAGCCCAATGTGGGGCTTGAACCCACAAACTGTGAGATGACCTGAGCCGAAATCAAGAGCCCGACGCTCAACTGACTGAGCCGCCCAGGTGCCCCTATTATTAACAACCTTAAAACCATTTAACATAATATGTGAAAGTAGAAACAGAAAGAGTTTCTGAATTTTCTAAAAGTAGTAATAGCCAGGAATTCTTAAGACAAATGAAAAGTAATTAAGTTTTATGATGGACTTAAAATAGTCACAAAAGAAGGAATAAGAAAATGTACTTTTCCTTGAAGTTGACTATAATAAAATCTTTTACATTTCCTTCAACCTAGAAAGCAAAAATCATAACTTTGCAGTTATGTAAAATCTCCCATGCTCATACATGCTAATTTAATGAGCCCTAATTCCTATTCTAAATCAATTATATGTTACTTTACTTAGTCTCTTAAAAAAGACTTTACACTATTCTATTCATTTCTTGATCTTTGGACATATGGAATATAGGTTGATAAAAAGGACTACTGCTAAATTGTGTGCATGATTCTAATGAGAAAGCAAGCAAGCAGGTAAGCTAACACAGAACACTACACCCAACACATAGCATAAAAGTATCTGTAAAGTAATGGAATATACTTTTAGCATATACATCTAAATTATACTTTAAGTGTTGTCTCCTCAAAAGAGTAGGGACATATTGTGCTCATTTCTACACTGCTATCAGTGATCAAAATTTACATGCACTTCATCTTTGGTATTTGCCTTCAGTGACAGTTTAGAAGCAAAATACGATAATCAGTTTTATATCAAACATTTCCATATCAGTCACACATAGTGTTCTTTTCCATGGTCACCTATCTTATTTAATTAAAATGGCTCTGAATGAATGACCTTTGGTTGTTTACAAATACCAAATCCCCCTTTATGATATTAAGCTTTTGTAACATTGGAGACATGCAGAACTAGGCTCTGAAATATATTTCATCCAATGGCAGTATCGCTAGGGATGGCTATCCCACATGAGGCAACGGTCATCAGGAGGTACATGTGCTCCTCTGGTTGGTAAACTGCCACCTTGCTTTAGAGTTACTGTGCAGCCACACGCCAGCAGACTCTAAGCCAAGAGTAGATGATGGTCCAGTGAGACTAAAGAAAAGACCCAGGGACAGTAATCAAGATACAGGTTTCTTGGCGGGGGACTTACACTCAAGGAGTCCAGGAGCAGCCAACTGGACAGAGCATCTGCTGCTGAGATCTAGATGCAGCAAACTCTTTTTTTTTTTTAATTTTTTTTTTCAACGTTTATTTATTTTTGGGACAGAGAGAGACAGAGTATGAACGGGGGAGGGGCAGAGAGAGAGGGAGACACAGAATCGGAAACAGGCTCCAGGCTCTGAGCCATCAGCCCAGAGCCCGACGCGGGGCTCGAACTCACGGACCGCGAGATCGTGACCTGGCTGAAGTCGGACGCTTAACCGACTGCGCCACCCAGGCGCCCCTAGATGCAGCAAACTCTTATCATGTAGCAACTTAGCCTCGCAACTATCTGTAACCCTTCCAGTGTTGCAAGGAGATCAAGCCCTGCCAAGTGGACATTCTTCCTTATGAGGGAGATGCTCCTGGTTGGCCACGCCGACACCCCTGAACTTGACTGCCAAAAACATGTTCTTCCACACATTCTGCTTGGTGGGAACATAGCTGGAGGACAGGATCTCTGCATCCTCAAGACAGTGATTAATAGGGACATTCAGGTGTGCTTGAACAAACCATCCTTCAGCACATACCACACAGGCACCCTTTAAATATACTGTGTACGTTGTATACATAAAACTAAGGTGAAACATTTACAAAGGCAACAGGCATTTTCTATCTTTTGACTCAAAAATGTGACCCATTTTATGTTATTAAAAAATATTAAAATGTTAAGTTTGCAAAAGCCTGGCATTTCAATAGACTAATCTTCAACAGAAGCAAAGTGAAACAAGATGAGAAAAAGTAGTTTCCATTCCCATTCTCTGTTAAGCCAAGAGACTGCCGGCCTACCTAGAGGATTTCATTTTTTCCTAGTTAACTTTAGAAGGTGATTTAGACTAGTGTTTAGGTCTGTGTTTAACTTTTTGTTCAACCAGCTTCAGCTTCTGTGAACATGATAAAGATGAGGAAAAGGGATGATTGCTTCACCAATCTGGCATATAAGGGCAAGGTCATTTAGATTGTATGATATCGACATGGAGTAGTTTGGAGTCTGGATATGGCCTGTCTAGTTGTAGCACAGGATGAAATAGGGATCCCAAGGCAAGATAAATTATAAAAGTCTTTCTTTGGGCCCATTTTTTTTTTAAAGGTATTATGTTGGTGATGGAAAGAGGAAGAATTGGGAGCAGACTAGAACATAATAAGATGATGGGCTTATGACATTTTTGTGAGATTCTCCCAGTCTGAGTCAGACCTTGTCAGGGACCTTGACAGACTCTCATGGCACTGTGGATGCTAGGTGGTTAGTAAAACTAAAAACCTAGGAATAAAACTAAAAAAGTACCTGTAAGCCACAGCAGATCGCATCCTCCTATAAGAAACATGGATTCTTTTTTTTTTTTTAATATTTATTTATGTTTGAGACAGGAAGAGACAGCATGAACGGGGGAGGGTCAGAGAGAGAGGGAGACACAGAATCTGAAACAGGCTCCAGGCTCTGAGCTGTCAGCACAGAGCCTGACGCGGGGCTCGAACTCACGGACCGCGAGATCATGACCTGAACCGAAGTCGGATGCTTAACCAACTGAGCCACCCAGGCTCCCCAAGAAACATGGATTCTTGATGGGCCCTGGAGTCCTGCTACCACTGATACATCTTATGGCCAAGGCCATTTGGGGTATGTGCCTATAGGTGTGTGCATATGTGGGTTCATTTTATCCCCTACAAAATGCTCAGTGAACATGAAAGTGACTTTTAGAATGTGAACCCAGAGTGTTAGCTAGGTTTATCAAAAATGTAATTAGAAAATAAAACATATATATTTATATATATACATATATATGTGTATATATATATATATACACACACACACATATCCCTGTTATGTGTTATGTGTTATATATGTATATATATACATATATATAAAACATATGTATATACATATGTATAAAACATATGTACATAACATATATATATATGTATAAAACATATGTACATAACATATATATATATATATATATATATATATATATATATCCATCCCTGTTTAATCTGTCTAGCAAAAAGAGACTAAGGTTTTTTGGTAGATTTGGTCTTTGTTGTCACTGTTGTTTTCTTTGTTTTACTTTTATTGTTAATTTCTATTCAATGTTAAACAATGTGCATGGACTGAAATGCTACACAGCTCTGTAGGCAATCTATGGGGAAACAAAGAACTGTCAGACCCCAGCCACCCAGTCCTGTGCTTCTCCCCCCTGCTACAAGAATATGTCTTAAAGACAGATCTGAGCTCATGACACAGTGCTGACACTTGATCCTACCTACCATCCAAAGTCCATCCTTAGCATGACAAGCACATCATGTCAACTGACTTCTCTAACTGCATCTCTTGCCTCTTTCCTATACAAGGTCTATGTTCCAACAATACTGAACTGTTGGATACCCTGAATTTGAATACTACATAACACTTTCTTGCCTCACAGTACCCTCTGCCCAGAATCTTTTTTCTGGTTTCCTTCTTTGCCTAGGTAATATTATTTGTCTTCCCCACTCCTTACTCATATATCATTTTCTTTGGGAAGACTTCTCTGACTGACTTAGCCCTATCCTGAGTTAGATGTCCCTTCTGGTGGACACCTATTGTTTGCTGACCAGTGTCCCTTATGCCTCCATTCTAAAAACAGTGTAATAATGGGGCCCCAGAGTGGCTCGGTCAGTTGAACATCCAGCTTTGGCTCAGGTCATGACCTCGTGGTTCATGGATTCAAGCCTTGCGTTGGGCTCCGTGCTGATAGCTCAGAGCCTGGATCCTGCTTTGGATTCTGTGTCTCCTGCTTTCTCTCTTCCTCTCCCCTGCTTGTGGGCTCTCTCAAAAATAAAGATTTCAAAAATAAATAAATAAATTTTTTAAAAAAATAAAAACAGAACATTATTCATCTTAAATACATGGCTCCTGCCTCAAGCCTCAAGTTTACTGGGACCAAAGGGTTGCTGGATGTTCAATGTTAAAACCAGGACAGGATAAATCAAGGTGGTTGGTCAGCCTACCAGAATGGGCTCTGACTCCCTATCTAGGCAGTTTTTAAAATTTGTCTGTTTCCCTCATTAAACTCTTAAATTCTTTGAAGGCAGCATTTTGCTTCTGGTCCCTGGCATATAATACTTTTCCTGATGCTTAATACATATGCAATCAATGAATTCCTATTTTCACAGAGTTCATAAAAAGGAAAGTGATACAAGTTTTTGAGGTCCGAACACACATTCATTTAATGCATTGTTTCCTTGCTGTTAA
Source organism: Lynx rufus (assembly GCF_022079265.1). NCBI lineage: Eukaryota > Metazoa > Chordata > Mammalia > Carnivora > Felidae > Lynx > Lynx rufus. Next base: position 27,753,039 of record NW_025814845.1, read on the forward strand.
TAACAGCATTGTTAATAAGGTAAAAAAAAAAATCTGGAAACAATCCAAATGCCCACTGAGCAGAGAATACATAAGCATATTGTGAATGGATAAATATACAATAGTATACTCACATGATGAAATATTCTACAAATGCAACAATTAAGGCATTATAGATGCACACAACAAATAAATCTTAGAACTATAATTTATATCATATTTGTTACATACAAACGAATAAATATAAAATATGTATCAAATAGATTTTAACACATTCCAAAGGGGAAAGAAAAAAAAAGACTTCTATTATCAATTCATCAATAGGTGAAGGGCTTTTAAGTCTTTTCACCACCAATACAAGTATTACTATCATTACTATCATGAGAAGCTATTGTTGTTGAACATTCATTTCATACTATATACTACATTAAACACTTTACATAAGTGATCTCATTTTATTTTAATTTTTCAATACTTCTCCGCACTTCATTGGTGAAGAAACCAAGATACAGAGAGAGTAAATGCCTTACTCAAAAGCACACAGCCAGTTAGTACTAAAGCCAAGTTTAAATCCTGGTCCTACCTAGTTGCAAAGCCATATATTTTTTTTTTTAATGGACAATATTGGTAGTCTATCTAGTGGTCTAAATTGTTTATTAATAGCAGTGGACAGAATCTAGTTTGGTCCCTCATGATCCTCGCTTCCTATAGTTTGCACTTTTGTGTAATCCTCTTACCCTTGAATGTGGACAGGATCTGTGACTAACCAATAGAATATGGCAAAGGTGATAGGTGCCATTTCTGTGATTGCATTGCATCGTATAAATTCTAACTCATGAACAGGATTGCTCTAGAGACCTTCTGTCTGGATTTCAGGTCCCTGTAACACCCTCTAGGAGTGGAGAATAGCCTCCAGCTGACTGCCAGTAAGAAGCCAGGGGTCTCAATCCTATGGATACAAGGAAATTAATTCTGTCAACAACCAAAATGAGCTTGGAAGAGGTTCTTCCCAGTTGAGCTTCCAGATGAAAAACGAGCCCAGCCAACAGCTTACTTACAGCCTGGTAAGACCCTAACCAGAGGTGCCAGCTAAGCTGTGCCTGGACTCTTGACCAGCAAGTAATAAACACGTGTTGTTCTCAACTGCCATACTTGTGGTAATTTCCTAGGCAGCAATAGAACATTAACACACTATTCTTTTGTAGTTGTTTCTTTCCTTGAAAATGTTATGTAGCTCATTGCTGAAGATTTACTCTGTAAGTTTACAGAAAACTTGACAGTTTGGAACTGAACTGTCTGACTGATTATGCGATTATACCGATAATATCTAAAAAATAATTAAGAATCTTTTGAAATGTCTGAGAGCAAAGGAAACATGATTAAGAAAGCAAAATGCCATCTTTCTACCTGGTGACCGTCTTGAAGCTCAGTTTGTGGTACTTTGACTAGGCATGGTGTTATTGAAACATGGTGTTATTGAAATGTCATAGCCATACTGGAAAAGATGCATCTATGGGTCCTCATTAGAAACATAGCTGCATTAAACCTTGCTCTCTTCAAAAGCCAAGACATATGCATTCCTACATGAATAGCTTTTAAAGGTTAATTAAAAGCAGTGAGTCATGAAAATTTATAAGCTTCTGCTTATAATTTTTTAATGGTATCATTTCCAACCTTTTGATTGTGATGCCGCGTTGTGCCATCCAGACCCCAGCTGTTTACCACACCCATCCACTTAGAAACTCAAGAGACTGAACTGTCTTTGCCTTTTCCGGAAAAGATTTTTACAAGATTTGTTCTGGTAAGCACAACTTTCTTGAGCTGTTAGTAAATTTTCTGTTGTCAATAAAATGTCCTCCTTCTCTTAAGATTTACAATCTACATGAGCATTTCATAAACACCTAAAAGTTCCACAGCTAAGAAAAATAATTAGCTTTTTTTTTAAAGCTACATTACTTATATTCATTTGCCCTCAGAACCTTTCCCATTCTCCACACATTTTTCAATCTAAATAATTCCTTCTGGAGAAAGAGGGTATGAGAATGACCATCAATTTGCAATCTTTCTTCAAAGCAATACTTCCAGTAGCCTTGGTAATTGAACTTGAAGCAGCAAATCTATTAAATAATACATAATGTCAGACAAGTAAAACCAAATGTTCACACGGGAAATTTTCATAATAAAACATTACTAGAGGTAAAATAGTGACGGATGACCAAGACTGGTCCAGATATAAACTTGGATACATTAATGTTGTTACATTTTGCTTCTTAAATCTCAACTTTAGACTAAGGAAGTAGGAGATCAAAGTAAGGAAGAAGCAGTAAATACATGCCAATATATTTGTATCAACAACTTGAATATTTCTGTGCAATTTCAGTAAATGGTATCACTTTGAATTTTGAATCTAGTTGAATTGCCTTCTATCTTCAACTTTTACTTGAATGTATTAACACTGATAAGGGATGGGTTATGTCTCCACAGACTTACCCAGCAACAGTGATCTCTTTGTAGTTTTACAGACAGGACAAACGCCTCCCACCTTAGCACTTACTGTTACTTCTGACTGAACTTCCCTTCCTCCAGATGTCCGAATGACTTGCTGTCTCACTTTCTGCTGATATTTGCTCAAATGTCACACTATAGGAGGGGTCTTTCCTCGTTCCTACTATAAAAAGAGCACACCAGCAGCCTCACTGCCGATATACTCATTCATGTATTCTTCTGTATTTTTCTTTTCTTCTTTTTTTTTCAATTTGCATACAGCTGACACACACTGTTACATTTGTTTCAGGTGTACAGCTTAGTGATCTGAGAAGTTTATACGTTATGCTATGTTCACCACAAGTATAGCCACTATCTGTCCCATTACCTTGTTATTACAGTTTCATTGACTGTGTTCCTCATGCTGTGCTTTTTATTCTCATGACTTACTCATTGCATAACTGAAGGCCTATATCTCCCTCTTCCCTTCACCCATTTTTTCCTATTCACTACCCCCATCCTCTCTGGCAACCATCAGTTGTCAGGCATGACTGTATTCATAGTTCTGATTCTGCTTTTTGTTTATTCATTTTTTTATATTCCATTTATGAATGGAGTGTTTGTATTTGTTTTTCTCAGTCTGACTTATTTCACTTAGCATAATACCCTCTAGGTCCATGCATGTCATATCAAATAGCATGATGATCTTATCCTTTTTATGGCTATGTAATATTCCAGTGTGTGTGTGTGTGTGTGTGTGTGTGTGATCACATTTTCCTTATTCATTCATCTATTGATGGACACTTAGTTTGCTTCCATGCCTTGGCTATTGTAAATAATGTTGCAACAAACACAGGGGTGCGTATGTCTTTTCAAGTTAGTGTTTTTGTTTTTCCTAGTGAATGAGAGAAGATATTTACAAATGACATATCTGATAAGAGGTTAATATCCAAAATATATAGAAAATGTACACAAAAAATAAACATTCTGATTTAAAAAATGGGCAGAGGGCCTAAGTAGACATTTTCCAAAGAAGACATACAGATGGCCAACAGGCACATGAAAAGATGATCAACATCACTCATCATCAGGGAAATGCAAATCAAACCACAATGAGATATCAACTCACACCTGTCAAAATGGCTAGACTCAAGAAGAAACAAGAGTTGGGGAGGATGCGGAGAAAAAGGAACGCTCATGCACTGTTGGTGGGAATGTAAATTGGTACAGTCACTATGGAAAACAGTATGGTAGTTCTATTTTTTCTTAATAAAACTTACTAATACTTTACATAGTGTATATTTGTTTATTTGCTTGTCGACTATTTACCCAACTAGCATATGGGCTCCCTTACAGCAGAGACTTTGTTCTATTCTATTTATTGTCCACCCGAGCAACTAAAATGGTACATGATTCTCAAGGATGAACTAAATAGTATGTGAATTTTTTAAAAATATTTGTCATGTTTATTTATTTTTGAGGGGGGGGGGTGGGGGAAGGGTCAGAGAGAGAGGGAGACACAGAATCTGAAGCAGTCTCCAGGCTCTGAGCTGTCAGCACAGAGCCCAATGCAGGGCTCGAACTCACAAACTGTGAGATCATGACCTGAGCTGAAGTCAGATGTTTAACCGACTGAGCCACCCAGGTGCCCCAATAGTATGTGAATTAATGAAATAACAGATGTTCGCTCTTCAGCACATAACTGCAAGCAATTTTTTAAGGCAAGTTTAACCTATGAGGATCCATGTAATTCAGCATGCTAAAAGACTACCAAAGAAACCAAATATGATTATCTCAGTGGATGCAGAAAAACATTTGAAAAAAATCCAATATCCATTCCTAATGAAAACCCTCAGCAAACAAAAAATAGAAAGGAACTTTTTCAACCTGATATTTGTATCTATAAAAAACTTACAGCTAATCTTCCCTTAATGGTTAAAAAAAACAAAAACAAAAAACCTGGATGCTTTTCCCTAAGATTGAAAGCAAGACAAAGATCTCCACTGCCAACACTTATATTCCACACACTAAAGGTTCTAGCCAGCACTGCAAGGTCAGAAAAAAATAAATAAAAAGTATCCAGACTGGAAAAAGAACAAATAAAGCAGGTCTTTATTCAGAGATGACATGATTGTTTCTATAAGCATTCTATAGAATCTATTAAAATTCCATAGAACTAATATGTACGATTAGCAAGTTTGCAGGGTAAAAAATTAAATATACAAAATCAGCTGCATTTCTATAAACTAACAATGAACAGTTGGAAACTTTTGAGGCTGATGAATATATTCATTTTTTATCATGATGGTGGCTTAACAAATATGTGACATATGCTAAAACTTATCAAATTTTGCCCTTTAAATATGTACAGTTAATTGTGTATCTGTTATACTTCCACGAGGCTTCTAAAAGAGAAAAGCAGCAAATTTGAGGAGACGGGAGAAAGAATAAAATTGCTTTCGGCCTGCCGCTACCAAGTTGACCTCATTCAATATGCTGGTTATATTTCCTCATGGGTTTGTGTGGGATAGAATGAAAATATATATAAAGCGGTTAGCACATGTCTCCTTTTTCTTACTGCCTTGGCTGATTCACAATTATGCCTCTTGCTTTAAATGGTTCCTAGCCTGAAATCATTTATGGTTTTAGGATTTCTCAACCTTAACTATCTCCTCCTCAAAGAAACTCATTTGCAAATTTAGTTGGATTATTAAAAGTAATCTCAAAGGAGAGTTGCCTAGTAATGTCAATCACGATTCCTGTTTCTAGGCGACTAGTCACTAGATTCAAGGAACAGAGCTAGATGTTTCCAAGTTTCAGTTCATCTTAATCACTTAACAGGCATAAAGTCTATTTATAGTGCTGTTGCTTCCAACATATATTTCACAATGGATTAAACTCCAATTATGCCTTCTATAATGATCTTTAAGTGCTAACAAGCAATGAAACCAGTATATTGGGATTCTCATTTTCAACAGCCTTCTAAACATATGCACTTAGATGTCTTCTGAAATTGAAGATGCTTAAAAAATAATTATTGTATTTCCTCTCTAAAATTGTGTTCTCCTCTGACTTCCTTGTTTTTAAGTGTTTAATTACAAACCCAGAAGCATTTACCAGGTACACTGTAGCAGAAAAGAGAAATGATCAAATTGTTTTCAGGGCATCAAAGAAAGCCTCAATGAAGATGTTTGAACTTCATCTTGCATCAAGAGGAGGAGTTCTCCAGGTAGACAGGAAGATTCAAACCAACGCCTAAAATAGATGCAATGGCATGATGGCTTGGGGAACTGCAAGGATTTCAGTATGGCTATTACAAAGCATAGCATAGGATCTGTGTGTAGATGGAAGGCACAAAATCATGGGGAGGGATGGTGACATATTAGCCTACTTTAAAATAATTTATTGTAGGGGCTCCTGGGTGGCTCAGGGGGTTAAGTGTCTGACTTCAGCTCAGGTTCGCTGTTCATGGGTTTGAGCCCCACAGCAGTCTCTCTGCTCTCAGCAAGGAGCCTGCTTCAGATCCTCTGTCCCCTCTCTCTCTGCCCCTCCCTCGCTCATTCTTTCCCTCCTCTCTCTCTCTCTCTCTCTCAAAATAAATAAATAAATAAATAAATAAATAAATAAAATAATTCATTATAGATATTGGGATATATGTGTATCTACAACTTACTGCATATCTACCCTCTTGAGTAGTTTGTTAACATTGGAAAGCATTACTAATATTGTGGTACCCCAAGAAACAGATTCTGAGACTCTGAGATTTCCTGCAAGAGGTTACTGTGGAGGGTTCTTAACAACCACAGCTGAGAGAGGTGAGGAAATCACCCCTGTGATGTAGTTGCAACAGAGGCCTTATTCTATCCTACAGGGAACTCTGGATGTGGGATGATGCTTCAAAGTGACATTAACTGAGGCAAGCAGGCTGGACCAGGCTTTTGTGCTGCCCACATGGAGCAGTCATTGGATGCCAGCTACCTCTAGGGGACAGGTTTGGTCTTCTGTCATATGGTATTTTTATACTCTGTTGCAGCTTGGATTCTCCAGGAAGAAAACACTGAAACTGAGTGAAGAGGGAAGATTGATTTCTCCAAAAGGCAGGCCCTGAAGCCTTGTTAGAAGTACACAAAGTTCATTAGGGAGTAACCCCCGTAGAAGGAAAGAGACAGAAGCCAGCTTGGGCAAGAGGAGCCAGCAGATGGCCATGCAGGCTTATTTGGTCTCTGCCAGCCCAGTGGGGAGTTCCAGGGTGAAGATTATTCATTCCAGGAGTCCCATGATGGGTGGAAATGACTTTGTACCACCACCTTGCTCAGTCATTGTCCCAAAGCCACCATAAGAAAGTGTAACTTTGGTCCAAAAACTAAAGCAAGAACAAACTAAGACTCAACAGCTGGAGACAGTCTGCAAACCACACTCCTTGCAAATGGACACCAGGGGCTTTCTTGAAGAAAGATCTGAGCTTCACACCTCCTAGTCTGCTACATCTTTCTATAGACATTTACCACATGTACCTCATTATCTCCTAAGATCCATGGTTTGCTTACAGAGCCTCACCTTTCTGTGTTTATCTCTGTGACTGGTTCATGGTGATATATACAAACACCTGTCATTTGACTAATCATTCCCTGAAGTTTCTTTCATGGATGGGATTCCTTTCTTTTGTTTAGGTTTTGCTGATATATTGCTAATGCAAATGCCAAATGATCATATAATAAAGTCACTATTTTACATTTTTTACATTTATTTTTTTATTTGAGAGAGAGAGAGAGAGAGTAGGGGAGAGGGGCAGAGGAAGAGAGAGAATCTTAAGCAGGCTCCACACTCATGAGGTCATGACCTGAGCCAAAATCAAGAGTCAGATGCTTAACCAACTGAGCCACCCAGACGCCCCTTAGATTTTTAAATACACACATCATTTTCTTTATCCATTCATCAGTTGATAAAGAAATTGTGGTATATATACACAATGGAATACTATGTGGCAATGAGAAAAAATGAAATATGGCCTTTTGTAGCAACGTGGATGGAACTGGAGAGTGTGATGCTAAGTGAAATAAGCCATACAGAGAAAGACAGATACCATATGGTTTCACTCTTATGTGGATCCTGAGAAACTTAACAGGAACCCATGGGGGAGGGGAAGGAAAAAAAAAAAAAAAAAAAAAAGGACGTTAGAGTGGGAGAGAGCCAAAGCATAAGAGACTGTTAAAAACTGAGAACAAACTGAGGGTTGATGGGGGGTGGGAGGGAGGGGAGGGTGGGTGATGGGTATTGAGGAGGGCACCTTTGGGGATGAGCACTGGGTGTTGTATGGAAACCAATTTGTCAATAAATTTCATATAAAAAAATAATAAATAAATAAATAAATAAATACACACATCAGCATCTCTGATGCTTTTGAACTGCTGACTAAAACCAACTTTTATGTTTCCAATTCTTGCTAATAAAGAAAAATAATTATCTCTATATTAATGTTGGATTCTAAACTGTATACTTGTTTTTAGACACTATTAAGTACATTTTAAGTTTTAAATTATATTTTATTTATCTTTTCCATTATGACCAAAAAAGGTATATTATAAGGAAATAAGTCTCAAATTTTTCTTTTACAGTTCAGTTTCATTAAAAAGAAATAACTACATCAGTGAGAAGAAAAAGAAGCCCCATATGGATTCAGCACCATTTATGAAGTACTTTTTAAGTATCAGGCACAGCAGACTACATCCCACTCTTAGGAACCCCATCCAATGAGGAATAGAGGCCATGTAAACCAATCCCCATAATTCAAGGTGAGATGCTGGGGTAGCAATATGAACAAGGTGCTATGGGAATGGAGAAAGGAAGAATTTAACTGGAGCTGGGGAGTGCTGGAGTGTTCTAGGTTAGAGGAACAAATCAAAAAGACTGCGAACAGGCCATTTTGAAACACAGGCAGCCAGATAGGACGTAATCATCTTAAGACCTGCTCTGAAAGGGCACAGGTTCATTAAACGTGCAACTCACATGTTCTATTGTAGAACGCCAAAGATGGCATGGTTTACCTTTCTTTAACTCCTCTTTGTCAGGTGCTTGATATCTCAGGAATCATTTAGGAGGTGAGATTCACATGTATATGGCTCAGTAAGAGTTGGAGGCCTGTTCACAGATGTCAAATCTCTGTTATCTAATGTTATCATTAATGAATCATGCTTAATCTAAGATGGTTGCTGAAAATAATGCTGCAGATAAATACATGTATTAAACTCCTGAAACAAGTTGAGGACCCAAGAACCAGCTCCAGGAACATGAGGTCAGGGGAGCTTGGACAATGTGCTCTAGTCGGGAGACATCCAGCCAAGCTTCTTGTGGACAAGGACAATTATGAAAGCTCATAAGCTCCTTAAAATTAGCTCAATTCTAATACCCTCAGGAGAGACATAAAATAATGTATTCCTACTGATGGTTATTTGAGAATTTTCCCCAGGTTGAAAAAAGTGCTGGGTAAATTATTGGTTCTAACTGCCTTAAAGCAGCCAGAGATTCAATCTTAAGATTCAATCTCTAGGATGCAAAAGGAAGTAACTTATTTCTAGGTGCCACCAGGAAGCAAAATGGTGCACATCAAAAACGAGCCATTTGATGTATCTCAGAGTTTCTAGGCACTTCATACTTGGAAAAAAAAAGATGTGGTATATCTTATACAATGGAATGGTATACAATGGAATACTACCCAGTGATGAAAAAGAATGAAATCTTGCCATTTGCACCAGTGTGGATGGAACTTGAGGGTATTATGCTAAGTGAAGTAAGTCAGTCAGAGAAAGACAGATATCATATGATTTCACTCATATGTGGAATTTCAGAAACAAAACAGATGAACATAGGGGAAGGGAAGGAAAAGTAAGATTAAAAACACAGAAAGAAGCAAACCATAAGAGACTCTTAAATACAGAGACCAAACTGAGGGTTGCTAGAGAGGAGGTGGGTGGGGAGATGGCCTAAATCGGTGATGGACACTAAGGAGGGCACTTGTTGGGATGAGCACTGGGCGTTATATGTAAGTGATGAATCACTGGGTTCCACTCCTGAAGCCAAGACTACACTGTATGTTAACTAAAGCCATTTGATTTCTCTCCAAGTTTCCAAGCACTTCATACAATACACAGTCATGAAACTGTGTTCTTATTGCACTTGAGAAACTATTAAAATGCTAGGAAATTTTGTTTGTATAATTCCAACTCCAATATGAAATATACCTGCTGTTAAAAATCAAACCAGTAGAGACAGAAAGAATGGCCAATTATTACGTTTTCCTTCTATTAGCCTTAGAGAATGGGAACATATTTGTTCAACTGTTTTTCTAAAATTTGTAACACTTAGAAGAAAATTCTGAATTTATATAGAAAGAGGTTCACAGGAGTGGTGTTAACTGTCCTGCCATAACAAGGTGATTTAAGCCTTTGGATTACAGAAGGTTTAAGATGTTGCTCTTGTGGTAATGCAGTGTTTTAACGTAAGGGCCATTGTGAACATCAGTTTTCCCTTACGAACAAATCACCTACCAACCAAAACGTCTATTTCTTCTATATTTCCCGGAGGGCTCTTCCATTCCCAAATTGAATCGATGAATTGCAGCCTCATAAAGGTACTACAGAAGTGTGACAGTCTCATTTGGAGACACACGTTACAAAAGAAACAGGTCTCTGGACAGTGACTCAGAGCAATAGATTATTGAGATGAAGAGATGAAAGAGATATTGGAAATCATTCATTCCAAAGTCAATTAGGAAAAGCAGTTAATTGTCCATGGCCTGTAGAGGAAAGCAGTAAAATTTCAAAAACTAAGAATGACTATCAGATTTTAGTAACAGCGTGAAATTCTGGGGACCCTGGGTTGGTTAAGCATCTGACTTCAGCTCAGGTCATGATCACACAGTTCATGAGTTCAAGCCCCACATCGGGCTCTCTGCTGTCAGCACGGAGCCCACTTCAGATCCTCTGTCCCCCCCCCTGCCCCTCCCCTGCTCATTCTCTTTCTCTCTCTCTCTCAAAAATAAATAAACATAAAAAAATAGTGTGAATTTTATGATGCCCAAAAAGCTAGTGGAAAATTTACTATTTACTCTTTTAGTTTCTCTTTTTTGCATATTTGTTTGTTTGCTCTACTGAGTTGAATGTGTTAACTAGCATTTAAAATTATGCTCTTTAATGCATTAAAAGTTATGTTCCCATTGGAAGGGAAATCACCAACCAGACATAGGTAATATAGAATACAGTTGAGCAAATACAATTGTATCAAATTTATAACAAATTTAACTAACATATTAGCTAAAATGTATGCCCATCCTGCAGTATCATATTAATCTTTGCCTCTCCAGTGTCTATCTAGTACCATACTTAGTGTGCAGCAATATTTGAGCAAAACATAAGTGAACACCCAGGGAGCTGACAGAGAGCTAGTTAACATTATCATCAGATCCCAGGATATGACTATGACCTGTATTGGAGCAAAGGTTGAGTACTATTTTGCCATATACTATTGCAACCTATCCACTATCTATTGCCTCATCCTACTTATTAATAAAACCTAGATTTTGATTGGATAAGGCATTCCAAATTGGGACAGCAGGACGTCCAGATGGAAAACTCGCTTTTCTAACCAACTTGGGTTGAGATACAAACACAAGTCAGTAAAGAGGGCATCCTTTCCAAATAAAAAGGCAAAGACCCTTTTGCCTTTTGTTTCTCCCCTTCTTCCTGCCCAAAATGCAGATACAATACCTGGTGATGGGCAGCCATATTGCAACCATGAGCGTGAAAGCTTCGTGCTTAGGATAGTGGAGCAAGAAGTTAGAAAGAGGCTAAATATTTGATAACATAGCAGAGCTACAACTCCAGTCACTGACAGCTTACTTCTAGACTTCTCATTGGGTAGGATAAACAGACTCATTGTAAGCTGTGGTTTTCATTTGTTGGAAGTCAAATGTATTCTTTCTCTGTGTATCCTTTTGACAATGCCTTTAAACTAACAAATTACATAAAATATGACTCTTCACCTTTATTCTTTTGTAAATATCGAATTGGTACCAGAATGTTGAATTGAAGTAAATGAATGATTGATGTTTGAAACTTCCCTGAAGTTTCTTGCTTCTAACAAACACCAGAAGGAAGAATTATTTGCATATCATTTATATCTTTCTAAAAATTCTTCATATTTATTTTAAGAAATGACTTAAGGTAACTATGAGCACTATTAGCCTTGTTTAAATTATTTACCCATTTGTGTGAAATGTATTTATGATTTTGCAACACTGCCTAGAAGTCTGTTCTCTTGAGATCATTACCTATTATAATCACAGAAAAGAGCTGTTCAGAAGGGCATCCTGAACACTTTGGTAAACAACACACAAAATTAAATACAAACAAAGCATCACTTTTATTATTGGAATAACACATAAAATTATCATGCTGACTCACAGCTCCCTAAATGGAAGATACCCTATTTGTTTTTTTTAATTTAAGGTGTGAGAGAATATATCATGCTCCTTAACTTATGCAAATTATGTGAATAAAAGATGTCTAGAATAATTTCAAATTGGGTGTATTTGGCAGAAAATTTTTTTAATGATAATGTTTGAAAAATTGAAATTATTTGCCATATCCTTCTGTTAATTGAAGTGTAATTGACATACATTAGTTTCAGGTGTACATCATAGTGATTGGATATTTGCACACATTGCAAAATGATTACCACAATAGGTCTAGTTACCACCTGTCACCAAAGTTAATACAATATTGTTGACTATGTTCCCCATTCCACATTACCTCACCATGACTTATTTATTTTATAAATGGAAGTTTGTAATTCTTGATGGCCTTCATCCATTTTGTCCTCCTGAACCCCATTCCCACTGGCAGTAGGCAATCTGTTCTCTGTATCTATGAGTGTAGTTTTTGTTTTGTTTTGGTCTGGTTTTTTAGATTTCATGTATAAGTGAAATCACACATTATTTGTCGTTATCTGTTTGACATTTCACTTAGCATAATACCCTCAAGATCCATCCATATGGTCACAAATGGCAAGATTTCATTCTTTTTTATGGCTGAGTAATATTCCATTACATACACACTCAATTGTGATATATAAATACATATATATATATATATATCATATACATATACACATATACATATCATACATATATATGTGTGTGTGTGTGTGTGTGTATATATCACAATCTTTTTATTCATTCATCCATCAATGTATTCTTAGGTTGTTTCCATATCTTGGCTTTTATAAATAATGCTGCAATGAACATGGAGGGCATATATCTTTTCCAAGTTATTGCTTTCATTTTCTTCAGATAAATATCCAGAAGTGGAATTACTGGATCACATGGTAGTTATATTTTTAATTTTTTGAAGAATCTTCATAGTGTTCTCCATGATAGCTGTGCTAATTTACACTCCTACCAACAGTGAACAAGGGTTTCCTTTTATATCCACATCCTTGTCAACACTCATTATTTCTATTTGATAATAGCCATTTTATAGGTGTAAGGCAATTTGTAATTTCCTCATGATTAATTATGTAGAGCATCTTTTCACGTACCTGTTGGCCATTTTTGAGAAAAATGTCTATTCAAATCTTCTACCCATTTTTAATCAGATTACTTGTATTTTTGCTATTTAGTTGTATGAGTTCTTTATATATATTTTTAATATTAGCTCTTTATCAGGTATGTGATTTGAAGGTATTTTTACCATTCTATAGTTGTCTTTTCATTTTATTGATGATTTCCTTTGCTGTTCAGAGGTTTTTGGTTTGATGTAGTCCCACTTATTTATTTTTACCTTTGTTTCTTTTGCTTTTGGTGTCAAATAAATAAATAAAACAAAAACACATTGCCAAGACCTATGTCAAAGAGCTTACCACCTATGTGATTTTCTTCTAGGAGTTTTATGGCCTCAGATCCAACATTCAAGTCTTTAATTTTGAGTTAATTTTTGAGTCCATTTGAGTTAATATTTGTTTAGGGTGAAAGATTCTGGTCCAGTTTCATTGTTTTGCATGTGGCTGTTCAGTTTTCCCAACATCATTTATTGAGGAGATTCTCCTTTCCAATTGTATATTCTTGGCTTCTTTGTAATAAGTTAATTGACCACAGATGTGTGGGTTTATTACTGAACTCTCCATTCTGTTCCACTGATCTTGGTGTCTATTTTTATGCCAATACCATGCTATTTTAATTACTATAGCTTTATAATATATTTTGAAGTCAGGGAGCATATGCCTTCAGCTTTGTTCTTTTTTCTTAAAACTTCTTTCTCTATTCAGGGTCTTTTGTGATTCCATAAAAATTTTAGGATAATTTACTCTATTTCTGTGAAAACTAACATTGGAATTTTTAAAGGAATTGCATTGAATCTGTAGATTGTTTTGAATCTGTAGTTGTTGGGTAGTAGGGATATTTTAACAATATCAATTCTTCCAATCTGTGAGCACAAAAAAATCTTTCCATTTATTTCTGTCTTCTTTATTTCATTAATATTATTAGTTTTGATATACAGATCTTTCACCTCATTGATTAAACTTATTCCTAGGTATTTTATTCTTTTTGATGCAATTATAAACTGGATTTTTTTAAATTTATGTTTTGATAGCTTGTTATTAGTGTACAGAAATGCAACAGACTTTTGTATGTTGATTTTATATTCTGTAACTTTAAGGAATTCATTTATTAGTTCTAACACTTTTCCTATGTAGTCTTTAGGGTTTTCTGTATATAATTCATGTCATCCACAAATAGTGCCAGTTTTACTCTTCCTTCCCAATTTGGGTGCCTTTTATTTCTTTTTCTTGTCTAATTGCTCTGGCTAGGAGTTCCAATACTATGTTGTATAAATGTAGCAAAAGTAGGCATGCTTCTCTTGTTTCTGATCTTAGAGGAAAAGCTTTTAGTTCTTCAGAGAAAAAGATTTGCACAGCAAAGAAAACCATCAACAAAACAAAAAAACAACCTACAAATGGGAGAAGATATTTGCAAATAATATATCCCATGAGGGGTTAATCAAAATATATAAAGAACTTATATAACTCAACACCAAAAAAAAAATCTGATTAAAAAATAACAGAGAACCTGAATAGACATTTTCCAAAGAAGACATACAGATGGCCAACAGGCACATGAAAAGATGCTCAACACCACTCATCATCAGGAAAATGCAAATCAAAACCACATGAGATAGCACCTCACACCTGTTAGAATGGCTAAAGTGAAAATAACAAGAAATAACAAGTATTGGTGGGAATGTAGAGAAAGGAGAGCCGTCTTGCACTGTTGGTGGAAATGTAAATTGATACAGCCACTGTAGAAAACAGCGTGGAGGTTCCTCGAAGCATTAAAAATAGAAATGCCATATGATCCAATAATTCTAGTATTGGGTATTTACCCCCCAAAATGAGAACACTAATTTGAAATGGTAAATGAACCCCTATGTTTATGGCAGCATTATTTACAACAACCAAGATATGGGAACAACCTAAGAATCCATTGATGGATGAATGAATAAAAATATTGTAAGATATATATATGCTATATGTACATATAATATTACTCAGCCATAAAAATATAATGAAATTTTGCCATTCGTGACAACATGGATGGATCCTGAGGGTATTAAGCTAAGTGAAATAAGTCAGACTGAGAAAGACAAATAGCGCATGATTCCACTCATAAGTGAAATCTAATAAAAAAATGAATAAACGAAGGGCAGAATCATACCTATTAATACAGAGAACAAACCAGTAGTTGCCAGCAGGGTTAGGGGTGGGTGGTTGGATAAAATAGGAGATGGGGAGAGAGAGATACAGGCCTCCAATTATGGGATGAGCAGGTCATGGGAATAAAAGGCACAGCATGAGGAACACATTCAGTGATATTATAATAGGAATATAACAGGACAGATAGTAGCTACACTTGTGGTAAACATAGCATCCTGTATAAACTTGTCAAATCACCAAATCGTACACCTGAAACAAATGTAATTTTGTGTGTCAGCTAGACTGGAATAAAAATAAATAAATAAAATTTAAATATTTAATTTAATTTAATGTAATTTAATAAAATTTAATTTTAAAAGATATGAGAATTTAACCAGAAAAGAAGATGTGGGATCATTTTTAGAATGTTTATGATGAGGAAGGAAAAAATCCAATATTGAGTTAGAAGATTGTGATTTTAGGATGGGCTGTGTTGAATTAGTGGATACCTAGCATTCCTGAGCCTCAAATTTCTTATTTGGAAAACGGGGATGAGAATGATTACCTCACTGCATTATAGTCAGGATTAAAGGAGACTGTATGAAAGTAGTTTGTGAAGCACAAGGATTACAAAATTGACTCAGAGTTCTTGAGTTCTTATTATGTCAGGCACTGGAATAATCATTTCATACAGATGATCCCTTTTAATCCTCAGAACAACCCAGAGGAAAAGGCATTAACCAGGTTTTAACATCAAAGGCAGAGAGCCCAGAGGGGGCTTGGGCTGGGGGTGGGTGGGAGGAGGGGAAGGAACAGATCTCACTAAAGCATTGCCTTTCTTTCACAACCTGCTCTAACAATCGCCCTGACATTCACCTCTACCTGGGCTTATTTCACATTTGAACCAGGAGGATGACATCAAAACGTGTGGTCACCTGGTAAGACTCACACTAAGCACCTACTGCCGTGCTCTGGCAAAAAATACACATTCGAGACCTGGGGAGATTCCTTGATCTCCTTGGGGAGGAAAATGCATCCCTTAGAATTCATTTTTGAGGGTTAGGTGCTAAACTGTTAGTAATCCAAGTATATTTTAAAGGATAGATTTCTTCACCTGCCATCACATGCAAATTTCTAAGCAAGTTAGAATGCTGTCAAACATCTTCCAGAGACTTGGGGAACTCTTGCACAGAAAGAACATATACCATAAATTAGAAAATGCTAATAGAATTCTAAATATGCCAATCAGGATGTACCCAAGTGGTGTACTTTGCCTCATATAAGTTATAGGAACTTAGGGATGTTGATTCACTACATAGAGCCTCATTTTTTTCATGTGTAAAATGGAAGTATAAACATGTCACTCGAGTGTTACTGTGCCAGTTAAATGAGATGATATGTATGAATCAAAGCATAGTGTGCTGCTCTGGGAAAGTACTGAGAATGGTAATTTTTTCTTTTTACTAAATTGTTAAGTTCTTTAATATTAAATGTTCATACTTGCTACTGAGAGTAAGTTCATGATATAACTTTAATACCAGAATATTAGCCCTTCAATAACGGTCTTGGCAGCATGAGTTGTCATTCAGTCCAAACCAAAATTAACAAAAATGCCGAATACTAGAATAAGTTTCCTTAAAAATTAGTTTTCTGGGGACTATGTGATGTGTCTTATGGTTTGGTATCAGCTCCCAAAATAGAGATATTACATGTGATCTCCTTTCCCAGAAAATCCCAGCAAAACCAACCATTTAATCCTAAATAGTAAATGTATGCATTCAGTACATTTACATAAGTTCTAATCACATGGAATCATTAAGCCTCCATGCTCTCTTATTCTATATGTAGATTTTGTTTCAGTTCTCAAGAAGGATTACTTCAAAATCATCTGAGGATTCATTTCCTCATTTTCTTGAATCAATATATGCCAAAGGAGTTTCTCTCTTTACCAGAAAATTTGCATAATATATTATTCTTCTAATTTAGTGCCTGTGGGGAAATATCTTAAAAATTTAATATAATTGTTCTAAGGAAAAGACATTTCATGTTCATTACTCTTGCTTTCCTGTGGGTAATTTTAAGAGTGGAATTAGTCCCTTACTTAAGCTCTGAGATTTATTTACTCTCTCTTAAAGAGGGAGATGACTACTAATTGAAAATTAAAATTGCAACCTAGTGACTCACTCAACTACTTAGTAGTATCTGCAGTGTTCATTTTGAAACTTCCCTCCTCCATTGACAGAGTGAATTATAATCATATCTGTGTTATTATATTTTTAGTAGTTGTACTCATGGCTGTTTTTCCAACTTAGATTGCAAACACTTAGAGCATGGGCCATTTAGTTGATCTTGGGAACATCCACCTCTGCTCCCAGGTCATCTGTAATAGCAGATCCCCTCACACACTTAAAGCAGGTGAATGAACTTCATGATATGTAAATTATGCCCCAATGAAGCCATTTGAAAGCAAGTGTTCAGTTTAATTCAGTTGTTCTCCAAAGTACGTTCCCTGGTGTTGTCTGGATGGAATGAGTGTAGTGACGTGTCACCTAGTCAGTCCCTGGTCTGTGACAGGGAGGTATTGTCTAGATTAATAGGAATCTCCTCCACAGAAATCTCTTCACAGACAGCACAGCATACAACAAGTGTTAGGGTTTTTCCTATTTACAAAAGTATTTGTTATTAATGCATTCTATATCTGCCTTTAACCTTGGTGGGGGGGATGAGAAAGAAAGTGAGCTTTGATCAGATAAAATTCTATTATGCTAAAATATTACCATTATGGAGACTTTAATTACAAGAATACATCATTTTATCGTCCTTTTGTAACCATAGTAAGAAATCCATACAGCAAATAAATAAATAAATAAATAAATAAATAAAAATAAAAAATTCAAGTGGAAGAGTTTACAATCTATGGAGTAAATCTAATATGTTTAAATATCCAGCTCTTCTGAGGAAACCAAATTTACTGCCAAACAGAAAATTTGCTTTTTCTTGTTTTATCCAATTTAGGTGATATCTACCAACGCTCCATTGTGAAAGATGAGGAATTAGTTTATTTATAGCAGCCCCACCCCACTAGTCTCGTTGCGTTCCTCTGAAGCTCAGGGTGGAGAGTGGATGATCTTAGCTCCCACTTCAGATGACTTACCGTATTCTTGTGGCTCCACTGACTGCAACTTTCCTGGTCATATTCTGTGTCTTTACTCCATACCACGGGAGTTGAGGAATACTGAATGAATATCTAATTGGTAAAATTAGGAAGAATAAACTTAGCATGGTTCTCTCCTGATGCTTTGCTTCTGTTTCTGGACTGCTCCAGAAGTTCTCTGCTGTTCTCTACTGTGAGGAAGGATCTGCCCCAGCCCTACACTGCAGGATGGTTAGTCTGTCCATCACTCAGGTTTGCTTAGCAAGCCTATTTAGACTATCCATTTTGTACCAGGAACCAAAGTGGCATTTTTCCTTCTCCCTGCCACTCCTAATTTTTTTCTTCAGTCACTTAGGAACCCGGGTAAGGATGAGGAGTGTTATTCATTAAGCCCCCTTGAAAACAACAAGTAATTCTATAATTTTTATTTTTCATTTTGGTAAACTTTCCGAATTAAAAAATACATTAACCCTCTATTTAATTCTGAGATTTTAATTAATTACTTGCCCCTTTCTATTGAGCCCTCACCTATACATCCCCTTTACCTTCTTACCTTCCATCAGGAAACATCATTATATAAGAATTATTAACACTAAGGTTTGGTTCTATAACCGTAATTAAATCTTCATGCCTTGTCTATAGAGGTGTTCTGAGAGTTGAACACTAACAGCCGTTACAACATAATGACTACATAAATATGCAGTGGAGAGCCAACTAATATGCAAAGATTCTATTTCCTTCACTGTCGGTCCAATATCATCACCCCTGTACCACTAATCAATGTGTAATGATCCTAAGCATTCAGGTCAAATGGACTCTCCGTAATTATACTTTACTATTTGCTCAAAACCATGCCTTATGTAGTTTATCCCACATTTGGACAATGACTTTCTCAGACACATTTAGCTGTTATTTTTCCTGGACTTTCTATTTGTCTCATTTCTTATTTTTGAGAGAAGCAGCATATGCTTTCTTCGCTGTGTCACCACTATTATCCAGCTCATTTGTCATTGTGTTTATTGCTTGGATTCCCCATTCATCTTTTTGAGGGCACCCTTGACGCTTACTTCATTCCAGTTCCAATTTGGCATTGATTTCTTTCTGGACCTGTTCCCCACCTGTTAAGCTGGGATTGCTTTCTACTGAATTCCTGGGTTAGTTCAGCTGGTTTGAGTATCCTGTAATTCTCTGCCACCTGAGGACAAATTCTCAGGCATTTGTTCAGCACCAATGTGTTTGTCAAATTCAAAGCGAATCAAAAATTTATCCTGCATCAAAAGAATTTACAAGCTAGGACTTGGACACACATATAAATAATCACAACGTAAAATAAAAACTGCACTGGGAGAGTAAAGTAGTAAAAGAAATGGAGATATACCGTGAGAGAAAAGAATAAAAATGAATCAGATGGGAAGACATGGAGGAGAGAGGGGGCACAGTTGGAGATGGCCAAGGGAGGTCAGAGAAAGGAAGAGGATGTACCAGGTGAAGTAATAACAACGCAAAAACATGGACACGCTTGTAGAAAAAAATGGTAATCCAAATTGTGGAACTTTCTTTTTTTTTCTTGAAGTATAGTTGACACACAATGTCACATTAGTTTCAGGTGTACATCATAGGGATTCAACAGGTCCGTATGATATGGTACGTTCACCAAAAATGCAGCTGGATCTGTCGCTATACAATGCTATTACAATAACATTGACTATATTTTCCATGCTATAACTTTCATCCTCATGACTTATTCATTTCATAACTGGAAACCTGTATCTCCCACTCCCCTTCACCCATTTTCCCCATTTCTCACCCCTCCTCTCTGGCAACCATCAATCTGTTCTCTGTATTTATGGGTCTGCTTCGGAGATTATTTTCTCAACTGGAAATTACCAAACATTTCCACTTGCATTCCACAACCTTTTCCATTGGCTGAGCAGTGTCTTTACTTTGGTAGTCATGAACCCAGTGAAAAATCAGGGGATCAGGGGTTTTACTACTGTGGAAGAATGGTTATATAGGAATAAATAGTATTCTCTGCACACAGTAGTATAGAGAATTATCAAAAACATTCTAACTTTTCATTATCTCTGGAAAAATTATTAGCCACTTGATTCCCTTAGGCATTGAAATACCTGTTAATATAGTTTCTCAAGGCTTATTCTGACTGAGGTTTAAATAATGTATACTCTTATTCAAATTACTGAATTCCTTTTCATTTCAGACATATCTCTGGCTACCCAATAACTCATGCTATCATGAATGAGAAGGTATGTATGCCTGTAATTTCAATGTTGTATCCAGTTCACAATCTTTGTTCTCACATGTCTCATCCAGTAGTAGTTTCTTCTTATTTTTGGCAACTGGTCTGTTCCAGGCTACAGAAACAACCTGGGGGGACCAAAGAAGTTCCCAGGTGCATACTGGTGCTAAATATATCACTGACATCCATGAGTGTCTGTACCATTTACTCCCTCAATAGTCCAAGGTACAAAATTATGGATAATTTAGTTACCTGTGATTTGCCCAGTCCCACACATAGTTAATAGCAAACAAAGATCTAGAACCCAAGTTGAATAATTTTCATTGTTACTAATAATCCAAGACAATAAGGAATGCAATTTTCACAATTCGTACATAAGGGAAATGCAATATATTTGTAAATGTTTTACGCTCTTCCCAAAAACTCTCATGAAAGAAAAACACATACCAAAGCAGAGTGAGAGCATAGTCCCACCTCTTAAGTTCATAAGTATAGCTATCACCAATTCCACTTGTCCTCTTTTGTCAGGCCACCTCAAAACTATTTGTTCTTCATTGCATCTCAGAGGGAGCAAATAGCATGCTGAAAGTTACACATCTAATAGGCAGCAAGGTTGTAATTGCAAATTTGTGTTTTCTTAATTAAAAAACACATTTTTCGCTACAAGGAGACCTGGATGTCCCCCCCTTGTTTTCTTTAGTATATAGAAATTAAGAGTATTGTCATTGATTTCAGGCATACTTTTATTTACAAGGTATTAATTAAATTCCATCTTATTTACATTTAACTAAATTAGATGCCAAGGTATTGGGTTCAGGTTTGTATTTTTAAAAAAATACTGCTCTTGTCACTTACTTATTCTTAATGTAGTTTACATCACAGAATATTTAAAAATGGGCAATATCTAATCAAAAATTGGAATGCACATGACATGATATGCACATGTCCTAATCTATAACTGTTCTCAATTACAAAAAAGAAAGGGAATTAAGGGGACTGAATTATTCTGTCTATCTGACTGTGTGTCCCTGAGTGACTCCTAATTTTCTATATCATTGCACTTGGCAATGTTAGCAAGGAAGGATTAATACATTTTAATCCTCTAAGATTTAGTCCTATTTTTCTTCTTGTTCTTGTGGTTTGACTGTATTTTTTCAGTCTTCAATACTTTCTTTTGCCTTTGGTTAATTTAAACAAACCATGTATTCACAGAGCCTATACGTCTTTCCAGAGACTTTTTAAATCTCTTAATGCTATTATTTTAAGATGTATTTTGACATGATGATAGTTTCTATGCTTATCTTTCCCTTCAATTGTATTTGCTTCTATGCTAATCTGGTGAAGTGCAATTTGATCATGTTTTCTGATATAAAGTTGAAGGGGAAAGAGATATAAGAGAAGTCATATAAGACCTTTTAGTAATCTTTATGATTCCAGAATCATTTAAACAGATCAGTCAGGAAAAATATATTCAGTTCAATATTTATGTTACATTATGGCTCTATGAGAACTTCTAAAACAAGAAAATGTCATTTTTTAATCCAAAACTCTCAATTTTTTTCTCATAGATAATTTTCGATTTATTTTAATTGCATTTCTACAGTTTTATTATTTTCATAGACATTTTAGGAACACTTTGTAAAACACACTTACATTCCTGACTTCATTTTACAAGTGTAATTACTGAGACTTAGGTTCTGTGAATGGCCAAAGTCCCATAAATAATAAATAGTAAACAAGGCCCTAAAATCAATGACAAACAAGGACCCAGAGAGCCCAATTCCCATTTATAGACTTTCTTTATAGTTTCTGACCTCCTTGTGTACATTAAGGCATAAGGAAATGCTAAGATTGCTGAATACAGAGTACCTTCCCGGTCTAAATAATTCTTAGATAGACCTGGAGAGAATTTAAGCAGTTCAGATCCTATCCACTCTCCCTACTTCCAACCACCACCATTTCAAAGGCATCTACTTCCTTTGAATCTCTGGGAGTAAGACTTAAAAATTAGTAACTTCACAAACCTATCTAGATGATTACAAAACAGCTGTAACTATCCTAGAAAACCATCTCCACCCACAGAATCATTGTCAAGATGAACAGTCTTATAGCATTACCTGCAATATACTAGCCATCCTTCCCAATCCCACATCCCAAGGCCAGGGGTCACATTTCTAAATGCTCACACAAGATCAGGTGAAGGAACATGTGAATACATTTATGAGTTGTTTAAAATGGGGCCAACAGGAAAGTTTCAATAACAAACAGCCCTGCTAAGCTATATGTTACTGATTTCCAAGATAGCCTTGAATCAAGATTTTTGTGTTTAAAAATACTGATTTTTAACATTGGTCAAAATTTCAATGGCATGAATGACTAATTATATGTCTTTATGGATATAGAATCCCATCAACTGCAGCTTATGATATATGCTTTTAATCTGAGAGACACCATCTTCTTTCTGATTTTCTGTTTGGACCTGAACCATGTCTTCAGTTGCTCTAAACCTGAGTTAGTCTAAGTGATCCCAAAGCACACCCTACGTAGCCAGGGTACTGGGTTCTAACTGATGAATTTAGAGTTCTGTGGAGGAGGGATCTGCTTGATTTATACATAATCATGGTAATATTTTGTTTATGCCAGATCTGAAATTGATAGTTTGGTATACATTCATTAAGACCAAGTGAACCCCATGTGAAAGACTTATTAATAGCAAAGCCTCAAAAGGAGGCATAATTAATCCATACTAGTGTTTCTGAATTGTTTTATTCTGAAATAAGGTATATTAGTTTGGTTGAACACGTTGTCTTGGAGATTTTTTTTTCCCCTTTCAAATGCATAAGAAAATTTGATGTTGGCTCAGTAATAGCACAGACACTTAGAAAGTTCAGTTTTTATTATTCCTTTTGTGAGATGGAAATGAGAGATCTCCAATCCAAAAAATGGACATCATTCTTTTTCCGTCAAGTATAAGCTAGTTGATAAAGTGAAGAATGACAGATCAACACACAAAAAATCAGTCTCTTTTCTAAATTTGTCAGAGGTCGAGCTAAAATATCTCCCTCTGCTAGTTGACGGATGTCAGCACAAATGGAGTTTTAAACAAAATCAGAGCCCCAAAACTCATTGCCACTATTTACCATGGGTTCAGCAATATGTATGTCTCCAAAGATGTTACAAAACAGGTTTTGGGGGTAAACTAGTCTCTAACTTAGATACACATTGCTCTCTAATTACACTAATAAAGACAAAGACACAGTAGCAGATGGCAAACACCAATACAAATAGCTCAGTCTGTCCTGGTCTTCATAATACTCCCAAACACTGATGAAAGTAAGATCATATCTTTCTGCGTTATTCAGAGAAAAAAAAGCAAAAGACATTTTTAAATGAGGTTAAATATTTTAATTTTTCAAATTTCCACTGGATTTTCTTTCTCAACAGCTAGTATACAAATTTCCTAAGTTTTTGTTTTTATTTGTTATGGAATCCTCTAAAGTCCCTAGCCTACAGCAGAAGTTACAACAAATATTTGCGGGCTAATCATTTATTAGAAATGAAAGAAATGGCTCTAACTTAAAACTAATATAGGCCCTAAAGCAATATGCTTTTTGATTCACTTCTAAAGCTTTTCAACATATGCATGCAAGATCTTTTTAGAAATTTGTCCAATGCAGCAAAACTAGAAGGACACTGTCCTTGCTAAGTTAATGATATTTGTAACTAAAATAAAGAACAGAGTATTATAAAATCATGGCCGCATGCAGACCCTCTATTGAAAATAATTAATATGTATTTTAGGCTAGCAAGAATCCAGCACTTATAATTTAACCATGGATTTTATTCCATGTGTCTTTCCTGAAGTGGGCAATGAATTTTACTTCAAATATTTATAAGTTTTCAAGTGGTTATATCCTCAAGCACAAGGTCTGAAAAAAGAATACAACAGGCAAAAATGGTCAAAATTTAGAAGATAAAATGAAAGCTACAGGGGATAAAAACATCAAAAGTAGGAAAGGTAAGTGGCTTATGGTTGAACCATGGAAGAAAAAGAACTTTTAAGAAGTGCATTACACAGAGGCCACCATAACGATTAGCTGGATGTCAGAGTCAAGGGGGAATAACAAACACGTCCACTAGTACAGTCCTCATGTGAGGCATAAAATCCTTCTCCAACAGCTTCTATGTAATTACCTACGTTAATACATAAACACTTACAATTTTACAAACATCACAATTTCTTGAGGTCCCATTCCATGTTGACAGCTTAGAATATGAGAAAAATCTTAATTATAATGAATTAATATTTGCTTCTTTGAAATTACTACCTATCGGTCTTTGTTATGGCTTTGACAATCACACAGGCATAGTTTTCCTCCCACACATGGCAACTCCTCAAATATTGAAAGCTTGATACCACATCCATTACTAATTCTGGTCATTAGTCTATTCTACCTTCAGAACACACTATCTCACAGAAATAAAATGACCCAAGGAAAGTTTGGCGGGACTTCTGGGAAAGAACCTCCTTGTCTTGGAAGACTACCAAGAAATGACTCCCACCAACTAGATGTGAAAGAGAAATGTTACAACCTAGGACTTATTGGAAACCATCTTGCAACTCGGCATGAAGAACCTATCTGAGGAAGAAAAGTCAAGAAATAAGAAGCTATCCTGGCACCCCTGTAGTTCTGCATACTCATCATGCACTCTTCCCAAAACACACACATGTATTCACACAATAATTTGTCATGTCATTGTACCCATCTGCAATACTCTTCTCTCCTCTTCCCAGAATTTACTTCTATCCTGCAATATCTCAGTTCTAGTGTCGCTTCTCCAGAAAAACTTTTCCTAACCTCCCTGACCAGGTCAAATCAGCACATTATCCTCCTTGTTGCCATGTATGTCAGGAAAACTGTTCCTGTGTGATTGTCAAAGACATAACAAAAGCCAATAGGTAGTAATTTCAAAGAAACAAATTTTGACTCATTACAATAAAGATTCCTCCCTTACCAGGCCTATTTCCTATCTTCCCTGACCAGGTCAAATGGGCACACCTACTTTGTGTGTTTATCACAATAGCAATATTACATTTCTTTGTATGATGATTTGATGATTATCTTCTCCACTAGAATGTAAGCTCTTTGAGGTTGAATATCTTACCCATCTTCTATATTACAGTACCCTCAGGGCTTATCAGTACATACTTTTTGAATAAATAATGAATGACTGACACGTTAATGACCACATGTCAAGGGAGATTTCCATATGGATGATGAGCTCATCCAGGATGGTGGCAACGTGCAACTTGGTGGTACAGTTTGTTCTGAGCCATGTTCTCCCATCAATCAAAAGAAGTTGACAGATGGTATCTAATGAAGGCACAGAAGCAAGTCAGAGGTTTTGAGTGCCAAATGCCATAAGACTCAAGGGAAGAGGGGTTTTAAATGAATGAAAGACTAATGGTTTAGAAATAGAATTAGGAAGTAAGGAGGCCTCTCCTCTCCAGACTCCATCTTCTTGGGGAAATGGTATTCCCTGACTGCTAGTTTAAGGCTGGAACATCTGGTGAGCATTCAAGGAATAGATTGATAATACAGGGGAATTTACTTCAGAGGGTGCACAAATTAGAAGGTGGAGGGAGAGACGGATGCAGGGGTTATATGGAATCTTAAAAAGGAAGCATAAGGGGCTATGAGGAATGAGATGGAAATCACCTGAAAACTCAGACAAATGAAGTGACATTGTACACCATGAAGCTAATTCAGAGTAGAATCCATACTAAAACGCATGTCGTCTGCCTTCTTAGTCACCACCCCCCCCTTTTTGGCTAACTATATAGCAAAGCTGGTGATAGAAAAACAGTGGTCTCAAAAATTAAGCTAATAATCACCTTGTCGTGGTGGTTGGTTTTTAATGTGAGATTAGAACAAAATCCAAAATACATGTAAGTGTTGCAGTTATATATCATAGCTGCAAATATTGCTTTCTCTCTGGTAATCTAAACTTTTAAACTCTTCCAACTTTCTACCATAGCCTCAATAAATACCAACTGAACATGAATAAATTAACAGAAAGTAATTGAAACTGTCAACATTTCCAGAAGCTGATAGTCAGGCTAATGATGCCAATTAAGAAAAATGATCTTGGGGTGCCTGGGTGGCTCAGTCGGTAAAAGCGGCCGACTTCAGCTCAGGTCATGATCTCGCAGTCCGTGAGTTCGAGCCCCGCGTCGGGCTCTGTGCTGACAGCTCAGAGCCTGGAGCCTGTTTCAGATGCTGTGTCTCCCTCTCTCTGACCCTCCCCCGTCCATGCTCTGTCTCTCTCTGTCTCAAAAATAAATAAACGTTAAAAAAATTAAAAAAAGAAAAATGATCTTGAAAATAAGATAGTTGCCCTAATACATAGTCAGAGTATAACTCATGAAGCCTCAGGGCCCCAGAATAGAGAGAGGGGTTGGTACGATTAAGCAAATGTTTGATGAGTAAAGCCAGGGACACATGTATTACCATAGATAGAGTATAATGTGCTAGGACTAGAAAAGAAATGTATATAAAGTATTAACAGGACATAGAAAAAAGAGCTGCAAACTTTCACTAATGAGATAGGTGAAGAATTCATTCATTCATTCTACAGATATTTACTAAGTGCCCATGAGGTACCAGGTACTGTTCATGGGCACTGGGGATACAATGGTGAGCAGCACAGTAGAACATTTCTGCCCTTTTAGCTGACATTCTAGTAGGGAGAAATAGAAAATATATATAATATGTCAAGTGGCAACAAGTGCTGTGTAAAATAAAAAATTTGAGTAAGGAAATAAAAAACAGTATGGTTAAAGACCCCTTGATAAGGTAATATTTAAGTAGGCTCTGATATTTGACTTGGTTTTAAAAGGATATATATATATATATATATATATATATATATATATATAGGAAGTCATCAGAAAAAGAAGCAGAGAAGTAATTTCTAAATGTAGAAAATAAGGAATGAAAAGTCCCAGAGACACAAAAGAAATAAGTTTTGTTTCTTTGATTGTTTGTTTGCTTGCTTGTCTTACCACCTAATGCCCATTCTCTCTTCTGATGATACCTTGAAATTCCTTTAGAAAAACCTTTCTTCCCATTCTTCATCCATGTATGTCAGACTAGAAATGGAACATGTACCCTAAGCCTGACCAATTAAAGGTTCCTATTTCCGTATAGTAATAAGAAAATAACTCAAAATTATCCAATCATGGTATTTCCCTGGACTTGTGTAAAAATTATCAAAAAGAGATAGTCTCCTTTCTTCAGTGGGATTGCCAGTAGCTATGATAATGTGAGCCTAGAACTCCCGGAAGCCATTATGCAGAGCCTGGGTATGAAAACAATATAACACAAACAGAGCCAAAGACAAAGAAAAGTAGAAAGCTGGTCTTTATTTTTGAACTCTTAGTTAAAACCCTGTCTGAAGCTGACCTTAGTCAGGTACTTATAAGCTACATGAGTCAATAAATTTCTCTTTGGCATTGAACTTGATATTCTATCACTTGCCAGCCAAAAAGTCTTTTTTATAAAGAATATATCGTGTTCAAGGAAAGAACTATCAGATATTATATTATAAATTATGACGGTACTTGGCAAGTGTCCCAAAAAGACTTCTAAAAACTATATTCCAAAGCCACAGTAATCAAAACAGCCTAATACAGCCATAAACCCAGAACAATAAATTAATGGAACAGAATACATAGCCCAGAAATACTCACACATATATTGTGAATTAATTTGTGACAAAGGAAGTAAAAATATACAATGACAAAAGGATAGTTAATTTTCAACTAATTGATGTTAGGAAAACTGGACATCTACATGCAAAAGAATGAAAACAAACCGCTATTTTATCCCATATGCAAAAATCAACTCAAAATGAATTAAAGAAATGAACATAAGACCTGAAACCATAAAACTTCAAGAAGAAAGCATAGGGGGTAACTTTCTTGATATAAACCTTGACAATGATTATTTTAATTTGACACCAAGAGAAAAGACTAGAAAAGCTAAAAATAAATAAACAATCAAGTAGGCAAATAAGTGGGACTATATCAAACTAAAAAGGTTTTTGCACAGCAAAGGAAACCGTCAACAAAATGAAGACATCTTGTAGAATGGGAAAAAAATATTTGCAAACCCGATATCTGATAAGGAGTTAATCTCCAAAATATATAAAGAACTCATACAACTCATTTTCCAAAACAAGCAAACAAGCAACCCTGACTAAAAATAGGCAGAGTAACTATATATACACTTCTACAAAGACATACAATAGCAAAGGTACACGGAAAAGGTGCTCAACATCACTAATCATCAGGGAAATGAAAATCAAAATCACACTTGTTAGAATGGCTATCATCAAAAAGACAAGAGACATCAAGTGTTGGCAAAAATACAGACAAAAGGGAGCCCTTGTGCACTGTTGGTAGGAATGTAAATTGGTACATCCACTATGGAAAACAGTATGGAAGTTCCTCAAAATGGTAAAAATGTAACTATCGTATGATCCGGCAATCTTACTTCTGGGTATGTATCTAAAGGAAATGAAAACAGGATATCAAAGAGATACCTACATCATCATGTTTATTGCAACATTATTCAAAATAGCCAAGATATGAAAGTAAGGTAAGTGTCAGTCAAACAGATGAATGGATAAAGAAGTTGTGGAATACACACACACACACACACACACACACACACACACACACACACACACTGGAATATTATTCAGCCCTGAAAAAGAAGGAAATCCTGTCATTTGCAACAACATGGATAGACCTAGAGAGCACTATGCTAAGTGAAATAAGTCAAACAGAGAAACACAAATAATGCATGGTATCAATTGTATGTGGAAACTAAAAAGTCAAATTCAGGAGCAGGCAGTAGAAAAGTGGTTGCCAAGGGATGTGGAGTGAGGGACGCAGGGGAATGCGTTAAGAAAAAAAAAAGACTTCTAGGAAAACTTTATTCTTGCCATTCAGAAGTGCTGAGATCATGGGGGAGGCAGTTTCAAAAAATAGAATTAAATGTTTTGAGGTGTTTTAAAATGCCCACACAGAATTCTGGAGAAGTCACCTTCTCTGGATTACTTACTCATAAAAATGTACCCATGTGTTAAGCACAGTAGGTACTGTGGTGAGCAGCATTCTGTGGGTACAAAAATAGATTTAACATTTATATATTGTTAAAGAGAACCAGAGCTGAACAGTAGTTAAAGCAGAAAAAAGAAAGAAAGAAAGAAAGAAAGAAAGAAAGAAAGAAAGAAAGAAAGAAAGAAAGAAAAGAAAAGAAAAGAAAAGAAAGGAAAGGAAAGAAAGAAAAAAAACAGATTAGGAGAAAAGACACCTCAGTATAGAACCGAGCCCAGTTCTAAATACAAGGAAAAATAGGGATTTACAGCCAAGGAAAAGAGTGAGAGGTCAGTGGATAAAAAATTACCAAGAAGAGACATCAAGAATAGGGGAAATACTTGCTAAACAGGATTCTTGCTAAAGGCAGGCCAGGGTAACTAGGTTGGCTAGTATGGCTGTGTTTATATAACATGAGAGCTGGGGGAACACTTGTCACAGTAAAAATGACTGCACTTTAGAATCTTGAAAAACTGTCTATTGTTTTGAACTCAGCTAAACCCATACTTCTCCTTTTTTGCTACAGACTTATAACACTGTCACTGAACTGTAACCTACATAAAGTTAGTAATGCATTGCACCCTACACTACACATCCACCAGTCTGCCTAAATGGCTCTTGGGTAATGCCTTGTTTAAAGTGTGGTCCAAGTGCACCCGCATCAGAGTCACCCAGCAGACTCGTGAAACCAGAAAGCTGGGCCGTATAAACCATGCATCAAGAATATGCATTTTAGAAGAATTCAAGCCTACTCTTATGCACACTGAAGGTGAGAACTATTCAGTTATGGAGTAAATATTGGTTACATTTTAGATAAAACACGGAGACTAAAATTTATTGACACCTACTGTGTTCTTTATATGCTGTATATACCTGTCTCATTTAATAATCAAAACAGAACGCTGAAACAAATATTTTCCCTATTTCACAGATGCTAAGATTAATCATGCACTCAAATCCACATGTCTGGGAAATGTCCACACTGAGAGAGAATCTGACACTAAAGCCCATGACCTGTCCTAACTTCGCCAGGCTAGCCCCTTCTCCTGGCTCTTATTTCTTGAATTATTCCATAAGAATCTTCTATCTACAAAAACACTTGCTAAAATGTTGACAGTACTACTTTTGATTGGAAAGGCCAAACTACATACAACTGTATTGATTCCTAACCTCAAGAAAATGTCAGAAATGTTTCCCAGATTACCATTCCTTTATAAAAGCTGGCTAATATTATATATCTTTGGCCCATACCAGTCTCTCTCTGATTTCTGGAAGTCCTAAATCCCAATATCTGAGTCAGCTGACCATGTCCACCCTTGCCTTATTCTGACAGGTGGGCTAAAAGACATTACAGTAAAGAATATCTAATTTCTTTAACATCTAATTTTACCCACATCCTTTTACCACTTGAAGAAAGTATCCTGTCTTGGCTCTTTAATGTGTTGAATTAAGTAACCATTCTAATGATAATAAGTCTTTTATTATGAATCTAGCTTTTCTAGTACTGAACCAGACACAAAGGACTCCTGAGAAACCTCACTCTCCAGATGGCCTGAGAAACATTAAATAATTACAGTACAATGGATTACATATGCATATATATGAAAAGGTGTGTGCAAGAGGATGAAATGGTCCAGGGAAGTGAATGAATGAATACTTCACAGAGTTTTGTGCCAAGAGATCACAGAGCTGGGAAACAAAGGCCATCACAAGAATAGCATTATTCAGAGACCTGTAGCTCTACAGTGCTTGCCCCTCAAATACCTGCCCGGGTCTTTTCCATCTTTTTCACTCAGCTCATCAGGGACCCAGATAAATGACTTCATTTGCTGACTTTTTAGGGACCAAGAGGCAAACTCAACATTTTTTGCTTAGTTTATTGAATCAGTACCATTAGTTATGCAGATTTTAAAGACACTAAATCCGTCTAACTCCTTCCATATCCTGAAATGACACCAGAAAACTTTGAAACAGAATGGGAGAAGAATTTCTTATGAGGAAACAGGAAAATATTTGATAAATACTTGGGAATTTCCTAATAAAACTTTGAGAAAAAATCTAAAGTGCTAAGCCCAGAAACAGGAACATAAAAGTATATGATCTCTTGAGGGTTTATTAATCCATAAAGGAAGCTATGGACTTTATGTGAAACTGCCTTTGTTAAAAAGAACATTAGGGTAAGGACTCAAACATTTTTGGGTCAGCATGCTTAGTTTACTCTGGACATTTACCCATTATCTCCGAATTACCATATTTCCATTTTGTATGGATACTCACTCCTATTCTTTCAACTACAGTTGTAATTGCCTCCTCAAGACAGTATTTCCTGAATAAATACTGATGTTACTATTTAAATTAGAAAATGTTCTCAGTTTTAGCACTTCAACATGTTAATTTGTGGCTACATCACAAAACGAAATTGCTATCTCCATAACTTATAAATACTTGCACTACTATTCCATAAAACAATGGAAAATGATTTCAAGTAAGTTAGAGCAGAAAATGGAAAAATATGTATTCAAAAGTTAATAATTCATCAGACAATCCATTCACCCTTGTTTCTGAAAGACTGTTGTTATAGCATATTACAAATTCAGAAACATTAAACTTCAATCTTGAAAAAGCATGTTTATTGGGGTGCCTGGGTAGCTCAGTCAGTTAAGCATCCCACTCTTGGTTTCAGCTCGGGTCATGAACTCACAGTTCGTGAGTTCCAGCCCCGCATTGGGCTCTACGCTGTCATTGCAGAGCCTGCTTGAGATTCTCTCTTTTTCTCTCTCTCTCTGCCCCTCTCCTGCACTCTCTCAAAATAAATACTTAAAAAAAAAGAAAAAGCATATTTATTTATAAAATATCTGACCATCAAGATTCACATTATATTTCTCCCATTTTTCCCATTAATATAACCTTAATGATATGAATAAGTGAGGAACTAGACATTGAGACCCATCTTCAGGAAAGCTATGAGTCCAGGACATAGTCTTAAACAACTGAAATCTAATCTGTAAAAACATAGTGAGATAGGATGCAACAGTAATGATGCATATTTTTTAGTTCACATGTCTGTTTCATTTCAGTTTTCTCCTCATGACATCCTAAAAGATGTTGGGAATCCACATGTCAGTCTTCCAAAGTCCCACCCTCTCTGTTTTTTGCTATGCTAGACACTATGAACTTCTCCTTCATGCCATTCCATTAACTCATTCCTTACTCACATCCTAGAACTTATCATCAACCAGGGTTACTATGCACCTTAAATACTAGCACTCCAGCCCCTCAGGCTCAGGCTATGCATGGTCATTTTCCCATCCGTGTACCCCCTTATTTTTACTATGGCTACATAGACATCTCAAGTCCCTTGATTCCACATTTGTTTTCAAATCAAAGAGCCCCTGTCTGACTCTACTTCTCTCCGAAAACGGCATTTCAACAACTCCCTGGACAACACCCTCAACCTGCTCACTCATTTTCCCTTCTCGTGCAGAAGCCCTGGAAATCTCAAGCATTTTCCAATTTATAAAGCCTCAACTTAGGGCAGTATTTCTGGAAAATAATCGGGTCATCAGTGAAGAGTTGCCTATTGTGGTACTTTACAGATTCCTTTCAAATCAGATTGCTTTTCAGTTAACCAAAACATCTGAATCAGTTAATATCTGTTGGTGGCAACAGGAGTCAGTGTCAACATATTCAACAACTAGCCAATTGAAACAGATCAGATGAAAAAAATATATTGGCTGTTAAAACCAGCCGATAGCAATTCTAATAGCAAGCAATAGGAAACAACTCCAGAAAAAGAGGAGAGGGAAGAGAAAAAAAATAAAATTAAGAGAAAATAAGGTAGCTCACAGCCAAGAAAACAAAACAAGTATTGAACGAGAAAGCCTTTGGAGAACCAGAACAAGGGCAGGTGTAGAAATCATAGCAGCAAAAGATCTTCAAACTTCTCTCTGGGAACTGCCATAAGATGACTTCATTCTAACTGCTTTCTGCCTCTGTATATCATCTCTCAAGATTAAATTTTCCCAGGGCATATACCGTACACCATGAACTACTCACTACAGCCAGCAAGACGGATTTCCGTGATTGACTCAGTCTAGGACATAACTCCCCCGATGCAGCCAGGCAGGCTGGCTTCCCAGAAAGAAAAGGGATGGGCAGACAAAAGCAAGAACCAGTATAGCATCCTTTGCCATCACTGAAAATTTCTTCTTCTGTTGACTTAAGGAACCTTCGTATTATAAAGAGAGAGAATACTTTTTTGCTTTAGCCATAGAGTTCAAGTAAAACGCCAACCAAATTCCTTTAAATTCTCCTTCGATTACTTTTAGAGATAGCACTTTCTCCCGGTTTTTCTTCCCGGTTCTCTGGCCTTCCCATTCAGCTTGGGATGGAAATATTGGTACTTTCCAGTGCTCTGTCCTTATTCCTCTTTTATTATTACTCTAAAACCTCTCCTGACCATCCCATCCACACGTGTGGCTGCAGCTTCCACACGTGTGCTGGCTGACCCTTCCCGCCATGGCACAGACTGACCCCAAGAGTTTCAGACTCATCAACCCAGCGACCTACATGGCCATTCCCCTTGTTGTAACAGGGGAAATCTTCCACACACAAAAAGCTTTAAATTAAATGTCTCCAAATAAAATCCATCATCTCTGTCCCCCCCCCCCATGTCATTCTGTCTTCCCCTATGTCATTCTGGCCTCCTGCGTGGCATCACCATGTGCTAGGAAATCCAGTTCTGAAATCTTGGAAACTCCCTGGACTCAAGCTTTCTCCCAACCTTCCATCCGTAATCCACCAGTGGGTCACGGCAGTTCTCATTTCTCTTGCCCCAGTAAAAGCCTTCATCACTTCTCTTAACACAATTTCCTGCTCATGCCTCAACCACCTCAACATAGCTTTCAAAAGGCTGCTAGAATAAACTGAAATGCTCATCTGTTCATGTCCCTTTAAAAGTTGCCTGCAGAATAACATCCAAACATAATGGCCTGCGAGGCAAGATCCTCCAAAGTCTATCAACTCACTTTGTGTTTAGCCTTCATCTTGCCACCAACACCCTGGAACAACAGCTGTAGCAAACGGTGGTGTTCGCAAAACGTGGCATGCTATGCGATCCCCTACAGACAGACAAACCGTCCTCACGGTGCCCTGTCCGAATATCTGCCCGATTGAATCTATGAGTATAATAAAGCATATGCAGTTTTACACTACTCAGTTTGGAGTTACATATTACACAGCAATATATAACTGGAAGAGGCCCTTTTCTGATTTGTGGTTTTCCAATGATGACCATCTCCAGCATTAGCTGGAGAACAAATTTTATCTTTTAACTGAATCTTTAATTTTTCTTTTAGGGGCTATTCTGTAAAATAGCAGAAAATATATGAGATTTGAGAACAAACCTGGGTTCAAAAAATATTTGCTTCCCTTATTTACTTTTGTGACTTTAGGCAATTTTTTCTTCATGAAATACAGATAATACCCACCTTGCAAGTAGTTGTGGGGCCTAATTCAGCAAACGAGGGTGAAGCTCCTAACATCTCAGATGGAGTCAGAGGTTGGAAACCAGGAACTCTCTTTCCCCATGATACTTAGCAGTAAATTTATAAAACAAAATAGGTACAATAATAAAATATGGGACATTAATCTTTGAAGATCATGCCGTTGTGTATTTGGAAAACCCAAGAGAACAAAGTGAAAAAAAAAATCACTGAAAACAGTAAGCAAGTGTATATGAGATAGCTAGCCACAAAATTAATATATAAAAGTCAATAGCTATCTTATGTTCCAGGAATAATCAAGTGTAAAATATAATGGAAAAAAGACTTCAATGAAAACTAATCATAAAATACCCAAGAATATGAATCACAAGAAATGTGTATGAGTGTTTCAGAAAATAATTCAGCTCATGTATATCAAATAAAAATTTAATATATGGTGTCCAGCAATGAATAATTGTTTCAATGAATATTAGATCCCTCCCTGTAGACTTCAGGGGTTATAGGTGCAAAGAAGACAGCTCTCCAGCTCCCCTTACACAGCCACCTTAGATCTTTTTTCCCAAAGCAGGCGGGGCAGATATCATCAATTGAGAGGTTAGAAAATGCCTGCAACTTCAGTGAATGAAAATTTCACATGGAAACCAATTAAAAGTCCTCTGGAGGCCATTTCTTACTGAAGAAGATCAAAGGAAATCTAGAGATCAACCTCCTCAAATTGACTAGAGCCAACAATTAGAAGAGACATATATGAAGCCCTCGCTTATAACAGATTATTCTGCCCATGTTTAAAGACAGATAAGTAATTTACTTTTCTGAAAATGTAGTACAGGGAAAAAACAACCCAAACAAACAGAAAGGTGTAGTGTTCTTTAGACTTACAGAAGAAAAACATGCACCTGTTGAGGGAGTGTTGGGTTCATTTTTAATTGTTTCCAAAGATTTATATTTGGTTTAATGATATGATCTTGATATTATTATGGTAATAAGGTGCATTTGCTAAGTGTGCTGCACAAGATAATTATTGGTTGTTTTGAATCTAAAGTCTTAGAGAAAAATGTTTAATCATACGCTAACTTGATCATAATTGTGCATATTTTAGGAGGAGTTGTAATAACATAGATTTGGATTTACATTGAGTTTTAGATCGTAGAGATAATGATAAGGTGGCGGGACATTTGTCCAATTTTCAGGTCAATCACATTTTTACACTTTAATGGAAATTTTGTTTTTGTTCAGAGACTTTTGTGACATAGCCTGATATTCCTCTTCCAATATATGTTATCTCTTTCTTTCCCTAAAATCTGATTTTTAGCTAGTCATAACCAATTGAAAAAAGACAACATTTGCCAGCATCCCTTGAGTTAAGTATGTTTTTATGACTAAGTTCTAGCTGATGCCGTTTATATAAACTTCTTGTGTTTGACTTTCTAGAAGAGGGTTTGCCTTCCTTTTCTTCTTCCCTCTTTCCTGCTAACCAGACTTATTTCACACACATGACAAAGAAATAAACTTTTACTTTATTTAGGCCACTGTCATTTTGAGTAGTTACCATCAGTCAGGCTAACTTAGTTCCAACTAAAACAAAATTGAAGAAATAGATGGAAAAAAAATTATAAGGCCACCTTCCCATTAGGTAAGAGAAATTACATAGAAGCAAAATTGTTTTAAATCTTGTTAAAAGGGTATTTTTTTGGATCCTATAATTCTCCCTTTTCTGGCTTATTATCTAAATTGCTTAAACTTGTTAGTCACTGCTGCTATGACTCAGTTAATAATTACAATAACATGATCAGAAACCTCATTTTTAATAACTACTGCAATGTGTGTTTGCTGCATTATTTAATAATTGCAGTTTTGAGAGAGGATAAGGAAAACAAATGGGACAGATAAAACCCATAAGATATGCTAAGCACAATTAATGTAGGTTAATAGTACCTTGTAATGACAGGAAACATTCATAAAATGTGTTATGGATAATACACAGGTTTGAACTGTGCAGGTCCACTCATATGCAGATTTTTTTCAATAAATGTTTTCTCTTCCTTATAATTTTCTTAATAACACTTTCTTTTCCTAGCTTTCTTTACTGTCAGAATACAGTATGCAACACATACATCACACATAATATGCCTTAATTGACTATTTATGTTATTGGTAAGGCTTCCAGTCAACAGTAGGCTGTTAGTAGTTAAGTTGTGGGGGAGTCAAAAGTTACATGCAGGGGCGTCGGGGTGGCTCAGTCAGTTGGGTGGCCGACTACTGCTCAGGTCATGATCTCGCAGTCTGTGAGTTCGAGCCCCACATCAGGCTCTGTGCTGACAGTTCAGAGCCTGGAGCCTGCTTCCGATTCTGTGTCTCCCTCTCTTTCTGTCCCTTCCCTGCTTGCTCTTTGTCTCTCTCTCTCTCTCTCTCTCTCTCTCTCTCTCAAAAATAATAAACATTAAAAAATTAAAAAAAATAGTTACATGCAGATTTTTGACTGTGTGGAGTCGATGCGCTTAACCACTGTGTTGTTCAAGAGTCGACTGTATAAACAAGTTAATAAACTAAGATGCACGTAGGACATAAATTAAGTGTTAAACTTCGAAAGGAGCAACAGGCACTTAGTATTCAAAATAACTGAAGAAAAGCCTTGAAAGTAATTATTTGGATATTTTTTAACCCTCTGGTTACTCCTCATTTGTTAGTATTGAGACTTTGATAGTTTAGTTGAACATTTTTTTTCCTACTTTTCAGAGAGAAAATGGTAAAAGCTTCACTACAGACAACAGTAGGCATCCTGAGATCATTATCATGCATTGACTAGTCAGATGTTCATCACTACCTTTGGAATTTGCTTACCGTTCATTTTGGAAAGTCTCCGTCCTCCCCTCACATCATGCCTAGGTTCCTTAGTCGGTTTATACACTGTCACTGCCTAATAATATACTGGGCGGTGTGTCCCAGTTCTATTTGCTTGCTCTGAATTCTGTTACAAAAATAGTCAAATTTTCAACTGATGCATCTGTGTTCCCATTTAACATGGCTGCTTGCTACGAACGTCAGGCTTCCAGAATGGTGTCTGATGAACTTACTGATCCTTGAGCTGAAGGAAGCATTGTAGGATTACTGGCTGCTTATAATGAATGTGGCTGTCACCATCAACAGAACAATGAAATATTATAGCTATAGATCCACTACTTCACAGCAAATAACAAAATGGATTAACTCTTCAGAAGAAAATAACAGCCACAGCCTGATATTTCATCATTTTATCATGCCATCAATTGAAATGGAAAAGGATCTAAAACCAAATTTATCAGTAGCTTGGTAGAAGAGATTAGTATCCTAGACATTAGTAAATTAAAAATAAATTTGGCTGTTTTAATGATCCATGGATAGAAACAAAAAAATTTCTAAATGAACCCAACAGACAGAGATATTAACATTATTGATTTTTTTTAAAAAACGTGTATGTGTTTTTCCACTTAGAGAAAAATCTGTATTTGGTTATCTTTTCTATAATTTCTTTTTTAATTCAGAAAACTCAGCCATGTGTATACAAAAGGGCTGCCATGGTTAAAATACCTTAGATTTTTATCGATAGCCTGGTTTCCCTGCCTCTGGTCGTCCTTTTCTCCAAACTGTTCTCCGTCCTGCCACCAGATAGCTTCCCCCCACCCCACTCCCGATCCAGCTTTATTGAGATATACTTGAAAAATAAAAATTGCCTATTTTTAAGGCATACAATTTGCTATTTTGATCTTCATACACATTGTGAAGTAATTACCACAGTCAAGCTAATGAACATATCCGTCTCCCCTGATAACTGTTTGATGGGTCATCAGCTGGTGAGGACCCCCAACCAATGCAGCTCTAGGACTCGTACACCCTCCCTTCTTTAGGCGCTTCTGCCCAGCACTTCCCAGACAACAGCCTCACTCTCTGTCCACACTTGGAGCTTTGAGGCCTCTTGTGTTCCTGTTCCCCTTCCTCCTTATCTTGTTCTTTCTCACATCCCTCTATGGTCCTGTTTCACCAGCCACAAAACAAACAAAACAAAACAAAACAAAACATCAACAACAAAAGGCAGGCACTTTAAACAAATCATTAGAATCAGAGGGATGAGACCTGGGTGGGGAGCTTTTCTAGAAAATAAATAGATAAGTACAATAATAACACACACGTACAGACACAGTTCTTCAATCTCCACGCCCTCGAGGGTAAGGATGAGGAGATAGGCAATACCTGCATTGTAAATCAGCAAAGATTGAAATACGCATAGACAAATATGTGTGTATACGCATATGTGTGCATAAGTCCATTAAATATTTATATCTTGTTACAGAGGTAAAAATTGTGATACAATGGGAAATTTTACCTTAGTTCTTAAATAAAAAGACAAGAATGAATTTATGGCAACATACAACTTTTTTTCTGTCTCTGTTTCTGTCTCTCTCTGTCTCCCTCTATATATGTCTCTCTCCCTCCCATTCACGTATTTGCAAAACATTTAGCAGTAAGCAGAAGACAGGCAAAATTCTTGCTGACTTTATGAACATAGAATTTATGTTTCAGAGGAAGACAGACAATACACAAAAATAAATGTAAAAAGTTGGTGACAAATTCCAAGCCATTAAATAAAGCAGGATAAAATGAGAGAGGATGACCATAGTAGGGGGGAGTAGGGAAGGACACAGCTATTTGAGGTATATCCCTCAGAAACCTCCCCAGATTTCAGCATTTGAGTCAAATCTGAAAGTTGCCTTTAACCTCCAGAGGACAGGCCTAATTAGTGCTTTTTTTTAAAAAAACTTCAACATAGTGTTTCCATTTGTATATTTATAATGTGGTTATTTCAACATTTTGATGCAGTTTACCATTTAACTACCAAAATGTCACTCAAAAAGTTGAATCCCAGGGGCGTCTGGGTGGCTCAGTCAGTTGAGCATCTGACTCTTAATTTCAGCTCAGGTCATGATCCCAGGGTCATGGGATTGAGCCCTGCATCAGGCTCTGCACTGGGCAGGGAGCTTGCTTGAGATTCATTCTCTCTCTCTTTCTCTCTCTCTCTGCCTCTCTTCCTACTCCTGCTCTCTGTCTCTCTAAAAAAAAAAAAAAAAAAAAAAAAAAAAAAATTTTTTTAAAGTTGAAGCCCATTAGTATAAACCCTAACATAAAAAAAAAAGATAAGAAGAAAGGAGGTGGGGCTTTGAAAAAAGGTACTACCTCTTCTACCAGCCAAGCTGGGCTGAAGGGAAGTTTTGCAGTCTAACAAAGCTGACTCTAAATTGTCAAGGCAAAGAACACCAAAGGGCCACGAGGCTCTTCATGATGAAGTAAAGGAAGTCTAACAAATTTATTAGGTTTTTCGTTAGTAAAGCTAACCAAGCTCTTCCCTTGTTCTACAGTCTTGGGGAAATGCGTACATTTTTTAAATTAAACAGAATAAATGATATTCAGAAATCATCTCCTTAATCCATCCTCTGTTAGGGCTAAGAGTATAATATTTAGTTGCAGCCAGGTAAAGATCATGTGATAACTTGCTTTATGGAATTATTGGTTTTCTCGTTACTTAAACATGCATTTAATAAAAAAATGACATATTTTAAACTTTTCATTTGAAAATAATTGTGAATGTGCAGAAAAGTTACAAGAATAGTATAAAGAACACTTGTTCTATTTTTCACAGCTTCATCCATTGTTAGTATTTTACCCCATTTGCTTTACCTTTATTATTTGCTATCTACATTTTTTGAAAACCACTTGATTATAAGTTACATACAATATGACCATTTACCCCTCAATGTTCAATGTGTATTTTCTAAATATTAGAACATTCTCTGACATAATCATTATATAGTTTTTAACTTTTAGTGGTCTACCAACTATATTGCAACTTTACCAATAAATAGAACAAATGCCTACGTAGCTTTTTTTTTTTTTCTTCAGTATAAGATCTAGTCTGGGATCACATAGTGAGTTTAATTCTCACGCTTTGTGAGCCTCCTTTAATCTGAAATAGATTCTTGGCCTTTATCTTTTATGACATTGACATCTTTGGACAATACATCCTTTCCCTGCCCTTTCTTAATAAATTATCATTTGGGGTTTATCTAATGGTGCTCTGTGATTAGATTAACATTCTTAGTATAAAGATTATGCAAGTAATTTTCTGTCTTTCTCAGGGTGTTACATGTAAAGGCACATTATGTCCATCTGTCCTTCATTCCTGATGTTAACTTCGGTCACCTGGCAAAGATATGGTCCAGTTTCTCTATTGTGGACTTTTTTTTCCTCTTGTAATTAACAAGCAATCTATAAGGAGACACTGATAGACTATGCATATATCCTGCTCTGCATCAACATTTCCCCCTTGATTTATCATTCATTGATGACTCTTCTAATTTTTACTGTGATGGTTGCAAAATGATGATTTTTAAATTCCACAATTCTTTGCACAGTGGCCAATCATCACTCAGCCTTCTTCAGTAATCAAGAGCCTTCCTAATCCTCCCTAATTATTTACTCACTTATTTACAATCAGTGTGTACTCATAGATTTCCATTTTGTTCAGTATTTCTGAACTTATTATTATACTTAGTTATTTTGTGGTCAAATGTCTAAGATTTGGCCTTTGCAAATGCTTGAAGCTGGCATCTGGCTCCCGAGATGGTACATTCCTTAATGTTTTGTATGGTAGGGCTATGGGCACAATGTTTTTCAGTATCTGGTCTCTCTATATCCTGCTCATATCATCTAGGTGCTTACAACTACAAATTCTTTGTTCAGTAAACCTACTAGATTAGCAAAGGTAGATGATTCTTATGAACAATAAAGATAGAAATCTGTGACAGATAACGTAAAAGAAGAAAACAGGCAAGGAAGACTTTATTCAAGACTATTGTAGTAGGGGTCAGGAGTAATATTTTAGGGGATAGAAAAGGAACTCAGCTCCACTGAAGCAAAAGGCAGGGGTGAGCTCATGAAAAAGTACTATGGAAGATTAAGAAGGAGATTGGTTAATGTGATCAAGGCATCTGTGTTTGCTAATTGGCACTTATCCAAGTTAGGCGCTACCCTCCCACAGAAACTGGGAGAGAGAATTCTTTCTTGATGATTACGTTTCAAAGGGATGGCCCCCAGCAACTTGAGAAAGATATTTCATGACTAGGTTTCATCTCAAAGGGGCAGAAAAAAATTTACTACTGCAAATTTTCTGAAATAAATGCTCTAATAAGGAACGTCAGGAGCCTGTAGTTATAAAGCAATGTATCTAAAGTTTAGTCTGGCTGAGGACATGTTGGGGCCACCTTGGTAGATAATAATCTCCATGAAGGCAGGGACCAGACCTATTTTGTTCATGTCTGAATTGCCTCTGACTAGCTCAATTTTTGCCCTGCAGTAGGCTTTCAATAAATATATGTAAAATGTGTGAATAAATTAATCACTCAATTGATGACCAGAGTCATCAGAAAATTTTATTTTATTTATAGAAATTAGTTTGAGTTCTACAGGCATTCCTCTGTTTCTTTAGGCAGTGTCTTCTGAATCTGTTTGAAAAAAATCTGACAATCACCTAGAGAGCTTCATAAAAATCTAATTCCAGAGCTGTACCTTAGATATTACTGAATCAAATGTCAGAGAGTGGAGGCTAAGTATCTATATTTCAATGCAATTTATAATGTGATCAAAGGAGATGATTTAAGTATCTGTGTCCTTAACATAGGATCCTACTTTTTTTTTTAGTCCCAACCCGTGTTTATCTTCATAAGATATCGGGTGACTCTTCTGAGCTCCAATTTAAAGAAAGGGTTCAGTTGCCACAGTCCACAGTGTTATTGAGCACTGATCTTAATCATACCTTCTTCTATTATAGCCTTCAGGTTTTATGGGAAGCCTGAAAGCAAGCCCTGCTGAGATTTTAAATGCAGCCTCATCTACTGCTGTGTTTTGAAATCTAGAGGGGTTGAGCTATTAGCATTTGTATCAATTACTGTTAAAGTAAAAGTTTGGCCCACAAGACCTTCTTGAGGATGCCTGTGATTAAAAAGAAAAAATTAAATGCTTTCCCGTAATGCAATCTGTATACTATCCTCAGGGTGGCGGGCAATATATCATCCTAGGGAGGCTTATGGCACGTGTCCCTTTCTGAAAAGTAGTTAGAGAAAGTAATTGCCTATGTAATTATTTTAACTGGGATTAAAAAGAAAAAATATCCACTAATTAGTACCAA
This sequence comes from Lynx rufus, assembly GCF_022079265.1. NCBI lineage: Eukaryota > Metazoa > Chordata > Mammalia > Carnivora > Felidae > Lynx > Lynx rufus. Next base: position 27,796,542 of record NW_025814845.1, read on the forward strand.
TTATGTAACTTTCAGAGTTGGTGAGAAAACCTCTGCGTCTTGTATTACTGTAAAAATTAAAGTTTTATTCAAAGCCTCTAGGGATTGGAATAAAAATAATCTCCAATGATGGTTAAGGGCTTGCTATGTTCCAGGCACTCTTCTAAGTGGTTCTTGTGCATCATTTCATTTAATCCTGATAATGGTCTCATGAGGTAGGTCATTATTATCCTTATTTTCAGATGAAGACAGCGAGGCTCAGAGAAGTCAATCAACCTGGTCGGTAAGTGTAGGAGCAGGGTTTCAAATTTGGGAAGGGGGAGGTGTAGATTCACAGCCCTCTCTGGAACTTTCCTGTTGTAATCTGAAACCACCCTCCCTCCCCAGCCCACCCTTACATAGAGGGTAGGAAGGGAATAAAAGAGGCCACTCCAGATTGTTTAAGTGGCAGTTCTAATAATAGAAAAGGGAAATTACGTTTGAGGCACGTCTTGGGCAGCAGCAAAACAAATGGACCCCCACAGCAGCTCTCCAAATCTTAAAAGCTTGTAGAAGCCCTAACTGGGCCCAGTCACATATATATACCGTGCGGATGTTTTCAAGATCACATCACTATTTCAAGGTTATGTCCTTGGAGCAGACTCTGAGTGTGGGAAAGGCAAGTGGAACCCACATTCCAAGGATGGGGAGGGGACAAGGAGCCAACAAGTGCCTGGGTCCAGGTCACTGGTCAGTCGGTGGTCACATCATTTTTATCACACTCCCCAACAGAGGAGACTTCAGATTCGTATGTGTGCGAATACTCTGTCTTCAGAATTAGCACTACTGTAAATACTTTAAAAATGGTAGTTCTCAACGAGGGATAATTTTGCCTCCACACTTCAGGGGACATTAACAATGTCTGGAGACAGTTTTGTTTGTCACAGTGAGTGGCAAAGGGATGTGTGCTATTGGCCTCTCGAGGGCAGAGGGCCAGGGATGCTGCTAAACTATTTACAAAGATACAGAGAATAGACCCTATAGCAAAGAGATATCAAATATATATATATATATCAGTGGTATCAAGGTTGAGAGAACCTTTTTTTTTTTTTTTTTTTTTCAACGTTTATTTATTTTTGGGACAGAGAGAGACAGAGCATGAACGGGGGAGGGGCAGAGAGAGAGGGAGACACAGAATCGGAAACAGGCTCCAGGCTCTGAGCCATCAGCCCAGAGCCCGACGCGGGGCCCGAACTCACGGACCCCGAGATCGTGACCTGGCTGAAGTCGGACGCTTAACCGACTGCGCCACCCAGGCGCCCCGAGAGAACCTTTAACATAAACCTGAAATTCATTCAATAGCAAATCAGAGTGGAATGTTTGACATTACCAAGAATCCCTCAGGCCAGATGAGAGAAGATTTCTTCCCTGCAAGCTAAAATATAGAGAGCTGTAAAATCTTTTGGAAGACTAGTGGCAGGGTGGGCAGGGAACTGAGCATACCAGTAGCAACCATTCTCTTTGAGAAGGACTTTTTCATGTAAGCTAAAGAAACAACTTAGCTCATTAGAAAACAAAACCTTGCGAGCCTGGTATTTTATGGGAAAAATAGATAGATATAGATATAGATATAGATATAGATATAGATATAGATATAGATATAGATATAGATATAGATAGATGCCTTAAGTCATTAAAGAGGAAAATTCATACTATCAATTTCTTGTAATTCATTTTGCAGTAATAGTAGCTTGGAGAGAACACTGAAAAAAAAACAAGAAAAAAAAATCTCTATGGCCTATTGAAAATCTTTATTTTAGTCAGTGTTTCATCAAAACTGCTCGCCAGAACTGTTGATTATAAAGGTGTCTGTTTCCACAGAGAATCTCTGAGTCAGCTCACCAGATGTTTTATTTCATCAATAATTGTTTTCTCCAAAGATATTTTCATTTCAGAGCACGACACATTGAAATGTTAATTTCCGTGAAAATGAAGTAATTTAGGTAACATATCTTCAATGTTATATTCATTAAGAGCTAAGATTCTATTTAATTGCAATTGAAGTTACTTCTCTGATTTAGAATTAAATTTGTATAAAAGTAAGCAATTCAAATATGGCAAAGTCTTAAAATGTTATTAAAAATCAACATAATTTTACATTTCCTCACTTGATTTTTTGAACACATGAACTAAAATATATTCCAATTGGAAAAGATTAAAAAAAAGTTAGTGAGAGTCTACCAGAAATTAAATTTAATCCTTCTTTTTAAGGACACAGCTGACAAACTTTGGGAAAATATCAAAGGAATATTTTATACTTCTTTAAGTTAATGGGCTAGATGAGTACTTCTTTCTTCAGTCATATTTCAAAGTCACTAAACCTAAGCAATAGGCATTTAATATAGATTTTAAGTGTTTGGATGATTCTTTTCTAAACCAGCATCTTTGAGGTCTTTGGAACAGATGACAATAAAATGAAATTTTCCTGATACTTCTGATAATTCAATCATTTTATAAGGAATCCAAATATTTTTAATTTTTTAATGTTTATTATATTTTTATTTTTGAGAGAGAGAAAGAGAAAGAGAGAGTACTAGGGAGAGGCAGAGAGAGAGGGAGGCAGAGAATCAAAGCAGGCTCCAGACTCCAAGCTGTCAGCACAGCCCAATGCGGGGCTCGAACCCATGAATCATGAGATCATAACCTGAGCTGAAGTCACGATGCTTAACCAACTGAGTCACCCAGGTGCCCCAGGAATCCAAATATTTTTAAATATATCTTCCTAGTATAGTTGTTTTCAGTTGCTAACAGTAATTTCTTGTCAAATGAAAAATGATACATGCAAAATATTTCAAATTTAAAACTGTTACGGATGAACAAAGTGCATTTTCATTTGTAAAGAGTAATCAGAAGTTATTACCAAGCAAAGCAATTTTAGAGGAAGAAGAGTCTTGAGAGTTTACCAAGTACATCCCATTCCTTTCACAGCTGAGAACAGGGACATCAGAGAAGGTGATGTTTCCAAAGAGTAGAGCCAGAACTGGAAGTGGACCCTCGATTCCATGCAACCTCTTTCACTGCTTATGTCTCTATTCTTAGGAAATAAAATCTAGGTTTATTCCCATTCAACACCTAGAATGCCATGCCTGGTGTAAAATACCCAACTAGCTTTTGTTGCCCACAGATGCAAAACAGTTAAATATCTAATTGGAGGGGAGCCTAGTTGGCTCAGTTGGTTAAGCATCCAACTTTGGCTCAGGTCATGATCTCACAGCTCGTGAGTTCGAGCCCCCCATTGAGCTCTGTGCTGACAACTCAGAGCCAGGAGCCTGCTTTGGATTCTTCCTCCCTCTCTCTCTCTGCCCCTCCCCCACTCACACAGGGGCAATCGCTCTCTCAAAAATAAATAAACGTTAAAAAATAATAAAATCTAATTGGAAAGGGAACAAATGGAATAGACAGTGAATGGTAAGTAATACATAGCACATATAATAATAGAGGAGGATCATTTCCAGTTGGGAAGAACAGGGACATCTTTAAGGAAAATGGTTATTTTCAGCTCTTCAAGTGGGCATAGATTTCAGGAGAGGCCATCTGGCTGAAAGACCTATGTGAACAAACACAGAGGTAGGAAATCACAGGCATCGTTGGGAAAAAATGAAAAGACTAGTTTTGTCAGGGCATATGATTTGCATAGAGGATGTGGTGATAAAAGTTAAGAAAGATGCTGGAACCAAATGGATGTGGTTCATTACAACTTCTTAAAGGCAGTAGAAAGATTGTATAGCACCAACTAGAAGCAAATGATGAACTGAATTCACAAGAATGGCTCTTTAAGTGACCCTGTCTAAGGCTGCTTTGTCACTAGAACACAAGCAAATAACAATATGAAGGAAATTTTTATAACATAAAGGAAATTTTAGTTTTTTCTATATCTAGGATTTTCAAATTTTTTTAATGTTTGTTTATTTAGAGAGAGAGAGAGTGCACACAAGCCGGGAAGGGGCAGAGAGAAGGAGAGACAGAATCCCAAGCAGGTTCCACACCATTAGTGCAGAGCCCAATGCAGGGCTCAAACTAGCTAAATGCATGATCATAATCTAAGCCAAGATCAAGAGTCAGACGCTTAACCGCCTAAGCCACCCAGATGCCCCTAGGATTTTTTTTTTTCGGTCAGATATTGTGGCTCCTAGGTGTGGCTCCAAGATGTAACTTTATGAACCTACTAAAATGGGTCCCCATAAATGTTTGAGGTCAAAATTTAAAAAATTTCCAGTGATTTTTTATATTAATTTTGCTGTAGCAGTATTTTGATACTTGTAAATAACTTTTGGAAAACTATAGAATTAATGAATTATGGTTATAGTTCCACTGAAAGTTATTAAGTATTTTGAGTTCAACAGTGAAGCTTTTTGTGGTAAAAGAAAATCGATAATTAAATGGCCAAGAAAATAAGTAATTAAAATAGAATTTTAATAAAGACCTGAGAGAGTATATTTGTTATTGCTATTTTTTATTAACATTTTTGTAAGAATCCAGGGGTACTATTACTGTGCAGCTTGGATGCCCTCTTATAAAAAGTTTAGGATTCTTTTCTCTTGTTAGACAACTATTCTTTGAATGTGATGCTGACAAAGGAAATCATCTAGGTCAGTACCTTTTTTAGTCAATTTCAGGATGCCAAGGGTATGAGCATAAAAAATGAAATGAATATTTTCAAGTTTGGAGGCAATATTTCAGTTTGAAGCCATGATTTCCTATCATAATATAAAACATGTAGTTCCAAAATTAATGATAACTACTGTTTATTTAGCACTTAGAACTAAATATGACTCTGAGAGGTTTATATGCACTAAGCAACAATCCTATGAGGTACTTAATAGAGAGAGAAATGAAGTACACATTGATAACTTGCCCAACAACGAAGCTGAAAAACAAATAGAGGGAGTTTGACTGCAGAGAACAGTATAAACTACTGTCCCATGTTGTTTTTGGGGGGGTGTGAGGAGTGTGAAGGAAATTCTGGATCAAAGAAAGAAATGGGAAGAGAGCAGGAAGGACTATTAGATTAATAAAGCCTCATATTAAAGCAAGACCAAAAGAAATTAAACCTAGTAAACATAGAAGTAGATTATAAATCATTATGTGAATGTACATTTTTATCATTCCCCCCCTAAGAGGAATCAGGACTCCTTGCAGAATAGCTGACTCAATTCAGAGCAGAAAATCTTGAGGTTAGTCTATCTCATTTTGTTATTGCAAAGAAACATGGATTCTTCCAAAGCTTTCTATGGCTAAACTAAGAATCTAGATCCAACGGGCTTCCATTGCTATACTATCACAACTAGAACACAGGGCAGTACCACGAGAAAACCTAAGAAAGAGTCCAATTATTGGAACCAACTGAAGTGGAGAACAACTATAAATTCATGATGAAGCTCAAAATGAATAAACAGTATAAACTATGCCAGAAAGTATGGGTTATTTTATGTTAAAAATTTTCAACAACATAAATATATGACCAATGATGGCTGCAGAGATGACCACATGACCTCTCCGTCCAAGTTTGAGTGTGATCTACAGTGAAATGGCTTGATGAGTCGGGTCCCAGGATTCAGTATCAGAAACCTCCCTAATAAAAGGGCATTAAATCAGAGTGAGGTGATTTGCTACAGAGAAATAGGTTTTCTGCAAGGACACAACCTTGTTGATCTGTATAGAAAGCAAGGACCAAAAAGTTCTTGGATGATATGTGTAAATATAGATGGTCAGAGGTATAGATTGTTCTAAGTTCTCTCTGAATGGTAATGTATGTCCTGATGATACAAGGTCTGGGCACAGCAAGAAAAAGATTTCTCATATCCCGATGTCTCCCTCCTTACTCATATAGTATTCACAGATACTGTGTCCCCAGTACAGATTTTGCCAGCCAAAAAAGGCTTTGCTGTGACACAGTGTATCACTTCCTTCTCTGAGTGGTCAACCCATTTCCAGTACTTTTTTTTTTTTTTTTGCATCTCTGGCTAATCAAATAATAGATGTGATCAAATACTACAATGAGTGTGTTTATGGTAACTTCTCTCCAACTTGCATGGTTATCTAAAATAACATGATATTTAATACACCTTAGTTCCTTAAGACCTGGTAGTCTTTTTACATTGGTCATGTTACTTAACCTTCTGTATCTCCATTTCTTCATTTGGTAGATAGATACTTACATTCTGATTATATGTTTATAATAATACCAAATTCATAGGATTGTTGGAGACAATGCCTGGCACATGGTAAGTTCTCAGAAAAATGTTATGTATTACTACTACTACCATTGTCGTTATTGATTGTATCCTAAATAAGTGTTATATCAGACTTCACATGCCTGAAATGATAGTGTTTTCTTCTATGGTTATTCCTAGCCTTTCAGTACTTCTTTACTACCTAAGATTAGCGTATGTGATGCAAAGCTGTCTTCTAGCTAACAATTAAGGTTTTTAGGTATTTTTTGGCCATAGATGTGGCTAAATTTGAATAATATGAAGGCATGTTTAGGGAGTAACATTTTTCTATTAGCTTCCATTACTTCTGAAATGTAGGCAGTTTTTAGCATGTATGCTATCTGTGTTTTCTGAAACTAGTAGAGTTAGTTGTTTTGAATTTATAATACATCTTCCTCTAGCATTGAGGCAATAAATGAGAGATTCTCACCTTAGTATATTAGGGGGACAACAAAGAGGGTCAACTGCATACTTCTCCAGCCCCTAAGAATGTAATTGATGTTGAGTGTTGTAGGAAGAGTATCCCTAGCCCATGGTACTAGAAAATCCTTGTGCCCTAAGGTGCTGGAGTTTCTCCCAGCCTTAAAAAGCTGTTGCCCCCATTCAATCTCTCTCAGCAATTTCAAAGCTCATGAAGGAAAAGTCAAATGGCAGGAGAGAAGGAATAAATAAAAAAGAGAGGACATTTGAGCAGAGACTATAGGCAAGATGTAACCACTGAAAGATGGCCAAAGAAAACAAATTTAATTATTTGGAAATCATATTTAAATAATTGCAATGACCCAGAACTTTTCCTTCGGGTTTGAGACCTGGAAAAGGAAGGATAATATATTCTGCATTTTCATATGTCACTCCCCTTGATGTTCATTTGTACTACCTGTCATTCAAGAGAGCCTCCCCCTGGTATCCAGGCCAGCCTGATTAAGTGTAATTTACTTAATTCATAACATATATATACTAAAAGTCCTGAGCTGCTCTGAAGACTGAACTCTCTCTCTTTCTCTCTCCAAGTTCTGAGAGGACAATGAGTAAAGAAGAACCACTTTGCAAGTTACCATCACCTAACACGTTGAGGTAAGAGAGACGAGACGAGAGGCAGAAGCTCTCTGTATACCCATGGTGAAGGAAATCAGGGAGAGCAGATGGCAGCTGTTATTCATATTTGCAGGGTGTTTGGAAATCAAGAAATAGCACAGTTAGCTACACTAATAAACTCCAAAATTTACAGTGATTCAATAGAATAAAAGTTTATTCTTACACGTTAAAATTTTAAATGGATATTATCTCTAATCAGTGAGTCAGGAATTTGGGCTCTTTACCTCATGTATCTCTATTGTCTTTAAGTTCTAATTTCTAAGGGCACTGTGCTGTCTGCCTCAATCCTGAAACAGAAAGAAATCCTAAAAGATCAATCACCCATACAGGTTTTCGATATTCAGCACTGAATGTGGAGAATTAGGTCACATGACCACACCGAACTGCAAAGGAAACTGGGAAATGTAGTCTTGCTGTGTGCCTAGGAAGAAGGGAATGTACACTTGGTCAACTGTGAGCCACATACCTCTTAAGAAAATCATACTTTAAAATTCTAACTGTATCTTTGAGAAGCATTCTGCTATTTTTTTAATTATATAAAGCGTAAATGTATTTTTATATCTATATATACATATACATGCATATTTATGCATTTTTAACTTTCATAAATCGGGCTTTCTGCTGTCAGCATAAAAGCAGCTTCGAATCCTCTGTCGCCCTCTCTCTGCCCCTCCCCTGCTCATGTTCTCGCTTTCTCTCTCAGAAATAAAGAAAACATTAAAAAATAAGAACAGACATCAGCAGGGCCCCTGTTAGAGACTGTTTTCGTATGTATTTATATTACATATTGACCCTAAAGCTATAGGAGTGGCTAACTTGGGCAGAATTCTAGGTGTTCAGAAATGTAAGGTGAATTGCTACTTCAATTAATGCTTAAGAATAAATTGCCTTAAGAGAATATACAAGACAAGATCATCTGTCATAATAAAAAAAGGTTTCCCATATTTGCACAGTATGTGCAATCTAAACAAGTTCCTTCAGCAGATTTTAATTTTGTATTCATTTGTACCACTCAATAAACTTTCATGTAGGTGTTACGAGACCACGTATGCATGTACTACTTACTGGAAAAATGTGAATGATTTGTTGATCCGCTGTTATTACAACCTGCCTCGTGAAGTGACTTTGGAAATACTATGTCATCCTGCCATCCCCGATTTTATAGCCCTGGTGCCCTTCCTTAATAAATTTATGGCTGAAGGGGACTGCAGAATAGGAAAACTACCTCAGAGTCTGGCTTTGGTGAAAAGCTAAGTAGAGGAGGGAAGCTATTACCGAAAGTGGCCCCTTGCCAGCTGGGAAACATTTCAAATTTAAAGATAAAAGGCAGTCTCAACAACCCAAATCACATATCAGATGAGTGTGTTAAGGACCTGTCAACAATTACTCTAAAATTCCACTTCATCTGTTCTACAGGGAAAGAAATAAGTTGGGACACTGTTTCTTAATCGGCACGTTCATCAGGTATCTCTTCATGAAAGCCATTCAATTGGCTTCTGTGAAGCAAAGATCAGTAAGAGCTGGCCCCTCCCTTAACAAACCAACCACCTGTTGAGAGCCACAGGAAAGCGGCATCAGGGAGAAAGACAACATCTCAAGTGCGAACGCCAGGAGAGATGGGCTGACTCGTTTTCTTATGTTGTAGAATAAGATGGGCAAGAGTGTGGACACATAGTAAGTCGAAATGTATTTGCATATACTGTGCTGGAAATTAGCTTCACTGATATGTGCTTAAAAGCAGGAGGGCAGGGGCGTCTGGGTGGTTCAGTCGGTTGAGCCTCTGACTCTTGATTTCAGCTCAGGCCATGATCTCAACAGTTCATGGAACCAGCCTGCTTGGGATTCTCTCTTTCTCTCTCTCTCTGCTCCTCCCCTGCTCGTGCACACACACTCTCTCTCTCTCTCTCTCTCTCTCTCTCTCTCTCAAAAATAAATAAGCTTTAACAAAAAAAAAAGCAGGAGTGCAATTCAAAATATTTACCAACAAGTGCATTTTGGGTACAAACTCAGTAAGTTCTGAGTCTAAGCAACTGATCTGGCTTTAACAACGAGAGCCAGCAGCAGGCACCCTGCCCTCTTGTTAACACTGTGTAGCAAGAGAAAGTTGTGCTGGAACAGAAGCTACTGGAGGCTACCCAGGCCGACTGTTGGAGGAGAACTCGCCAAACCCTTGAAGACAATTTTTGTCTTTGCTGTGCAAGACCACCCCTGTTGTTACATCAGAAGATGGGGGCCGGATAAAATAAAACCACTCACAGCAGTGGAGACTGCCACACTGCGATTTCTCCAGGCCCATCCAGAGGCTCCGTGTCATCTCATGGTGGTTGATAGGTTTCTAAGACACTGGTGCTGGAATTGTAACCAAACTATTGCATGTATCCAAGATGGTTGTAATGGCTTCTTTGAAAAGAAAACGAAACTGGGGCAATGAGAAAAATGCTGGGTTATGCCTGTTGAAATATGTGCACGTGGAACATGAGGTGTCCTTTAGCACTGTCATCACCCAGTTGTTCTGTTCAAGTCAAACAACATGACTGGGGACCCCCCACACTTCCACACACACCCCCTTCTGCTTCACGCACACATGAAAACTTGCCTCAAATAAATAACGCCCTAACCTCTCCAATCTAATTGTCTCTTTTTTTTTTTCTTTTCCTACAGTGTGAATCATTATCTAAAATCACATTATTTTTGTCCTCCCCCACTAGATTATCAGCTTCATGAGATCGGGGTTTTATCAATATTGTTGTTCGTCACTGTACCCTCCATGCCTAGAACAGTGTTTGGCACCTAATAGACTCTCAAAAAATACTATGGTATTTGTGAATGATTAATAACCATAACGATCATCCAGGAAGCAGTGAATCTGTTTCAGTAGCAGGCACTTTATACGCATTATCTCATTTAATTTTTTGCAGCCTGAAATGTCCTTACGAGGTTTTGGACAGAAATGGGGTGAGGTCAGCAATAATAACTTAAATCCCGACACTCCTCCACCCCCCAAAGCTGGTATTTTCCACAAGGTGCCTCCCATTTGCTCACAAACTGGTCCTAATCTCAAACCATCTTCCAGCAAGCTTCTCTGGCATTTTTGTTCCTCATGCCCCATCTCCATCTGATGGCCATCCACTGAGCCATGGGACAGTGCCTCCGACAACCACAGCAGCCGTTCACCATGAAAACACTCACCGTTGCTTCTCTCAGAGCCGACAGTCCTCAAGGGGTGATAGTAGTTCTGTGGTCCATGCAGGAGGAGGAGAACGCCCTTTCTCTCTAATGGTGTCTCGCTGTAACCAGCACTCCGAGTGCGAATTTTTGTAGATGTCTGGCTCCCATCTCCGTCCACTGTGACCAAGATCAAACCAAGGGACTGAGAGGGTGACAAATGGCCTGACTCCCTCTCCATCTGCCTCCTCCAACTCATCTTCCTCTTCTTATGAAGCACCCCTGAAAATTTCTTTTTTCTGCTTTAAAAGAAAATCAAGCCCCATGTGCATGAGTCACTAATTTACCAACTCCGCAATCAACAATATTCTGGATCCCACTTGGAGTTCTATTCAGATATTTTAATACCCTACAATAACACTGTCACGTAGGCATTATTCTCATTTTACAGATGAAGAAATTGGCGTTTGTCCAGCTACAGTAACTTGCTTAGAAATCACAAAACTAGGGGGCACCTGGGTGGCTCAGTCGGTTAAGTGTCCAACTTTGGCTCAGGTCATGACCTCATGGTTTGTGAGTTTGAGCCCTGTATGAGGCTCGTTGCTGTCAGTGGGGAGCCACTTCAGATCCTCTGTCTCCCACTTTCTCCCTGCCCTTCCCCCATGCTCTCTCTCTCTCTCTAAAATAAAAAAAAATACATAAAAAAAATCACAAAACTAGGAAGTGATAAAAGATAAAAATGGAAATCCATCTCAGAATTTGTCTTTATTCTCAGGTCTACGCTCTGAAGAACTAAACCATGTTTGGTTAAAATAAACATTCTGAGAAACTTAACAGAAGAAGACCATGGGGGCAGGGAAGGGGAAAAAATAGTTTCAAACAGAAAGGGAGGCAAACCCATAAGAGACTCTTGAATACAGAGAACAAACCAAGGGTTGATGGGCAGGGGAGCAGGGGAGAGGGGGAAATGAGTGATGAGCGTTGAGGAGGGCACTTGGGATGAGCACTGGGTGTTGTCCTTAAGCGATGAATCACCGGGATCTTCCCCCAAAACCAAGAGCACACTGTATACACTGTATGTTAGCTAACTTGACAATGAATTATATTTAAAAACTAAGCAAATAAACATTCTGAGCAGCATCACTGTTTTCATGAAACATACCAATAGGGAAAGAAGGAAGCAAACTTACTGGCTGCCAGAGTGAGGGGCTAAGGAAGCAGGAGATCGAGGCTCATAATGACTATGGGCGGAGCTGTAATCATCTCAATTGGGAGGAGGTAGATTCTGATTTCAGCTTCCACCCCATCCCTTCCTCAGTCTGCGGGGCAGTTAGCAAGGCCAGGGAACAGACAAGGCAGTGGTTCAGAAGGGGCCCACCAACTGGACCCTCCTCCTCCAGCCCCCTCCCTAGTTAAAACATTTGGTCTCATTGCCAAACCAACTAAAAGCGATTTCGCTTCATTATGTTGAGGATCTGAGAATAAAGCCTGAATGATTTCCTAAATTGTTGTTAACTCAATTCTATAAATTGTGTGATGGCTCCTCTGAAAGTGTAAAACTGATTAGTAATTAGGGAATGCAAGGGGCTAACGTAAAATTTGTGAAGCTATTAACCTAATCAGGATAAACAGTTAGACTTCACATCCCAGAGAGCCAATTCCTCTCCATCCCTATGAAGTGGAGAGGACTTCGAGGTGTTACATCTATTTACACAATGGACATCTTTACTTTGGAGTCTGAGCACAGTACTTTCGGCAGTTACAAATGTTTTTAATTAATTTCAAAGCAAACTTTAATCATCTCCTCCATCTTTCGGCCAGTAAAAGGTGGTCTCTGGGGCTATAATTCTTTTTGTCTTATAACTTTAAATTTCTCAAATTATGGGTAGCTTCACAATTTCCTTAGAAATTAAATTAGATGAAGGAAAAAAAAGAGAAAGTCTATAAAATAATAATGAAGCTTAACTCCAGCCCAGTTCTTCATAAGTCTCCCAAAATACCTTGCAAATGCTATATTTCAGGCAAATTTAGAAAGCTACTTGTACCAGTGTCAAGGGAAAATGCAAATTTGCATGCCTGAGGCAGAGACTGTGCCAGAATGCACGGGGGCTACGGAGAAATGTTAAGCGTTAACAGATGCTAGATTGAGCACATTAGCATAGAGATTCTTCCCCCTGCGTGGAGAGGAGAGGGAGGAATGGGGCCTGGGAGTTTTCCTAGTTACCATTCAGTGAGTACATCTTCCTCTGCCATCCTCTTCCCCTGGCAACCCCTTCTCTGCCCTCTGACTCACCTCCATTCACTTCTCTCCCTCCCGTGGCTGGCTGCTTGCCCCTCTCAATCCACAAAGTATTACAAGGGCAGCAAGCACAGGGAGATGGTAAAGGTCTTCAAGTGCCCTGCCTCAAACACCTGAGGACTGCCGACCCAGTTCGGGTAAGGCTGAGCCTTAAAACTAGAAGATGTAGATGGAAATAAGAATCGCTATCTGGGCAATATTTATGTGATTTGTTCTTCTAAATTTGTTTTAGCCCTCTCGTTTAAAGTATAGCCTTTCATTTTTGTTTCCAAAGATGGTCAATATGAAGTCAGTCTCAGGCTTTCTGATTCGCTTACAATGACGTTCATTAAAAAATCGAACATTTTTGGAGACAGGATCTGTGATAAAATGTAAGTGTCATGTCAAATGTTGTTGCTCAAAGTTTAGGATTATCAAAGAAGATCCATGTCTCCATTAGCAACCCACCAATAGGCTCAAAACGTGGCACTGAGAACAACGAGAGGACCAGGCACTGGGTGTTGTTTATGTTATCTTATTTAGTCCATACCGAAAAGATAGCCTCTTTTATTGGGGCAGAAGTTGGAGCCTAAAAAAGACTAAGCAATTTGCTTAAACCAGGTAATCAGGTCCAGGACTAAACTCATTAGAGCTAAGCCATATTATCAACAATCATCTGAAATTTCCTCTTCTCAACATCTTCAAATGGTTTTCCTATTGTCTTGTATACGTCTAACACCCCAGAGTGACCAGGCACTCAATTCTGCGTGGACCTCTCTCTCCTTTCTCCTCTTTTATCTAAGGTTGCTATTGTCTAGTCCGTTTAGATGACCTGCTGTGAGAGAGACCGAGGTAGCCATCAAGCACCCTGCCCCAGACAAGTGCCTCATGAGACTAATCTCTAAGGTAGAGATCCAGAGCAGGATCCAGGGTTCCAACTGGAAGGCAAGTCCTTTATTGTAAACCAATCGCCAAGCAAAAAAAAAAAAAAAAAACATTGTAACTAGATTAACCACATGTAATCAAGTGACCAATGGGAAGAATGATCATCCAAACAGTTGGAGACATATCTTGATTAGTCCAGTGGCCATTCAACAGGAACAAGATATAGATGAGCTATGAGACTAGAGGACAAAATAACATTTGACTAATGACCTCTGCACCAGAGGCATGGAACTGACTTCGAGGAATTACAGTGGTGAAGGTAGATGTGCACAAGGAACCCTGGACCAGCTTCCTATGTAGGAGCAACTGTAGAGGATGCTGTAGCCCCAATTTACAGAGATCCCATTGTATTTATACCCACTCCACCAGGTGTAAACAAGGAAAACAGGGGTCATGCATGCTATGGACTGAATGTGTGTGTCCCCCCTCAAATTCATATATTGAAGCCCTACACTCCAATGGCGTGGTATTTGGATGTAGGGCCTTTGGAGGGCAATTAAGTTTAGATGAGGTCATGGGGCTGGATCCCCCACAATGGGATTAGTATTCTTATAAGAAAAGGAAGAGACCAGTACTCCACCATGTGAGAACACAGCAAAATGCTATCTCCAAACCAGTAAGAGAGCTCTCACCGGACACCGAATCTACCAGCACCTTGATCTTGGATTTCCCAGCCTCAAGAACTAGGAGAAAGAAATTTCTGTTGTTTAAGCCACCAAGTCTGAGGTATTTTGTTATAGCAGCTGAGTGGCCTGAGACAATGCCCGAAGTCTTTGGTAAAGACCAGCTCCAAGCACTGAACATTGTGGATATTTACAGACCTACTGACCCAGAAATCCTGGTATGATAGGTTAACATCAGCAAATGCCTTAAGCATAGGGAAGAAGATGAACAGAGTTGGAGGCAGGCCCCGTTCGGGAGAAACTCTGAGAGAATTTCGTTCCTGGTATCCCTGGATGGTAATAAGACAAATTAATTATAATACCGGAGGGGCAGAAATTCTTGCAACTGATAACGCTTCCTAGCCTGGTGCCCTTGGCCCCCAGCAGACAGGGTGGCACCAGACTGCAGGGTCACCAATGAATCTGCAAACACAACAGCGGACAGACTCTCCAGTGTTGTTTCTCCCTGATGATAGGAACCAAAAATGTCACCTTAGATTGAGAATCACTAAGGTTCACGGAGTTACCAAAGGAGCAAAGACTTCGCTGAGGGAAGGAAAACTATTTTTGCAATTGCCTTTTGCAACTGGGGAGACAGCATCGTTTAAATTGGCTATGAATAATGATTCGTGTTGTGCTCCAGACTACAGAAGCTCACACACACCTACCCAAGACTATCTTAGAGTTTCCAGGCTAGCATTCTAGGGTCCCATCTGCAAATTTATCTTCATTTATGGCAGACAAAACATTACAGAGGCAGCAGGGTGCAATTCAGAGGTGCCTTGCTGGTAAGTGTACTCTATTTCTTTTCCTCCAACTTCTGACAAGGCATTCACAGGCAGAAAGTCTGTCCTTTACTGACCATGATGTCAATTTTTTTTTTTTTTTTTTTTTTTACCTTCCTGGAAGTCAAGAGATTGAGCCAGTCCTTTTCCCACTGGATGAATTCCCTGAGACCCTCAACTGGGCTTTCCCAAAGCCCCCGTTGCCCCCAAGGCACTTACAACAGAAGGGCAACCTTGGAGCTGACAATGCCGCCCGCATCTGGGGGTGCTCTAGTTGGCCACACTGTATACACAGAATGTCTCACAAAATATAAGGTTGAACAAGTGCCATATTTACATACTTTATTTAAACCCCCTCAAGATAAAGCATTTTTGCACTGGTTAATAGTAAGTCACTTGATTTATTAGCTTAGACCTTGTAGAACGAAAGGTCTGAAGTACCAAGAGAGCCCTGGGAACACAGGCCTCTTTCCTGGAAATGGTCAAGGCCCACTTTTCAGATGAAGCTCTGAAACTTAATCACTGCATTTCTTTGAGCAAGTTACCTCACTGCCCTCTTCTGTAAAAATGGGAATAATAAGCTAAATAGTTTAAAAGCTAATCGTTTTTTAGGATTGTTCTGAAGAGCGTATGAAAGGCTACCCCTGGCCACGGTGTCCAGCACATGGTGGAAATTCCACCAAAGCCATTGAGGAAGACAGGGGAGGGGCTGCCCAAGATCCCACGACAATTACCCAGGTGGACAAAGAGAGGAGCCCCCGCCCCGGGAGCAAGATGCCTAGCCTCCCGGTGAGACTCGGGCCTTCAGTGATGCTGGGTCACAGGCGGGGAGGGTGCAAATAAATGAGGATAAGGAGGCAGAGCCAGATCAAAGAAACCCAGCCCTTGGGGCGCCTGGGTGGCGCAGTCGGTTAAGCGTCCGACTTCAGCCAGGTCACGATCTCGCGGTCCGTGAGTTCGAGCCCCGCGTCGGGCTCTGGGCTGATGGCTCAGAGCCTAGAGCCTGTTTCCGATTCTGTGTCTCCCTCTCTCTCTGCCCCTCCCCTGTTCATGCTCTGTCTCTCTCTGTCCCAAAAATAAATAAACGTTGAAAAAAAATTAAAAAAAAAAAAAAGAAACCCAGCCCTTGGATTGTCTCCTCTTCTCCCTCCCCTGAGAAGAAGAAGGATGGCCCCTGAAACTACTGCAAGTGACACAGGCAGCGGTCTCTTTCTTTAAAAGTTAACAAAAGGGGAAAGATCCCTTTCTGCATTTTGCTTATTAGCCAAAATAAAAATAACCCAACTATGCCACAGCTAAATTTGGATTTCGTTCTCTATCCTGCCTCTCTCTCTTGTTTACCCAGTCCCCATCCATCCTTCAGCTCCACCTTCAAAACTCCACGAGTAATTAATTAACTGAACTTTGCCATTGCTTGGGAGGACAAAAAGAGCCTGTGCGAGCCCCCGCAGACACAGAAGGGCAGGACGACCCTGGATGGAGACAGGGCTGCGCAGGGCTCTGGGACCAGCTCTGACTTGGTCCTTCTTGGCCAGGCCACTGGCATGCTGCCTTATTTGAGTTCCTTCACTTAGGATTCTTTTTTTTCTTTTTTAATTTTTTTAATGTTTGTTTATTTTTGAGAGACAGAGAGCACGAGCAGGGGAGGGGCAGAGAGAGAGACACACACAGAATCCGAAGCAGGCTCCAGGCTCCAGGCTGTCAGCACAGAGCCCCACACGCCCGGAGCTCACTAACCGTGAGATCATGACCTGAGCTGAAGTCAGGAGGACGCTTAACCAACTGGGCCACCCAGGCGCCCCTCTTAGGATTCTTTATATGTGATCCTTCTATTATCACTCATAATGCGCAGATCAATGACCGCGTGCATACGTAACAGGCAGGCAGGAGGAGGAGCGCCTACCACTGATAAGGTGCTTTTATGCAAATCCCGGGAAAGCACTCACCGAGGCTGATGCAGCCCCATGCCAGGGCCCATGGATTAGTTTGCAGAGCGAAAGTTGGAGTTTCAGCTCCCACCTGCTCTCGCCGTCCCAGGCACCTTTGTGCAAACCAAAAAGTGCATCACCCTACCTGTCAGTCCTCCTGCTCAGTAAATATTTCTAGATGCGATGTGCCTCCTCGCTGATGTCTTTTAACTGTTTATGTGACAAGTAGTCTATGACTTATAGTAAGCATTTCAATGACCTCAAGACTGGGGGTAACAACTTTATAATTACAACTTTATAATAATTTCCCGAAGATTTACTCATGCTGGTTAAAAGCTTTCTGTTTGCTATCACGCGAATATTCACCATTCAAATGAGGTACATTTCAGTTTACAAGTGAAAAAACTTTAATAGAAAAAGTTTATTAACTTGAGACTGTCGGAGCAAGGACATGAACTCATGTTGACTTATTTCCCAAATTTGTAGGCCAGAAGAATATGACGTATTTCAGGCTTTACTCGCTCACAGGTACAGCATTAAACACCACGGAATCATCTGGTGAGATTAGCATTCTCTTTCAACCTTCTCTCCATCCTTGCGATTGTGCCTCATTCTAGTGCTGCCATGCCTTTAACACGCACCCTTGCTGTCTTCCTCTTCCAACCAATAGAAAATAGGTCTCAGGCTCAGAGCCTTCCACACACAATAGTATCCAGAAGAACAGTATACAGTTTTAATTATATTATCTTATGTCTATGGCAAGGGTTATGTGTTCTCCGTTTCCCAGCTATCGTACAAAATTTCCGTTCTAAATAAAATCAAGAACGTTGTAAAAGCAAAATCCTAAGGAAGTAACAATGTGGTATATTCACCATGAGAAAAATCATTACAGGGGTAGTTATAGGTGCGCAAATATAGCAAAACTCAGGGAGGTGTTGAACCAACAGCTAAGGATTCAGAAATGTGCTGATCTATAACCTCCATATACAACTGGAGGGAGAATGCCAGGTAATTAAATATATCACTCTAGGCCTGAGGGTAGTGAATTAGACTAATAAGCATTTCATTCCACTATTTCTTCTTTGTCTGCCTAACCTTCTTAAGGGCTTCATTTTCTTTTCAATAGTCTGGTCTCTGTTTTTAAGTCCCATGAATGTACTTTGTTAAAATTCAGAAGTTGGGGGTGCCTGGGTGGCTCAGTCAGTTAAGTGTCTGACTCTTGATTTCATCCCAAGGTTATGAGATGGGGCCCTGCATTGGTCTCTGCACTGAGCATGGAGCCTGCTTGGGATTCTCTCTCTTCCTCTCCCTTTGCCTCTCTCCAACTTGCATGTGCTCTCCTTCTCAAAAATAAAAATAAAAATTAAAATTAAAAAAAATTTTTTTTAAAGAATTCAGGTATTGTTTTGGAATTTTTACTTAATTCACATTGGACTAGAATATTGTCAAGTACCCTGGTGCTTATGATGCATTTGGTTTTTTGTTTGTTTTTTGTTTTGGGTTTTTTTCCTAATATACCCTTTGCAGTACAACTTAATAGTAAGTCCATTAGGAAAAAAAAATTATTTGCAGATAACATTTTAAAAATTCCTTATGTGAAACTATCAGGGCTTTTTATTTGTTTCTGCTTCCATTGTTAGTAAAATGAGTTGGAGATAACTTTCTAGGCAAAATGTTTGTCCATGACTAATCATGAAATTATTTTACAAATCGAATGAATGTCATTACTGATACTAATGAGGGAGAGCATCTACATGAATTGATTGAAATGTTAAAGTGTTATCAAAATATTATGATCATAGCTATTCGTACTTAGCACGTGAGTTACCTAGAAGAGTAAGGAAGGTTAGACAAAATTGATCCCAATTATCATTAACCTATCCACATGAACTGATCACATTATTCTACTGCTGGATTATAACAGTGAATGAAACACTATTGAGCAAGATCACTGGTTAGCTTCTCTGGTCAATTGGATCCTCCAGCTGTACCCCACAGTTGTATGGGGCTAGAGACTATGTTCTGAGTTGGGGTGGGATGGTCACTGTCTGGGATACCAGGTCTGGTAGGGCTTCAAGCTACATTCTGTGACTGGGCTTGGTCATTGACTCAGCTCCCTGCCTGGGCATATCTACAGTCTCTGTTCACCAACTGGGCATGACTATATGCTGGGCTCTGCTGGTGGGTAGGGTAGTTGACTGGTCTTTGAGACTGCTCAGGGTCACTGGTCAAGCATCCTGGTTATCTGGGGCCAGAAGCTATGCTGAATAGTTGGGTGGGACTGTTGACTTGGCTCTCTTCCCAGGTGGGACATAGGCTATGATCCTCAGCTGCTGGGCATCTGTGGCCATGCCTTCCACTGGGGCAGAACTAAAGGCCATGCTGAACAGTTGTGTTGGACTATAAGTTTGCTTCCCTACTTGGGTGGGCCATAGGATGTGCTCCACAGCCAGCATGGCTCATTGGGTGGGGATCCAAATCGGGCAGAACTACTGAGTCTCTGGCCAGACAAGGCCACCATCTCAGCTCTATAGAATGGCTGCTGTCTGAGATCTCTGCTTGGGCACTGCTATAAATAGGAACATAGTCCACCAAGATCTCAGCACTGGTTGCTCTAAGCCCTGCTCCCCTTTTCCATCTCTATCTGGTCTGCAGCATTGGAGCTCTGAAGTTTCCCCCAGTGATCCCATAAAGTGAGAGCTTAATAAGCTTAACAAGCCTCCCAGGAAGCATCACCCAGTGCTGGGGATGCTGGATGACCACCCTGGGTTCTCTTTTACCAACTGGAGAAACTGTGGGCCCATGAAGGGCTTCTTACTTTGGCTTCTTACTGCTCTGTGGCAAGGGCAATGCAGTCAAAGTGGTTGTTACCCTTCTAATACAGTCCTTTTTAGTCTCTGTGGTCCAGGGGATGCCTCAGTTCCACTCTCACATTCTGGGATTAACACAATAGTGTCTTGGCTCTGGATCATTGCTAGTTGATCTTCTTGTGATGGGGACTGAGTCATCAACAGCCTATGTCACCCTCTTGATAATGTCAGCCCACTCAAATTTGATTTTTTTTAAATATTAATACATACATTAAAGAAACTTAATGAACTCCATGAAGGATAAACTTAAAGAGATCCACACCTAGACAAATCATGATCAAACTTTCAAAAGACAAGAATCTTACAAGCAGCAAGAGAGAAGTGACTCATCCTATACAAGGAATTCTCGCTAAGATTAACAGCTAATTTGTCATCAGAAACTATGGAGACAAAAGTTGGTAGGATGACTTATTTAAAATGCTGAAAGAAACAAATTCTCCATCGATAATTCTGTATCCAGCAAAATTAATTTTTTTCATGAAGAAGAAATTAAGGCCTTCCTAGATAAACAAAAACTGAGATAATTTTTCTCTAGCAGGTCAGCCCTGTAAAAATATTAAAGTCTCTCAAGTGGAGTTGAAAAGATACTAGAATAAAGAAAAAATAAAATAAAGAAAAAATAAAGAGCATTGGTAAAGGGAAATTACAGGTAAATGTGAGACAGGTTAAATGTATGTTTTTGTCAGCTCTTCTTTATTTCCCCTCCATAAGATTTATTATTTGTTGGTTGGTTGGTTGGTTTACTGAGTGAGAGTACTTGAGCAGGGAAGAGAGGCAGAGGGAGAGAGAGAGAGAATCTCAAGCAGGCTCCAAAATGCTCTACGCTCAGCATGGAGCTCAACACAGGGCTTGATCTCACAACCACAAGATCATGACTTGAGCTGAAGTTCAGAGTTGGCCATTTAACCGACTGAGCCACCCAGGTGCTCCTCCCTCCATATAATTTAAAAGACAACGGCATAGAGCAATAATTATATATTTGTGTTGCTAGGCATTTGATGTATAAAGATGTAATATGTACACCAGTAATAGCACAAAGGAGGGGGAAAGGTTGGAGCTATATAGGAGCAAAGTTTTTATACACTGTTAAATTAAGTTGCTGAAAATCTGAACGATGGTTCAGAATTGAAACTGACAGTTTCAATTATAATCATCAGGGAAGGGCTAAGAAAATGATTTTTAAAATATAGTAAAAGAAATGACAAAAGAATTAAAATGACACAATAGAAAATATCTATTTAATACAAAAGAACTCAGTAATAGAGCAACAGAGGTTGGGGAAAGGCATGACATAGAAAACGAATGGATTAGAATTAGACAGATATGGGTTACATGTCACCTCTGCATCAGCTAGAAATTTCCTTGGAAAAATTTCCTTATTCTATGTTCCTCAGTTCCCCATGTCCTATATATAGCATGGAAACAATAACGTCTACATTACTGCCTTGCTGTGAGAAATAAGGCAAGTGAAATACATAAAATACTGAATTTGACATTTGGTAGATTCTCAGTAATTATTAACAATAATCATTGTAATAGATACCATATAAATTCTGAGAGGTCTTAACTTTCGAAAAGTAAAACGTGTGCTCAAATATATTTAAAAAGTAATGGATGCAATATATAGAATATACACAGAAGTACTCTTTACATTTTAAGTACCGAAATACTAACTTAATCTTGGAAGATTTTATTTTAATAAAGCAGCATAAAAGACCACGCAAAGAAGCATTACCTATATTTCTAAGGTGTCAGTTTATTAGAAGTGGACTTTTGTTAGATAAGAATATATTGAGACTAAATGTGTAAAGGTATGTACCACGTGCATTCAATATTTTTAGAAAACAAGCACGATATGCTTCAAACGATTTTGAGTTGAGTGAAAAACAATACTGAAAAAATCACTCTGCTATTTAAAGCATATGAAACCAAACAACCATTTTTTGGGACTTGATCTTGCTGGTTTACATGCTAAAAAGAAGTACTTCTCATGGTTCTTTCACGTGAGATAAAGTTAGCGAAAAATCTGGCAAAGCAAGGATACGCATAAGTTGAGATATTTGAACAGTTTTGCTGGCATATGTCAGAATCTTAAAAAAAATGTTGGGGAGGCTAGAGTTGTCTTGGAATTAAAGGCAACCATGAAATAGGAAAAGAGTACTGGGTTGGGCATCAAGGAACAAACAGGGACCACATCCTGGACCCTGTACACTCTCGAGCCAGAAGATCTTGACAAGTTAACTCTTCTGTTTCTTAATTTCTTTCTTTCTAAAGAGTGAGGGTTTTTTTGGTGGGCTGTGTGATCCTTCTCCATTCTAATATTGTATGGTTCTGTGTAATATTTCCTCTTCTGGAAGAAAAATGCCAAGGCTCTACACAGGCTTTTTCTCTTTGAGCATTATTAACAAGGTAGACATGAATTCCAGAGTTTGGGTCAATTTTTCCTTAATGGGTGACTAGCAATTCTATGGTGCTTCTCTCTCCAGCTTGTTTTTTTCTTCTTTGCTGTTACGATTCTTTCTGTTATTTAAAAAAATGCAACTAGAATTCATGCTATGATCCTCTTATTATACCTAAAGTCAGAGGGGTATTCCAAACATATGGCAACTAGCATAGCACAGGCATGAAACAATCAACAGCTACGGATGCTGGCCATACAGACATGTATTTTTAGCCCTGCATAAAACTAGGAGAGGAACTTGATCGATTTATTTTTTTGCTCTTCTCAAATTTTTATTTAAATTCTAGTTAGTAAACATACAGTGCAATATTGGCTTCAGGAGTAGAATTCAGTGATTTATCACTTAAAAACTTTACCCAGTGCTCATCATAAAAAGTGCCCTCCTTAGTACCCATCACCCATCTAACCTATCTCCCACCCACCTCTCTCCATCAACCCTTAAAACTTGATCAATTTAGATAAGGTTTACAAATATTTGTGTTCTTCAATCTGTGTGTATATATACACATGTATTAATGTGGGATCATATTCACTTCAAAATGCATTTAGTTTATAAATTGAATTATCCTTAGTTATGTCTAAGATGCTTAAAGAGATAAATAAAGGAATAATATTCACTAACACTGAACAAAAAGGTATTCACTAGAAAAGGAGATAGATGAAATAAAAAGAAGTAAATATGGGAAAATTAGAAAATTTGGGAATTGAAAAATCATCACTGAAAAAAATTTAAATATGTATTAGATAAGATAAACTCTAAACGGGAAACAAAAAGTGAATTGGTGAATTGGCGTTCATAAGAATTTCACCTATAATGCATCAAAAAGAGATGACAGGTGCAAAAGGTGCAAAAAGGTGCACCTATAATGCATGCAAAAAATATGACAGGAGTTAGGAGTGAAGGAGGATAGGCAAGAAACTCTAACCTAAACCTAATGGCAGATCCAGAAGAGAATGTAGAGAGTAGAAAAAAACCACAATGTTTAACAAGACAAAAGACATTTTCATAGCTAAAGGGAGAATGAGTCCCCAAATCAAAAGTATAGTAGGATTACAGAGCAAGAATAATAATTAAAAAAAGGACAAATAAAAATATATCTAGTCTTAGATTTTTCTAACCAAAGCTGAAGAACATCAAGGGAACAGGGGTGGAGGAAGGGAAGACAGAAATTTTAAAAAGTACCAGAGGGGAAAGCAAGATTAATTACAAAAATTTGACAGGCAGATTGACAACAGACTTTTCATGAACAACTATAGATCCTGGAAGGCAAAGAAAAAATATCTTCAACATGCTGAAGAGAAAGTTACTCTCAATATTGAATTTTATATCTAACCTCATAGTATTCAACAGCAAGAGCAAAATAAGGACATATTCAGACATGCAGAGAATTTACCTACCAAGTACCTTTATATAGGAAATAATGAAGGAGATGATCTATTAAAAAAAAATAAATCTGACCCAGAACAGGGATCAAAATTGAACCAGGGAAGACTGAGTTCATAAAATAGGCCAGTGAATTTAATTTTTGAATTCTCACTTTTTGTATTAAAAAGAAAAACAATAGAAAACAATATCACATGTTAGCAAGTGTTAAACGAACAGTTAAAGTGTCCTCATAGATATACAAAAATGCAAAATTATTTTTAGTATGCGTTTTTGAAATGGAAGACATTCACCAAAAGAATAGAAATGCAATCTATGATTTACAAACCATAAAAGGGAAAGACAAATATATAAAAGTATTTATTATGCAACAGAAAACAATAAAGGAAATGAAAAAGAAGACAAGGGATGATCAACAGAAAATTTGAAGATGGTAGAAAATATCCCAATAGAAACATTTTTCTCCTAAAGTCAGTATCAGGCCTTAAAAGCAGATATTCGGGGCGCCTGGGTGGCGCAGTCGGTTAAGCGTCCGACTTCAGCCAGGTCACGATCTCGCGGTCTGTGAGTTCGAGCCCCGCGTCAGGCTCTGGGCTGATGGCTCAGAGCCTGGAGCCTGTTTCCGATTCTGTGTCTCCCTCTCTCTCTGCCCCTCCCCCGTGCATGCTCTGTCTCTCTCTGTCCCAAAAATAAATAAACGTTGAAAAAAAAATTAAAAAAAAATAAAATAAAAGCAGATATTCTATGTAAAACACTAACCAGAAGCCTATCCTCCTTTGTTTTAAGGGCTAAAAAAATATGAATAGTACAGTTCAATTAAAAATTCTCAGGGGCACCTGGGTGGCTCAGTCGGTTAAGCGTCCGACTTCAGCTCAGGTCATCATCTCGCTGTTTGTGGGTTTGAGCCCCGCGTCGGGCTCTGTGCTGACAGCTCAGAGCCTGGAGCCTGTTTCGGATTCTGTGTCTCCCTCTCCCTCTGCTCCTCCCCCACTCGTGCTCTGTCACTCTCTCTCTCAAAAAGAAATAAACATTAAAAAAAGTTTTAAAAAAATTCTCACCCAGTTTCAATTTTCTAAAATGAAACTATGACAAAGTAAAAAAAGCTTATTTGTATAAGTAACAAATTATAATGATAGGTGATGAAATGCTTAAAACATTGCTTCCTGATGATCAGTTAATATGATTGTTAGCACACAGTTGCTTTATATCCAATGGCATGATCTCCCTCATTGCCAGGAACTCTGAGTCACATTTCCTCTTTGTGGACATTGATGCACTTATCAAAATGTCCCCAAATAATTCTGAAATTCTATTCATTGCATTTGGAATATAACACAAGAGTTTTCTCATACGTCAATTTGTTGAAAATGTTAGTATTGGACTGCATGTAAACATAATTTCTTCATACGTAAACAGCAGCCAGAAGGCATAGTATTGCAAAATAGGAATGGTTTAAGAAGGCATTGTTAAGGAAGTTGTTCTAGAAAAACATTGATAGGAAAGATGTTCTGTGGAGTATAATTAAAACAAATTATAATCATTAAACATACCAATGAAAAGACAGAGACTATCAGAATGGATAAATAAAACAAAATCTAGTTATATAATGCAGAAAAGACACACCTAAAACAACCACACAGATGGTTGGAAGTAACAGGATAGAGAAGACTTACGTATTAGATAGGATTCTGCTATGAGTGACAGAAAAGCCAAAACGATAGTGACCAACCAAGTTCGAAGTTTGTCTCTCCCATAAATGGAGTCTGGAAGCCAGTTTTTAGGGCTGGCAAGACAGCTTCACTCCATGGAATTTCAGCAACCCAAACTCCTTGGTCTTCACAACTCTACCATCCTTAGGCCAGAGCCCTTGATTTTTGGTTCAATATGGTAGGAACTACATTCTAGGTGGCGGGACTGAATTAGGGATGAAAAAATAAAAGGAATGTGCCAGCCATCTTGAAGAATGCTCTTTGTTTATTTCACCTTCAAACTGAAAATTGCCGCCATCATCACAGTGCAGAAGAGGCAACTGAGGCACAGAAAGATGAAGTGAGTTGCCCAAGTCATCACATGACCAGTAAGTGGTGCAGGCAGAACTGGACCCTAGAGGGTCTGTTCTTATACACCACACCATATTGATAAATAGCTTAACTTCTCTAGACCTGTATTTCTCCATCTGTAATATCAAAAAGATGGTCTGGATCTTTGTGGGCCAAATAAGGTCTACAAGTGGGTTTTGTTTGATGTAATTGCTTTTTTATTGTTGGTGGTGGTTTTTTGTTTTTGTCTTTTGTTTTTTGGGTCTTTTTGCAATTAGAATGTCTTTAGGTAGATTACACATCACCGAGTCATCCAAGACCCTACCACCTCCCCCTTGTTTTTCTCTTATATTAGCTTTTCACTTTATTTCCCTTCTGGCACCAGAAGACGTTTAGGCTGGGAACCCCTAGATAAGATGCTTCTCCTTTCAGCTCTGCAGGGTTACTGTCAAAGGAAGGAAAACAGTCTTCTGAGGGATGTTCACCAAAATTATCCAGGGTTCATTTGATTCAGGAGTACGTCATTGAAATAACTCAAATAACCAGAAACTTCATTAAAATGGAAGAAGATAAGCAAGGTGTAAGCAGTTTGAATATCCTTTGCTAAATTTATGTATACTAAATATGTATGGCAAACTCCAAACTCCAGAGATTAATGCAACACACTAATCCTAGTTTTCGAGTCCTACTCATCACAATATAGGAGATCCAGGACAGAACTATTTAGTAAATAGTCCATCTAGTTGGGGGTTCTTTTTTCAAATTTTTATTGAAAGTCAATAAATTTTTAAAAGCAGTTTTAGGTTCACAGCAGCATTGAGGGGAAGGTAGAGATTTCCAATACACTCTCTGCCCCCATACAAGTAAAGCTTCCCCATTACCCACATTCCCCACCAGAGCAGTACACTTGTGACAACTGATGAACTCACATTGACATCATTATCCCCCGAAGTCCATACTTTACATTACGGTTCACTCTTGACTCCACTTAGTTCTATATCCATCTCCTGTTTCATTGCCTCAATTTCCTGTCCCTGACCTAACCCATCTGAATCTGCTCCCCAGTCAAGGTTACACTGGCCTAGTTGGTTAACTGTTTCAATATCAATAGGCTAACCGAGGGGAATTCTCAATATCTCTCACTGCGATAGGTGCGGTTGAGTGGGGCTTTAAAATCTAAACCCACTGCTTCATGTACCAGATCATGGTTCATGTTTCATGGTTTTCATACTGGCTGCTTTTCTCTTTTCCAGTGGCTATGGCACTCTGCTTCAGGAGCCGTTTGAGTGTCGCTTTGGTATGTCTGTGTGGTGGCTTAGCTATCAAGCGTGACAAAAGGAAAAAGGAGCAAAGGAGTGAGAGCATCTTTATAGTGACAAATGTTAAGTCTACACTGGCGAAGGGGAAGTGAAAATGAAAGAAGGCCGCTGGAAAAGAACATATTGGGAACACATGCTCTGGGAAGTACATGTTACTTCCCAAAAAACCATCCAAATATTTGTGTTCTGTGTCTTGGAAATTCGGTTATGGGTGAGAGCATTGGAAACTAAGCTCCCACAAGAAAAAATTATTTTAATTGATGCTACATTTGCTTTCAATAGGAATGTTGCAGTTGATTAATCCATGAATCAATAAAATGCTAAGAAGGATGAAACTCACATTGGAAAGAAATTAATTAGCAGACTTCAGATAGTTTAAAAATTAAACCATGATAAGGAAGGAGGTTGTCACTTCTCATTAAGCCTTTTCACAATTAAAAAAAAAAAGCCTCTGTTTTTGGAGACAAGAATGTGCTGCTAGAATTCATTGCTTCATCAAGAGATGGGGACATGAAAGAAAGCAGGCAAAAAGATAAAAGAAATGAATGTTTTGTCTTGTTTAATCTTCCCCAAGTAGAGTCATATAATGATGGATGGTTCAATTTATTTAGCACGCTGCAAAACAGCAGAAGGCAGGTGACCTCGATGGATATTTGCATATTTAGAAACCTTTGGTCCATTACTTAAATAACTCATCATCAAACATTTATTTCTTGTAAGAAAATGTGAATTGTGTATATGATATGAAAGAGAGAATACAAACATAGAAGGAAGTATAACATGTTCTAAGACTTTCCATGATAAAAACTTCTATATATAAGGTACATGTGTAATCAAAGCACATGTATCTGGATAATAGTCTACGATATGAATAAGTGTGTCCCATACATCCCCAATCTGTTCTTAAGGCACCGTCTTGGGGTACCTGATCCTTCCCCATTCAAACTAGATTGATATTTCCCTCACCACAGGGTAGATGCTACCAGCTGAACAAAGATCACAAGGGAGTCATTTCTGTGATTTTTGAATAATCTACAGTCTCTTGAAATTTACGGCAGAGGCACTAGTTTGAAAGAAAAGATGTTTTGAGAATCAAAGTGAAGCCCTGAAGGATTCAAGACATAAAGTTTATGTCATAAAAAAATGCATTTGGGAGAATAAAGGCCAGGGTAACCTTGTCCTCTGAATTCTATAAACTAGTGGGGGAGGAGTTGCCAGGGGAAAGAGGAAAGCTACTTCAATGTGTCCCTGTTAAGGATCTTGTGTCTTACCTCTCACCTGAGTTCCAGAAGCAAGTGAGCCTCTCAAAAATTTATGCAAATCGCAGGTCTGTCATTCCAATTACACATAATATGCACTGGGAGTCTCAGATTCATTAAATCCTCATTTTTATAAGGATGCAGCTTTGGAGAATTGAAAGCAAAGGTTTGGAATCTGTACCTGGCCTTGCAGGTAAAGAAAAGACACCTTTGCTCCCCATCACTGGGGAACAGGCCAATGAAAATGGCCACAAAACACAGTCGGGCAGAGACACCTAAAGCAGTCTGATAGAGTCCTCCTGCTTTCCACTGTGGCACAGGAAGACACAGAAGTTTTCCTCATGTAGTCAAGAGCGATAAGGGCATGGCCTTGACTGCTAAAGGCCCTGAACCCCTGGAGACGTGACGGGTGAGACAGCAAGGGTACTGAAGTAATCCACAGAGACCGCCAACCATAAGCTGCTCAGGACATCACCTATGAACTTGGGTTCTCTTTCCCAAGGTGTAATAGGTGTCTGCAAAGAAAGGTTCCATAATCATCTCATTCCTTTGGGTCACAAATGGGGTTAGAGGAGGAGTATGGAACAGAATAGAATGTGGCATGTAAGAGGATTTCTTTTTCCCATAATTCTAGGCATGCAAGCTTACAACATTCATTCAGGACACCTACGACCTCCAGAAAGTACAGGACAACAAAACAAGCAATTCAAGGTACCTGCTAGTTTGGTGGGAGGAAAAATGCATTTATATGTGTAGTTGATTCTTTTTTTTTTTTTTTAACATTTATTTATTTTTGAGACAGAGAGAGACAGAGCATGAATGGGGGAGGGTCGGAGAGAGGGAGACACAGAATCTGAAACAGGCTCCAGGCTCTGAGCTGTCAGCACAGAGCCCGACGCGGTGCTCGAACTCCCGGACCATGAGATCATGACCTGAGCCGAAGTCGGCCGCTTAACCGACTGAGCCACCCAGGCACCCCTGATTCTTATTATTCATGGTGATTATGTTCTATAAAGTCACCGTGAACACTGAATTAGCAAATACTGAACCATTACTTCTTGGGGAAATACGGGCTAAGTTCCTATATGCCTCTGGTCATAACACTTTCATCAGTCGATTAACACATAAACTTGCTTTATGTATGTTTCTGTTTAAAGACATTATTCAATATATGTTGTTACTTCAATAATCACAGCCAATAGCACTATAACTCTGCCTGAGGGAAGCTCATCTAACACAAGTATTTTCTCCAAGAGGCACATCACAGGCTTCTCCGTAGCATAGGAACACTAGACAGTATTTCAGCACTGTGCTTGGGGGCCACTTTAAACAGCAAAATCACCAACAAAAAGAAAAGACAAAATGTGCAAAAAAAAAAAACAAAAGCAAAACCAAAAAACAACTAAACTAAATACACCATGAAAAGGACATTTGTTTTCAGTGCGAGAGCTGGAACACGAAGGCAGAATGTCACCTTGTTCAACCTCAGCTGGGAATGTCTGTGTCAGGCAACTCAAAGTTTTCATCACTCTGCACATATCTGGAAAGCCTGAAAGTGCTGGGAGCCCTGGCTTGGAGGTTACAAACAAATTTCAGAGAGATGACAAGTGTGCAAGCAGCGTTTCTGCAAATAATGAGGATTGACCGCATTTAAGATGCATGGGTATTAAAATGTTAGTGGGTGCAAACCCGGGAGGCAATCTTCAATTCATTGATGACAGTGCACTGTTGAAAGCTCTTTTCATTCCTATTTGTATTCAGATTTAGGAAAGCTCCAAATGCTTGCAGGAATCCACACATCTTCTATCAGGGTATATTGCAGATGGTTCCCAGGAAACCAGCTCTGAACGGGTGATTTGCAGCCGGTTTACTGGGAAGTGTTCCTGGGATCAACCCCTGTAGGGAAATGAAGGCAGTGGATTTGGGTACAAGGGGACACTGAACTGAAATGAAGTCACAGTGAATCACGGCAGGGGTGGGGCTGAAGCTCGAATGACCTCAGAGTTGCCCCCACGTTAAGGCTGAGGAGCTGGGCTTTCGTAACACCCCCAATGGCAAGTCACTAGACGCAGGCTGTCCCTCAGAAGGCACAGTGACTTTTCGTGTGATGATGATCTTCAACAGATGACAATTCCCAAAAAAGACCAAGCTGCATGAAGTCACCATGATCATTCCCAGGAGCTGGAGGGATGGGTTCCCCGTCATGGAAAGAGAATATAGGCAGTGCGTACCTGCCTATCACCCCCTAAACTGTGCCAAGCACAAGAGGGTGTTTCTAATGATGTATCTGGGGACAGCCTCAATGAGGTTTTAAAAAGGCATGGAACTAACTGTAGTGGCAGAATGACGGACCCCAAAGATGTCCACTCCCCATCCTCAGAACTTGGGACCGTGTTGCTTTACATGGCAAAAGAAACTGTGCACACAGGATTACAGTTAAGGACCTTGAGATGAAGTGGTTTTCTTGAACTATGCAGGTATATCCAATGCATCCATATGAATTCTTAAGAGCAGAGAAACTTCACAGGCTGCACATATGCAGAGATATAACAATATGAGAAGCACTCCATCTGTTCTTGCTGACATTGAGGATGGAAGAAGGGGGCCACGAGCCAAGGAACGTGGGCAGGCTTCTAGAAGGTGGAAAAGCCAAAGAAATGGATTTCCATCTAGAGCCTCTAGACAGGACTCAGCCCCGAATTTTAGCCTAGAAGACGCACGTTGGACTTTTGACCTATAGAACTATGAGAGAGTGTATGTGTATCGTTTAAGCCACCAAGTATGCGGTGATTTGTTACAGCAGCAATAGAAAGCAATTCACTATCTATCAATATAGTGACAGTGGCTCCACATGCCGAGAGAAAAGGGAGGCATCTGAGTGTTCCAAGCGACTGACTGAATCCGCAAGGATTTCCCAGCCAGCGGCGAAAGCCATTACAACAGCTTCAACTACTGTTGATCACTTTCCAGGTGATGTCTTCTTTTTTTCTTCACTGTTTTATCTCAGTGTATGCCTCTGGAGCCATTTGTTTCCTTTATGTTTTCACTCCTTGAATTGCTCACTACTGAACCTCACAACTGCACAATTGTACACAATTATAAATTAATCCTATAGCCCCGAAATTCTGTGTGATTCACAACCAGGCAGCTTGGCCCAGCCTAACAGCTGTGCCTTCAGGAAGGCGAGAAAACCAAAACATCTTTTCTGTCACTCTTCATGCCCGTTCATCTCCCCTGAGAGGGAACATTTCCCCAAGTCCACTGGTAAAATACAAGCAAGCGTGCAATTCCATTACTTACCCAGGAACATGCCTACCTACTCTGGGTCTGACCTTGAACTTGGTGAAGGAGGGAAAATGGTGAACAAGAAAGCTTCAGTCCTCACCTCAGAGAACTTGGAGTTTGGTGAGGCGTATAGCAAGAGTTCATTTTAATGCAGTGTATTTATGTTCATTGATAGAGAAATACAGGCTCCTGTAGGACTATATGGAAGAAACAGTGTTAGACGGTCAGGGAACGCTTCTCTGGAGAATTGGCTCTGAAACTGAGACCTGAAGAATGTATAGAAATTAGCTAGACAAATGGATTTAAGAACGAAGCGTGCTCCAGATCAACAGAACGTGGATACTGCAGAGGCAACAGTGAAAATCACTGCCATTTACTGTACGTTTGCAATATGTGAGGTCTTACGCTGAAGTGCTTTACATACATGATTTCATTTCATCATCAGAACAACCCAGGGGGGTATTATCAATCGCATTTTCCAGATAGAAAAACTAAGGAACATTGAGTTTATAGATCTTGCCCGAAACAATGTTGGTAGTAAGTAGTTGAAAATAGACTTGCATCCAAAAAGTCTGGCCCTAGAATTCCTACAATTCCCTTAGAATCCTGCACTGTCTCTTGCTCAGTCCCAAGCAAGAGATCCAGTGACTCATTCCAGGAACTGAAAGAAGTTCCATATGCTTGGAGCTAAGGTGACAGGGGCAGGCATTTAGATTTAGGAGCAGCAGAAAATGAAGTAGAACTTAGTATTTACCACCAGATCATAATGTATATGCCCAATATGCAAGATTTCATCAGTTTTGGATAAGGGTTCGGAAGCTGTGGGATTCAGTGAAAAGGGCATAGTCTTTGGTGTCGAACAGACCAAGTCCCAATTCTCCCACTTCTACTTCTACGCTGAGCAATTTAGGTTCCTTAAACTCCCTGTACATTTCCCCCTATGCTCCCATCTGTGACTTGGAGCTTATAATAGATACATGAAGGAGTTGTGAGGACTGCATGTTGTAAAGTACATAAGTGTCTGGCATATAGTGAGGAGGTACTTAAATGTTCAGTATTTCCCCTTCCTCATCCCTACGGGAGGGAGCAGAGCAGACTGTCTAAATACCTCTGTACGGTTCAGCCAACAAAGAGCAAGAAGTTGAACAAAAATGGATCCTGACCCACAAATTTTAAATTGCGCCTGATTTGGGTCCAAACCTCATACTTTGTTGAACCAAACTGTAAACACCAAGGACAGTGTGGTATGGAGGCAGGCCAGTGGAGCAGAAATCAGAAATGTCAGTGCTTGTGTTCTCTCCACCACAAGTGACTGTGGTGCCCCCTTCTCTGAGCCTCAGCCTCCTCAGCTGAAACAAGAGCAGGTGGCTCTTGGTGGCCTCTGTGTACCATTCAGCCTGAGCTTCGAGCTCCCTCAGTGCTTCGAGCATCTGAGCAGGAACAGGACTAGAAAGTCAAATTGATCTCTGAAGTAGGCCAGGATTCCCAGGTTAAACAAACAAAAGATGTGTATGGATGGATGGATGGATGGATAGATGATAGAAAGATAGATAGATAGATGATGATAGATAGATAGATAGATAGATAGATAGATAGATAGATGATAGATAGATGATAGAGATAGAGATCTTAAATACCTTAACAAAAAAGGGGTATAAAACAAATATCTTCTTGGGAGATGCAGAGAAGCGATGTAGGAAGGATATAAAATGCTGGGGTTCTGATATAAGACAGACATACATTCTAATTTTCTCGCTGTTGTTTGCTGAATCTGTCACCCAAAGTAAATAATTACCTCTTTAACTTTGTCTCTTCATCTGTAAAATGGAAATGATAACCTTCTTTCATAGACTTGTATTCAAATTAAAGGGTGTTTACAACTTCAGTTCACTTTTCATCCTCCATGAGAAAAATAAAAATCGACTCAGCCCATCGCTCCACGGAAAGTTAAATACCCCTTCGTTTTTGCTCCCACTACATGGGGTGTACACAATGCCTCATCAAAGCATTTATTTTTCGAGCCACCTCCTATGTGAGCGCTGTCCTCCGTATTGGGCTTCTTGAGGGCAGAGACTGTCATATTCACATGTATGTCTAAAGAGGGGCACTCAGATTGGCACTCAGCACGTGGTAATTTTTCAATGAATGTTGGTTATTCAAATAAATAAAATGAAAATTAAAACAATGAAATTGTACGTTTTGTCCACACTAGATGGTGAAGATTTTTAAGAGATATATACACTTAATGCAGGCAAGTGCACATGAGCTGAATCAACCTTTCTTGAAATCAACTAAGTAATACATCTCAAGAGTCTTAAACCTCTGTACCCTTTGATCCAGTAATTCTACTCTGAGGGCTCCAACCAGTGGAGATACTAGGCTATTGGCCAGGTAGAAGGCAATGGATGGGGAAAAGAGACTAAGTAAATACACCAAAGTATGAATAGCACCATTTCTGAGTGGTAGAGGGATTAAAAGTGATTTTAATTCTCCATTTGATACATTGCTGTATTTTCCAAGGCTTAATGGTCATGTAAAACTTTTATAGGAGGATTATAATGTACTTTTATAGTTCTAAGAGACATTTTTACAAATTTAAATATATAACCCTAAATATATTAAAAAGATGTTCCTCTTCCTCAAATACATAAGCTGCTTTTATTTACCCTGATACTCAACATAGCACCTTGCATCTTGTAGATACCCTACAAGTTCATTACACATATATATGATTTTACATGAGTGTATCTACTTGGGGCCTTAATTAATCTATCTTCACTCTCTAAATTTAGAAGTGTCACTTGTATTTTTCTTCTGGTCATTTAATTGCCAGAGACATGCAAGTGTCAGCAGATCTATTGTTCTCCAAAACAGGTTAATGCTCCAGTTAAATGCTGTCCAGATAGTTTTTATTAAAAAGTAGCACAGTTCTCCCCATGAGGTTTCAGCATCACATGCCAGGAGGAACAGAAAAGCTAACTAGGTTGCAAGGATTTGTTGGAGGATCTGATCATTGCTGTGTTATTGCTGAGGTAGACACAAATGAAGTGCTTAAGTAAAACGTCATTATTGTGGCCCTTCTCTCTTAATGGAGTTCTTTGAGACCAAAACATCTGGCTATAGTTCTTTTCTTTGTTTAAAAAAAAAAAAAGGCCAGCGTTGGGGTGCCTGGGTGGCTCATTCGGTTGAGGGGCCAACTCTTGTTTTCAGCTCAGGTCATGATCTCACAGTTTGTGAGTTCAAGCCCCATGTTGAGCTCCACGCTGACAACGCAAAGACTGTTTAGGATTCTCTCCCTCTCTCTCTGTCCCTCCCCCACTCGTACTCTCTTTCTCCCTCTCTCTCAAAATAAATAAACTTAAAAAAAAAAAAGACCAGTGTTTACTTGGCCAAAATTTTTACTGGGTAAAGATGCCAGTCTCTCAATAGAATTGGCCATCATTGCATATTTTTATATAGTCATGTTGTAAAACGTTTCCTGTGTCATCTCAAGACCTCCTCCTGGAGTTTATTACATCAAATACCCAAATTCTTATATTTCCATAAGACTTTGACTATATTCTTATCCCCCTCAGACCCCAATACGATAAAAATCATTCCTGCTCCATTATTCTTTTGGGCTGATTCTGCTTCTCTCATTTCCTAAAGTATCAATGTCTTAAAACAGGTAGCTCACACTTGGCTGGAAAAATTTCGCACACTTCCTCCAGTCCCCCAGCTTACTCTCACTTCTGATTTCTACTCTTGCTTTCTACTCTGCTGAAATTATGCTCTTGAAAATCTCCCATGAATTCTTGCTACCAAAGCCGCGGCTCCTTTCCATTCTTCAACTTCCTCACCTTCTCTGTTTTCTGTTGTTTGTTCTATCTTATTAAAAATCACTTCTTTTGGGGCGCCTGGGTGGCGCAGTCGGTTAAGCGTCCGACTTCAGCCAGGTCACGATCTCGCAGTCCGGGAGTTCGAGCCCCGCGTCAGGCTCTGGGCTGATGGCTCGGAGCCTGGAGCCTGTTTCCGATTCTGTGTCTCCCTCTCTCTCTGCCCCTCCCCCGTTCATGCTCTGTCTCTCTCTGTCCCAAAAATAAATAAACGTTGAAAAAAAAAATTTAAAAAAAAATAAATAAATAAAAATCACTTCTTTTCACTTCGATGTTTGGCAGGGTAGGATGTCAATGACCAAGGAACTGGGATTTTGCCCATGCCCCCAGTTCTTTATCAGTATCAAGCAATAGTTTGAAAGTGCATTTAACTTTGTAAAATGTTCACACAAGTTAAACGTAAGTATGTTTTTACTGAAATATGGAAAATGAAACACATGCGGGAAAGTCTGTCTTTATACCCTGTCCTCCACACCAACTCATCCCATTCCTCCTCATGTAAATAACCTGGTGAGTCTCTTCCAGTGCTTTTTCTGTGTATCCAAATCGATATATGGGTATGTAAACAGAAATAGACATCGTATAAACATAAACGATACACACATAGTTTTTGCCAACAAATGAGCTCATGTGTGTATTTTTTCTGAAACCCGTCTGTTGCTTTAAAACTAAAAGGAAGAGATACTAAGGGTGGGAAGGAGAGTAGCATGAAGAGTAGGGAGACACAAAGGTGGACAGATGGCTTGCCTTTAGGCTTAAAATATCTCATGAATACATAGGCATATTTCATGTCCATGACACATAAAGCTTCTTAAATTTAGCAACGCAAGATTAAGAGCAGAATCTTGGATTTTGATTTCGTTTTTAATAGTCGTCTTGTTGCTAATGTTGAGAATGAAACCACAGAGAGCTTAATTTGAGGGCCATCAATAAAATTCAATTTCAGTTTTTATTAGGAACTTGGCAAAGAAGGAATTATTTCTACATGACTTAATTTTAATAGTTGGTTTTGGTTTTCAAAAGGTATGAGGTTGAAAGTAGTTACAGTCAAGGAATAGAAAGAGAGCAGCTTAATTTGAGTGTTTTTGGGTTTTTTTTTTTTTTCACATTCTGGCTACACTGAGCAAGGTGATTGGATTACACGGTCTACTCAGATGCTGTAAATATCTTTACATGAGGTAAGCCTTTCCCTAGCACAGTGGTAACATGCCTTAAACAAAGTATTAAAAGCTTTGAACAAGATGGCATCTGAGTATAATGAGGTTTACTAGTTTTCTAGAAAAATGAAACACCTTTTGAAGTGACTTTTAGAAGATGAAGAAAGATTTGTACTACACAGAAGAGGCTTTCAGTGTTTGGGTTAAAAAGAACTCCGGTTCAAA
The DNA here is from genome assembly GCF_022079265.1 of Lynx rufus. Taxonomy (NCBI): domain Eukaryota; kingdom Metazoa; phylum Chordata; class Mammalia; order Carnivora; family Felidae; genus Lynx; species Lynx rufus. Next base: position 27,833,504 of record NW_025814845.1, read on the forward strand.
AGACTTCAGGGGATTTTTCTATGAACTAAATGGTTAGAGACTGATATCTCGTCACGCACCCTGTTGAAAAAGGAAAAGGTTATAGAAGGGCAGATATTAGAAAGGGCAAGGGAATTTCAAACAAGAATAAGCAGCATTCTATTATTGCAGATATAGTCATTGCCAAAGAACTGGAGGTATCATTAATCATGTTACATTGAAAGAAATGAGCAATTGATTTGGAGATGATTGGTAGCTATCACCTGTAAAGACTAGAAAAGAGAGACTTAAATAAAACATTTTACAATAAAGATCCAAAAGTGAAAAATACCTTAGAATTGAGGGACACTCAAGGAAGAGATAAAGAATGCATTAATACATGTTTATTGAGAGGTTGAGGACTTTGGTAAGGGCTTGAAGACTTTCGACAGCCTAACCTTCAGATGCATGCAGTGAAAAGATTACTTAAGCAAGATAGCATTGATTGATATTTTTCTCAAACTTATTCCTATTAATGGGGCTAAAAGACATTAGTAATTAATAACCTCAAGATTGATAATTCTCATTTTAATCATTGATGTTGATCATCACACATACTGGGAGCATTAAAGAAACATGGCAAACATTTACTTTGAGTTTTAATGATGGGTTGTTGGCAAGGTTTTACAAGGCAAATGCTTGGGGGCTATTTATCTCTTCCCAGGTAAGGCCCCAGCTGCTGCATGAATACTAACACGAATTCTCAAAATGAACCGGTGGACTTTCCACAGGTGTGGCTACCTAAAGAAGAACTATGACACATACTCATTTTCTTTGAAATAAAAAGACAACATTTTTAAAACCAAGAAGCCTTACACTACCTAATCACTTATCACTGTCCAATTAAAATGCAATTCAGAAAACATTTTGAATAAATTAAAATACCTAAGTGCAAATAGACACCTCTTGAAACCTGGGATCCTACATGTATATTGTCCCACCCACTCTCATCCAAGATTCTTACTATATCAGTCTAGGGCTTTATGCTGGTGAGCGTGTGCTTACATATTCTTCCAGGAGATTTCAATATGGATGCATCTCATCACCACAACCAAATGAAAACTACTCTTTCAATGCTTCAGTAAAGGGTAATTGAAAAGAAATCAAAAGGCCTCAGTGTATGATCATGGTGCAGTTCACACACTTACCATCTATACTGATTTTTGTTTAGCCTTCTACAACCAGAAGCTCTCTTTCCAGCGGCAACCTCTTCCTCCCACTTTGTACGCCCTGAATCCTATTATTTCTTTATTCCTCTCCTCTTGGCCACAGGAGTGGTCACATGACCCAGCCCTGTCCAAGCGTTTATCCTATTCCTCTGGCCAAAGTGACTCAAAATGGGGCAGAGAAAGTACTCTCCAGGATTTTCTTCCCCAGCCGCTAAGACGGGCAAGTGTTCCTTTTTCCACTGCGGATGTGAAGCTGGTAGAATGTGTCCAACCTGCTATGTGATTGCTTAAATTCTTTGGCTTATTTTCTTCACCTATAGAATTGAAATAATGGCACCCACCATGCCTGTACACGAAAGCATTGAGACATAACATTTAAGCTCACGTACATCCCTCCAAAATAAATATTTAATTCAGACAGTAAGTCATCCGAACTAATTATTTAGTATTATATAAAAATGTCTTAATTTCTTAATCCTTAAGGAGTTATTCCATTGTCATGTAAATAGTGCTCATCAGCAAACAAAGCAAAAACCTCAATCTATTTATAAACCAATAATTAATAACAATGAATAATTCATTCTTCAGCCACTGAATAGTTTAATCACGTTATTAGTTATATCTTAATAGCCCTTTCCTCCAATATTAAAATTATATTTTAAAACTTCTCATTTCCTGATACAATGTGTATCAGTCACTCTCAAATTTATCAATCACCTGGTAATCATATAAAATGCAGATTAGGATTCAACAGGTCAGGGTGGGGCCTGAGATATGGTATCTCTTTTTTTTCTGGCTTTATTGAGCTATAATTCATATATAACATTGTGTAACTTTAAGGTGAACAATGTAATATGATACACGTATATACTGTGGAATGATTACCACAACAGGGTTAGTTAACATCTTCATCACTTCACATAATTACCTTTGTGTGTAATTGTGTGTATGTGTGTGCATGTGTGTGGTGGTTAGAACACCCAGGGCACCTGGGTGGCTCAGTCAGTTAAGCTTCCAGCTTCGGCTCAGGTCATGATCTCGCAGTTCACGAGTTCGAACTCCTGCATCGGGCTCCCTGCTGTCAGTGTGGAGCCTGCTTCAAATCCTCGGTCCCCCTCTCTCTCTGCCCCTTCTCCACATGTGCTCTCTTTTTCTCTCTCTCAAAAAATAAATAGACATTAAAAAAATAAGATTTACTCTTTTCAAGGGAGGCAACCCATAAAAGACTCTTTTTTTTTTTTTTCAACGTTTATTTATTTTTGGGACAGAGAGAGACAGAGCATGAACGGGGGAGGAGCAGAGAGAGAGGGAGACACAGAATCGGAAACAGGCTCCAGGCTCTGAGCCATCAGCCCAGAGCCTGACGCGGGGCTCGAACTCACGGACCGCGAGATCGTGACCTGGCTGAAGTCGGACGCTTAACCGACTGCGCCACCCAGGCGCCCCCATAAAAGACTCTTAAATACAGAGAACAAACTGAGGGTTGCTGGAGGGGAGGTGGCAGGGGGGATGGGCTAGATGGGTGATGGCCATCAAGAAGGGTATTTGTTGGGATGAACACTGGGTGTTACATGTAAGTGATGAATCACTAAGTTGTAGTCCTGAAACTGATACTACATATATGTTAACTAACTTGAATTTAAATAAATTAAATAAATAAATAAATAATTGATTTACTCTCTTAACACTTTTTTTTTTTGGTTAATATGCAGTGTAATATTAGTTTCAGGTGTATAATATAGTGATTCAGCACGTCCATGCAACACCCGGTGCTCATCACAAGTGCCCTCCTTAACCCACATCACTGATTTCACCCATCCCCCCACCCACTTCCCCTCTGATAACCATCAGTTTGTTCCCTCTAGTTAAAAGTCTGTTTCTTAGTTTGCACCCCCCTCTCTTTTCTTCCCCTTTGCTCATTTGTTTCGTTTCTTAAATTCCACATCTGAGTGAAATCAGATGGTATTTGTCTTGTCATTAGTTTTGAGCAATTTGATTATGATGTGCTTTGATGTGGTTTTCTTTGTTTCTTCTGCTTGGGGTTTTTGAGATTCTTGGATCTGTGCTTCTATAATTTTCATCAAATATGGAAAGTTTTCATCCACAGTTTATTCAAATGATTTTTTTCTTATTTTTTTCTGTTTTCTTTTTTTTTAATTTAAATCCAAGTTAGTTAACAATACTTTCTGAGTATATAATAGCATTTTTAACTGTTGTCACCATGCACTACATTAGATTCCTAGAACTTATTCATCTTCTAATTGGAAGTCTGTGCCCTTTGATCAACATCTCCCCATTACCCCCACGCCCCAGCCCCAGCAATCAGTGTTCCGCTCTCTCTCCCCTTCTATGAATTTGACATTTTTAGGTTCTATATGAAAGCGAGATCACACAGTACTTGTCCTTCTCTGTCTGACTTATTTCATATATGCATATAACACAACTTCTTTATCCATTCACCCATTGATAGACACGTAGGTCGTTTCCATGTCTTGGCTGTTGTGAGTGATGCTGCAGTGACTATGGGGTTGCAGACATCTCTTCGAGATAGTGATTTCATTTCCTTCAGGTATATTCTCAGATGTGCAATTGCTAGATCATGTGGTGGGCCTCTTTTTACATTTTTGAGGAACCTCCATGCTAATTTCCATAGTAGCTATAGCAATTTACACTCTCATCAATAGTGCACAAGGGCTCCCTATTCTCCACATTCTCCCCCAGTTCTTGTTATCTCTTGTCTTTTTGATAATAGATATCCAAACAGGTAGGAGGGGATGTCTCATTTTGATTTGCACTTCCCTCATGATTAGTGATGTCAAGCACCTTTTCATGTACCCGTTGGTGATTTTCATGTCTCCTTTGGAAAAAATGTCTATTCAGGCCCTCTGCCCATTTTTCAATCAGATTATTTTGGGTTTTTGCTATTGAGTTATATAAGCTCATTATATATTTTGTACATTAACTTCTCATCAGATAGGTGGTTCACAAGTATTTCCAACAAACTCTAGATGACAGGTGTATATCTGGTCTGCTGATTATGGCAAATGGTTCTCTGGGCTTTTGTCTCCTCATCTTAGATGAAAATATTGAAATTTGTTATACAAAAAAACATAAGCATACAGTGGGTACTTAAGAAATTATTGATTGATTGACATTGGAAAATACCATAGAATCACATCTTGGGATTTTTAAGGACTTACTATTCTAAGTGAAAAGGCTGGGCATTTTTTATTAGGTAATTATTGTAGAGCTTCCAGATTTATATTCAATCTTCATTTTCACATAATAGTCAATTTGACAAATATATATATATAAGATCCTGTCATTTTCAATGAAGAATTGAGCCTATAATTAAATGTTGTTCACAGTTCAGTGACCTAGGGTTCATACTGAAAAGACAAGTTAAAATGGTAGGTAAACGATGAAACACATTTCTGACCAAGCGACTTCATGAAAATATACACTGGAATATGATTGTCAGTTAAGGTGGCTTCTTAAAGGCAGCCTGCATTAGAATAGGGTGTGCATTTCCTTCCCATGCCTTGCAGTGCTGGTGCAGAATAGTAAACATATCATTTTAATATAAAATAGACATCCTGGTTCAAAAGTTGCAGCATAGAGTTGACTCTTTAAGCCAGAAGACATTGAAATATACTGAGAGGCAACATTTCACCAAGAAATGCACAAAGTTCATCAAATTTCAGTCATGAAATTTCAGCTAAGAATATTCCTTCTTAGCATAAAATATTTTGACATTCTCTGTTTAACAGATTTTAAAGTGAGAGTAATTTAGTGTATCTCAGATAATATTAGAGTAATCGATGGATCGGGTTTCCTTGTTCCAAGGTAGAATACCAAGTATTCAGTTGAGTTGTTGATGATGGATTGATTTGACCCAGACTTAAGGATATCCCTAAGAAAGCAAAATAATAAGATCAACGTTTCCCAGGGTGGTTTCTTTTTTGTTGTTTTTTGTTGTTGTTGGTTTTTTTTTTTGGTCGTTCCTTGATCAACTAAGTCGATTTTGGCTTTTAGTTACTAATCAGTATTCCACTAATGCCTGTTATAACAATTCAAAAAGACTTAACAGAACCTCATAAGAGTCAATTTGGTTAATCCCCCCCCCCACATAGGTAAATGTGACAAATGTATTTTTATTTAGTGACACCTGAGGTGGGTTAGGATTTTTTAAGTTTATGGGCAGGCTTTTTTAAGAGACCTGAGTGAGAATTTCAAGCTAACGGCAACATTTCCATGAAGTATATCTCTAAACAAAAGAAAAATCTGACAGTTGTTTTGAAATCAGCATACCATGTTAAGTTTAACACACATTCCAGCACAAAGCTGGTCATTCCATGACCAGTCTAGAAAGAATTACCCACATGGTATAGATGAACATTTGTCCATTCAGCTTCAAGATAGCTCTTAACGTCTGTAGAAATCATTTTTTTTTTCACTGAAAAAAAAGACCATCAGGTGTTACATGGCACAGTTATTTGTGACATTGTCGGGGATCCTTTTATTTTTGCTATGTATTGCCTCATAATTGCAATTTTGAAAGTGGATTACTGAGTTGAAAGGGCAGAAAAGTTGAAGGAGTGAGTTTATGAGTTGAGCTCTGTGTGGAAACCTCCCTTGGGTAGCTCAGCATCCAGCAGTATATAGCATACATAGATTAATGATTTGAGTTAGAATAATATGACTTGTTATTTAAGTACAAGGATAAATAATGAACACTACCACGTTTCCCAATCCATAAAAAAACCTAACCCTTTAAATTTTTTAAAGTAGCTATATAGCAGATAAAAACTTTTTTTTTTTTTCTGTTCTTTTCTCAATCCTTTTACTGTTACATTGTTGTCTAAAGGTTGGAAGTAGATTTCTGAATCTTTTGGAAATTTCTTGGTTGAGGTTATCCCATGTAGAGTTTCATTATCTTGGCAGGAAAACAAACATAAGGCAGATAACATTTGAGGCATTTAGCACTACACCTGGCACATAGCATCCATTTAGCATTTGTAAAATTATGTATGGTATGCTACATAATTTCTTCATTTGATATTATACTAATCAGAGACATTTTTCATGTAAAATAAAATGTTTTTAATCACCAACACAGAAAAATGGGTCTTTAGGCCAAACTTCATGGTGATTGCAAAATATTTAGATTATTTAAAATACTGATGAAGAAGCTCAATCTTTTCCCCTTTTAGCAGATGTGAGATTTTCAAGATAGCTCTAGTGGTAAGAACTGGGGGCCTACTTCAACGCACATGTGCTGAAATGTTCTGTTTCCCAGCTTTATAATTAGAGATTATTTCACAGTGATTTTCAGCATAGATAAAATTTAGCTCACTTAAGATATGACAGCCATCATCTCTTATTTTCATTAAACATGCTCTAGAGCGGGTGGTTATAGAAATAAGATAGGAATTAGCATCTGAAAGTTTAAAGATGATTGCAAAATCTCTTCCTTAGAAAATTATGGGTTTCCCTTGGCTTAGCTTTCCTAAAATAAATCAGGATTGCTCCAAGTGGCAGCCTCTGCTGCCTGATGTATCACATTTGAGTGTTCATCTACATCCACAAAATAGAAGTCTGACTTCAGTTGTTCCAAAATATAAGCTGTGTCTCGCTCTTGAGATGTAGGGACAATTGGCTGAGTGTGTCACCAAAGCCCATATGCCCCTGCATAATTTGCCCACTTTTCCTCTTCGAATGTGTCTTGGCATAAATGCATCTGCTCCACCATACATGCTCTTCAATGACATACAATTTTCCTATGCCTGGGAGCAAACCTTTAAAGTGAAATTAAAAAAAAATAATAATTAAGAAACTATTTCTAGTTCTGTTTAAAAAACGAATAAAACTTTGTCTGTGGAGGGCCATCAAACAAATCAACTTAGCTCTTCCACTGATGATCATTTCCTGTGGTGTCCATTTATCAAGGGAAAGAGTTCATGTTGGCTGGCTTCCACATTCAACGGTGGTTCTGTCAGCATTCAGGGACTATGAGAGTTGTTGCTCTATTTTTTTGGAACCAAACTCCGATGCTCTGGGAAAGACAGTCTGTGAAGTGCTTAGGATAGGAAAATTTTCTAAGTCCTCTGTCTCCCACTTTCTATGTGAATTATTTTCATCTCTTCATTGCTGTGATATTCAAGGACATTCTTATTAGGAAGATGTTGCTGATGGGAGTGATCCTCAAAGGGACCTTAAGACAAAAACGACCTTGGATATTTCATCTGAGTGTCCCAGGTCCTTCAAATGCTTCTGAAAAAAACCTAAGGAGGAGTCATAGAAATAAGGGCATACATCTCACTGTTCTTCTTCTTCACTAATTTCAGAATACAGGGCCACCAATTTATCCACTAATGTTTCTTTCTCACTACAGAAAACATAGGATTTAGTAAGCACTTATTACTTGGTATTGGACCAATCAGTATGGAGGTCTTGTGGACTTAGGGCTTATTTGACACAGGTAAGACGAGAGAGTAAAGGGCAGAGAAAAACACATAAAGCAAGTGTGCAAAAGCAGACAGAAGACCATTTGGCCACCGCAAATGAAAGATGTGACCTGGGTTCTTGACTTTATAGTTTCTACTTCTGGTAGTGAGCGAGACTTTCTGTATTTCCTATGTAGATAGTCTGTGAGATACCACGGCTTTCTTCCAATAGATTCTCCAAAGCATTCAATCAACAAATATATATTGAGTTTGTACTATGTGCCCAGCATTGTAGAAAGTTCTAATTAAACAACAGAGTATGAGATAGACATGGAAACTATCTTCAGAGGTTGTATGGTTTGACAGGAAAATGAAACACTGAATAGATAATTCCACCAAAAAACATATTGTGAGAGGGGAAATACAATCTGATATGAAAGCACGTAGTTTGGGTAGCATGAGTCATTATGCAGCATTAGTCTACCAGTCATTAGTCTGGTAGAGAGGGATACTGACACTGGTTAAACAGGGCCTCTTTGAGGAAGTAGCATGTCAAAAGAGACCTAAAGGATTATGGACAATTGACTAGGTGAATGGAGAGGGAAAAGTGAAAACATTCCAAGCAAAAGAAAAGCTCTGTGAAGCCTCAGGATAGATAATTGGTATTCTGGGAAATGCCAGTATGAAGAAATCCAATACAGCCCCCAAAAATTGAAGAGGTAAGTAAAGGTTAAAACTTAGGAATGCTTTTATAATTAGGGTAGATTTATAATATATTTTAAAGTCAGAAAATTTAATGCCTCTAGCTTTGTTCTTCTTTCTCAAGATTGTTTGGGCTATTTGAGGTCTTTTGTAATTCCAATGAATTTTAGGATTATAAAATTTTTATGTTAAAAAATGCCTTTGTATTTTGATGGGCATAGCATTAAATCTTTGTATCTCTTTAGCTAATTAAAACAAAGTGGTATTAACATAAAGACAGACATATAAACAATGGAACAGAATAGAGAGCCCAGAAATAGATTCACATGTATACACTCAATTGATCTTCAACAAAAGTGCCAAGAATATAAAATGGGGAGAGGATGGTCTCTTCAATAACGGGTGTTGAGAAAACTGGATATCCACATAAAAAAGAATTTAAATTGGACTCATACTATACAAAAAATCAATTCAATATACATTAAAAACTTAAAGGTAAGACCTGAAAATATAAAACTTCTAGAAGGAAACATATGAGAAAATCTTTTTTTTTATGTTTATTTATTTTTGAGAAAGAGAGAGACAGAACATGAGCAGGGGAGTGGCAGAGAGAGAGGGAGACACAGAATCCAAATCAGGCTTTGGGCTCTAAGCTGTCAGCACAGAGCCCGACACAGCGCTCAAACTCATGGACCATGAGATCATGACCTGAGCTGAAGTTGGATGCCTAACTGACTGAGCCACCCAGGTGCCCCAATAAAATCTTCTTGACAGGAATGTTTGCAATGATTTCTTAGATATGACACCAAAAGAACAAGCAACAAAAGCAAAAATAAACAGGTGAGACTCTATCAAACTAAAACTCTTCTGCACAGCAAAGAAAACAATCACCAGAATGAGAATGCAGCCTATGGAATGGGAGAAAATATTTGCAAGGAGTTAATATTCAAAGTATATAAGGAACTCCTACAACTCAATAGCAAAAACTAAAAAAACCAACAACCATAAGAAACATGTGACTCAACTTAAAAATGGGCAAAGGGCTTGAACAGACATTTCTCCAAGGACACAAATGGCCAACAGATACATGGAAAGCTGCTAAACATCTCTAATCATGAGGAAAATGAAAATCGGAACTACAATGAGATATCACCTCATACCAGGTTATTCTCAAAAAAAAAACAAAACCAAAAAAAAAAGTAAACAGGTTGTGGAAAAATGGGAATCCTTGTACACTATGAGAATGAAAATGGTGCAGCCAAGATGTACAACAGTATGGAGTTTCCTCGAGAAATTATAAGTAGATCTACCATATGATCCACTAACCTACTTCTGGGTATTTATCCAAAGGAAATAAAAATCACTATCTCTAGGTGATATCTGTATTCCCATGTTCATTGCAGCATTATTCACAATAGCCAAAATATGGAAACAACCTAAATGTCCATCAACAGATGAATAGATAAAGAAAATGTTATATTATTCAACCTTAAAAAAAAGGAATAAATCCCATCATATGTGACTACATGGATAAACGTGAAGGACATTATGCTAAGTAAAATACCAGTTGCTGAAGGATAACCACTGCATAACTCCACATATATAAGGTACCTAAGATAGTCAAACTAACAAAAGCAGAGACTAGAATGGTGGTTGTCAGAGGCTAGCAGGGGAGCTGTTGTTCAACGGATGTAAAGTTCCAGTCATGCAAGGTGAAGAAGTTCTAGAGATCTACTGTACAACATAGTGCCTATATTGCGCACTCTTAAAAAAATTTAGTAAATCTCATGTTAAGTGTTCTTATCACAAAAGAAGAAAAAAGGGGGAGGCATAAGGAACTTTTGGAGTTGATAGGTTTATTATCTTGATTATGGTAATGGTTTCACAGGTATGCCTGTCATACTCATCAAATTGTATATATTACATATGTGCAGTCTTTTGTATATAAATTATGCCTCAATAAAGCTGTTAAAAAAGCACTTGAGAATGCTTTTAAGAACTCTGAATTTTATTCTAAAGTCATGGAAAAGCAAAATAAAGTTTTTTAAGAAGTTATGATAACATAATCAGATTTGCATCTTTCACCATTTCGGGCTGTTGCATTAAATAAGGAGGGAAATGATATTAACTGGGACTAAAGTCATGGTTCTCAACTGGAAGCATTATTGCTTCCCAGTGAACATTTTATAATGCATGGAGACATTTCTTATCATCAGGACCTAGGGGGAAGGAGGAAGAGTTGCTATTGGCATCTAGTTGGTAGAGGACAGGGATGCTGTTAAACATCCTACGATGCACAAGATGATCTAACACAACAAAGAATGATCTGGTCCAAGATGACAATGGTGTTGAGGTTGAGAAACCCTGGAGTAGGCTGAAGGCAATGGAAATGAAGAGAAGTTGTGTATTAGATACTTAAGAGGTAAAATTAATACAATTTAGTGATTAGACAGAGGGGTCAGGCATAAAGAGTAAAAAGTTTAACCCTCTGGTCAACCACATCAAATGCTGCTTTGACTTCAAGTAGATCGACAATCAACTCTTTTTTCCAGATAAGTTGGGAAATGAGAAAGTCACCGGTGACTTGGGAAATGCTGGTTTGGTAAAGCAGTGGGGAGAGTTCAGAGTGGGTTGGGGAGTGAAGAGAAGAAATACAACCTTTTAACAATTCTTTTGAAAAGCTTGACTGCAAAGAGCAAGAGAACAGAGCCATAGCTAAAACAATATATGGTTGATTTATTATTATTACCCATTACTGCTTAAGAAGGGAGAGATTTGGTATATTTAAACATTAATATCAGGGTTAAATGTCAATAGAAGAATACTAAAGATACAGGATACAAAGAGAATAATTGTTGGGGCAAGACCTCCAAGAAGGAAGAAAGGGAGCATGACAAATAAATAAGACGACTGATGGAGCCCACATAACAAACAACAGCTTACTGATGTAATCATTTTCTTTCCATAGGTGGAGAGAGTTGATGCAAACTACGGAGTGAAATCCCTAGGAAACTGAAGCAAGGGCATTGCCAAAGGAGTTCTTGTTTGTTTGCTTTTCTCACTTTGGTGGTATTTTGAATATTAAGGGAAAATAAAAGTCTCCTTTTAGGACTCTCTTCACAGGAAATGTTTATTTAAATTCACTTTATGAGCTGAAGGGATAATAATGTGTTCTAAATCAGTATCTTGTCTGTGGCCGTCAGAAAGAGAAATGACTCCTGCTCATAATTGCTAATATATTCCCAAATGTATTTGGACATGAAGAGAAGCATCACTTTGAAACTTTTCTTAGTGTACCAAAGGGCTTTACAAGGTATATGAGAAGGTGTTAGTGGAGAGGATTGAGAAATCATGGATAAATACCTTCACAGTCCCTTGTAACCTGTAGATTAGCTGTCGGGGAGGGAGACGGTGGGGTAAAGGACAGGAAGTATGCCACCGACCAGCTACGTGATCCTGAGCAAGTTGTATAATACTTCATTGTCTCAATTTCCTCATCTGAATAAGGGGAATTATAATACCACTTTCATATGGGTTACTTGGAGGATTAAATGAGATAATGCCTGTAATAATCGTCAAGAAATATTATCATCATTAGAGTGGACAATTTGCCCTTGCCAGTTCAGTGATGTAACCATTGTGTCAGTTTTATATTCACAACTGCATGGAGCTTTAATTCATTCTCTTAAACATCTAACGTTAATTCAAAATCCTGACAATGGGCTTTGATACCTAGAATAACTGAGCAATAGATCATTCTCACTTTTGCTCCATAGGGCATTGTCTATCTAAAAGCATCTGCTTAAATCCTAAAGATGAGAGAGAAATCATGCAGAAAGAGATAGAAACTGCCTTTGCCTGTTTGGAGGCCTTCCATTGACTGCCCTGATGCTCTGACCTCTCATTTATTATCTCTCTTTCAAGAAGACAGCATGGAGAGGGAAAAACAAAATGCTCTCGATGAAAATATCTGACAAAATGAAAACCTTAGCTTGGAAGTCATCGTCATACACTGAATAGCCACTGTCTTTTGATTACTCAGCTTGGCATTTTATGCCTTTGGGGGGAAAAATGGAGAAAAAGGCTCAGAAGCAGTAATGACAGAATTGGGGTGATCTCTGTTCAGAAGGACACGGACAGGGCAAATGCCATGATCCTTCATTGCTCCAGAACCAAAAACTAATGAGTCTGATTCACCTCTTTGCCTCAAACATGCCTTGGCTGAAGGTTAATCACATTAATTCCTGTGAGTCAACATTCTGCCATGTCATGGGGAAAAAAAAAAAACCAAAAAACAAAAAACCTGTCAACCATTCCAATAGTTAAAGCCCCATGTGATGATTTTCAAACTTTTCCTGAACCATAAGAATCCTGCCATCTTTATATGTCCTTTAGGTTAACTCTTTTCTATCAACAAATATTTGGCTACTGAGAGTCTAGAAACTAGTGTTTTTGCAAATCATGGGTTTTTAAATTGAGGGGCATGAGCAATTGTAAAAGGAAAGAGGAGAGCCAGAGGGGAGAAAGACTGGAGAAAATGGGTATCAGAATTGTGAATGGATGCTTTTGCAGACCAGTCATATGAAGTCTAGAATAAAATAAAGCCCACATCTTCCTCCCTGTTTTCCTCTCAAACTAGCCTTTTACCTAAAAAACATCAGGGCTTACAAGTGATGAGCTCATCTTTAGACCAAAACCATAAAAACCAATGGGTGTTTTACGTGAGTTAGCATCGCAAGTCATCACAATACTTAATTACTACAATGCTGACCTAGACCAGTGCTTTCTCAAATTGCGGTGTGCATACAAATTCCCTGAAGTTCTTATCAAAATGCAGATTCTGATTCAGTCACTTTGGAATGGGGCACAAGATTCTGTATCTCTAACAACGAATTCTATTGCATTCTATTGACTTTGAATGCCTACAAATTGCATTGATAGGTTCAAAATAAAATCACTTCTAATGATCCATCTCATTATTGCTTAATCTATGCCAGATTTTTGTGATTCAGCATCCATTCCACTATTTCAGGGCATCAGAATCATCCTAAAAGTAAGTTTTTCACAGTGTATTGATGACCAGTTTATGTCCAACCAACCATGAAGATTATTCAGCGCTCTCCAATAACCCAAGTCTTAATTATGAAAGGTTTGTTGAAATGGGTCATTATGATGTATACAGATTTTTTTTTTAATTGGACTCTTGATTTTTTTTCTCAGATGTGAATCTTAACTTCTTAAATTATACAATAAAATTTAAGGTGTAAATTTAGGGTCTATTCACGTGAGTATAACATTAACATTTTTTAGTATGGAGTGACATAAGTGACGTAAAAGAGATCTGAAAGTAATCAATGATGTGCCCTTGTGACCAAAATGGAATAAATGGGTAGGCTAGAGCAAAGGCATTTAAGTATCTTATGCACTGCTTTTAGACAAAATCTCTGGCACCAACGGCATTAATAGTATATAAACAGCAAAGTCCTAGTTTAAAATACCTAGCACACAGGGGCGCCTGGGTGGCGCAGTCGGTTAAGCGTCCGACTTCAGCCAGGTCACGATCTCGCGGTCCGGGAGTTCGAGCCCCGCGTCAGGCTCTGGGCTGATGGCTCGGAGCCTGGAGCCTGTTTCCGATTCTGTGTCTCCCTCTCTCTCTGCCCCTCCCCCGTTCATGTTCTGTCTCTCTCTGTTCCAAAAATAAATAAACGTTGAAAAAAAAAGTGCCTAGCACACATCAGAGAGGCTAACAGATACTGAAGTTGCTGTAACAGTGTGTTGAATTAACTGAATTGCAAGGCTATGATCTATTCACCAAAGTTTTTGCCAGAAAAGACCAGTGAGAGGAAAAATACTACCATAGTAGAAAGACTTTTGAATGAGAGGGATGTATTCCCAGAAGCCTCTTTCTTTATAGAATATTGCAGCCACCCTCACTCTCCATTGTCTTTTTGTCATTCTGCCACACCCAGTTAAGTCCTAACCTTAGGTAAACCCGACTGTCTTCCCAGTACCTGCATTCAAATAGCTGAAATGTTCTGGAACAAATCACATCACCAGGTTGATTGATGGCACTTTCAATTTGTAATTCCCAGTCTCAACGTAGCTCTCAACATCCCTTATGATCTTATCACATTATTCCAATCAGTTTCTGCAGATTCTTTTTGCCCTTCACACTCCTCAGATGACCAACCCCTCCCGTATCCCCTTCACCATCTCTGGATGGCCTTAACAAAACATGGCTTGTTGTTCGGCCAGCTGTCTAAAAGCGAACTGTCCAGGCTTTTATTCAGCTTCCGGCAATTTATCTAAATGCAACTTTAGATATTAACTCCTTATCTGATGCATCATTTGCAAATACCTTCTCCCATTCAGTAGGCTGTCTTCTTGTTTTGCTGATGGTTTCCTTTGCTGTGCAAAAAGCTTTTCATCTTAGGGTAGTCTCAATAGCTTAATTTTATATGTTAATTATACTTGAGCAAATAAATAAATAAATAAATAAATAAACAAATGTTAAAAATTAATGTAACTTTAGGCATATATGTCCTAACAGTTCTGGGCCTCAGGTTTGTAGTAGTAAAATAGAGATAGTAATAGTTCCTCCCTCATAAGGTTATTGTAAGTAGTAAGTGAGTCAGTACATGTAAATGTTTTACACAGTATCGGCTGTCAATAAACCATCAGTAAAAGTTTTCCTATGATTCTAATTATATTTTCACAGGAAAGATGAAGCCACTGGATAGAAATTCCCTTAACTTCCCAACCTCATATCAACAAATCCATCTGCACATTCATGGCCTCATCTAAACCTTATGTCTTCCAAAAGGCCCTACCTTCTGATGCCATCGCATTGGGGTTAGGATTTCAACATAGGTATTTGGGGGAGAACATAAGAATTTAGTCTATAACAGTAACCTACAACTAAATGACTCCTATTCCCTCCACCAAAAGCCCTCTAGGTAAAAGTTACAATAATTCCTATATTCCTAACTTCTTTTTTTTAATGTTTATTTATGTTTGAGAGAGAGAGAGAGAGAGAACGGAGGAGGGTCAGAGAGAGAGGGGGACAGAGGACCTGAAGCAGGCTCTGTGCTGACAGCAGCACAGAATAGTGAGATCATGACGCTCAGCCGACTGAGCCACCCAGGTGCCCCTGTGTTCCTAATTTCAATGATCATTTCGCTTGCGATCTTCTCAGCATTCAAACATTGACTACCTTTCTCTTTGACTTCCAAGACATTATACCCTCCTGATTTTGTTCCTCTTATGCCGTAGCTCATGCCAGAAATGTCACAATATCCAATCACCAAGTCTGATGATTCTCCGCCCTAAATATTTTTAAATGCATCCACTTTTGCTCATAGTTATTGAATAGACAAAATAATATTCCTCTACCTAACCATCTGAACTATCCTTTTTATTCTCCACATAGCATCTTAAAAACCGTATAGCTCTCCTTAAAGTCTTTCAATCACTATTCATTGTTTTTAGGTTGAAAAGAATACTTATTACATTTATTTTAACTGTATCATAAAAAAACTCAAATATACTTCAAGGTAGGGAAAATACTATGATACATTCCCATATATCCATCACCTAGCCTTAATAATTGCAATTTTATCATATTTCCTTCCTCTATTTTCTCATTCGTTCAGTTGTTTTTTGATTGTGGTAAAGGACACATAACATGAAATTTACTATTTTAACTATTTTTAAGTGTACAATTCTATGGCATTGAGTACCATCAGCACTACCCATCTCCTAAAGATTATATTTTTACTACACAACAAGGTTGACAAGCATGAACTGCTCTCCATCCTAGGTCACTAGAGTCAAGTCACTTTGGCCTTTATATAGTTTCTTGTAAGTGCCAAACTTGTTCCTTACTCAACACCTTCACACATGCTTTTCACCTTGCTTAAAATGCTTTTTCCCACCCATGTTGCTGGCCAAATCTTACTCACTATTGAATATTCAGTTTATTTTTTTTAATGTTTATTTTTGAGAGAGAGGGACACAGAGCGTGAATGGGGGAGGGGCAGAGGGGGGGGACACAGAATCTGAAGCAGACTCCAGGCTCTGAGCTGTCAGCACAGAACCTGATGTGAAGCTCGAACTCGCAAACCATGAGATCATAACCTGAACCGAACTCGGACGCTCACCCGACTGAGCCACCCAGGAGCCCCTGGAATATGCAGTTTAAACATTAGCTCTTTCCATGAAAATGCACACTAGGCAAGGTCTCCAGCCACATGATCTTGCTATACTCCCTTACTTCTATAGATGGAGGTAATACAACATAGGTCAAGCTCTAGAGCCAGACTGCCTCAGTTTTAATCTTGGCTCTGTATGACCTTGGGCAAGTCACTGTGTCTCTGTGTCTCAATTTCTATCTGCAGAATGGAGATAATAGGACCTTGTCTCTAGGTCATTTTGAGAATTATTTAAGTGTTTAGAAAATGGCTTGGACTTAGGGTTGCATAAGTATTAGCAATTACTACTCTTCTTCAAAATACCTAAGGATTTTGTGAAAGTTTCGTTAAATGTCTGTCTGCCGCTATGAAGTCTCTCTTGGTTACCTCTGTATTTGAGAAGCTAGTTCAGGGCCTGTTACATATTCCTCAATCAATACTGGTTGAATATTGGTCTTCTCAAATATTTTTGGCTCAGAATATTGTTGTTAAGATCAAATTAAAGGTTAAGAAAGAAAAGAAAAGAAAAGAAAAGAAAAGAAAAGAAAAGAAAAGAAAAGAAAAGAAACTCATGAAAACTTTCTAAGCTTTAAGTCCCAATGTGCATCACGATGCTGCTATTGGGAAGTTTAGGCATAAACAAATGATAGTAAAGTGTATTTGAGATGTTAAGGATGCACATATTAAATTGCCATGGTTCATAATATATATTAGTGTATCCCAAAATGAGTTCTTTGAAATGCTAGTTTATGAAGTAGTTAAAAGAAAAAATAGGAACTTTTTACCCTGATTGATAAATTTGGGAAATGCTGCAAATAATTGTCCCCCTCCCCCTTTGTAGTTTCACAATATACATTTCCCTGTGAAGCACTGGAAAATAAAATAATTCAACTTCTTTAACTCAGAATTTCATCAGCTTACTTTTTTTCTGTCATAGAACTTTTTTTTTTTTTCAAGAAAACCTATTAATTAGCCATAGGAACCAAATTTCATTCATAGAATCCAGCTTGATAGAAACTGGGGAAGACGTGATATGATTGTAGCAAGAGCAAGGTGATTGCAGACTCAAGCGATCTAACAATGTTTCAGACACAAGTTGGAATATGAGCCTGGCAATACGGAAAATAGAATTTAGATAGATAAAGAGAGGATAAAAGGATTTCACAGATAACAAAATGTTAGCCATAGAAATGGAATTAATCTGGTAAATATGGGGCTGAACTATGTCTTGATATCAAATCTCAACGATCTTGCCAATTTTTCTTTAGGATGTTTAGTAAGAACTGCAGAAGTATTTTTCTTTAAAGTTTCATAGAGAAGTTGAGAATTTAACTAGCATTTGAGGAGGAGTTGGTTGGGTAGGTGGTGTGGAAAAGAGAAGGAAAAATGTAAAGGTTTCCGAGCCTTAGTGGGGGTGAGGGCGGGAGGGGTGGGGGATTGGACAGGCAGATTTGGATTCATTTAGAGTTCTCCACTCAGGCTTTTCTGTATATTTATTGTTAAATTCTAAATTCAGCAATCCTCTAAAGTGGTTATTACTATATCTCTTTTGCAAACAAGTTAATCTGGGGTTCACAGAGCTTATGTAATGTATCCAATAACACACAGCAGAGTTTCAATTGTAATCTAAATTACACACACTCTTCCCATTATACCACACTGCTTCTTAAATTCAATTGGAAATTAAGCACACACACACTTCTCTCTCTTTTGTTGTTTCCAGTCCTATCACCTCATTACATTCTCAATAAAGTCTCTCTCTCTCTCTCTCTCTCTCTCTCTCTCACACACATACACACACACACACACACACACACCACTCCCCTCCCATGCCTCATCTCCACACAGACACACAGAAAATGTGCTCTTAATTTATCTGAATGTAATCATGCTGTCCTGTATGGTAGCCACAAACCACATGTGGCTGTTGAGCACTTGAAAGGTGGCTAGTCCAAACTGAGATGTGAGTGTAAAATACAAATCAGATCTCAAAATCTTAGAACAAAAATAAAGTAATAATAATAATTAATAAATTTCATACAGATTATATTTTTAAGGATAAAATTTTGAATATATTGGGTTAAATATATGATTCTTAAAGTTAACTTCACTTGTTCCTCTTTCCTTTCTCGAGAAACTCCTAGAAAATTTTGAATTACATGTGCAGGTTATATTTATGGCTTAAGTTATATTTCTGTTGTACAGTCTGGTATATAATATCAACATTTTTTTTTGTCCTTTTGAAATTCTCAAGATTCCTCCCACGATTAGGGTTAATCCCCCGAAATGCAAGTCCTCATAAATGTCTGACACATTAAGCCATTATCTTTTCTGAATGAATTTATCGGAAATTAGCCCAATCATCTGGAAAGGCCCTGAATGAATGGGGCTGAGGCAGGAGGGGAAAAAAAAAAAAAAAAAAAAAAAAAGATTCAGATAAAATCAAGTCCAGGTAGAGAAGGTGGGGGAAATGAATGGCCTGCTGCATTTGATGATACAGGAAGTTGGCCAGGTTACCAGAGAAGGGGCTCAGGAAGTTGGAAAGACACTGCAAAATAAAAGAACTGCCAATGTGACAGTGTACCCAGGATGGGCTCTAAACATCCATCTTCATGAGTTCTCTTTTAAAAACTAAAGTTTGGAGGGGTGCGTGGGTGGCTCAATCAATTGAGCATCCAACTCTTGGCTTCGGCTCAGGTCATGATCCCAGGGTCTTGGGATCGAGCCCTGCGTCCAATTCTCTCTCTCCCTTTGTCCCTCTGCCCAACTCTTGCTCTCTCTCTGAAACCTAAATTTTGCTCTGTAAAAATTATGATCTTTTTTTTAAAGAAACTTTCTTTTTTAATGTTTATTTATTGATTTTGAGAGAACGACAATCCCAAGAGGGCTCCACACTGTCAGCACAGAGCCCCGTGCAGGGCTCAAACTCACGAACCATGAGATCATGACCTGAGCTGAAATCGAATGGGATTCTTAACCATCTCAGCCACCCAGGCACCCCTCTAAAACTTATTAACTTAATGCCAAAGATAGGCTCTGATCCCATAATTCCAAGGAAGATCTCAGTGCTGCAATCCAGCCAGGGCTTTCTGATGCCCCTCAGACTCATCAAGTGCCATTGATGTTGTTGGGGTTGGACTGGAAGGAGAGTTGTCATGCTTGTGCCCTTAACAAATTACCGGCCCAGTGAGGCTGGCTCAGAGTCTCAGGGCTTGGAAGAGAAAGGATGAATAACGAACAGCAAATAGTGGGGTTTTATTTACCTCAGTTATTTTGAAGAAAATGATCACTATTTCTGATAATAGAGCCTCCCTTGCCATCAGTTTTCAATTAGTTGTTTCATTACACCTATACGTTTATCCCTGATGTGGAAATAGTCTCTGAGGACATATTACAAGCACATACTTATTTAGGCAATTTGAATACTCTTCTGACTGAAGGTGAGAAATCGTGTGTGTGCTTCAATCACAGTTTTAAAATGTTAAAATGTGTAGCAAGTAGTGAAGAAAATGGCACTATTTTAGATTCTTTTGTTTTATGTAACTTAGCATTTAGATGTCACTGTACATGACCTCTCAAGTCAGGACGATTTAGAAGACAAAATGCGATTTTTAAAAGCAGGTGAGGGTGGAATCTTATCTTTTGAAATACTGTGTTTATATAAGTGACCGTATGTTTTGTATGTTGTAAAAATACAAAATTCCATTAAGTGGTGGGAAAATACTGGGAAAAGGGTCTCAGCCCAGTAATTATTAACTGTGTCACCTTGGGTCAATTACTTCATGAAATTTGTTTCTCTCCTCTAAATCGAGGATAATTAAATCTCCCTCTGGAGGTTGGGGTGAAAAAAGCAAATTCAATGGACTATAAGTTACAACTACCACCCTGGAACAGAACAGATGCTAACACCCTCAGTGTACTGCTGCCATTTTTTTTTTAAATGTTTATTTATTTATTTTGAGAAAGAGGGGGAGAAAGAGAGAGAGAGAGAGAGAGCAGGGGAGGGACAGAGAGAAAGAGAGAGAGAGAATACCAACCAGCCTCCATGCTGTCAGTGCAGAGCCCGACATGGGGCTCGATCTCACAAATTGTGAGATCATGACCGGAACTGAAATCAAGTCAGATGCTTAACCAACGGAGCCACTCAGGCACTCTGTACTCCTTCCATTTTTAAAGGAAAGGCACTATCTCCTTCACTCAAGGAGCTTCAATCATGAATCAGGACATCTTAGAATGATTCAAGCTTTCTTAGTAAATTCCTAAGTCTATTGTCACAGACACAGAGCACCTGTCTCTGGGAGGCCACTCCATCCCTGTTGCCCAGAGGTACTCCTTTCACCTCTCTTGCTTGTGTAGTAAGAAAACAACAATGTTCTCTATCTCAGACGAGTGATCAGTTTGACTCTTACAACATTTCTATCTCTATCCAGTAGCCCTTCCTTAAAAATGCCATCTTCATTTTGCACTTGAATCTTAACTAGAGAGCCTTTCCAAGACCGTAAGATGATGACAGGACTCGAGATTTTATCTCAGCCTCCAAGACTGTGGAAACTTTCCAGCTCTCCTGGAAAGTTATAGGACCACTGATTTCTAGTCATTCATCGGGAAAAGCTTTCAAACAGGCAGATCCTTCCAAAAATGGATCCAGTAGCCTCAGGGGGTAATAAGTTTCCCATCATTGGAAGTGCTCTGGCAGGTGTTAAAAGACAACATGTTTATTCACTGAGTAATTATTTAATGAGTCTCTACCTTGGGCCTGTGATGGGGTCCTGTGGGTAGAAAGTGAGTAAGAAAGGTAAGCTCCCTGAGTCAGGGTGCTTTTGATCTAGTAGAGGAGACAAATACAAAGGCAAATAATGTTATATTTTGCTAAATGTGTAATAGCAATAATTGTTAGGTTTTAGAAACATGGAGGAGGGCAACTAATACCTAATGAAGACTTCCCATAGGAAAGAACATCCAAGTAAGATCTACAGGAAATATGAAGGTAGAAAGAACAGAAGAAAACATGCTTAGACAAAGAAATAGCATTAGAAAATCCCAGAGTGGAGAAAAAATAAGGCTCCAATAAACAAACTGTAAGTATGAAGAGGACCAAGGAGGTGGGGGGGGTGGCTGCGGAGGCACCTGTAAAGATAAACAGGAACCAGAACAAGGACATTTAAAGGGTCATATACACACGTGGAAGAGCTTGGACTTTATTTCCAGGGAAGCCAGGATGCACAGGTGTTTTTCCACAGATCCTGTGCCTGGGGGGTCTGGCTGCAGCCCTGACGTCAGAGGGCTGGAATGGAGACCTACCTGGCTCATGTCCTTATACCTCCAGTCCAGGGGAGGGCTCTCTCTGAGGTGTGGGCATCTCTGACCTGGGAGTGTGAAGGGAAAAAGGAAGTTGTTCCAAACTTTCTGAGTTTTGCTTCTTCCATTATCATTTCTCTTAAAAGGCCAGAGGAAAGGAAATTTTCCAAGGAGCCCTGACAGGACCCATAGGAAAATGAATGACTCATCAACCAGAGATCTATTTAGTGATTATCAATGTTCAAGGAATTCCTTTACAAAGAATCCATTGGCACTCCAATAAATAAATTTTATTTTTTTAAATACTGGCAAAAGAAAAATAAGAAAAGAAATAAGAAAAGAAAAATAAAAAAGAACATTTGAAATAAGTACTACAGAAGAAAAAACTCCTATATTATGCACCTTTCCAGGAACAGGTACATTCCTCCCCAGCCCCCCATCTTCATAGGCACAAAGACATAAAAAATTTCTAGTGGAAAGAATGACTCAATCTTTTTTCTGTAAATGACTAACTTCTCATTAGTATAAAAATAGCTAACATTAGTTGAACATTTACTTTGTACCAGAAAGACATTAACTGTTTTACATACATTGCTTTATTTAATCCTCCCATGACTGACAGGTAGGTAGGTATCATCATTATTCCCACTTCATAGATAGTAAAACTGAGGCTAAGAGGTTAAATGACTCACTCACCACCACAGAGCTCACAGTGATGGTACCAGGGATCCAGACTCAGAATCTCAACCACTACACAAGGGTTTCAACAGGCAGAATTCACACCTGCATCAACAACATCTAGGGTACTTGTTAAAAATACAAATTTCTTCAGGTCCACTCCAGGCCTATGGAATCAGAAATTCTCCATAGGGGTCAGGTCTAGGAACCATATTTTAATCAGGTACCCAGGGCGATTCTTAGGGACACTGAAGTTGGAGAAACACTCCACTCTCTACGCCATTCAGAAGGACTTTAATTGATAAAAGTAACTGTCCCAACCTTCCAGGGGGGGAAAATGATCTAAGGGAGGAATATTAGCTTTTGATATCTTTGAGTACGAATGCTCCCAGTAGTAAAACTGTCAGATTGGTAAAGTGAAATCTAGCTACCATCTGCCTCAGGGCTCTTGCTCTAATAAAAGTTGGGGCTGCTCCGCACAGTCGGCACCCTCTGGTACCCCTGCTCTTGAGCCTGGAGCAGCCTTTCCTGACTGCCATAACTGATGGCACTCAGATGAAGTAGAAGGAGAGGCATCCATTGGCCTCCACTCCCAGCTCTGTCCCTTACTAACTGTAAAAACAGAAGAGTTCCTTAAATTCTCTGGACCTGTTTTGTTATCTGTGAAATGGGAATAATAACTCTTGGGAAACAGCTTTGCAACAAAGAGTAGGTTAAATTTTATCCGATACTTTATGTAAGATTTATCTAGTCTAAAGACCTGATGTCTAAGAGGTCCTCAATAAATGGTGGTGGTGATTTCTATAAATAGCCACTCTGGGATGGTCCTTCGATTTTGTGTCCAATTTCAGGACAATGGGCAAAGAGCCTTGGTCTTTTAATTGGACAGATGTGGGCTATGTCCGGGCTTGGTCAGTCCCTGGGAGACCCTGGGCAAGTTAATTAAACTCTCCAATGTTCATCTTCTCACTCCTTACACAGGAAGAGAGGTCTGCTTCCTAGTTCTTTAAAGAATTAAAAGAAAGTATGCAAAGTTCTCATCAAAGCAAGCCCTCAACATCTATTGTTTTCCCTCCCACTTCATAGCCAATGCACCTTGGTTTCTCAACAACCTCAAAACACGGTCTATTATCATTTTAGCTTTGCGTATTTTATTGAATTCTAATTCCTTTTAAGTCAGCAAGATAGAACTTCCGTAATTTCTCATTAGTTTATTGACTGGGACCCAAACATTATCCGAATATTAGATATGGACCATTTTCTAGCCCTTCCTTATCAGCCCAAAGGATTTGGCCAGACTTCGCTCCCTTAGAGACCATGTAGCTCAAGCTGTGTCTCTTCCAGGCAAGATATTGGCAGCCAACAGAAATGGGAAGGGACAGAAAATCCAGGTCAGCTGCAAAGATGATCAAATAGTTGGAAAAAGGATTCGTGAAAAAAATTGATTTTAAAAAGTAGAAATTGTTTCTTCTGGAGATATTGAGGACAATTCAGTGTGGGTCGTCAGCACACCAATGTTTATGCTCCAAGGAAAGGTGCTACTTGGTTACCTCCCATTGCCACAAAAGACAAGGGGCTCTGGGCCGAATCACAGCAGGAGAGATTTAGAGTAAACGTGAGAAAGATGATGGCAACAACAAAGCTGACAGTTCCTCTGATTTGTCTTCTATTATCCTTTGTAAACCTCCCAGAATCATGATTCAAATGTCAGGCTTTGGCCACAGATTATTACTTCTCTAAGCCTCATTCATTCACTCAACACACAACTGGGGAGATACACAACACTGTATCTGCAGCAAGCGCTGTACTAGCCTCATGTTCCCCGACTGTGTGGCATTACAGTCCAGCTGGAGTACATGTTACATACAGGGTCTGTAGAAAGGCATCTCCAGAGTGTAATGATCATTTATTTCCTTGTTCAGGAACTTTGGAAATTCCTACACCACCCCATTGGTAAAGATACTAAGTTGCAAATTCCTTGGTATGCCATTCAATCCTTTCAAGGATCCCACCCTCCTTTCTAGTCTCATCTCTCAAGATTCCTATAAGATGTCTCAACTACACACAGTTCCCTAAATCTACTTTGGTGAAGACATGCTCTTCTACCTTAGGGGTTTTGCCCATGCTATTTCTTCTGTTTGGCATCCTCTGCTTCCCACCATCACTGAACCTCTGGAAGTAGAGCGGCCCTTGTAGTAAGTAATTGACACATTGTGAGTTCTGTGTATCAGCACCCCTGATAGATTGGGAGCCTCCAGAAACCAGGAATCATGGAACATCCTTATGGTCTACTGGTTAGCTAAGTAACTCACATTATGTCATCAATATGTGGATGATTGGTATAGTAAGGAAGGAAGGGATAGAGAGAGGCAGGTAGAAGGAAGGAAGGAAGGAAGGAAGGAAGGAAGGAAGGAAGGGAAGAAGGAAGGAAGGAAGCAAGGAAGGAAGGAAGGAAGGAAGGAAGGGAGAGAGGGAAGAAGGAAGGAAGGAAGGAAGGAAGGAAGGAAGGAAGGAAGGAAGGAAGAGAGGGAAGAAGGAAGGAAGGAAGCAAGGAAGGAAGGAAGGGAGAGAGGGAAGAAGGAAGGAAGGAAGGAAGGAAGGAAGGAAGGAAGGAAGGGAAGAAGGAAGGAAGGAAGCAAGGAAGGAAGGAAGGGAGAGAGGGAAGAAGGAAGGAAGGAAGGAAGGAAGGAAGGAAGGAAGGAAGGAAGGAAGAGAGGGAAGAAGGAAGGAAGGAAGGAAGGAAGGAAGGAAGGAAGGAAGGAAGGAAGGAACTTGATCCATATAATGGGATAATACTTCTGAATCTTAATTATAGTTCTCTCCAAAGGCCTCTTTTCACTTCCTCCACCATCCCTCCACCCCCACCTCTGCCTTGAACTTGTAACCCACTATAGAAACTGAAGCAAAAACAAAATCAGCTTGAGTCAGAACTCAGGCACACATCTACAGAGTGAGTTTTTATGCTAGCAGGTATTAGCTAGATGACCCTGACTGAGAAAGAAGGGGAAAAGAAGGAGTAGCTCTCAGATCAGAGAGGAAGACACAGAATAATCTCAAGGTCAGTAGGACTAAGGTTTAGACCGGGAGGGTGAGGAAAGACCGTCCTTTGAGAGCACCTGGGAGTTATGTCAAGACAGACTTAGTTCTAAGTTGTCATGCTTCCTCCCATCCAAGGAGGACTAATTGCCCGGAGTCTACCTCCTGCCCAGGGAGCATCCCCCTGGAGATAACTGGTCAGGGCACTGGAGATGCTGCCCTAGCTTCTGCCCACCATGAGAACCCTGGACTTCTACAACCCAGAGATCTTGTATGAGAGACATGGATGCTTGTGGCCTGAGAGTGGTATGAAACAATCCAACATGGTCCCTCCTGGGTTGAACTCAAGACACGATGAACAGGAACACGATTACTGAGACTGTCTGAAGGGCCACCACGGTCCCCTTTAGTGATTTCCTGCAACAGATTTTATGAAAAGTGGGAGTTCCGACCTATGGCCACCAGCACGGGCATCCGGAAAGTTCATTTGGAACCTGTGTTAGTTTCCTAGGGCTGCTCTAACAAATTACCACAAACTGGGTGGCTTAAAACAACAGTAAGAACTGCTATGAAATCTATCTCACCATTCCAGAGGGTAGAAATCTGAAACCAAGGTGCCAGCAGGGCCATGCTCTAGAGGCTCCAGGAAGAATGCTTCCTTGCCTCTTTGAGCTTTTTATCGTTGCTGGCAATTTTTAGGGTTTCATGGTAGTGGCAACATAACTCCCATCTCAGCCTCCCTGTTACATGTGCCTTGCCTCTCTGTGTTGGCCTGTGTCTCCCTACGCTAGTGACTGGATTTAGGGTCAATCCTAATCGATTATGACCTCAGCTTAATTTGCATCTTAATTACACGTGCAAAGCCCTATATCCAAGGTCACATTCACAGGTACCAGGAGTTCAGACTAGACTATAACTTTGGGGGAACATAATTCAACCTACAACAGAATCTTGTTATTTCTTACCACAGCCTTCAGTGAAGTGGCAAATTAGATGCTATGTGATAACTTGCTTTATACATGTTTTTACTCAACTATTGGGAAAATCACATCCAAAAAATGACCCAACTACATTAGAATTCCCTAATTAGTGGGGGCGCCTGGGTGGCTCAGTCAGTTAAGCGGCCGACTTCGGCTCAGGTCATGATCTCGCGGTCCGTGAGTTCGAGCCCCGCGTCAGGCTCTGTGCTGACAGCTCAGAGCCTGGAGCCTGTTTCAAATTCTGTGTCTCCCTCTCTCTGACCCTCCCCTGTTCATGCTCTGTCTCTGTCTCAAAAATAAACGTTAAAAAAAAAAAGAATTCCCTAATTAATGTTTTGCAGAATACCATATCTGAAGATGTAATTAACCGTGCCAGGACTCAAGGGTTATGTATCTATTAGGGCCCCAATCAGAAGCAAAACCAAAAAATGATAGATATTATATGTTATGTATCATAGGCAAAGTATCTATGATATATAGCATATATAATATCACATATATATTGTCAAAAATTAAGAGATGGCTAAAGTAAAGTGCAATTAGTAACAGTTTATTGTGCACACACCAAAAAGGCACTTTGCAAACTGGGAGCATTCAAACCAAAACATGGAGTGAGGCTCAAGGGTACATTGTTACAGAGCAGCTACTATAGTGAGAAAGTAGTGACTGTTTTTTCTTCCCAGTGATCGGTTATAATAGTAAATTTTCTTAAATGATAGGGAATCAGTCAGTGGTTATTTCATATCAACCTTGGGAAATAGTTCAAGTTTTCCTCATGATTTCCAGAGGCATAAACAAGAAATGACCCTGGTTGAGTTAGACTTGCAAAATAAGCTAAATTAAGCTTTGTTTGTATGAATAAACTGGTTTTGTCTGCTCAGGGAATTTTCAATATTAGTCTCCATTTGTTTCTGCTTTTAAAAATATCACATATCATATGGGGCGCCTGGGTGGCTCTGTCCGTTGAGCGACCGACTTGGGCTCAGGTCATGCTCTCACAGCTTGTGAGTTCCAGCCCCGCGTCAGCTCAGAGCCTGGAGCCTGCTTCAGATTCTGTGTCTCCCTCTCTCTCTGCCCCTAACCCACTCGCATTCTGTCTCTGTCTCTCTCAAAAATAAATAAACATTTAAAAAAATTTTTTTAATTTAAAAATATCATATAAATACACAAATTTTATATTATATAATTTGGGAACTTTTAAAGAAATCTCAGTAAAGCCGTTGTCTTTCTGTCTGTTGTTGGAGCTTGAAGTCCAATGAAGAAGGAAAGATGAATGTAAAGTGGGGGGGAATAAAGGTACGCTAAAATCCAACGGCACAGCTAGCACCCAGGTCTCACTGCCTCTTACCACACTGGCATGGGCATCCTCCTGTAGGAGAAGCTGGTGCTCTGCACGTGGGAGTTAAACATATGCCTGGCTTCAGGGTTGGAGAAGCTGAGAGAGGATTCTTGGAAAGGTAGAGAAGTTGCCGGGGCAGCTGTAAGGTGGCTCCACATCATTAAGGTGGGTCAGCAGACAAGCAACCACGTGAGAGCTACAAACCGCTGTGCTCCATTTCCTCCATTTCCGCCTTGTAACTTGTGCCTACCCTAACTGGAAACACAGAGAGAAGGGAATTCTGGGAAATGTAGTTCAGCCTAGCCAAGCTGACCCATTACAAAGCTACCATATATCCCATAGCCAACCGTTGAAAACCACAACATGCCCTATCTCTCGGAAAGACTCACAAGCACATTACTGTGTTAAAGGCTCAGCCAAGTCCTCAAGTTTAAAAATAAATATTTAACTCTGATCTAGGATTTCCCACACTTAGAATCACTGCTTTTGGAGATTATTAACTCATCGTAGAAACTCAATGATTACTTATTACTGTGATGTCTGTTTGGGGGGAGGGGGGATAGTTCTACAAGTGAATTTCAGAAAAAAACTTTGTACTGAGGTGCTGTGTCTTTCAGAATGTCAGTATAAGTGCAGGGTACTAAGTGGAAAAGAGCTTCCTCAATTTACTCCTCAACGTATTCAGCTATTCTCAATTTCAAAGACAAATATATTGAATTTAGGCAGCAGTCTGAAAAAATGTAGAACTTTTCAAATAATACTAAGTAACCTATTTTTAATATGGTAGCTCTATTTTATTTTCATTAAAGGCCTAATAAGGAAAGCTCAGTTGATTTCCTATTTGCAAGTAATATAACTTCCTACAGAAGCAACATGTACACACACATCTGGTAACTTATAGTCATTGTATTAAACATTTCAAAAGTAGATTGAAAAATTGAGGCATATGCTACCATTTGAGGCAGCATACTAACAGTAAAGAACACAGACTCCAAAACCAGACTGCTTAAACTTGTAACTCAGGTCTACCACTTATTAGCTGTGTGACATTGGCTAAGTTACTCAACTACCCTGAGCCTGTTTTCCTATATGTAAAATGGGGATAGTAGTAATATTTCCCCCTCCATAAGTTATAACGAGTATTAAAGTATGTAGTATTTGCAAAGTGCAAACATTACAATGTGCTTGGCACATTGTGAATGGTGTGTGTGTGTGTGTGTGTGTGTGTGTGTGTGTACAGTTCCTCACAGCAATCCCTGCAGGGTTTATACTATTATACCAATTTGATAGATGAGGAAATCAAGTCCTCTTGAGGTGAAGCCATTCTCTCTCAGGTCACATGGCATGAGTCAGAACCAGGACAAAACCCGAAATGACTCTGACTCTAAAACATGGTCTCATTCCACAAGGCCATGGCACCTCCCAAGCAAAGCTTAATGGCTCTCTGAGACTTCTTCCTGAAAGTCTCAAAAGACAAAATCAAATTGACTAGGTCCAGAAATGGAATTAGTCCCTCTCCCCAGGGGTACTAAAGTTGTTGCTGTCACTCATTCTTGACCTAGACTAGATATGAATGCAGAGCTTAGAATGCAAGGCTCCATGGGTTTATTTTGCCCTGAGCTTACATGGTCCCTAGAAAGTTCTCTAAATACTTTCAATCAAGGGCTCAGAAAAATTTTTAAAAATAACCTTGCACATACAATTAGAAACTGGCATGTGGGGAATTAAATATAAGATGAAATTGTCTGTGATTTTCAGGGACTACTTGAAGGGAGGTGCTTTGAAGAAAATACCTCAGACTCTCAAAACCCACACAAGGGGTCCGACATGACTGTCTACAGCAGGGCTCACGTGAGCTCGAGGGCAGAGACTCTGAGCCAAGCGAGACCCTCCTCTCGCCACCAGTCAGAGATGGAGAGACACCAGGCTGGAAGGGTCTGAGGCAGGTGTAGCTGTGTTATTATGATTTTAATGACTATTACAGGAATGTGAGTCAGGAGAATATTTTAAAAGCAAGTCTGAAATAATCCCTTTCACATAAAAATCATGTACCTGTATGAGCATGGTTGAGAAACAGATCAAAAATAAATTTCCACACATGTCTATAATTGTTCAAGTAATTTGAAGGATGGATGCCTTCCGGACACCAGATCATGGTTTCTCTACAGGCTGTGAAATAGTGAAAAGGAGAAAAGAGGTTTGTTCGCAGTTCTCCAGGAAGCTTCTCTGATGCCTGCCGCCTGCACTGATTTCGCACATCCCTGGACCCCTCCTGCCAATATAGTCAGCGCAACATGTTTTGAGTCTGTGATTTTTCTACTTATTCCCTGACTGACCTAAAGTAAACTTCCTAACTTCTCTCATCCTGTTTCCTCAATGTCAAAATGAGAAAACTAATCCCAGTCTCACAGGTTGCAATGAGAATGAACTTAGCCAACTACAAGGGCAGTTTCAGCAGTGTTTGGCACAGAGTAAGTGCTCAATAAACGGTAGTGTTTCTTGGGCTCTCCACGTCGCTGCCTCCTGCCTCGCAGGCCCTGGTCCTGGATATTAGCCATGGGAACTATCGTGAGACTCACGAGAACTTGAAAATATCTATTTCTGAGATTTCAGCTCTAAAATCATCACAACGTTGGATCCAATCACGGAGTTAGCCTAAAGTTATAAAATGACCCTCAAGGCAGAATAAGGCCTGATTTAGATATTAATTTTGTAAAAGAATGAATGTGTGAGTATCTGTGAAAGGCACATTGGTGGCTTCCTCAGAACTCCTTTGGATACAAGTGACAGAAGCCCAATTCAAATAACAATGATAATAATAATGGTAATTTATCACATCATTTAGCCGGAAATTCAGGAGAGCTCTTATTCCCAGTGCTAAAAAAAAAAAAAAAAGACAAGTGCTCAAACAGCGTCATCAAAAGTGTTTCTCCATTTCTCAGGGTGCCTGGGTAGCTCAGTTGGTTAAGCGTCTGACTTCAGCTCAGGTCGTGATCTCACAGTTTGTGAGTTTGAGCCCCCTATGGGGCTCCAGGCTGATGGTTCAGAGCCTGCTTGGGATATACTCTCTCTTCCCTCTCTCTTTCTGCTCCTCCCCCACTCACACTTTCTCTCTTTCTCAAATTAAAAAGAAAAACAAAACTTTTTAAAGGAGCGTTTCTCCATTTCTCTGTTTTGTTCTCCTCTGTGTTGGCTTCATTCTTAGGCAACCCCTCAAGTGAGGTGGACGTAGCTAACACTATTACTAGCCAAGGACTCTCAAAGTATTCGATTCGCTGACATGGAATCCCATACAATATGTCCAAGGAACCCATTTTACAGTCAAGCAGGCAATGCTGTGGGCACGTAATAATGGGACACACTGGTCCTAGCACATACCGTTGCTAATTAGCAGCAGGGGTCTGATAAGCAGTGATATGGCCATTTGAAGGCACTGCTGGGGCACTGGCTTGAGATGATACCTTGCAAAGACAAGAGGCCACCTTATGTACACTCCAAGACATCTCATATACATGATATTGGTGACCATTATGGGTGCTGGTGCTATATTCCTTGTCGGTAGAATATACGTACGTGGGAACCAGAGGGTGAAACTAGAAATGACCTCACTGACCATCGCTCTCAAGGATCCATGAGAACACCTGAAGGATCTGGTTCCCAGGGACTTACATGCTTCCCATTTCCATACCTTTGTGCTGCATGAGCCTAAATGTCCTGGTTTCTAGAAGGCACAGAGCAACGGTCCCATTAAACTTTAAGCTATAGCTTCTGCCAAGTTATTTCAAGGTGTTCATGCCAAGAGAACAGTGGAAAGGAGTCACCATTTTGGCAGAGCTGGGATTGTGATCACCCGGAGAAAGCTGTCACACACAGGAGGCAGAGAAAAACAGATTTAGCACCCCGATGGCCACAGGGGTGTTTCTTGGCACTCCCCTGCACCATTTTGATGGCTAACGGAAAAAAGACAACAGCCTTGGCCTGAGATGGGCATGGAGACTGGGAATGAAGATCCGGGTTGCCCACCAGCTATGCCACCTAGACCAAGTATGAGAGGGCTCTGGACATGTGGTAGAGGAGGGAGATGAGGAGTATGGCTCTGGCCTTGAGACAGCCACAGAAATGAGCACTGGAGTTTATTCCACCAATGTTCCTCTCATATGTTTACTATCAGAAGACTCCTGGATGAATCCTGGAGGCATTCATCCCAGACGGGACACATCCTCTGTGTGAAGTGGATCCAAGTGCTACATGGATGAGGTGGGGGTGGGGGAGCACTGTGATGTGCTACCTGACCCCGTGGGACTGAAACATGCCCACTTTCATAGATACTGGGAA
The DNA here is from genome assembly GCF_022079265.1 of Lynx rufus. Taxonomy (NCBI): domain Eukaryota; kingdom Metazoa; phylum Chordata; class Mammalia; order Carnivora; family Felidae; genus Lynx; species Lynx rufus. Next base: position 27,865,694 of record NW_025814845.1, read on the forward strand.
TGTGGGCAGACAATTTCTCCCCACCGAATCACTTTCAGGGGTTTTCTCTCAACAAAAGGACTTACCTTAACCCCACTCACCTCTGTTTTATGCAAGGGTAAAAGAGGTCCGATATCCTCACCTCAATCCAGGACAATCTGAATGGTCATCCCGGCACCAGATAACCCATGGGCCTCTGTGGCAACCCCACTTTCGACGTCCTCCTCTGCCCAGCTGTGCCTTCCTCATTTGTTTGTAGTGATGTTCCTGAGATCAAGCCTCAGAGCAGCTCCTGCACAAAAACCTTCACCTAGAGTCTGTTTCTCTAGGCCCCTTACCTGGGACAATAGCTGACATCTATGGAATGTTTACTGCGTGCCAAATACTTTGCAGATGTTGACTCATTCAATGCTCACTGAAAATAATATTATCCCCATATGACAGGTGAAAACTTTAGGTTTGAAAGAGGCTAAATGACATACGTGAAGCCTGATATGATGATTTGAATATTAAACTTGGGACAACTATGTACTTTGATCGGGTCGGTCTCATTGAAATTTGGAATGCCACCAACGTCTTCATTATCGGCAAATGTCTCCGATAATCCGTGACATGTAGTACACTGTACCCACAAAGATTCCGTTTACATCACACATATTCTGAGACAACTAGTGACAGTGCTTTGGAGTCTACCCAGTGGCCACATCTCAATAGGGTTTTATTGTACCCTCACCAATTCCAAAGATCAATTTTATTTATTATGACCAAATCCCAGTAAACAAGGCTGGCAAAAAGTAAAATAAAAAAGGAAAAGAAAGGAGCGCCTGGGTGGCTCAGTCAGTTGAGCAGCCAACTTCAGCTCAGGTCATGATCTTACGGTCAGTGAGTTCAAGCCCCATGTCAGGCTCTGTGCTGACAGCTCAGAGCCTGGAGCCTGCTTCAGATTCTGTGTCTCCCTCTTTCTCTGCCCCTCCTCTGCTCATGCTCTCTTTCTCAAAAATAAATGAACATTAAAAAAATTTAATAAAAAAAGGAAAAGAAAGATGTTAATATTTATTGACTGCTTTGCCCTGTACTAGTGCTTTTCAAATTTCTTTTACCTCAACTTGTAGTAAGAAATACAGTTTTCATGGTAACTTGGTGTGTGTGTGTGTGTGTGTGTGTGTGTATGCGCAAAACTGAAGCAAGAAAATGTCACTATCCAATACATACCTTCATTAATGTGACACACTCTGATATTTTCTATTCTACTTGAATGTTTTTAAGCCAGTCACTGTACACTATATTGACTTCATACTTAATGACCATGAAGTACACTTTAAAAAACACCACCCAGTGCTAAGACTCTTCACATGTATTTACGAATTTAGCACCTCCCAAAGAAATTATTGTCATCCCCTTTTTTAATCAAGTACATGATTTAACAACTCTCCATTCTACAATTCATAAATGACAGAGCTGGACTTTAAACTGATTAAACTACTAATTTATTGTTTTTCAACTTCTTGGTTGAAATAAATGCCAAATGTAAAAGGAGAGAGAGACACACACACACAGAGAGAGAGAACAGAAGAAAAAATAAAGAAATATAGGTGTTCTCTGCATTCATTTTCTTTTGCCTCTTACAGCAGTTCCCTCTCTGTTCTCAGAAAGAGGTCAGAGCTAGCAAGATTCCCGGACCCCATGCAGATGGAGTAACTGAAGGCAAATGGTGACCACCTTGCCATTCCTCATGAGATTTCATGGAATTGAGCGTGTAGCTCAAGAAAACGTGTCTTCCTATCAAGGCGATGTGCTCTCCCACTCCCTGTACAGCAAGACATCCAAGTAAGGATGATGTTGTTTCTCATCATCCTAGTTTTAAGCACCATTTTTTTTTTTTTTTTTTTTTTTTACTTCTTGAGGAGTAAAGGAAGTCTCAAGTCAATCAATGCTCCTATGGACTTTTTTCTGGAAGTCAAAAAGTGAGAAAATTTGCCCTGTTGCAGCTTAAGCACGTTATTCACTCTGGACTCTTATGGGTAAATGAAAGTGAATTGTGATATATTTCCTGAGCTGCCCAAGTTTTAGTGTTTGTTAGCATTTGAGGAAAAGATGAATTTGAGGGATGAAATTCTCTTAATCTCTCCCCAGCTTCTTTAGCAGCACTGTCCTCACAACCAATACATTGATGTGAGGTACACAGAGCATCTTCCTCTCCATGCAATTTATTTTTGGTTTTCTACTGTTCCTCAAATACGTGTATACTACAATGAGAAATGTAGACCCTGGTGGTCAACAAGAGCTATAAATTTATGTCTTTTCTAGTGAAGTGGCGGGTCAGAAACCTATTTACGTGGATCATGTGAGGAAGAAGAAAGAGCAATTTCAGACAAGTGTTTACAAAACGATCATCAGATTTAATGTTTTCCTCGTCTAAATCCCAACAGCAATCATATAAAACTGGCAAACAGACTTTAAAAATTAATTAAAAGTGAGAAGGGCAAAAATAGCTAAATCATTTCCCAAAAAAGAAAACATGTCTGCATGTTTTTAGTGAGTGGACAATTGTTCTTGAACATTTGGTGTGTATTTGATTATAAAGAACATAGAGGCCTTCGTGTGTTGAAGCAAGACCCAGGCCTCAGTATTTTTACCAAGATTCCCAGGTGATTTTGATATCCCCCAAGGTGTGATAACCACTTTCCTAGTAGGCAACAAGACAAATTACAAGACTATAGCAATTAAACAGAGTGGTACTCATGTAGGAAAAGATAAAGAGACCAATGGAACAGAAGAGAGAGCCTAGAAACTCATAGGGCTAGATGCATGAGTGATATATAATGGTGGCGGCTTACAGATACTGGAAAAGAAGAATACTCAAAAATAATGGTAACAAAGTGGTTTCCATAGTAAAATAAGGTTAGATTCCGAAGGTCAACAAAATCAAAGGTAATTAAAGATAAATATTAAAAAGCCAAAACTTTAGAACTTTTAAAGAAAAGCAAAGGAGAATAACTTTACCACCTATAGGACGTAATGAAAAGGATTTTATTTAGAATAAAAAGGATTTCTCAAGGAAAGCTTTATAAAGCACACATGATAAGGAAAACATTGGTAAAATGTTTTCTTTTTTTTTTTAATTTTTTTTTTCAACGTTTATTTATTTTTGGGACAGAGAGAGACAGAGCATGAATGGGGGAGGGGCAGAGAGAGAGGGAGACACAGAACCGGAAACAGGCTCCAGGCTCTGAGCCATCAGCCCAGAGCCCGACGCAGGGCTCGAACTCACGGACCGCGAGATCGTGACCTGGCTGAAGTCGGACGCTTAAACGACTGCGCCACCCAGGCGCCCCGGTAAAATGTTTTCTTAAACGTCTTCCATTTAACTGTTTATCTATAAGAAATCACAAGTTTCTAGATTATTGCTTAACAAAAAACAAAAATATTGGAGGCTAAGGAATATAGTTGTCATTCCTAACAAGGGTTTAAAATGTTTATTTTTTAATTGTATAAATAAATGTCCCAAAGTTCAATATATATGATACATTTATACTAATATGACACTGGTTGAATTTCTTTTCCATGTTTATGTTTCATATTAGATTTTATTTAAACAAAATGTCTTCCCTTAATTTAAGCCTCGTGCTTAACAGACAGCAAACCCAAGTCCAAAGAGGTTACTTAGCTTGCCCAACATGATGGATTTAATTAGTCAAAATCAACTTTTCAGATGGAATGAAAACACTAAATAACTTTCTAGGATATTAGTTTTCCTTAAAGCCTTCTCTTTTATCATCTTAAAGTTGTTATTAATAACCTCAGCACTAAAAGCTTGAAAGTAAAATGACAAAGTCTTAAGTGGCAAATTTGGATTGTGAACATAGGTTTCATGGATAGGTACAGCCATTTAATTGCCAACGAAATAGATTAGTAGAAGTCATTAAGGTTTTGTGGCAAGAAATAAACCACCAATGTCTCCTTCCTTATTTACTTTCCTATATAAAATTTGATTATTATTAGGATTTAAAATGAGTCAAATCAATTACCTTTTCTTTCCCTCTAGATTCTGAACAAATTGATAACTATACACAGGCAACACTGAGCTCAAAATATCAACCTGATTGCTAGTAAAGCTGGACCAAAAAAGGCAACTTGGATATAAGCTCCAAAACTGTGCCCCCCAAAATTGACCTTTCCCCAGTCACAGGCATCAGTAGGTCATAAAAACACTATTCCAGGGAGCTTCTCCACGGAAGGAAGAAGAGAGAACACACAGATTGCTGGAAGGCAGGCTGATCCCAGAGCAAAGGCAAGATGCAAAACTATGATCCTGCACTGATATTTTCCCCACTCTTCCTTTTGTGGGGAGATAGAATACCCATGGGCCCCCAAATATTTATCCACCACTTCTTTTGAGGAATAAAATTGAAGACCCTTCATGGAAGCACAAGGCTGATAAAATAAGGTGCCTTTTATCAGTTGGGGCCATAGCAAAAATCCAATGACATAATTCAAATGGAGGATTGATGGTTTGAATCGATGGGCTGCTCACAACACTGTGGGTAGTGCTTCAGGAAAATGACAAAGGAGAGTGATGCTCTCCAAAGCTAGAAGCTCCTTGTTGCAGACTCTTCTTTAAGACCTGAAGGGCAAAGGGAAGAGGGAAAAGAAGTGTCTACCAGAATATGGCGAAAGGTAGGGCTATAGGAGAGAGGAATAAAGCAACTGCCAGACCATGGCCAAGCAGAGAGAGAACCAGAAAAACAAATACCCCAACCTCTCCTTCTCTGCTCACCCTCAGGTCTCCTCCAGATGCCACTCCTTCTCCCTAGGAAAGCATGGTTGATGCAGTCCAGAGAAGTCAGTCTTCCAGGATACAGGGAAGAGTGGACAGTGGTGGAAGGTACATCTGGAGTGTCAGAGAATATCAACACAGCCCCTAACATGTGCAACTACTACCCACTACAGGGGACTGAAGCTGTAATACCTACATAACATTATAGCAACCTGTCTTCAGTACCTCAGTACTTGACCTGTCTTAAGTACTTCGGTGCTTCAGTGCTTTAGTACTCGACCTGTCTCAGTGTGTCAGTGCTCAACCTGTCTGTAGTAATTATTAAGGGAAAATGTTTATTGATTCTTTAGTCTCCATTGAGGAGAGTGATCAGATTAATCACAAAAAAGCACTTTATTAAAAGGGTTTTTTTAATTCTCAAAATACAAATATGATCAAGATTTCTGATAAATTTTTAACTTCATCATACATAAGATATCTTCTTGTATATATACCTGAGCATTTCTAAAAATCATGATACAGTCATGGAGGTATTTCAATGCAAATGAAACTAAATAAAAGTAGTACAGGAAACACTTTGTATCACACATATAAGTGTGTAAAAACACAGCTTCTTCCTGCAGAAGAAGATGATGGGGGTAGTGGTCAGGGATAACCCTCAAACCATGGCATTGCCTTCCAAAGTTGAGGTCACTTTGACCCAGCTCAGTTTTCTTCTCCAAGAATGTCAAGATCCCTTGGAAAGACCACTACTTAGGCTTGGATTCCACCTTTTCATTCCACCACTTCAGAACTATTTAGCTAAAAGCTACACCTCTGCCAATATTTTACCAGCATTTGTCAATAGTTAAAATTTCCATTTTAGGTGATTCACCCTTTAGAAAATATCAACTGAAGAAAACAAAATTTCCCCTAACATATCAGGAATAATAAAGGATCCAATTTTTCTCTCTTTTACGTGAAGTCTACACAAACCTAAATTCCCAAGGAAGCACAGATCATTCCCATCATTTACCCTAGCAGCCATAGTCTATCTCATGAATCGCCAAAATGTCAACTGAAGCAGCAGCTGAATGGTCCACTATCCTTCTTTCTGTGATTCCCCAGCTGTTTCACCCTGTGGGCCATTTGTTCTCTTTGTGGCCCTGTCTAAAAGAACAATGCAGAATGTATTCGTTTTGGAACAATGTCTGAGTTGTGCTTCTGAAAGTTCCTAATTCAGTGATCATATCATTTTTTCAGGCACTGTGCATTTTTTCAGTCTCCAAAAGGACATCAAGTATTGTAGAAAGTGATTTCCAGGTAAATTTGAGCTGAGAATTTCAAAACCCAGCTTGAGATAAAAACAACAATAAATGCCTACGGTCTTAAAGCCAAAGGCAAGAATCACTGTGGTTCATTCATTAAATGTTTGCTGTTTCTGCAATATGCCAGGCAGAGTTCTGGTCGCAGTGTGTCAGGAGGAAGGATGGACAGGTAGGAAAAGACCCAATCTACCCAGGAAAGACAAACTTTTATAAATAATTAGAATACACTGGGTTGAACTCCATGTGTAGACCTCCCTATTTAAAATACCTCTTTTCTTTTTTAATAAGAGACTCTTGATTTTCATTGCAATAGTAATGTGACCAACTAAAAAGGTTTGATTTCCTGGACTCCCCTGCACGCAATATAGTTCTGCCAATGAGATTAAGGCAGAAGTCCATGAAGAGGTTATTGCTTCCTGAATAAGAAGTCAAAAATCTCTCTAAAAATACAACTTAGCTCCTTTCCCCTTTGTTCATTCCTCTTCTTCTCAAGAACAGAAGATACCAGAAAGTGCAGCAGTCACCGTGCAACTGTGAGGCAACAAGCATGAGGACAAAATCCTACATCCAAGGATGTAGAGTAGAAATATAGCAAATCCTTGAGTAACCCTGTGAGGCCTTCCCCTAGAATGTCTGTCACATAAGACAAACTAAACCTGTTTAAATCATGTGGGTTTTTTAAATGTTTATTTGTGTTGGAAAGAGAAAGGGGGCACGAGCAGGGAAGGGCAGAGAGAGAGGGAGACAGAGAATCCCAAGCAGGCTCTATGCTGTCGTGCAGAGCCGACTTCTGGCTCGATCTCATGAACTGTGAGATCATGACCTGAGCCAAAATCAAGAGTCAGACTCTTAACCAACTGAGCCCTCCAGGTGCCCCTAAACCATGTTTAACTGTGGTAGATGACGATAGAAGAATGCCTCATCCTATAAAATACAAAAGAAGGAGCAAAGAAAAGTTTTCACAAGACACACTGGCATTTGAAACGTGAGGTGTAAGGAAGGCAGAGGCAGTAAAGTCTAGGGGTTAAGGGGAACTGGACTCAGAATGCTTCAGTTTATAACAAGTTTCTGCAACATACCTACACTTGTACCTCAGTTTCCTCTCTGTACCTCAGTTTCCTCTGTACCTCAGTTTCCTCATTTCTCTCTCTGTACCTCATCTCTCTGTACCTCAGTTTCCTCATTTGTGGGAGAAGGGGTAATTTACTTCTTAGCACAGTTTTAAGTGTAAAACAGTTATCACTGGTGACGCTGCTAAACAATACTGGGCACACTGGCAGCAAACACATGAAAAGATGCTCAACATCACTCATCATCAGGGAAATGCAAATCAAAATTTCAATGAGATATCACCTCGCACCTGTCAGAATGGCTGAAACCAAAAACGCAATTAATAAGTGTTGGTGCAGATGTGGAGAGAAAGGAACCCTCTTGCACTATTGGTGGGAATGCAAACTGGTGCAGCCACTGTGGAAAACAGTATGGAGGTTTCCCGAAAAAGTTAAAAATAGAACTACCCTGTGATCCAGTAATGACAGTACTGGGTATTTACCCAAAAAATACAAAAACACTAATTCAAAGGGATACATGCACCCCTATGTTTATTCCAGCATTATTTACAACAGCCAGATTATGGAAGCAGCCCAGGTGCCTACTGGTTGATGAATGGATAAAGAAGATATATATATATATATAGTGGAATATTATTCAGCCATAGAAAGAATGAAATCTTGCCATTTGCAACAACACGGGTGGAGCTAGAGAAAAACAAATACCATACACTTTTGCTACTGTGTGGAATTTGAGAAATGAAACAAACAAGCAAAGAAAAAAAGAGACAGAGAGGCAAACCAAGAAACACTCTTAACTATAGAGAACAAACTGATAGTTGCCAAGGGGGAGGTGGGTGGGGAGATGGGTGAAATAGGTGATGGGGATTAAAGAGTACACTTATCATGACGAGCATTGGGTAATGTACAGAATTGCTGAAACACTATATTGTACACCTGACACTAACATACCTCTGTATGTTAACTATACTGGAATTAAAATTAAAAACTTAATTAAAAGAATACTGAACACATCATATGGCAGGTGCATGTAGATGTACAGGGGACTGAGCTGCTATCCTAATAGCTGAACACCCAAAAGCAGTTGTGCATTCTGCATACTGGCTGTCTGTTATCAAATATTTCCTAGATAGATCTGTATTATCAGTTAATTCACTTGGATTAAGAAAGGCTGATCAAAATATGTCCCTTTCTTGGGATGGGACTGAGCAATATGCAGGTTGAAAATTTTTACAGCTATCAGATATGGGCCCTAGATGGATGCCTGAATAGACCTGCTTTTCAGTTTGACAATTATTTATCATCTACATGGAGCGTTCCTCTCTGTCACCTCTATTTTGCCATCAGACTGTTCCTATTAGATTGTTCACTCCATATTCAATTATGTCCTCCACCTAACCAAAGGCATTTCTAACTCACCCTAACTTCTGATTTCTTCCTGAAAATACTCTCAAGTTCCTGTGACTTTGTTTTACACAGGATTTTGTTTTTATCCAGATATAGTGAAGCCAACAGATCAGGAGACAATTGCCATTGAAAAGTGTTTTTCACAATTTCTAACAGAAAGGGACACACCACGCCATGCAGGGCTGCTTGGGGAAGCACCAGGGTCACTCAGGAAGTGGAAGGAGTGAGGCAAAAACATGGGCAAAAGCCTTTATTGTGGTTTTGTGGGAAGGAGTGGGTGAGGCAGAGTAAACAGTTTAGGATTGCATCGTTTGAATATTTTCTATGGGTTCTGGGCTCTAGAGGTTGTCCCTAATGGTCTGGTACTGGGCCTTGGGATGAAAAGGGCATGGGAATATTGCCTCCTGGAGTATAGAAGGTAGAGAAGCTTGTTCAGAGTGTGGGCTCTGGGATTGGTTGGTTTGCATATCAAGGGTGTGCTCATAGACAAGTCATTTCCTATCTCTAGGAGTTAGCTAGGCCTGAGAGGGGCATCCTTTTCCTAGTCTAGCTAATGTATTCATTATCTACATTAATTTGGTCAGTGAGGCCCCCAAGACATCAAGGTCTCATAAGATACAGAAAATAAAAACATGACTGATACAGTCTTGGGCTCCAGTTTTGTGTTTTTGATTTACAGTATTTCAATTGTATGTTAAATTTTCTTCCGTGCCATGTAAATGTTAAATTCTAGTAATATTACAAATAAGTAAGCTACTCACGGTTAAAAACATATTTTTTTTTCAAAATGAAATTATACAAGTATTCAGATTGTTTTGGCTGGACTGTTCTGGTGTCTTTATTTTCCAGGTCATTGCTATGACTTTGGACTGTGAAGAGGCAGGCATAGTCAGTTAAGTCTCTGAATAAAGAGATACTTTCCAGTTTGCACTCAAACAAGATTAAATGTAGTGCCTCCACAATTACTACAATTAGTCTAATATATGTAATTATTCTGTATCATACACGTACCCAAATAGCTAGCATCTCAACATCTTGCTCCAAATAATTGCATCTTCTTTTAGAAACCATATTTGATTTTTGGAGGTTGGGGGAAGAGTACAGCAAATGCTAATAGGCAATACAAGGTTTTTTTGCAATAAAAGTCATAATTTTTTTTTTCAAATGTCCTTTTGTCTTCATGTTCTCTAGACCTGTAAACACCTTGTGTATAGGAACATGTCTGACTTATGCTCGTCCATAGTATATAACCCAAGGCTGGCACATAACAGAAGCTCAATAAATATTTGTCATAACAATGAATAGTGAAGAAATTAATGTAGACAGTGAATACATTAGTGTACTGTAAAGTAATGTAAATGACAAACATGAGCGTATTTTCAGTCTGTGTGAAGAAATCTCTCTGGAATTCTACTGAACTAAATTGTTAAAGTTCACTTCTCCATTTCCTGAAGGCACAGGAAGATATGTCAAGAACAGTCACATTAGCCAATATAGTACTATACAAATCACTGCCCTTAAAGTTTTCATACCCAAACTCAAAAAACTCCCAAATCACAAACTCTTATTGATTTGACCTTGCATTTGAAGAACTCAGTAGAGTTTGCAAAGCTCTGTTAATACATGATCTCATTTACCCTTCATAACCACCTTGAGAGGAAATTAGGACGGGCCCATACTCCCATCAGCCCAGGTACTTACACAATCATGAGCTCCAGAGATTTTGAACCTAAAAAAAAAAAAAAAAAAATCATCTTAGAGTGCGTGGGAATTGGGTACTTCATTAGGCTACTGCACTCAGAAATCTCAAAAACAGAAGAGGCAGATCAAATTATTGTGTCCACCACATCTTATATAAAAAAGATGTCAGCTTTAAAGTTTAAATTATATACCCAAACAGCCAGTGAGCACCAGACCAGTGACTGAAGTTCAAATTATCTTTTTGTTCAACCTGCCTGGTTGAAAGTAATCTGCTAGAATTATTTAATCCAGTAATGAAATTGCTGACCTTCAGTTCTTTGAAGCCATTGATATAAGTTTTCGTCTACTTTGTGTCCTCTCTCTATTTATCTCTCTCACATTAGGGGATTCCTTACAGGCCCATGCCCTCAGTTTTTCTCTACTTCCCATAACTTTTGAAAAGCAATCTAATAAACTCACTCACTGGCTCTCCAGGGATAAAAGCCTTCTTTTGTAGTATTTGCCAGTTTCTGTGATGTAAACACTCCCTCCATTGTCAATTTCAAGGATGGCGGTTTTTAACAAGAAGATTACAAAATTCCTGAAAATTTAACAGTTAGTGACGAAATCAAGGATGAAGATTATTTACTGCCCTTCTGAAAGGCATTCGCAAAGCAATGCTACTTCCCAAAGTATACCCCAGCTCCCCAAAGTATGGAGCATCACCTCACCTGGAAGATGGTTGGAAATGTAAATTCTTTGGCCCCCCTCAAACTCGGATTGTAAACTCTGATTGTGGGGCTCCAGAATCTCTATTTTAATAAACACTGTGCATACTAAAGTTTGAGAAGCACTTTATTAGTTTGCTAGGGCTGCCATAACAAGGTATACCATAGATTAGGCAGCTTAAAATATGGAAATTTATGTCCTCACAGATCTGGAAGCTAGAAGGCCATGATGAGGGTATCAGCCGGTTTGGTTCCATTCTGATGTCTCTTTCCTTGGCTTGTACGTGGCTGCCTTCTCCCTTTGTCTTCACAGTGTCTTTTCTCAGATTATGTCTGTGTCCTCATCTCTTCTTATAAGGACAATAGTTGTTTTCTATTAAGGCTTACACCAATGAACCCATTTAACTTTAATTCCCACGTTCAGAGGCACTGGGGCTTAGAAATTCACCATACAAAACTGGAGGACAAAATTCAAACGTTAAGAGTGTCCAATAAATATTCGTTAAAATATTTGTTTCCATTAATGAATGAATGAGTAACAATAATTCAGGAGGGAGATACAGAACCAATTTATTGAAAGGCTAGGATCTACAATGCTAATTTAATTACTCCCGAATATTGACTCCGTCTATTTAGTTAGCAGGCAGAGAATGGTAGTTATTAGCAAAAGCACTCAGTAGTTACATGAAAAAAGTTGCATCATCAAGTGGCCTTGGTTTTTATTAACTAGTCTGTTGGCTATTGTTACAAAGTCTAGAGTGGGATATACCGCTTAGGACGCTTGCGCTGGGCAGGTCTAACTGATACTTGTCATTAGTTTAGCGCTCCAATTCAGTAAGACAAGGTAATCTGGCTCGATTACAAAATGGAGGCTAAAAAGGGTCTCTTTCTGTTGCTGTCCTTCCTTTTATACAATCAGGCATTAACCACAGTTTCCCAAGACCCATATGTACCCACTCACACAAATACATAAAATAAAAGTGGGACAATAATAATTCTTTCTTTTCTGATATAATGGAGTCTGCTATTTAGGGTTACTCAATTATTAAACTCCAATTTTGGAATATTTACTAATTCTACTTTGTCAGATTCATTAAATTGTGTCCATAGGGGCATTTGGGGTACTTTATATTAAAAGAAACAGTGTTGTAACAATGCTTAGACATAGTGTCACATTAGCAATCTCACATTCTAAAATGGTTCATGATAAAATTATATTCTTAAACTTTTCTAACATATTCTTTAAAATTTTTGTTGTGAACATATATTGAATTCTTGCACATAGAGAATCATTCTGAGTCTTGCTGCCATTAATATCATGAATATTTTCTGTTTTATACATGAGAAGGGCAAATATAAAAGGAACCATTTATTTTTAAAAATTAAGGTGAAAGTAGCAAATATCACTCTATGCTCCCAAAATTTGTCAGATGGCTTCAAAGAGAAAAAAAATAACACATCATCATTAGCAAACTCCCCAGGCAGAAGCTCTGACATATCGCCTTTGATTAAATCTAAAGTATCACATGTTTTTTGTAACTAGATCTGACAGATAGTTCCCATGGCATATCAACCCAAAACTATTCAAATACTGCTTGCAGTGCAACTTGCTTTTCTGTATTTAGGGCACCAGTTTTCTCAAACAAGAAAGAAAAAAGGTTTTTCTGGTTCTTCCTAGGAATTCCTGAAAAAAAGGACCATAGAATCCCAGAGGTAGGAGGGACATTGGTGTTCACATAGTTCAATTTTCCATATAATTGGGAAATCCCTCTACACTAGTCCTAACAAACTGCCACCAGCCTTTGCTTGTACACTTCCCATGACAATGAGCCTGCTTCTTTTGCAGGATCCCACTGGCCCGATTCTGCACTATAGGGTGTCACTAAAGTTGTTGACTTTCACAAATTATCAGTCAGATGTTTGAACTTTACTCTCAGAACCTTTTAATTCTTCTCTACTGAGTTAGAAAAGAAATCACCAAATACTCTCCAAATAACTTTTTAATGCCTCTTTACCCTCAATATGGATACATATTTATGATGCAGCAATTAAAACATTAAAATAAAAAATAACCAAAAAAATCCTTGCCTTGAACCTATGCTTTGTCAGGCTGTTGCCTTAACTCTCTTCTTCCATAATATTAAGTTTCTAGAAAAGAATATTGTACACACTGTTTTACTTTCCTACTTTCCATGAACTTCAGAGGCAACTGGGCTTTCGCCCTTACTACATCACTGGAATCATTATTCTCAGTCTTTATCAGTGAACATTTCTAAAATATTTGAACACTCCTGATTGCACATTTCTTTGAAAAATTCCCTCTCTCTTGTTTTCTCTGAATAAATTCTTTATTTATCCTCACCTATGTCTCCAGTCAATCCATTGTGGTATTCTTCTTGGACTTATCTTACTTGCTCACTCCTTTATATTTACTTGAGTTTATCTTTTCTGTTTCTTTATTTTTACTCAAAAAAGAAAAAAGACAAATGTCCTTCTGGATATCTATGAATCCCAAAAAATTATATCCAAAATTTTGTATCTACATGTGTGTGCCTACTTCTAGGACTTAAGAGTACTTATTGAGAGCTCAAAGGATTCTTTTACTTTTGTTTGTTTTTAATTTTATTTATTTTGAAAGAGAGAGCACACACACAAGTGGGGGAGGGGCACAGAGAGAGGGAGAGAGAGATTCCTAAGCAGGCTCCACGATGTCAGAGCAGAGCCCCATGTGGGGCTGGGTCCCACAAACCGTAAGATTGTGACCTGAGCCAAAATCGAGTTGGACACTTAACTGACTGAGCCACGGATGTGCCCCAAGGGCTCAAAAGATTCTTTTTTTTTTTTATTTGTTTTTTAACGTGTATTTATTTTTGAGACAGAGAGAGACAGAGCATGAACAGGGGAGGGGCAGAGAGAGAGGGAGACACAGAATCTGAAACAGGCTCCAGGCTCTGAGCTGTCAGCACAGAGCCCGATGCGGGGCTCGAACTCATGGACCGTGAGATCATGACCTGAGCCGAAGTCGGATGCTTAACCGACCAAGCCAGCTAGACGCCCCCAAAAGATTCTTGAAATGAAGTTCTACAATGTTCCCTGCGTAAGCACATCCACTCCTAAGACATCATCTGCCTCCTGTATACACCACTAGGCAGCTCCCCTGATATTTCACAAATGCCTCAAACACAACAATACAAAAGCAAATCACTAATTTACCACCACCACTAAATTTGTCTTTCATACATTATCTTCTGTCTTTATAAATTCCAACACTTTGGGGCACCTGGGTAGCTCCGTCGGTTAAGCATCCAACTTCGGCTCAGGTCATGATCTCACGGTTTGTGAGTTCGAGCCCCGCGTCAGGCTCTGTGCTGCCAGCTCAGAGCTTGGAGCCTGCTTCGGATTCTGTGTCTCCCTCTCTCTCTACCCCTCCCCCACTTGGGCTGTCTCTCTCTGTCTCTCAAAAACAAATAAATAAATGTAAAAAAATTATAAATTCCAACACTATTCCGCCAGTTGTCCAAACCATAAATCAATAACGAATTCATAGCACCCCCTCCTACACTCCAAATCCAGTCAGTGATGAAGTCCTCTCAGTGACAGCTCTCTGACATCTTCAGAATTCATCCTCTCTCCTCTACACTGCTGCCTTAGTTCAGGGTGCCATCATTTCTCAACTCAATTAGTCTAACAGATTCCTACCTGGTCTTCCTTTTCCAAAAAGTTCTTCTCTCTAGGACATTTCTATACTTCTGCTAAGTATATATGCCAAAGTCCAAATCTGATCCAGGTACTTAACTATTTAAATACCTTTTGTACTTTACATGTGTCTTCAAAGTCCATAGGTCTTAGAATAGTGAGCAATGTTTTTCATTGCTTCTGCCTGAATGTCCAGCTCATCTCTTGACTATCTCATCTTCCTACCTCTTGCATTCCTCCTTCTGGTGCCCCCTTCCCTCCAGCGTTTCCTGCTACCCTCTCCATCCCCACTCGTATAGCTAACTGATACCCGTTCTTCAAAACTAGCTCAGACATCATATCATCAAATGTTTTATTCATTCATTCAGCAAATGTTTCTTAGGAGCAATCTCTTTGCTCAACACCAGGTAGATGCGGAAGACGCAATATTGGTAAGACAAACATAATCCCTGCCTCCTAGAATTTACCTTCTCTTTACAAAAGAATTCATACCAATGAAGTTAAACCAATAAGTATATAACTAACTGTTTTATTAGAACTACAATAAGTGGTTTTAGAAGTAAATATAAATTATGCTGAGAACATGAATATGGTTTGGACCTAGATTGTGAGATCAGGGGAAACCTCCCATAGAAATCACATTTAAGCTGAAGGCTGGAAGATTTATGGGTGTTCCTGGGTGATGGAGGGGAAAGATTCCAGATGAAGGGAACAGCAGGTGCACTGTGCAGAGGGCTTAAAGCAAAAACGCTTGTGTTGTATTAGAGGAATTGAAGGAGGACCAGAAGCCAGGGTGCAAGATAGAGCAATGCAGATTGAACCTAGACACATAGGAGTGACCAGACCATACTGAGATCTTTGGCATCTTAGTAATGATTTAAGTCTAATTGTAAGAATAACAGGTATCCCCCAAAGATTTTTTAATAGTCAAGTGATTTGATTAGATATGACTTTTTATCACTCTGACTTCTGTATGCAGAACAAAGGGGCTAAGTGGAAAGAGTAGATGCAAAGGGAGCGTTTACGAAATTAGTACAATAGTTTAGGCAAGGTGTGATGGGGCCTTATACTAGCGTAGTGATGCTGCGATTAGAAAATAGAAAAATATGAGCATTTTTAGGAAAGTAAAACCAATAGGACTTGACAGAGGATTTGTATGGCAGTTAAAGAAGAAAGATATTAAGGGTGACACCTATGTTTCTACCTTGTACAACTAGGAGGATGATTATGCTATTCATGAATACAAGCCACAATGAAAAAGAAGAAAATTTCAGGGTACAGTCCTTAGTATAATTTCTACTATGTTAAGCTTGGAGGTCACATTAAGTCTGGAGGTGACATTAAGTAAGCAAACCTGGAGGGCAAAAGTAGTAATCTCAAAGTTGAAGACATTAACATGAGTCAGTATATGAGTGGTAATTGAATTTGGAGATGTCATCATCCCAGAATATTAAAATGATAATAATAAAACTAATAATAATAGCTAGCATTTATCAAGATTTTACTCCATGCCTATCACTTTCTTAATGGCTTATCAGATACCAATTCATTAAATCTTCACAAAAGCCTATTGGTAAGTGTGACTATCATCCACATTTTACAGATAAGAAATGCGAGGCTCAGACAGATGAGGTGAATTATTCAAGCCACACAATGAGTCAAGTGACAAACTATGGACTCAAACACAGGCAATGTCAGCTCTTTAGGTCCGCAAGGTGGTGGAATAGAAAATCCAACACCTCCTTCCCTGACAAAAACGTTGACTTGACAATCATATATGGGCCCTCATACCTTTACAAGAAGCCCAGAATCCAGTGAAGGTTCAGTAGCTTAGACAAGATCAAAGCCAAGAACAGCAGCACTGAAACGAGTAAGAAGGGCCATTTCACTTTAGTCGCATTTGCCCCTTCCGCAAGCCAGCACATCTCAGAGCAAAAAGGAATTGCTGCGACTGGCAAGGTTCTGATCAACTGGGAGAAGGTATGAAGCTCGGGCTTCTCCCCCAGGAGGGAGAGAGGGGAGTGGAGCAGGCTTGCAAAGTCCCAACCTTTTGGTGCACCACCTGGGGGGCCGACTTCTGTCCCACCTCACTCAGAGTGCTGACACGATTGGCAGCAAAGTTGCAGGATACAAAACTCAATGTCCAAAATCACTTGTTTTTCTGTATATAAACAACAAACTACCTGAGAAGGAAATTAAGAAAACAATACCACTCACAGTAGCACCGAAAAGAATCGAGTACTTAGGAATAGATTTAACTGAAAATGCGAAAGACTTGCACGCTGAAAGCTATAAAATATTGATGAAAGAAGTTAGAAAAAACATAATAAAAGGGAAGACACACCCTGTTCATGAATTGGAAGACTTAATATTGTTAAAAAGTCCATACTACCCAAAGTAATATAATCCTTATCAAATCCCAAATGCATTTTTCACAGGAATAGAAAAAACAATCCTAAAATTCATATGGAGGCACAAATGACCCAAAATAGCCAAAGCAGCCTTAAGCACGAAGAGCAAAGATGGAGGCATCACGCTTCCTGATTTCAAAATATATTACAAACCTACCATGATTAAAACAGTATGATATACTGGCATAAAAGTAGAAACATAGACCAATGGAATCAAAGAGAGTTTAGAAATAAGCCCATACATATACAGCATATACAGTATACTGATCTTCAACAAGAGTGCTGAGCACACACAATAGGGAAAAGATAGTCTCTTCATCATATCATGTTGAGAAAGCTAGATATCCATAAACCAAAAGAAGGAAACCGGACTCTTAACCTGACACCATACACTGTAAACTAAAACTGGATTCAAGGGGCACCTGGGTGCCTCAGTCAGTTGAGCATCTGACTCTTGGTTTCAACTCAGGTCATGATCTCATGGTTCACGGGATTGAGCCCTGCACTGGGCTCTGTGCTGATGGCACAGAGGCTTCTTGGGATTCTCCCCTCTCTCTGTGCGTCCCCCCACCCTCTCAAAATAAATAAATAAACTTTTAAAAAAATGGACTCAAGACTCAAACATAAGAACAGAAAACGGTAAAACTCCTGAAAGAAAAGGTAGGGGAAAATCTTCATGCCACTGGTCTTAGCAATGATTTCTTGGATACCTAAAGCCTATGGGAAAAAAAGCAAACATAGAAAAGTGGGCCTATGGAAACCTAAAAACCTCTACACAGCAAAGGAAATAATCTATAGAGTAAAAAGGCAATCTGTGGAATGAAAAAATATTTTAAAACCATATATTTCACAAAGATTTAATATTTTAATGTTGTTTCTTCTTAGAGAGAGAGAGAGCATGAGCATGAGCACGAGCATGAGCATGAGCAGGGGAGGGGCAGAGAGAGAGGGAGACACAGATTCTGAAGCAGGCTCCAGGCTCCGAGCTGTCAGCACAGAGCTGGTACCAGAACAGAGCTACCAGCCCAAATTCACAAGCCACGAGATCATGACCTGGGCCCAAGTCGGACATTTAACCGACTGAGCCACCCAGGCACCCCAAGTGTTAATATTTTAAATACTTAAAGGACTCCTATAACGTAATAGCAAAAATAAGAATGATAACCCGATTAAAAAGTGGACAAAGAACTTTATTAGATATTTCTGCAAAGAAGACATAAAATGGCCAACAAGCACATGAAAAAATGCTGAACATGACCCGTCATCAGGGAAATGCAAATCATAACCACGAAGAGGTATGACCTCACCCCTGTAGGGGTGGCTATTATCAGACAAAAAAAAATAGTAATCACTAGTTAAGTGTTGGCAAGGATATAAAGAAAGGACCACCCTTGTACAATGTTGGTAGGGATATAAAATATGGTGTGGCTACTATTAAAAGCAGTATGGAAGCTCCTCAAAAAATTGCACCTACCATATGATCCAGCAATCCCACCCCTGAGTAGACAGGCAAAAGGATTGAAATCAAGATCTCAAAGAAGTATCTGCACTCCCCCGTTCATTGCATTATTACTCACAATAGCCAAGATATGGCAACAGCCTAAATACCCATATGTCTAGATATGGGTAGATACATACAGCAGAATACTGTTAAGTCATAAAAAAGAAGTAACCCCTGTCATGGGTAGAACACAGATAAACCTGGAGGACATTATGCTAAGTGAAATAAGCCCGTCACCAGGGGAAAAGTACTGCATGATTTACTTATATAAGGTATCTAAAATAGTCAGACTCATAGAAAAAGAATAGCATGGTCGTTGTTAGCAACTGGAGGAGAGAGAAATGGGGTGTTGCTGTTCAATGTGTATAGAGTTCCAGTCATGCAAGAGAAGTTTGAGAGAGCTGCTGTATAGCTACTATTTTGTGTAGTAGTTTCCAATCACTGAATTTGTGATAAAATTAAACCTCTAAGTCTTTTTCACACAAAGACTTAGTTTTTGAACACGCCAGCGTTTCACCCTCCTGCATTTATCTAATTACAGATTTAACCCTTGAAGGCAATGTTAGGATTACAACCGTCACGTTTCTTGGCCCTGCTTCTGCCCCGATGCCACATTACCAAGTTCACTTTGAATCTTTGTGACTGGTGGCATTAAAGGAGACCCAACCCATGCACCCCTATTTACTCTTCCTCCATTCTGATCCAATGGAGGAGTTAAATTTGGAAAACTAACGCAGAGGGTAAATTAAGATAGTACTTTGATTTATGAGAAATTATAGTCAATGTGACTTAAGTATAGAGAAACAATGGCATCCTGATATTGTACCCCAGAATGACACAGTCAGCCACCCCATCCTAGGCAGCTCTCTGTAAAGGCGTTTGCCCTTGTAAAACTTCCAACACAGAGAAGCAGAGTTGAATACATCCTTCCAAAGGCATCTGAGTTGCTAACAGCAGAGGGAAGATCAGCAGTCTTCACAGAGAGGAATAAGGGGTGAACAAAAAAGAAAGCACAGAGTGCTACAAAATCTGCAAAAAATCCCTTTACAAAGAAGAGAAGACCTGTAAATGTAAAAATAGACAATAATTGCCCATAAGTGGATAAATGATCATATTGGCTTAGTTTATCTTACAGGTTTGCTGTGACAATTAAATGAGAGAATGAAAGTAAAAATTCTTTGGAAAAGATAGGACATCATTAGCTCGTAAGATAGATTTATCCTATTTATGCCCAGTCAATCCTGAGTTTGGGTCCCACCTCCACAAGCCAATAACCATGACCTTGGGCAAGCTGCTTCACTTCTCAAGTCACTCATCTATAAAATAATAGTCTTCTCAGAGAGTTTTTGAGACTTAAAAAAGCGGTACGTGTGAAATTTGACACGATGCTCATCATACAGAAAGCCAAAAAATTTTGTAGTAGTAGCAACCCCCAGTCGTAGTAGTTTCTATTACTATAAAGAAAAGGTATTCATCATATCAGAGTGAAGTCTTCAAAGATTACAGAAACATTAGCAAAGGTTTCGCGCTCTTTAATGTCCGGCTATTTTCATTCAATACATCGAGGTGAGGATCTGTGCTATCTTTTCTGACCACTGCCTAATATTCTAATTGAGTGATAACATCATAATTATCATAACCTCATTTAAATAAGTATAAATAAAGATATCACGAACCCACATGTACACACATCAATTATGTTTTTTAATCAATTCCTAGGGAAAAAAAACATCCATTTTTAAAGAAGTATTAAGGTAAGTGTTACAAGTCTTGTATTTTTGATACTTCCCATTGTTATACATAGATATGGAAAATATCCTGTATTTTTTCAAAGCCCAAACTGGGATCTCTCCCTTTTCATGAAGCTTTCTCTGATTGTAAGTCTTACAACTCTCCTTCCCTACAGTGTGGCATTCTCTCATTTATTATTCTGTGTTTTGTATCCTAACAGGTATAACATTCCAACTCTTTTACAAACTCCTGGAAGTTATATACATATTTTTCCTTTACATGACTCAAACACACTAAGGATATTAAACCAACATTAGTTTCAATTAGTATTTCCCCGAACTGGTGCTATTTACCTCCCTGCCCTTTTACCTTGCTTATTCGTGCCTTGTCTAAAAAAGAAAAGGTAAAGAAATTTTAAAACCTCTAAGACAAAAGGTTATTTTAAAGGTTAGCCAATCAATAACAGGCTGAAGTGCATTTACCGCAAGTTTATTCTCAGCTCTTTGGGGGAGAGATCTGTCCACACACCCACAGCAGATGTAAAGAGAACCAGATCACCCATGTAACCCTCCGGGGCAGCTGCTGGCCATTGTTGGCCAGATTAGCGGCCAGATAAATGTGCTCATGGCAGACTTGTGGGACCATGATGAGAGTGTCCTTCACTCTCAGCAGTATACACTTCCATATGGACAATTTTCAACATTGTACAGGAGCACAGGTTCTCAAATTTGACCAAAGTGCAAGATCATGATCCAAATTTACCCTGTTCTCCCGATTATGACGTCGAGCTACAATTAATTTACAGGTGGGGTCAACGCTACAGATTAAAATATCATGTCATAAGCTTTCAAAGATAACATTTTAAAATAGTTTTGCTGAAAGCAATGCTATGATGTAGGCGAAATAAATGAAATTTAAATATTATGCCTAAACTAGATTATTCGCTATTTTAAGAGTTTCATGTGCAAGACCTTCGTTTGTATCGAAAACGCAGGAATCTAAATTATAGAATATCTTACTGGACCTATTTTTCAGTGTAAGAAGACCATGAGATGTCTTTATTTTTGCCTACAGTATAGTTTAAATAAGGTTTGTGGGCTTTTCAGTGGTACAAGTACCCTAGCTGATTGCTTCTATATTCAGGAAATCGTGTATTTAAAGCTGGTCCTTCTGTGGAGACAACTGCTGATAAGCAAAGCTGTTTCCTTGGAAACATCTAAGCAGCATCTGACAGCTTGCTGAACATTCGAAATTCACAACAATTGATCTTGGTAGCCTCTCCTTAGACAAACTGACTTATGAGGAGGGAGTGGAGGGCTGGGGCGAGGAGCCAAATTTGAATATTAATTGGACAGTGAATTTCTCACTGTCAATCTTCTTCAAAGACTCTATTCTGGCTCATTTTATTATCTTAGAATTCATTCAGTGACCGCAGCATTGTATTTAAAATTCAACAAGCAACAAAATTTTAATTTGGGATATGATATTTTCTGGTTTATACTTTGAAAACAAAAATTGCTAGAATGCCTATTGAGGGCCTCGTATCCCTTAAATGCAGAAGCCAACTAGAGGTCAATCAGGGCAGACCTTGGGCATCATTAAAAGAGACAGTGTTTACCACTGTCATTTGTCTACCTTGTCCGAGAATAAAACCTGAGGAATTGTTGGAGCATAGAAAGAATCATAACAGCAAAGCAAGTTTTATGCATCAACATACTGCAAAAAGTGTATATTTAAACATGTTTAGGTGTGCCTGGGTGGCTCAGTAGGTTAAGCATCTGACTCCTGATTTCAGCTCAGGTCGTGATTCCAGAGTCATGGGATCAGGCCCCACCTTGGGCCTCGTGCTGAGTATGGGGCCTCCTTAAGATTTTCTC